>NW_026606188.1:37212500-37827500 GCF_029834395.1 Sorex fumeus | reverse complement strand
GCTGTTCATGATTAGGTTTCAGTCATACAGCGTTCTAACAGTCATGCCTCTACTAGTGTACATTTCCCAGCACCAGCATCCCCAGGTTCCCTCCTATCAACCCCCACCCCCCAGCCCCCAGCCAGCCTCTATATAAAAGGTAAAGGTAAAGGCCCTCCCGTTGATCGTCGATTTGCTCGAGCGGGCCCAGTAACGTCTCCATTGGAGACTTTGTTGTTACTGTGTCTGGCATATCCAATACTCTCGGTAGCTTGCCGGGCTCTCCGAGAGGGGCAGAGGAATCAAACTCGGGTCGGCCATGTTGGCCGCGTGCAAGGCAAATGCCCTATCCGCTGTGCTATCGCTCCAGCCCAGCCTCTATATAGCAGGCACTTTTCTTCTCTCTGTCTCTCTGTCTCTCTCTCTCTCTCTCTCTCTCTCTCTCTCTCTCTCTCCCTCTCCCTCTCCCACTCTCCCTCTCCCTCTTTCTCTCTCTCCCACTACCTGTTGGGCATTATAGTTTCCAATACAGAGACTGAAGTGTTGTGTATATTTTGTTACCTACTTTAAATACTCAGTTCTTGTCCAACACTATCATTTTGAACTATTATTGTCATAGTGGTCCCTTCTCTATCTTACTGACCTTCTGCTCCACATAAACTTGTGTTTGATTCTAATCACTGATCAGTACTCCTAGCCCATGTTTTCTCTGACCTTGGATATTAGTGTTCTACTATATATTTTATATACCACAAATGAATGCAGTCATTCTATATCTGCTCCTCTCTTTCTGACTCATTTCACTCAGCATTATTCTCTCCATGTTATCCACTTACAGGCAAATTTCATGACTTCATTTTTCCTAACAGCTGTACAGTATTCCATTGTGTAGATGCACCATAGTTACTTTATCCACTCATATGTTCTTGGTCACTCAGATTGTTTCCAGACTCTAGCTATGGTGAATAGAGCTGAAATGATCATAGGAGTGCAGATGATGTTTCTGCTGTGTGTTTTTGGGTCCCCAGGGTATATTCCCGTGGTTGTATCACTAGGTCAAATGGGTCAAAATTTCTCATTTTTTGAGGAATGTCCATATTGTTTTCAAAAAAGCTGAACTAGTTGGCATTCCCATCAACAATGGTTTCTGTTGTTCTTTAGGATGTGTGCCAGTCTCTGTGGTATGAGATGATATACCATTGTCATTTTGATTTTCATCTCCTTGATGATTAGTGATAAAGAACATTCTTGGAAAAAAGATGATGGGAGGCATCACCTTCCCCAAATTCAAACTGTACTACAAAGTGGTAGTAATTAAAACAAAATGATATTGGAAAAAAGACGGACTCACAGACCAATGGAATAGAGCTGAATATACTGACACATACCCTCAAATCTATATGATCATTTAATCTTTGATAAGGGAGTAAGAAATGTGAAGTAAAGTAAAGAAAGCCTCTCTAACAAGTGGTGCTGAGAAAAGTGGGCAGCTACATGCCAAAAGACAAAAACCCCTCAGACCTCTATCTAACACCATGTACAAAAGTTAGATCAAAATGGATTAAAAACTTCAATATCAGACCTGAATCCATAAGGCCACGGTCACGGTCCTCCCATTGTTCATTGATTTGCTCGAGAGGGCTCAGTAACGTCTCCACTGGAGACTTTGTTGTTACTGTGTCTGGCATATCGAATATGTCACGGGGAGCTTGCAAGTCTTTGCTGTGCGGGCGAGATACTCTCGGTAGCTTGCAGGGCTCTCCGAGAGGGGCGGAAGAATCGAACTTGGGTGGGCCATATTGGCTGCATGCAAGGCAAACGCCCTACCCGCTGTGCTATCGCTCCAGCCCATCCATAAGGTAGATGGAAGAAAAATACAGCAAAACCCTGCACAATACTGAAGCTAAAGGCGTCTTCAAAGATGAAATGCCACTGATCATACAAGTGGAAGGAAAGATAAATAAATGGGACTACATTAAACTAAGAAGCTTCTGCACCTCAAAAGAAACAGTGACCAAGATACAAAGACAGTCTACAGAATGTTTGTTCACCCAATACCCTTCTGATAAAAGGTTAATATCAAAGACATGCAAGGGACTGGTAGAACTTTACAAGAAAAAAAAAATACAACCCTATCCAAAAATGAGGAGGAGAAATGAACAGAAACATCCTTAAAGAAGAAAAAAATAAATCAAAATTTTATACTGTTTATGAAAATCTAACATTGTTACAAATAATATAAAAACACAGACTAGAGGGCCAGATTGTTAGTATAGCGGGCAAGGTGCTTGCCTTGCAGGTGGCTGACTAGGATTTGATCCCCAGCATCCTCTATGATCCCCTCAGCACTTTTGGGAGTAAGTCCTGAGCGCAGAGCCAGGAGTAAGCCCAAAAAGCCAGACATGAGTGTGCCCACTATCCCAGAAAAAAAGAAATACAAACTAGATATTTGCAACAATGGTACCCTTGTAGATTCAAGAAGAGGATTAATGAATGGAGATAAAGATGATTTCAAATCACTCAACAACATCTGTTGATTAAAAATTGTAACAGAAATAATTCATTCTAATGGGGGTCATAATTATATTTATTACATTATTGTGCACTTTTTAACTGTTATATAGTTGAAAATAAAATACTTTATAATGCCCTCCATGCAGCGTCTACATTAAAAAAATCATACCTACATTAGATGATAAACCTTTGAGATGAATATTATATTTAAATTTACATATATTTATTTGTAATGGTTCATTCAGTCATTCAAAAAAAAGTATTGAGCTCTACTATGGACAGACATGAGATGAAAAGTTCATAAACTTTGGAGTTTGTATTGTGGAGGAGAAAAGTGATACAAACAAGTGAGGAATATTTATGATGATTAATATCAGGTAAGAATAAATAATTCAGTGCAATGATATCTAGGAAGGTAAAAAAATTCTATATTGGTGCTGTCCTGGGTGGTACATATTTTGATCACTGTTGATAAGCTAGATGAAGAAAAGCTGGTTCAAGACGTAGTAACGTAGAAGAGATGTTATTTTTAGGAGTGGTGATCCTATAGGTCCCTTTGAGAAGAATTTTTAAATCAATATATGAAAAAAAAGGAATGCAAGATAAGCACCTCAAACATAAGGAGCAAAAATGAATCCAGTTTTATGAGGAGCATCAGAAAGTATTAAGTGAGAAGGTAACAAGGGCATGGTTCTGGAGTCCCAGGTACATCGGTGGTGTAGGGGTAAGGTAGATGTAGATATCTGAGCCACAGAGACAATCACAGTCTAAGCAGAAGACGAAAGCTACAATGACCAAACTTAAAAAGGTACCTGTAAAACAGGTAGGCTTGTATATGGGAGGGAACCTGGGAACAAACATGGAGGGAGGTTGACACTGGTGGTGGGACTGATGTTGGAACTTTAGATACTTGAAACTCTATTGCAAACATTTGCATAAATGACTATGCCTGAACAAAATTTAAAATAAAAAAATTCAATATCATGTATAGCAGATCTGAAAAAAAAGCTGCAAATAAAAAGAACTAAGCAAGGTGGTTGTGATCATAGTAGATGCCAGAGAGGCAGGCATGGCTTAGAATATACAGGATGTTTTCTACAGGTTTTGTATTTAATTCTCAATGAAATACAAATATATCGGAGGAAATTCAACTAATTTGATATACTGATATTCTAAAGACTGTTGCATGTATATCTATTTTATTGTTATATTATCTAATGATATAGCATAATGCTTTTATCACATATTGTGTTATAATATTATACAGCATGTGGATTTGGTGTTAGAAGCAGGGTAGGAAGCAGAGAGACATGTAAACAAATAATACAGTATCCAAGCTGAGAGAGAAAGCTTCTTGGGACCTAGTCATTAGCAGTGGAGATGATAAAAAAAAATAGACAAATTTGGGTCACGTTTTGCAAGTTTAGCCAACAAAATTTGTTGATGTGTGTTGTGAGAGATATAAAGGAGCTAAAGAGGATCCATGGATATTTTTATCCTGAGCAACTAGATAAATATAAGCGTCTGTTTATAGACGGGGGAAGACGAGAGGCAGAATTGATTTGGGGAGCAGAAATCAAGAATTCTATAATAAACATGTTGCTTAAATGCCTACTAGACATCCAAGAGAAGACAGCTAAGAGGCAGCTGACTATGTAACAGTTGTTACTGATATTATAATAACAACCAAAATAAATAAATAAATTCAGAAGTACCACCTTACTTTTCTCAACACCTCACCCACAAGAACATGATTTTGTTAACTAGCCAACAGTTGCTGACATTATTTTGGTTTTAGACAATAAACACAATATATACTCTACACTACATGATCTTTAGCAGCTTATTTCCATTTATATGAATACCTTAATGGAAAAGAAAGCAGAAATGGAAACAAACAATGTGGATTGGTTCTCTTATCCCCGAACGGAGACAATCATCACATTATGTGTATTTCTGTACACTCTGTTTACAGAATGCAATTTTCTGAGGTTACTTCAAATAAAAGGATTTTTAAATAACAAAATCATAATATTATAGCACACAGTCCAAATCACAAATGTGTTTTTTTCTTTAAAAAAATGGTTTCACAATTGCTTTAGTCCACTTACAACAAATAAGGGCAGAATTTACAATTTGGTTTTAATGTGGTGCATGTGTGTCACAATGCTTATTGTATCATGTTCCCACCACTTAGTAGGATGCTACTTAAACTCATGTCCCAGTTACTGCATGTTTTAAATAATGATAATGATAGAAATAAAAATTACACACAAAAAGCAAAAGTCAATCGTTTATTACAGTGTCTGGCACCAGGTAAGTTCTTATTAAATATTAGCCAAAATGTTATTTACAAAAACATCCCACAAGCTCATTTCGATAAGCACGCATCAAGTAAAACTCCCTCCTGCCCTTACTATAAGGATCAAGATCTAAGAGCCTTTGTGAATGCTTGAAACCATAGACAGTAAAGAATATGTTACACGCTCTTTTTCCTATATGTGCACACCAATGATCAAACTTTATTTTTGATTTATAAATTAGATAGAGCAAGATATTAATAGTAATAACTAATGTAGCACTGTAGCACTGTCCTCCCATTGTTCATCAATTTTGCTTGAGTGGGCACCAGTAACGTCTTCATTGTGAGACATGTTGTTACTGATTTGGGCATATTGAATAAGCCACGGTAGCTTGCCAGGCTCTACCATGCAGGCAGGATACTCTCGGTAGCTTGCTGGGCTCTCCAAGAGGGACAGAGAAATCGAACCCAGGTAGGCCGCATGCAAGGTAAATGCCCTACCCACTGTGCTATCACTCCACCCAGTAATAACTAATAAAAAAGAAGAATTATAATAGCACACTATGAAAATGTATGTGGATAGGGACTCTCTTTCATCTCCCTTATCTCCTCTCCTCTCTCTCAAAATAAGATTTCATGCCAAATTTTTGGACTGTAGTTGATTACAGGTAGATGAAACTGTAACAAGCCAAACCACTCTTAAGAGCAACCACGGTACTTCTAAATGCTCAAATTGAACTAAGCACTACAATGGCATTGACCCCAGACATGACTAAATAACACTACTCTCAGTCATACAGACACATGGATGAGACTGCTCCCAAACACCCATATGAGACTTATCTTTCTAAACCTTGATATCAAAAGTGACATGGGATAATGGTGGATTGATTCTGGGACTCTGGTGGTGAACATGGTGACTAGCACTGCAAATATAAAGCAATAATACTGCTACTGGGGATGGAGCAATAGCACAGCGGGTAGGGTGTTTGCCTTGCACGTGGCCGACCCAGGTTTGATTTTCATTTTCATCCCATATGGTCCCCCATGCAACACCAGAAATAATTCCTGAGTGCATGAGCCAGGAGTAACCCCCTGTGCATCGCCGGGCATGACCCAAAAAGACAAACAAAACAGAACAAAAAAGCAACAATACTACTGCTACTGTAAAAATAAATAAACAACATTTTATATATATACATATACATATAAATATGTGTGTGTGTGCGTGTGTGTGTGTGTGTGCGTGTGTGTGTGTGTGTGTGTGGTACCATGGCGTGGTCCAGGTATCCAAATCAGCCTGAAATGAATTGGTTGTGTCCACCAGTTTACTCTGCCCTGTGCACATCCTCTTGTGCAGACAGAGAATCAACTCAAGAGTATTTGATTCCTTCATTTTTAACAATGTCAAGGAAGTGAGCAAAAGCAAAAAAGCAAAAAGTTACATGTAATAGTATAAAACCACAGTTCATGCATGCCCAATGAAAATATCAGCCTCTGGACCACTCTTGGGCATCAAACCTCTGGAACAAAAGGACTATTTCATTGTACGGAAGCAATATCCAGCTCAATGCTTCATTTAATATTTTAGAAGTTAGTTTCAAAGTAGGTCAGAGTGAAAACCAATTCTGGTTTCTTTCTCTGTTCACATCTTTCTTTAATTTTCATGGAACCTATCTATTCCCAGCAAGACTAGAAGAAACTTACAACCTGCCAATCTCAGTGAGTTCTTTTCCAACATTATGGGTGTGAAACAACTTTCATCATTTTCCCCTTTCCTAAGAAAAGAGAATCTGAAACTAAAAATGGCACATGAAAACCTAGTCTGTCCATCGGTCTGGTGAATTAAAATCAAAGCAGATTTCACACCAACCACTTTATACAAGGAATATGTTTCTGTATGCAACTGCTTCCAAAATGACTAATTCTAAGTGAAAAGGAAATCTACTTAGGGTAAAGGACATCTCCCCAAAGTTATCTGTAGGAACAAAAGATGGGAAGAAACCAAATGAATCATTTCTAGTCTGATATGATATTATACCCGCCAACAAAATCTAGCACAACTTCTTCCAAATGAAAGCTATGGAAAAGTCTCTGAAATAGAACTTGTTCTTCTGGATTAAATGACATTTACAATTTTAACTTTATTAACTAATAAAAAGTAGCATCCCCTTAAAAGAAAAAATATATATTTGTCAAAGTACATGTATATAATATATAATTATTGACTTTAATCAAAAGTTTATAGACTTTAATCAAAAGTTTATAAATGACCAAAAGTACCCCGACATAAAACTATATATAATTTATAAGAAAATTCAAGTAGCCAAAAATATATTTAAAATTCTATCTCTTCAATAAATAAGGGGATATGGTTTTTTAAATGAAATTGCATTTTCATATTCAAATATAGTTAGATGTGAGTGCCAAATTAATTTTTTTTCATGTAGCAGAAAAATCAATGAGAATAACCATGTTATCATTTTACTTTTTGGTAAACTATATGTTTTTATTTATCTACTAAGGTGCTATATTCGAAGAAAATTTAGAATTACAGTGTCTGGTAATGAAGAAGATGTAATGACTAGCATATTTTCACAAAATATGAGTTGTATAACAATCTTTTTGGGAGACATATGACACCACATAATAATCTCCAAATGCAAAAACCAACCATCCTGAATGTCCATAAATAGAATATTGATTAAAGAAATGTCCATACATTGAATATAATATAGTATATCTCAGAAACACATTAAATTTTAAAAAGGAAGTTAGGTAACATGATGTGTCTACTACTTTATCATTTATGCAAGTTCCCCACTATGGAAAACAAATGCTGCTTATAACATTTGGATCACAATCAAGTAATTTTCACTATTACTTGTCAAAGTAATTAAAAGAATAGAAAGGAATAGAAATATCGGCGGCCACGCACAGCTTTTAGAAAGGGGAAGGAAGTTTTGTTTTGGCAGTGAATGCTAATCAGTGTTGACTGAGCTTTGATATAGAGTGTATTTCCCATAGAGGATCACTTTACAGCAGATCTGAAGTCATGTGTATAGTGTAAAGGGTAATTTGCTCGTCTTTAAGCCTGTAGTTCCCGAGTCTCCTGACTTTACTTCACCCTGTGAGGAAGAAGCTCCTGCTTTTCCCTCAGGAAGTGCACTCAGGTCCAGAAAAAGAGGACCAGGCCCAGAGATTAGTGCCCCGCTATAAGACCATGCCCTAACTTTAATCCAATGTCTTCTTCCCCATGAGGACGGAAACAGCATCTACTCCATTCAAAGGTAATTACAGCCCTACATTTATTTATTTTTTTAAAATTTTATTGAATCACTGTGAGATAGTTACAAGCTTTCATGTTTGGGTTACAATCACACAAGGATCAAACACCCATCCCTCCACCAGTGCACATTCCCCACCACCAATATCCCCGTTATACCCTTTCCCACCCTCCCCCTGTATCCATGGCAGACAATATTCCCCATACTCTCTCTCTACTTTTGGGCATTAAATGGTTTGCAATACAGATACCAAGAGGCCATCATGCTTGGTTCATTATCTACTTTCAGCACACATCTCGCATCCCGACCGGTTCCTCCAGCCATCATTTTCTTAGTGATCCCTTCTCTATTCCAGCTGCCTTCTCCCCTTCACTCATGGGGCAGGCTTCCAGCTATGGACCAATCTTCCTGGCCCATGTATCTACTATCCTTAGGTGTCAGTCTCATGTTATGTTGTTTTATACTCCACAAATGAGTGCAGTCCTTCTATGTCTGTTCCTCTCTTTCTGACGCATTTCACTTAGCATAATACTCTCCATGTCTATCCATCAAGGTGAGTTCAACATTCCTCAAACATATCAGAGGGTCAGTACATAGAATAAAGATTTGCTTTGCAGAATATCATGTATGCATCTCAGTATTTGTAACCAAAAAAAACAAAAACAGCAGTAACAACATCAAGTTATCGAGATGGGAAGATAATTAAAATATTATATATCCATATAACCAAATTCTGTGAGTACCTTGGCTCCATCCTGCCTTTTCCCCTCTCCCTTACAGATGCTGTTTAACTGTAGGACTTGATTATCAGGCAATATTTCCAAGTGGATGTATGATATATATCAAAGGAATGTTTTACATTTAAGGTGTGAGTGCTGGCCTTACTTCTCTACTCTCCTGTGCCCTCTGGGAACCTACAATTTATATTAATTTTGCCTAGGACTCTGCCTTACTTCTTTTGGAGCCAGGGTCCATATGTTATTCGTCTTTGGTTCTCAACTGTGCTACTAGGTTTTGCAGGTGCTACCTGCGCTATTTACTTCACTCTATATAAAGTAGTCTGGAGGAATATTTGTGAAGCATTAACTCAAGAGAGACAAGGGCACACAGAGAACACCATCTGGGAGGAAAGAACTGCATAAGATAGTTTTAGAATTTGCTAGCCCTGCCATAATCTTTTTTAGCTCCCTCCCTAGGCCTCCGCTATCAACCATGTAAGCTATACCTTGAGAGCCTCAACCAAAACCAATATTCCCCTTCCAATCAGATTGCTGGTTATAAATCCCCTGGAGATGCTATAGGATTTTGATAGAAAATAATGGGAAATAAGGCTATATGCACCCAGATTTTAAAATAAGGTAGAACACTTTGGATCTGATGCAATAAAAAGGAACTATTATTGGACCCTCAAAAGAAAATATTTGAGATAGTGACATATCGGAAAGATTCATCTTCAAAGAACCTAACTGATTGCAAACAGAAATTAAATTTTTCTAAGAGTCTAAGTAATGAACTAATAACAATGAAGTGCTAATAATGAGGGAACTGTAGGTCTTAAGAAATTCTAGTCAGGCATAATTAAGGAATAACTCAGTTCAAATGAAAGGTGTCACTGTTATTAAAACTTCATTTACTGAATTATGTTTCATGGGAACAGTTTATTTTTAAGATTATCATATAAGTCAATGTCCTTTTCAGTTTTAGGAAAATCGGTATTAATACCTTATCATTGAAAACATCACTGAGTTTATCAAAGTAATTCCTCAAAGGCCACCTGATAGCTGCCAGATGGTGACCTGAGAAGTTTTTTTTTAGTTATAGATAGCCTTGAGACTGAATCAGCACTCATGCTATAGGCTCCTTAATAGATATCAAACTTGAAGATTTTATACTATTTAAATGAATCCCATTTTATATTATGAAATACACTTTATCTATAATTCTTATAACAATTAAAATTTTTTCCTTAGTAGGAGTCTATTTAGAAATAGAACATGGACTGATCATTAATAGGCCTGTTATGGTACTTGAACTAATACCTACCAAGAGGTAGGCACACATTAGTACATTGCTAAGAAAATCCATATTCATTTAAAGTTCTGACACTTTATTTAGAAAAATTATACCCATTCTTTTAATTATTTGAGCAAATGTAATGAGGGTATTGTTAACTACACTTCAGAGGACTTTGCTTTCTCCATTTTTTTTTTAGTAATGTGCATCTACTTGTAATTAAAGGCATGCTGCATTAATGATGCCGAAAGTCTCCAAGGGAAACATTTAATGTCCACCTCATATTATTATGCCAGAATTACATGCACAGAAGACTTTTTAATAATCTTTGCTCCCTAATTTAGTTTTGATTGGCTCTGAAATCCATAGCAGCACGCAAGGGTTCACATTTCCAGTCATCAGCACTTCTGCACCATAAATTGTACAAACACACACAACTACTCCCGTCTGTAGGCTGCTTTTCAAAGCTTGTGTTTAAGTTATCCAGAAAATTAGCTGCAGGCTGGAGATAATTGCAGATAATTTTGCCATTTTTAAGCTACTGGAGTGTTGCATGGAAATATGACAGCTAAGTTTGTCTAAACACAAAGGACAAGTCAGAGCTCTGCTTTGTCACTCAGATTTACACACTGGTTTTAGATCAACCTATTTGGTTTTGATGCAAATTAAGACAAATTGGAGTCACTAAAACGATCTGTGTTTTCTGACAAAACCATGCTACCAGAACCTCTTATGTAGCTGATGGAGGACATGATCTATACAACATGTCAGCCCAATCTTAAAAAAAAACAAAATAAAACATAAAAAAAAACAAATAAATAAAAACAGGAGGTTAATCCTCTCCTATTCTCAATTCTTCCCCTTTAACAAAAGCTTAATGATTTGGCTCTTTGGGGGGCCAGAGCAATAGTAGAGTGGCTAGGGATTTTGCCTTCCATGCCACCTGGGTTCAATCCCCAGCATCCCATATGGTCCCCCGAGCACTGTCAAGAGTAATTAGTGAGTAATTATTGATGTGCAGGAGTAACCTATGCACATCATTAGGTGTTACCAAAAAGAAAAAAAAATGCTTTGACCTCCAACAGCTTAAAATACAAAGAAAACGCATGCTTTTAATATGCACCTACTCTACTAGAATAAATAGATGTAGTGGAATTCTCTCATAGAAGTTTATAAATGCTGGTACTATTATACACAGCATCTTTAAATTATTAGGTATTAAAGAACAGGCGATCTGGGCGAAGAAAAAGAGACATATTGGTAAATAGAATTATGCAGCCCCATTTTCCCCTTAAAATTTTCAGTCTAGAGGAAATCCAGCATTCAAGGATGGTCACTGGCATATAATAATGGAGTAAATGCATGAAGCAGTAACACCAGCTTAGTGCACTGCCAGAGAACTTCAACTTTACACAAAATAAATTGGCCCTGAGAATTACGGGCTATTTCTCTGGCCAAATGTCCCCTCGGTGCTCAGAATTGCTACAGTCACAGCTAATAGGGGTGTCACTAGCTGAGCAGGTGATTACTGAAAGCATTTTGCAGCAAACATTTACATATAAGGGCTAAGTAGTGATTGTGCTTCTGTGGCAGCTACCCTGATGTAATGGGCCATAATGACTCTGAGGAAGCAGGTATGGAAGCGTGTGTCAAGGAAGGGAGAATGTGAAAGTCATAACATAAATGGCTTTATGGATTCCCATTAGACCTTGGGCTAAGGAGCACCTAAACAGGTTTGATATGACAGCCTCCTGAGACAGCTTTACAGCCAAGTGTCAGGAACCGTTATACTAAAGTGTTTGATGGAAAATCCAAAAGTGCTCAGAGGAAGTGTTACTATATTAGTTAGCCACTATCATTAACTTGGTATCTGCCATGCATACAAATTGTGCCCAAGCATGCATTTAAAGGAGATTATTAATTCTGTTACGCCAATCATATGCATATTAAGTAGTCCAAATGAAGCACTGCCAGGTAGCATTTCACATGGCTAACATACAGCCCTGAAAAACAATTCTGTTCCACGACAAGCTGAAACCCACCAAGGTTTCTGACTGTGTGCCTCATAGCAAGATGCAGCCTTAAAAAAAGACACCTCTTAAACTTATAACATATACATGGCACTGTACCTGAGGGAGCTGAGGAATATCCCTTTAATTTCCTTTCTTTTCCTTTGCTGCCTCACATCACTTAGCCAGTAGTCTGGTAGGAATTGCTTGTTTCAGGACCTTAGACCTTAGTGAAAGGCAGTCATGAGAAGTTCTATAATGCGATTTTTCCCACTCGTGATCCTGATGACACCAAGCCACCTTTCATCGTGATGGACAGGATGATGCTGAGCAAGCATTTGCTTGCCACAGGCTAAGATCAGGGGCCCTTTACCCCTCGTTCACACAGTGCACACCTCACACAGGGCCTAGGCAAGTGGAAATGAGTGTCTGAAACAGAGTGCATTGCTATTTCATGTGAATGCCATAAATTACTTTTTTTTAATTCCAGAAGATAATATAATTAATTGTAGCAATATAATTGCTACAAGCATGCAAACCAACAGACAGAGCTGGAATATTATGAATTATATGAAGAGTCAGTGGTCAGGGACATGACTCATGTGGTAGAGCACATGTCTTGCATGCACAACATCCTGGGTTCAACACCCAGCGTGCTGTGGATCCCTATGCACCATTATACACCCCCAGCATGAGCACCACTAGGCCCCTACAGCATGAGCAGCAATGAAAAATGTTAGTTACAATGATAAAATGAAGAGTTGGTCCAGAACTCATCCCTGATGGAGAAGAGGAGAAGTTATCACTCAGCCTGTCCTCTGAACAGCACTTCTCAGATTTGCCATGAAATCTTAAACTTGATCTTTGATAAGAGACTATTAAAGATCTTGTATAAAGGCAACAAATGCCCTTGCTCTTACAGAGTTATTATAGTTTCACTGATAGGTCTGAATAAGCTTTTCTTCTAGAAATCTGTGATTTCTAAAACACACCTTCTTTGCAAATCACATACTTGTTTCCCAGAGAGACGATCCTTTCTCTGAAATATTTAGTCTTTCGGGGCACTTTAGTCATAGTGACACCTAATAGCCAAGCTCTTTTTCTCACTTTCCACAAAATCAGGTTTAAACTATAATTCAAACCAGTCCCCAAAGGCACTTCTGAAAAATGGCAAGCCCTTAGATTTTAGGTGAAAACACTCTTTATTGCTCAAAATTGTTTCCTGTTACAAAACCTTTTCTATAGCACTAGGTCTAAGAGGATCCTATGCTAATTTAACTCACCTGGGACTATCAGCAGATGCTCCTTTGATTAATAGTTTCACCATCATGAAAATGCCAGGCCAAGTTCAAGATAATAAAGTCAGGTAAGAATACTATTAAAGTCTGACATATGATTATGTCTTTTATGGAAGAGTGGAGAGAAATGGAACCACAGTTTCTGTATCAAGTATAGGCCATCTATATCTTAAAAAAATCTTATGTTTATGTTACCTGAATTCTTCAGCATGTTGACTCCTAACATTTTAATCACTAAACTCTTCACTTCTGTCTTAATAGTATAAGTTCTGCAATGTCTTCAGTATAACCCAAAAATGACACTCCAATTTTACCATTACCTATTCAGCATTCCACCCTACAAAAACATATGTACACCATGAAAACAATGAATTCAGTTACTTTGCTAATCAAAAGGATAGATTTTGAATCTGTGTGCCCTCTTTACCGCAAATATGATTTATTACTTTACAGAAAATATGAGTTCACCATTTCAACATTCACCTCTAAAATTCCAGGAGGAGAAAACAGCGACCCTTGAAAACAAGGGATTACCCAGAGCAACAAATCAGAGGCTTCTGAGGCCTGAAGAGAGCTCAGAGAACTGGACACGTGCCTAACACACACAAATCCCTTCCCTGGACCCACATGGGCCCCTGGCACTGTACAATGTAGCCCTGCAGACCCTCATGCACCACTAGGCATAACACGAGCAGCCCCTGGGCCCACAGGCTAGACACAGCACAGCAGGCCTGCACAGTAATACCAGGGGGAAATGATAGCTCCTCAGCACTCTCTAGAAACTTCCCTTATCCTCCTCTGCACACCTGGCAGAAATAAGATTTCTCTGGCAAAAAAGTTTACCATCAGGCTTCAGTCAATCTTTCCTTCTCATTAGTCCCTTAACCACAGATTTTCAAATCACCAGGTAAAAATTGTGAAATCTAACCGTCTAACTTTGAGCTACAGAACTTGGCACTACACACACACACACACACACACACACACACACACTATATATATATATATATATATATATATATATATGTGAAAAAAATCCTTTGTATTTCTTTTAACTAAGGCTTACACCAGATTGTCTCCCTACCCTAACGCATACATCCTAATCACAGTCCCAGTCTCTGATTGGAAATGTAACCTTCTGTTCGACTTGTTGTTGTGTAATTTATATACAATGCACCTGTCTCAGAGAAACCTTTGGCTTTCAGGAAAGTAGAAGGTCAATTTTAGAACATCAATCACACTGTGAAAATTGGGAGTCCAGGTCACGCGAGGCTCCGGTGAGGATGAAGCTAACACGTTAGCATGAATCTACCACCTGCAGATCCAGCTCATTGCACGAGCCCAGTTTTACACGCAACCCTGGGGACAGCACAAAGGACTGGAGCACACAAAAGTATGTGCATATATGACATAACCCCTTTCCACTTAGCGTGTTTAAAAGGATTGCCTCACCATTGCACAGAAGGTCTCCGGAGGGTCTCCACAAGTAATGTCTGGAGGATCCAGTTTCACTTTCAGGTATTTTGTCATGTCCGTGGATTCCGGCTGACAGGCCATGTAATCCCAAACTTTCCCTTCTTCTGTATAGATCTGAGTCTTACACACATCATAATGTCCCCACACAAGTGGGTAGGGCTGCATCACCGAGGACACTGTAACCCAAAGGGCATGGATTGACAGGAATCTTGACAAATACATCTCTAAACTCTTGGCAGTCCTGACGGAAACTAAAGCAGGATTTGCTTGTCTGTGTCTATGTCTATTTCATATATACATATATTACTATGTATGTAGGTAGGTCTGTCTATCTTTTTTTTAAAGGATGAAGTCTCAATAAAGACTCCACAACAGTAAATGAAGTGTTATGATACTGTGTGTGTGTGTTCAGGAACTCACACACTTTGTATCTGGACTTTGGTGGAAGCCTAACATTCTTGTGTGTTTTGCATTAACAACTTGCAGATTTTTGTTGTTGTTGTCCTAGAACATATCTATTAGGCTCAAGTCTAGTATGCGTTTGTAAAAGGTGTCCAGTAGCCGATTGCAAAATGATGACTCTCCCGTGGTAGATCCGATAACCCTGGGTGATCCTCGACTTTCACGGCTCAGGAGGGATGCTGAGAAGCATTGAGATATCAGTCTCTGAAGCAAAAGGATGAGTGTCTATAGCCTGGTGTCTGTTTCCCATCAATCATTCTTTTCTTCTGGCACCAACACCCTTTTAGAAAGAATAAGAGTAAGAGTTATTGTCCCCGAATCAATGCATTACAAAATGTATGATATGTTGACATTTGGGAGGTTTGATGCAATAAAAAGCAAATTGGTGTAATATGGATAACCTTTACTTGGCTGTTTTGCTAGAATGAGCAAACCACAGAAATCATTCACAGCGGAGAGAATTTTGCTGTGAAGTGTTTTTAACTCTTCCCTAACAAAGACAGATGTGTGTGTTCTAGGTGAGTTACAGGTTTCGCTTCAAAAATTATATTTCCATCTTGATAAAACTGAGAGCAGGAAGTCAGATTTAAACATTTCTCATATATTGCAATGCCGGAAAATCTTTCAGAAGAACAATGGGGGAAATGAGTGCTTTTATTACAATGACAAAGAAAGAAGTGACAACTACTTGTGTGCCTTTTGTATCTTGGCAAAGAGACCACCCAAATCTCTAAATTCCTTGTATAGTTCTTAGCTCTTGTCAGCTGGAATAAAAAAAAACAGCATTGTTGGCACAAGTCTATTCCTTTGGGTTTGCTCATTATATTGGGACAATTTTGCAGTTTTGTTTAGTTGCATGTAGTGATAAAGACAACTCGGCTCTCTGAAAAAAAAATATTCAAAAACAGAACCAAAGGGGCAAATATTCCTTTCCAAATAATTTTCTATTTTCTTATATCTTTTTATAGCCATTACATCTACATTTGCAGTTACTTTCTCTAACAGAAGAAGAGAATTTGTCCCAAAGGCAAATATTATACACTGCTTTAAAACTAAAAGCTCTGTAGTAAAATGCACAATTTAAAATGCACATATAAAAATAGCTAAGGGCAAGTTAACAGGCCATGAAGCAGAATAATATGGCACTAATTCTGAGAGAAAATAAAAATTACTGTTTAAAAGTATTTTGGGTTAACTGATAATGTAGCGTACATTGCTATGGATGTAGCCATTGATGAGGTTCTCTGGTAGCTTTTCTCTTTAGAGATCACTGTCTAAACCTAAACAAACCATATTTGAAATCCAGGTTTTTTAAATTGAGCATTTGCTCAATTCATTGATTTATATTGTAATAGTCCCAATAATTAACTACTTTTCACACAACTGGAAAAAGGGAGCAAAAGGAGTTTCAGAAAATTCCTTTTGAAACTTCAATTCATGTGAAAGAATTAAATATGGAAGTTCACTATCTTAAACAATCTCATAAGAGGAATTCACTATATTTAAATAATACACCATCTTAAAATGAACTAAGCCACAGAGACTATGAAATGCCAACAGATGGTTGAATTGTGTTTCCATAGCAAAGTAATTTATAATAATTGCTTTATGGATGCAAGTGCAATTTTCATTATATTCGATTCATAAAATGTTATCATACAGCTGCAATTTGTGATATTTTCTATTAGGAAAAGTGTTGAATATTTGAGCTCCTATGAAGCAATAATTAGCAGTTTGTCTAAACATGTATAAACTACAGATTTGAATCTGTGTCTTCTTTGTAATATAAAGAGCCTTCTGTGTTGAGTACATTTTGAAATCTTAAAACTAAGAAGAAAAAAATCAAAGAGAAACATTTTTTGACTACTACAAACTTCTGTAGTATTTTTTCAGATTCATTAATAATTTTAAATTGATACTTGCAGAAACATACAACAATTTGTCAATTTAATCTGAAAAGGTGTTAAAATAACACAAATTTACATTTTGTGGATGCATTTTTCAACTGTGTTTACTAATTTATTACCACAAGAATACTTTAATAAAAATGGCAGAGAGGTGAGCATTAGAACTGATAAAGTGCAATATCTACTAGAACAGAAATTATTAATTTATTCTTACTTTTTCAATTCCTAACTTCAAATACATAACACCTTCTTTATCAAGAAAAGATTTACTCTGAAGACATGGGGCATACTGCATGAGTTTGAACTGAGTGAGCAGTATGAGTTCATTTTTAAATATTATTTATTTATAAAACGTGACCCTAAGAAAATATTTTAATGGTCCCTGAGATTAATTTACACATTTTAACAAGAAAATGGTGAACTCTTAATCTACTTATCCCTAGTGAAATTAAGTGTTCACCCATATTTTTCCTTACTGCAATTGCAACATAAAGCATGAGAATACTGACATATATTTGCATATATACTAAATAGTTAAATTATTCTAAGAAACATATATACATATATATGTATGCAGATACATATATAGTCATACATAGGAAATTGCTACTATTTCCTGAAATCCAATATAACAAATTCTCATTAAAGAATATCAAAATTATAATGATGGCCATTACACAGAGTTGTGGACTACACTATTGATTGAATTTAGAGGCTGACAAGGAAAAATGCAGAGGAGTGCAAGATATTTGAATGTTAGGCAGTTGCACTACTGTGCGACAGACATTCTTGACAAGAAGCAGCCAATTATAGCTTAAATTTCTGGCACATAACCAGTTGTGATTAATAGTTTTCCATTACATTACAGACATATTATTAATGTATTAAAAATGTCAAGCTTTGGCAAGCACTAATATGGCATGGCTCAGTTAGTCTGCAGAATTTACATTTAATGAGCTCCCATTGACACACAGAAAAGATATTGACCATGGCTTATTACAGATCAGAAGCTGAGGGTCACAAAACTGGCCTTTAACTCGAATATTTGTGCAGTCTAGTTTTTATATTTGTAGTGTCACTTAGTACAAATTCTCCATACAGGGCCTCCTTACTTTTCAGTGTCACACAAGCTTCAGGGAAAACCCTCTTAATTTAAAATTACTAAGGAAAAAATCTAGGAACTTCTCTGACACACAAGGGCTTCAGAGAAACCACTGTCAAAGTCACTAATTTTTCTAGTTGTAACTAGTTGTAACTAGTCAAAATCACTAATTTTTCTGGTTGTGTCTTGTTTTCCAAGAAAATTAAACGATGAAAATCAATGAATATAAAGTACACTTTAACCTCTGTTCCCTGAAAGCACTGATTCCCATAGCATCTGGCTATGCTTTCAATCACGTTAAAATTATCAATAGCTTCTTAAAAGCTAGATCATCCCAGCAAACAGTTAGGCAACCTGATTACAAGAAGAGCAGTCCATGACATATTTGGGGATTTAATGTACTGAACCAATCTCTTCTGGCCCATAACCAAACAAATTGCCAGGTAATGTGGTCTTTGAATTTTTCTCAAGTGTTCGTTATTACCTAATATAAGCAGCTTTACAAGGCCTTTAAGAAGTTCAAGATCTAGGTCTTCACTTTTGAGCCCTAGATGTCACTATAAATAAAACTATCAGCTCTACCTGTTACCAAAAATATAGAGAATTTATGTCCCTTTGATTATATGTGTATATATGTATGTATATTATATATATGTACATATGTATGTACATATATTAAGGTGAGTGCTCCATAGATATTAATCGCTGTATAAATTGACAGAGCCAATGTAAAAGTATAAAATTGTTTTATGTTTTTCCAACTGATAGACATTATTAATCTAAACTAAAATGGGATATAAAACAGTTTTGCATGCATGGCTCCTTTTTCCCAGATTCTGCAGTTTGAATCCCTTACAGCTTGAATTCATTTTGCAGGAGGAATTTCGGAGGACTCTGAATTCAGCAGAAAGGAAATCTCCCAAAATATTATATGAAAGTAATGATTACAATTACAGACAAGGATAGTCTAAAATCAACCAGCAGTTTCATCAGTTTGAGAGGGAAATATTGACAGCAAATCCAGGAACTCTAGCTCATTTTTTGGTATTCATTTTTATCACATAATCTCTCTTGGAGGTGGGGGTGGGGGTAGGCTATTTAGTCCATAAATACTCAGCTCTCCAGAGGCACCTGAAATAGACAGCTATTGACTCATTCCTCATAGACATTAAGAATTTTTATAAATATGCATGTTTCTGAATGAGATGAAACAAAGAGAACACTGAAATATAATCATATTTCATCCACCAGGTGAAAAAAACATAGATATATACAAATTTCATAATCTATCAAAATTAGTATCTTCCAGCACTGTCGTAATGACATTGACTAGATGAGATATTTAACATATATTGAATGCTCTTTGCGTGCATTTATTTGTCGGTAAAAAAAGCTTTTTCTAGTCATCTGAATGAGAACCATTTACTTCTATCCTTTTGTTAGCTGTCTCTCAGAATATAAGAAATTCAAAATGTACTGCAACATCATTGGCATGTTTTACTCATCCTTGATTGGGTATTATGAGTAACTGCCTATCACAAGATGCTTAATAAAACCAAATTGCACACCTTAATGTTTGAAAGATTTCTTTTCACTAAGAGAAGAATGATTAGAGAAATTAGAGAGTTATATTTTGCAGCATATTTCAGGATAAATTGGTACATAAAATTATATCAGAATCAGTTAAACCTAGAAGAAATCCATGTTTCATTACCATAGAACAACAAATCTTCATTCTCATGCAGAAAGTTCATAGCCACGGTTTTGAACATACGTCTTAGAAAATCTACACCCACCTAAAGTTTTAGAACAAAACTCTGGATTCTATAAATAGAATTATATTTTGGTACATTGGTGGCCTATAATACCTATGATATTACTCACACAAATACTTAAGGTATCACTGATTTTCAGAGTTGCATGAAATTTTCTTTCTTTCCAAGCAACTTGGCGCTTTCTTAACTCAAACCCTCTCTCCAAATCTTTACAACACTTAGAACACATCTTATTTAAGTGTATTTTAATTTTTCACATTACTTGAGGCGATTTTTAAAAGAATTATAATGGAAGCACTAATTACACACAAAAGGAAATTTCAAGATATATTAGTGTCCTCAGAAAACAGCTAGTCTGAATCATTTTAATACAAAGGCCACGTGAAAGCTGCCAAAACAAAAATCTTAAGATGGAAGATAAAAATACAGCGATATTTACTGTTGTACAAAATTTTAAGATTATTCATTTCAAATTACACAATAGGAAGCATCACCAAACTAGTAGCCAAATACATGGGTTATGGACGCCCTCACATTTAGTCTGTAGATGTGAACAGATGTCATATTCAGTATCTAGGATGCACATATATATGTGGGCATATATTCTTTCAGCATGTAAGATGGAAAGCATTATATGTGAGACACTTGATGCATTTTCTCCCCTTCCGTGCTGAACCACATGCAAAGACCCATTTCTCCAAAAAAAAGGGGATGAGGAGTGGGGGGCTAAATAAGTAAAAATGAGAGAGTTTGGAAATCATGAGACCGAAATCTCCTATAATTTTACATATTTTAGAGATGCTTCTCAAGGGCTCCACAGATTTTAAAAGCATTGGGTCCTCCTCCTTGAAACAAAAAGAATCGGTGGAGAACTTTTTCTTACAAGCTTAACCCTTAAACGTACCTGAATAAATGATTTTGTTGGACAAACTTCATGATTAGTCTTCTGATTTCTTTAAGATATGAAAACTTTCAGTGTTTTCTAGTCATAAAATAGGGCCTTATTTCTAGAGTTTATCTACTGCCAGATACACCATATGTTTAGTGGAATTCTGAGTCTTACTCAGAATTTTCCATTCCAAAGACATGACAAACAGTTAAGATAACAGGAATGGTTCCATTGCCAAATGCTGGTAAAGCGAATAGGGGAGGAGGTGGGAAACAACAGGCTCTATTCTCTGGAAATCTCTACCGGAGGAAAGGCTGGGAACGCAACCTGTGACTTTCTCAAATAAAGTCGCTTTAAAGTCCCCGCTAGGAATTTTCCTCCCTTGCCGGGTAAAATGACATCTTCCTAAGTGGCTTTCAGCGGCAAGAGGGTGACTTAGTGGGGGTGTTGAGTGGGAAAAATCCCCAATGTGGTTACTAAAACAAACAGCAGAGGGCGCAGTTTCTTTTTTTATCTAAGTTTTCCCTGTATGAATCACTTAATTGGTTATTTTTGGGCCCAATAATATTCAGAATTGTTTGCATTATATGTGGATATCCACAGATCCATACAGGAGAGCAATTCAGTGTCCCTGGCGCGATCTATCAACCAATTCATAGAATGCTTAGCAAAGGGTCTAATGATTCCCAACAGCCTCCCTACATCAAGTCTTTCAGTCTTGCCTTCCTTCTCTCCCTGGCTGCACAGCCCCGGCTGGTGATTCCTTAATTTTGCACCGAAAAAGGAGATTTTTTTAAAAAAAGGGAAACTTCAAACGCTCTTAGAGTGGCCCACCAGCTCCACCGGGCGTGCAAGGGGGCAAGTTCCCCATCACCCCTCGCCCCCGCCAGACCCTGACAATTCACCAAAGAACAATTTCCAGAAGGACCGTCCAGTTGCATTGTGTGTGTGGCCAGGTGCGCCCACGAGCGAGCGCACCGGGCACCCTCCGTCCGTCGCCGGAGGCAGGCGCAGAGTCGGGCCGGGAGACAGCACCCAGAGCCGCACCCCGCTGGGGGCGCACCCCGGGGAGACCCGTGGGTGCGCGCGGGTGTGAGCGTGTGCGGCGGGGAGCGCGCACAAGGCTCCGCGCGCCGCCTCCTGCGGGCGCTTTGCAAAGTTCCTCGCCCACCCGGAGCGGCGGGCACCGGGGGGGGGGGGCGGCGGGGCGGGGGCTGGGGGAGAGGGAGGGAAGGAGGGAGGGAGGAGACGCCCCCCTCGGGGGGAGGGGAGAGGGGCGCGGGCGAGGCGCGCGGTCGCCCGAGGAGGGGGCGCCGCGGGTGTGTGGCACTTACCGGGCGGCCCGCTGGCCCGGGCGCGGGGCGGCGGCCGTGCCCACCCGGACCGCAGGCGGCGGCTGCACCCGCCGAGCGTCCTCGGGGGCGCGGGCGACGTGGCTGGGCGGGTGGGGGAGCGCCGGGGTTCGGGGGTGGGGTGCTGTGGGGCCGCCGCCGCAGCCCCGGGGGGTCCCGGGAGCGCCCACCCGCCCGCCGCGGGAGAGAGCCCCGCGGACCCCGCGCCCGCCCCTCCCCGCCGCCGAATTACCTTCGCCTCCGGCCCCGGGGAGTTGGGGGGAGCCTGATGCGCGTCGCCCCCTCTCGGAGCCCGCGCCCGCGGGGAATTCCTTCCCGTGGACGTCCTCCTCGGAAATGCAAAAGACCGGTGACTTTGACAGGTAGCTGAGGCGGAGGGAGGAAGGGTGGGCGGAGTGGAGGAGAGGATGGGAAAGGTGCCGCTCCCTCCAAAAATCCTGGGAGATTAATAACGGAACGGCCGCCGCCTGCCCAGTCCCCCGCTCGCCGGCCCCGCGCCGCGCCTTGTCCAGCCGCCGCCGCCGCCGCCACTTCTCGCCTTAAACTTTTCCTGAAGGTCCCCCCCGCCGCCTCCGTTCCTATTTTTCCTCGCTCCCTTTTTCTTTTTTTTTTTCGTTTCTTTTCTTTTTTTTCTTCTCTGTTTTTTAATTTTTTTTTTTTTAATTTCCCTAAGCTGCAAGGAACCGATTCCCTCTCGATGCCCGGGGAATCAGAAACCGCGGCCGGGCTGTTGCACCCGGCTGGGCGCCGCTGGCACTGTGTGTCCGGAGGAGGACGCGGAGCTCAGTCCGAAGGGCTGGAAACCGGGACCGCGACCGTTAGCCTCGGCGCCAAGAAGATCCGCTCGTCCCGGCGTGGCCCGGGCTTCCCTCGCGCATTCCTCCACTCAAGTCAGAGATGTCACTGCACATAGCTCCGAAGGCAGCGGGACGTGCCGCAGCCCGAGTCCGCCGGCTGCAACATGCATGGCCCACGAGGCTCGGCTCGGGCACCGCGGCTCCGGGGCTCCCCGCCCCCCGGCCCGGCCCGCGAGCGCCCCGCAAAACTTAGGGGCGCGTCCGAGGCCCGAGAGTGAGCGCGGGGGCTGCAGGAGGGAGACGGGGAGCAGCCAGCCCGGGGAACGGACGCCGCAGCCCTCGGAGGGGTGGCACGGACGTTTTACTTAAAAGCTGCTCTTCTGCAACTGGCAGCAAGTGGAAGGATGGCAAACCTTATACTACCTCGAGACCTGGGCGCTCCGAGCGGTCCTAACTCCATCCCGCTCGCTGTTGCTGCCGCCGCTGTCGCCTGCTGCTGCTGCTGCTGCAGCTGGTGGTGGTCCAGCCGCCGTGGCCGCAGTGTCTGCCGCGCCACGACCTCGGGGTGCTGGGCCTGGGCGGCCACCCCTGCCCCCTGCCCCACCTCCTGATTTCTCACCGATGCGAGGCTTCTAGCAAATCTTCACGCACCTTCCACTTGTGCCCCCTCGCTGTCCCAGCCCTCCTCCTCCTCCCCATCCTCCTCCCTCACCCGCCTCCTCTTGCCCCCCACTCCCAAAGCAAGCCTTACACACACACACACACACACACACACACACACACACTCATTCACTCACTCACTCTCCCCTGGCTAGCATCCATCATAACTGTGTGTCTCTCAACCTGCCATCAGCCAGGGGCCCCTGCGGAGCAAGTCTCAAACCACCTCCTTTAGAAATTTCATTCTCCTTGGGAAAGTTGAAGTTCAAGTTCAAACTGGGCATTTCGAAGCTTCCTCCCTTGCCTTTCCCCCAAAGAAAAAGAAGTGTGCGCCCATCTCCACGTTCCTTCGTCTCAAGTGAGAGACTGGGACTTACCTAAGATCACGCTTAGCTGCACACCTATATGCCAGGCAACCACCACTGCACATTCCGACTTAAGAAGAAACATTTACTGAGAACACTGTTGCAAAACAGAGACCCTTAAGCTCTCAGAAGTCTGTATCATCTCAAAACCAGGCAAATGGGCTTTTACATACATGGTCAAGAAGTAAGCAATGGGGTGGGGATGGGGGCAGATGAGATAGCATAAAACAACAGCGTCAAGGCTAGCTTGATTTGACTTTCAATGTATGTGTGCGTTAGTCCCCACACTAGAGTTTGGGGACTAACCTGACAGAGGGAGGGTATTCTGCATTTTAGTCTCAGATCATGGGAGCAAGCTAACTTTCAAGGACTGGGAAGAGAGTCGCCCATGTCAGGTCTGATCTAGCAAATAAAGCAAAGGGTAGGAAACCGGCAATTGTGGACACCTGGTCTCTAACCGCGTGTTCCATATGGAAAGCACAGAGCTAATAGCAGGTCAGGTTTTAGTTTTGTATGTTGTTGCCGCTTTTTTGGTTTTTTTTTTTTTCTCTGTTTTCACTGAGAAGGGGGGGCAGCTGGAAAGTGGTGGCAGCAGGGGGCTTAGAGGACAAAATTGCTGCACTGAGGCTATAATCAGATTCTGCTTGGCGCTGAGCGGCAAGAAAGGAGGCAGAGATGGCAGGCGCCTTAGAAACCCTCCCTCTGTGACTTCCTTCCTGGGGGAAGGAAGCCAGGCACCTGGTTTTTCTGTGCCTTCCTATTCTCTACCTGGGGGAATTAAACACTGACATTGCAAAAGAGGAGTCCTCTCCAGGGTGGGAACTCCAAGAAGATGTTCTTCCCATCATGGCTCTCTGCTCAGTTCCCCCAGGGTTTCAATGCACTGGTCCTAGGGAGGTGCCATTCATCACCAACATCCTGTTACAGGACTCTAGAGTTTTGTCTCTGGGGCGGGGGTTGGGGGTACTCCAGAAACAGCACCCAAGGGGGCCCTTTCATTCCCCATTGCCCCTCTGGCCAAAACACTGAAATGCAAATAAATAGCTTAGAACCTCACTGTCCACCTGCTCTGAGTTCCCATTCTTGGGATTATTTGATTTAGGATTAAAATGTCTGAAATCTCTTCAGAAACACAGATATTTCCTTCTGGGATATATTATATGTTGTCACTATTGCTACCACCTTGGAAAACTCCTCCCTTTCTTAGGAATACCCCCCCACACCCCTTTCTTATCCTGTTTTTACTATACATTTCTTCATGCGTGGGACCCTTTTAGCTATGAAGCAGAGATTTGTCCCAAATAAATATGAACCCTTTCCTATTTAAAGAGCTTCCTCCAATCTAGGAGGAAGAGTCTTAAAACCTGATTTTTTTTTTTTACTCTCAGACATCTGCTCTAATCTTTCCATAGACTTGTAAATCACCAACCAAAGAACAATGATGCTAAGCTACAAAAGAAATCATAATCCTCAGAGGAGACCTTTTCACATTAAAACCTCTTACCCACATCCTAATTCATCTGCTTCGGGGGCAGAGCTGGAAAGGTTAATTTCTCCCAAGAAGCATTGTGGATGGGTCTGATATAGCCCTTCAATATGTGAACCTATGAACTTATCACTTCTTTTTTATGCAACTTTCCTAAATCTATCTGCAGGTTTGTTCATAAAATACTCAAAAGTTAGGAATTTGCTTTATGTATTTCCTTGGCATCAGGCAAAATAATTTAGAGCACACTACTTTTCTCTGCATAACCTCTCACATATATGTATATATAGCATATATATATGTATATATATATATATATATATATCTTTCACCAGAATGAATTTTCTGTTTTTATTTAACCTTTCAACTCTACTTTTTTCCCTCTCAGAAAAATTGTTTGATCTTTCAGTTCTCTGACTTCAGATCTCTGGCTGGTTTCCATGCATTTCTCATTCTTCTTCAACTTACATTTTCACTAATTTGTAAAACTGTTGGGTCTCTATCATTTCTTTTACTACAGTGTTAACTTTCGTAGAACCTTTAGAGAGTTTTGGAAGTGTTTTCATCTTTGAATGCATATAATATCAATATTCCAAACCTGTAGAGGCAATATTTGTAACTCATTTGTTCTAAATAGATAAGACTTTTAAATATCTTGACTTAAAGTAGGTAGTAATATCGTGATTTAGAGTAAAAAATGTTCATTGCAGATGTGAATAATGTTTGTCCATTCCAAGGATTCAGCAATAACCTCCTTTATAACAGGAGTTAACTTCCACTATATTGTATTAAGATTTAGATATCCAAAATAACCAAGTCAGGGACAAGGGCCAGTTCCAAAGTATAGGCTGCCTTTTATAACTTAGGAAGAACCTATTGGGATACAAGCAGTTACAAAACTTTTCACTCTTTCCTGCCACCGTGCTATTATTCTTTTATTATAGAAGCATTAGCAATGTGGTTTGGGCAGGTTTTGAAATCCTGTGTCTAACAGAATTTTTAAATATTCAAGTATGTTGAGTATCAGACCATCTTTTGCAAATCCTCTGCATCTGATCTGTGCTCTAAATTAGCATATCCTGCTGTTGTGGGTATGTAATACTCTCTTCTCACTGTAAATTTACAGGTCCAAAGTATCTAGGTGTAAAGCAGGAACAACTTAGGTATATCAAAAGTCTCATTTAGTTCTTCTGAGAGTTGATAGAACAAATAGTTTAATACCAGGTAGTATACATTTTTTAAATTTTGTCTTTGGGGATTTTGTTTGTTTTGATTTGAGGGTTACTTTAGGTGGTCCTGCAGGGAGCTATTTCCAGCTACTTCAGGAATCTTTTATTCTTATTCTGCCAGTAGTGATCAGGAGACTTATAGCTGTCAATGGATTGGAACTGGGCCTCCAGTCTACAAAGCATACTCAACACATATCTTTACTGATTCTGGAATATTAAAAATATTTTAATATGCCCATGTCCATGCCAAATAGTAATATACATCTGACTTATATATCTAATAGTAACAAGCCATTGATGGTAAATGCCTGATACAGGACCATGATCTTTTGTGCTCATGTATGTATCTTCTATAAATAGCATTTGTGTAAAAATCTTGGAAATAATAAAAACTGCTTGGTCAAAATGATATAAAAGGACTTAATAAACTGGGATTTTGGGTATTTAGTAAGATATAGTGTGCTACCCTTAAAGGTACTTATTTTAATCAAAATATTTTGTCTTTTTTCTACTCCAATTTTAGAACCTTAGATTTCTTCAAAGAAAAATAGTATTTGGGTTTACCTTATGTCCCACATAAGAAATCAACAGAAATAAGTTGCTAATCAGAGCAAATGATACCATGTAGTTTTGACCAATAAATCTGTCAAGCCCCGAGTTTGGATTTTTGGAGTGATAGCACAGTGGTAGGGCATTTGCCTTGCACACAGCCAACATGGCCGACCCGAGTTCGATTCCTCTGCCCCTCTCGGAGAGCCCAGCAAGCTACCGAGAGTAGCAAGCCACCCGTGATGTATTCGATATGCCAAACACAGTAACAACAAAGTCTCCAATGGAGACGTTACTGGGCCCGCTCGAGCAAATCGATGAACAATGGGAGGGCCTTTACTTTGCTTTACTTTTCCTCCATATCTATTTTGTTTGTTCTAAGATTCAGAACTCATGGTCAATATTTGCTTAATAGTTTATCTTTCTTCTGGGGTTACAAAAAAGGTCATACCAACATAGTATTATTTAGGTAATACTGTGGTCTGAAGAAACTCAAGAAACTTCCATGAATTATTGTGTTATTATGTTTAGCTTGTTTCTAAAGAAATTAATTATTTCTTGAAAAATGAAACTCTCATCATTAATTCAGTATATTGGCTAAAATAAGTGTCTTTGTATATTTAAACAAATGTGATTTTCATGGTTTCATTTAATATCCATGACCAAAATCAGTATTTCGCCCGCACAGCAAAGCCTGGCAAGCTATCTTTGACGTATTCAATATGCCAAACACAGTAACAACAAGTCTCACAATGGAGACATTACTGGGCCCACTTGAGCAAATCGATGAACAACAGGAGGACAGTGCTACAGTGCTACAGTGCTAGACCAAAATCAGCACTATTTTTTTTAAATAAAACAATGGCTTTTTATTTTACCATCATTTATTTTGATGTTCAGAAATTACTTAATTTGATATAAACCCACTTATTTCTGATTTTGTTTTTCGTGTCACGGAAGTCAAATAAATAAAGAAAACAGTGAAGCCAATATCACTGACTATCCTGATAGGTGTTCATCATTGTATTTTAACTTGTTGTGCATATTTTTTTATTTAATCTTTTTTTTATTAGTGAAACACCATGAGGTACATTTGTAGACTTATAAATTTTTGTGCTTGGGTTTCAGTTATACAATGATCAAGTACCCATCCCTCCACCAGTGCCCATCCTCCCCCACCACGGGTCCTAGCATCCCTCCCACACCCCATCCTCCCCCCCATCCCACCCTGCCGCTGCTGTGGCAGGGCATTCCCCCTTGTTCTCTCTCTCTTCTTTTGGGTACTGTGTTTTGCAAGAGAGGCATTGAGTGGCAATCATGTTTGGTCTATAGACTACTTTTAGCATGTCTCTCCCACCCTGGGAGGGTCTTCACAACACCCTTTATTTGGTGCTCTCTTCTCTATCTGAGCTTCCTTTTCACCTAGCACATGTGGCTGGCCTTCAAGTCATGGAGCAAAATTCCTGGTACTAATCTGAGCCATTCCCGGGTGTTAGTCTCCCGTTTTGTTGCTTTATGTTCCCCAGATGAATGCAATCTTTCTGTGTCTATCCCGCTCTTTCTGACTCATTTCGCTTAACATGATACTTTCCATGTAGTACCACTTGTATGTAAATTTCATAACTTCATCTTTTCTAACAGCTACATAGTACTCCATTGTGTAAATGTACCAAAGTTTCTTTAACCAGTCATCTGTTCTCGGGCACTCAGGTTTTTTCCAGATTCTGGCTATTGTAAAGAGAATCAGCACTATTTTTAAATTAAGAAAGAACATGTTTGGAGGATGATTTACTAACACCACTTGCCTCACTTAAAAATATTTCAATCAATTTCAGCCTAATGATTCGTCTGTCAAATGCAATGTCTCTTCGTGAATGGCCATCAGTCCCCCACTCCTGGGGACCATTCAAGAAATGGCATGGTACTAAAGACAATATAAAGCTCCTAAGTAAGAGTACACACAGTCTTGTTGAGAAAGAAAAGTTGAACTAAATGCAATATTCCTTTTGCATTAGAGATAACCTAGGGGGTCGGTTGTTATGAAGGATCAAGTTTAGAGACTCTTTCTCTACCCAAGATGGAGCAAAGACATTCACGACCCTGTTAATGGTTACAAAGTTTCAAAGATCTCTATCAGGTCATTGACCCAAACTACAATGGATTCCAGCCTCCTGATTAGCAGTCTCTGCAGAAATATCTTATTCTGTCACCAAAATGTGGGGCAGAATACAATAGGATCAGAGCTCATGGTCAGTGAGCCACTGCAATGAGAATATTCAGAGTAGTAAGAACAGGTACAAAAGAGATAATAGAATGTGGGTGGTTTGAGGGAAACTTTATTCAGCTATATTTTCTGCTTCTCTTGACTTCCATCGCTAGCGTTAGTTTTAGGTTGTTTCTCTTGGGGTCAAGGTGGTGACAGGGAGTGATACCTGAACTACTACTTTTATCAAATTCAAGGCACTCATTCTTTAGCCTATACTGAGTGGCAGTATAGAATAAACTGTTGCCTGTGGATTTTCTAGTGGATTTTCACCAAGTGATCCTTACTTCCTAGTGGCACACCCCTTTTTTCCTATCTCACAGAAACTGACTAATTCTCTTAACTATCGTTCCAATGTGTAAACATCAATAAAATCATAGAATTATAAATTCTCTTCTAATTTAAATAATCCATAAGGAAACTAATAATCCAAGAGGAAACTTGATTTTCCATTCTGCAAAGTAGACTGTCCATTCTCTAAACAGTGGAATCCTATTACAGAGAATAATACAACTGTAGATTTCCATGACATCATGAAAATTATTTTCATGACAAAATAACTCTCACGAAGATTCTTTTCTCACTTCTTCCTCTTCTTAGAAAGAAACATAAATTTAACATATTTTATGTACTAAGGACTGCTTCAGAAATACTAGGGCAAGAAGCAGTCCAACCCCCACATCCTCCTTGCATATTACAAACTATTAGAGCACACAAACTTGTAAATACACACTGTAATAATAATTCTGTGGTTGCTGAGATTGAAACTCACAGGAGCAGGTAAACCTCCAAAGAAATAACATCTCCATGGGGAGCCTTAGGAAAGCTGAGTAGATTAAGTATATAACCTACAATTCAAAAGATGAGAAACTGTTCAACCTGGACACTAAGAAGCAAAACACTTTTCCACAAGGAAGAAGGAAGCAAAATCAGGAGGCTTAGTAGACATATTTCAGTGTACAATGAATATGTCTTGGTACTTTGGCACCTTGTACTTTGTACATATTTCAGTGTGCAATGGATATTTTTGGTGCTCAGAAAGTATGACTATACCTGCTAATAATCCCATAACGATAGCCTTTGGCACTGAGAATCTATAATAATAAGAGAAATTTAAGGGAAGATTAAGGAAATGGAAATACCCTATGTCATTTGGTTGAGACATAAGAACAGATGCTAATAGTTTGTCACTAATGAAATATAAAAATGACAACTTTATGCCACAAGCTCTTCAAATCCAGCACTGTCCATTCAGTTCTGAGCAATCTGTGTCAAGAGAAAAAAAATCATCTAAAACAAGCAAATGATTTTTAAAACGTTTGTATTTGCTTTTGGAATATATTATATGTCTTCTTTTGGCAGGAGACTTACCTTCCTAATGACATTTTATGCTTAGATTGGTATTAAAATTAGTTGGACTTCCCTGAGTAAGCATTGACAGCAGGAAAATATGGCTGCACAGCAGACTGGTGACCGGAAACCCAAGGTTCAAATATGTAGCTAGGGATACACCATACATGAATAATGAAGAGTTGAGTAGTTAGTAATTAGAGGTACCAATTAAGGCTTAGATGAAATATCTAGTGTCCAATCATTCTACCCTGGTTTACATTTCTGCTCTCCTAAATCAGTGTGTGTCAAACTCTTGGTAAAGAATCGGTATTTATAAAAAAGAAAGGGAAAGAAAATAAAGCAAGACAGAAAACAATGCTAAAATTAAAGAAAATTGGAGATCATTTTGCACAAAGGAATGCAATAAATTAATGTTAAAGTAACTAGCAGTTCTCTAAATCAAAATGGAATTCAGGTTTTTGTTTTAAGTGAAGATGGAACACAATTAATCAAACTTTTCAACTATTTGTGACACCCAAATTGGTGATATATCAGTAAAGAAGGAAAAAGGAATGCCCAGTTTTAGTTTTTAATCTGCCTTCCCACCTAAGATATCTCCAGTCTTCCATGTTTATACACTTTAGTTTTGATCTGTATGGAAAATGAAACTTAGAAAACTATTTCTCTCTTCAACCACTTCCCTGAAACTTTATCTGCCCCCTACTTAGTCTGAAGACTGAGATTTCAATAAAGGAAGATAGTTACATTCTCACTGGTTATTCGTCATGGCATAAATAAATAAATATATATATATATATATATATATATATGATCAAATGTAATGATCCTCTTGTTTGTTAAAAGTTGATTGATGGGCAAAGGGAGGTAAACACTCATTGTTTATTTAAACATTGAGAAACAGAACATCAAAACTCAGCAATGGAAAATCTGAGATTGACCCAAATGTTGGTTTGGCTTAAAATCATTCTATGTTTAGATCCTTCAAAGGGATTTTTTTCACAAGACACAACAAAACATGGGAGCTGGAGAGATAGTACAGTGGGTACAGTGGGTGTGCATTTACGTTGTACACAGAAGACCCAGTTTGATCTCAGGCAACCCATATGGTCCCTTGAGTACCACCAGGACTAATTCCTGAGTGCAACGCTAGGAGAGGCACCTCAGCATTGCTGTGTGTGGTCCCCCAAGCAAACAATCAAATAAGATAAAATGAGATATGTTGTAAGAGCAAGTGGTCTAACTGTCAGGAGACCTATCTTTTATTAGGAAACTTTCTTGCTAGTGTGTCTGCATTGGTTATTTTACTTTCTACCTTATCTTTAAAGTAAGGATGGTAAATTAGAGAAAATCAAAGGAGTTATTTTCAAAATGCGGACATGAATTTCTTTCTTGTCCCAGAATGACTATGGTGGTTTGCTAAATCGCCACATACACAGGTAAATCTCATTGAAGCATGAGATTTGAAAATCACTAGCCTAAGATTTTATCCTGCCTTTTCACTTGGAATCTTGTTTTGGAATTGAAATTAATTTCATTGGTAGCTGAGACAAAAATAAATGTATCTTTAATATACTTAGATGATAGAATTGGATCCATGATTTCTTAGAGTTGTATATAAATTTCTCTATATCAGAGTGAGGATATATGTTTGATTCCCTGAAAGATTAGCTAGAATAAAGGCCAAGAATGTTGAAATCACTTTTTCTAAGAAAGAAAGAAATTAAGTACTTGTCAGGAGATATAGTTAATTTGTAACCATGTTCTCTGAGGCCTGGTTTCTGAAACATAAGTATTACCTGTAAGCTTCCATAAATCTCTCCTAGGAATCTATTATTTAACTTGTAAACAGGTGTCTGAAAACTACCATAAAATATAGTAGTGAGATGTTAAATGCTTTTGAACATTTTATTTCCATTAAGTTTCTTAAAAATTAGTCAGTAATCACTAGGCTTTCTTTGCCAGTATTAATATATATATATAATATATACATGCAAAATGTCCTTGTGAGTTATTAATATCAGACTTTTACTAAAATCAGAACTTGCTACACATTTTAGATGAAAAAAGTAAACTAAATTATCTACAAGTCTGTATTATCTTATATATGTACATATTTTCTGTGTATTCACGTTAAAGTAATTATGAAATGCAGTGTGATATATTGGCAAATATTCAAAGAACAGTCTCTGTCATTAATGGTCTTTGAATGGCCTTTGAAAACTGATGTAATCCTTCTGAACTGCTTTTTCCATAGCTTAAATCAGCAATAATGAGAATAATCCTGAGCACCTTCTAGAACTGCTGTGAAGAAAAATTGTGATATTTATTCAATTAAAAGTATTCTTAAAATATTCATGATTATTTATTTTTATATAACATCATTGGAGCTCTATATTAACATTTTACCGTTATTCTCACATTTCTTACTTATTTGATAAGCAAGTTTTTTTGATAGGCCACATCTGACAGTGCTCAGAGGCAACTCTTAGCTTATTTCTTGGAGATAACTCCTGGAAGGGCTGGGAACAGTGCAGTGCTAGGAATCAAATTCATACCTGCACACATGTAAACCAGCCTGTTTAGTCCGCTAATAAACAATTTGTTTTCCGGTTTCATATTTATATTTCTAACACCATATCAAACATTCTGGAAAAAATACAGAAGTAGCATAATTTCTGTTTAATGTACTTAAATTTTACTGAGATTTTTTAACAACATCATAGTATAAGGTTAACAAGTTTCTCTGCAGAGCCAGAGAAACAGTACAGTGGGTAGAATGCTTGTCTTGTCTGTGGCCAACCCAGGTACCACAAATAGTCCCCAGAACACCACCAAGAGTGATCCCCTGAGCACAGAGCCAGGCATAAGCCCTGACCACTACCAGATGTGGCCCCCACAAACAAATAATATTAAAATAAAATATAATGCAAATATAAGAATTGATTCAAAATGAATTCATTTGGTCTTCAAAAATCAAGGAGCACTGAAGGAGTTAGAAGGAAGAAGAACATTTATGTTGGTTTGGTATCTCTGCAAAGAGGTCAGGCCTCTGGGGAATGGTTGGGGAAATGGGGATTTGGTGGAGGGAAGGTCATTCTGGTAGTGGGACTGGTATTGAAACATTGAATACTTGTAGCAACTGTATTATGAACAACTTTGTAAACTGCTGAATTGAAATGAAGTACAAATAAATAAATAAATGGATTGACCATTTAGGCTTTGGATAGACACATGATATAGGGATTTTCAGCAGGAAACTGACCAAGAGCAAAAGCAACCAAGCTAAGAAGTACAGGCTATTTTTCAGGAGGTAGAGGGGAAGCTGAGTCATTGAAATTAAGACACAGTGTAAGGAAACTGTGAGCACACATTTGGAAAATTAGATGGGCCCAAAGGTCAATGCTCCTTAAATTTTCCAGTGAAGTATTTGAAATATATCTAGTTTAAATAATATGGTGCAATTAAGGCTCTGAGCAGGGGACACTCATGAATAATGTGTTTTTACAAATTTATGTGAAAATAGTATTAATAATGAAATTAAACAGAGATATTCAAGAAATAGATAATATAATTTGGAGACTACCTTCTGAAGTCAGGCAGACAAAAACGTTTGCTGTATAAATTTTTAAAAAATTTAATGGGTATTTAAGAAAATAAGGAGCTTCTGGCAAAATTTATCCCTAAAAGTGTTTGTAAGAATAATTTTATAAAAGGAGAATATATTAAAATGAATTGAAAACATTATTTATAAAAATAGTTTTAAGCTGAACCATGCTTCTAAATTAGATAAGAACTAAAATCAGTTGAATGTAGGTTAACACTGTTTTGTCCTTCCTGCATAGCCTCAGGTAGTTTGTGCTCCCATAACAGTGCTCTCATTCCTCTGTGTTTTTCTCTTCTCCCTAAGTCCTTTGCATAGTTTATTCAGAGCAATGTTATTTTTGTATGGACAAAGAAGACAGTATATGCTAGGCTTTTGTAATGTGACTCTCAGTGATATTTTTCTCCTGGGCATCTGTTCTCTCACCTAAGCTTCAGCTGCCTTTACATCCTAGTGCCCCAAAAAGCAGGGTCCGGACGTGGGACTGGATGGAACCAGGGCAAGCGGTAAGCTATGTGCTACCCTGGCATGGAGATGGGCCTGGCCAAAGTGCCATAATGCTTAACTATAAGTTAAGAGCTTGGTCATGGACAAATGCTGTCATAACCCAAAAGTAATAACTAGATTCGGACCCTGCTAAGGTTAGGAAAGATAATCTGGTCTGAGCTCTGTAGTCTGAATCTGGCAAAATGTTCCCAGGAGAGCTGTCCTATAAGCCTCAATGTTATCTCTTACTGTGTCCACACAAAAATAACTAGTATTAGGATGTCGATTGAGTTATTGGACTGTCTGTCACTGTCACTGTCCTCCCGTTGTTCATCAAGCAGGCCCAGTAACGTCTCCATTTTGAGACTTCTTTTTACTGTGTTTGGCATTGATGTACGGTAACTTGCCGGGCTCTCCGAGAGGGCAAGAACTGATTGGACTGGCTGCCACAAGGGCAAACGCCCTAGGATGTGCTATTGCTTCAGCCAGTAGGGAAAAGAAAAAAACACCTTAAGGGGTATTTTGTAGTCAGAAAAGGCTTTGGTATGCCTCTATTTGTTTTTTATTAGTGAAACACCATAAGGTACAGTTGTAGATTTACAATTTTTCATGCTTGGGTTTCAATTACACAATGATCAAATACCCATCCCTCAACCAGTGCCCATTTTCCACCACCATGGATAATATCCCTCCCACCCCCATCCCCCCCCATCCCACCCTACCTCTGTGGCAGGGCAATTCCTTGTGTTCTCTCTCTCCTTTTGGGTGTTGTGGTCTGCAAAAGAGGCTTTGAGTGGCAAACATGTTCAGTCCATAGTCTACTTTCAACATGCATCTCCCCTCCTGGGAAGAACCTCCAAACACCCTTTATTTGGTGCTCCCTTCTCTATCTGAGCTGCTCTTTCCCCTAGAATGCCCGGCTGGCCTCTAAGCTATGGAGTAATCCTCCTGGTACTGATCTTGGCTATTCTTGGGTATTAATCTCATATTTTGTTACTTTATATTCCCCAGATGAATGCAATCTTTCTATGTCTATCCCTCTCTTTCTGACTCATTTGGCTTAGCATGATACTTTCCATTCTGTACCACTTGTATATAAATTTCATGAATTCATCTTTTCTAAGAGCTACATAGTACTGCATTGTGTAGATGTACCAAAGTTTCTTTAACCAGTCATCTGTTCTTGGGCATTCAGGTTTCTTCCATTTTCTGGCTATTGTAAAGAGTGCTGCAATGAACAAACAAGTGCAGATGTCACTTCGACTATACATTTTTGCCTCTCTGGGTTATATTCCCAGGAGTGGTATTGCTGGGTCAAATGGGAGCTCAATTTCTAATTTTTTGAGAATCATCCATACTGTTTTCCAGAAGGGCTGAACCAGTAGACATTCCCACCAACAGTGAAGGAGTGTCCCTTTCTCTCCACATCCACGCCAGCATCGGTTGCTTTTGTTCTTTTGGATGTGGACCAGTCTCTGAGGTGTGAGATGGTATCTCATTGTGGTTTTGATCTGCATCTCCCTGATGATTAATGATGTAGAGCATTTTCTCATGTGCTTTTTTGCCATTCGGATTTCTTCTTTGAGAAAGTTTCCGTTCATTTCATTGCCCCATTTTTTGATGGGGTTGGATGTTTTCTTCTTGTGGAGTTCAACCAGTATTTTGTATATCCTTGATATCAACCCCTTGTCAGATGTGTATTCGGCAAATATCCTTTCCCATTCTGTAGACTGTCTTTGTATTTTGGTCACTGTTTCTTTTGGGTGCAGAAGCTTCTTAGTTTAAGATAGTCCCATTTATCTATCTCTGTTTTCACTTGCTCGGCCAGTGGCAGGAAATAAAAGAGGACATGAGGAAATGGAAAGATATCCCCTGCTCATGGGTCGGGAGACTTAACATTGTCAAAATGGCAATACTACCGAAAGCATTGTATAAATTCAATGCAATCCCTATAAGGATACCCATGACATTCTTCAAATAAATGGAGCAAACACTCCTGAAATTTATATGGAACAATAAGCCCCCACGAATAGCTAAAGCAATTCTTGGGAAAAAGAAAATGGGAGGAATCAACCTCCCTAACTTCAAACTCTACTACAAAGCAGTAATAATTAAAACAGCATGGTACTGGAACAAAGGCAGAACTGCAGACCAATGGAACAGGGTTTAATACACTGACATCTCCCCTCAATCATATGATCATCTAATCTTTGATAAAGGTGCAAGTAATGTGAAGTGGAATAAGGAAAGCCTCTTTAACAAATTGTGCTGGCATCACTGGACGGTACATGCAAAAAAATGGGCTAAGAACTCTGCCTTACACCATGTACAAAAGTAAGATCAAAATGGATTAAAGACCTCAACATCAGACCAGAAACCATAAGGTACATTGAAGACAAAGTTGGTAAAACCCTCCATGACATTGAAGCTAATGGTATCTTCAAACATGCCACGCCATTGGTATGCCTCTAAGGTGGTGTTTCCTTTGAACCTGGTGGGCCCTCAGGAAGGGCATTCTTATGTCGATTTTGATACCAGACTTCGTATAGCATGGGCCCAGAGGGCAAATGGGGGAGAGACAAGTAGGGATGAGGAGACTAGTAAGGAGAAGGCTGAATCCAGAGAGCTGGGATGGAGGAATGAGGGGCTAGGTAGGAAGAATGCATAAGACGGGAGAGAGGAGAGATTGAACTAATTCTTAACCGGCGAGGTCCTTCTTCTTCCTTTGCCTGCCCATCGCCAACAGCCTTCCCAGTTCAGTCCATACACAGAGGCTCGAAGGCACTGGATGCGGGCTGTGAGAGAGAGCCACCGGGAGAGCCCGCAAATATACACCCTTCAGTGTGCTTAATTCTTACAGTCGATGAAATTTTTACATTTTCATTTTTCTTCCAATAATTGAAACACACACTTCTTTCTTTCATTCTACCAAATATTTATTGAATCTATAATATAGACCTGGTTCCAAGAGCTTGGGATCAAGTGATTAACTAAAAGCATGGATCAGGGGCTGAAAGATAGTACAGTAGCTAAGGTGTTTATCTTGCATTAGGCTGAGGCGAGTTCAATCCCCAGCACAGTACAAAGACTCTCAAGCAACTCCAAAAGGTGATCCAGAGCACAGAGGCAGAAATAATCTCTGAACACTGCTGGAACGTTATAATAAGAATAATAAAATACAGTTTGGATTCATGAAGCTTACATTCTAGTTGGGAACAAAGGATAGAAACAGCACACATTATTAACAAGTAAATTAGCTACATTTGAAAGAAAATTTACATGGAAACAAAAAATTGTCAAATAGGTTATGCCCTGAGAGTGACATGCTGAGGATTGTCACAGAAAATAAAGTGGTCAGTAGTCTTCACTGACATTTGAACCAACATTTAAGAAATAAGCTATATCCACACATATTCCACAGAATAGAATTTCCAGCAGAGGAAACAACTAATATAAAGTCCTGCGCTTCTTTGCCATGTTGGAAGAAGCTGGTGTGGCTAGAAATTTATAGTTTTATTTTTTAAGTCTGACAGAAACTTACAGAAAATAAATTCCTGTTCATACAATTCTGATCATTAATTTATCATATTTATGTTGTTTTATGTGTCAAACATGCTTTTATTAAGCATTTCAAGCCTCTGTGAACAATATTATATATATATTTAGAAGTGTATCCATAAATACATATAAATAAATGCCTATATATATATAAACCATGGAAAATATTTTTTTCACAATTGGTTACAGTGAACGTTATTATCTTTTAGCTATATCATTGATGAAATTTTATTTCTGTAATTGTCTGGGAAGTTTTCTTTGAACTTCATTGTATACTTTTTGCTATGCATTACCATTATATTTCATAAAGGATTTCAGGTCAGTTACAAGAGTACATAAAATATCTAAAATATTTTCGTCAAAAGAAATCAAAACAAAGTATAATAAGAAATAAGGGTTAAGTCTACATTAAAATGTTCATATCTCACAAAGCTTCATAATGGACAATAAATATATAACAGTTTTATAAATAAACAATATCATGAAAAGATTAAGTATATAGAAAAATTGTAACTTTACTTTATAATAATACTAGATATGCATTTTTCCAGTGATCCTCAAAGAAGACTGTAATATTTGTTGTCAAAGATATGACTAGAGAAGAAACAATGTTTCATACATTTGATGAAGGTTAAATGAAGGTTAAAATTAAGACTTTATTATCTTAAGCACCCCTGGAAAAGGCATGAGGTACATATAAAAATGGTATTTATTTTAGCAAAAAAATTTATTTTTCGTATTAGGATGTTACATAACTAAATGTTTACAAACTACAAATTAAATCTCTGTGTCTGCTTTTCCTGAATCAAAGCAGGGAAAATTGGATGCTATTCTGTTTTGTTACACATCTTTATACAAATTCTAAAGAAAAAGACAGTGGAATATTTTGTCTAGTGTTGGCAAGCTGCTATGTTTGAATATTTTGGAGTTTAGAAGTCATAGTATTTTGTCGAAGGTCAAATTAGAAGGCTTAATTGTTCAATAGTCCAGTGTTACCTAATTTGTTAAATATGTTCCCATAAAAAACTGCTCAATATCATTGTATATGTTGTAAGGAGTGAATACTTCAGGAACCAGAAGCAATATGACGCTGTAAGGCAGAAATTATAATGGAGGTCACAATTTAAGTCCCCTTACCTTCAATTACAGGTGATAGTAGAAAATTTCTTCAATGGTAACACAGTACGGATTTGATGTGATTTCCATAACATACTTATCATGATTTATACTTGTCTCACTCTCATTTCGTAATTATATTTTACGTGTAGATTTATGTGACAATCAGCAAAAATCTCACTTACCATAATGAGATTAGTTTGCCATGAGAACCCAGACGAACATTGAGTATGTAAGAAAATATTAAAGGGACAAATGGCAAATTCTGATGAGCATGATTTCAAGTGGGGAAATTTCACAGCTCCTGAAAGTCATGACATGAAGGACAGTTATTTCAGATAGGTCCTTCACAGATCCAAGTTATATGAAATGATATATAGCATCTGGACATCTTTTCATACTTCACAACTAACCATGAGTTGTGGTACTATTGGAATAAAGAGCAGTCATAGTCAATAGTTTTGTGATATAAACAGTAAAGGTAAAGGTAAAGGTAAAGGCCCTCCTGTTGATCGTCAATTTGCTCGAGCGGGCCCAGTAACGTCTCCATTGGAGACTTTGTTGTTACTGTGTCTGGCATATTGAATACTCTCGGTAGCTTGCCGTGCTCTCCGATATAAACAGTAAAGCTTGTTATTTTAAGATGGAGATAAAAACAATAAACCTTGTTATAATTATACTATGCTAATAATTCTAATAGGCTAGCTTCAAGCAATATGATCTGTGTAAACTCTAAAAGACAGCAGCGGTCTATCTCTCTCGCCGCCTGCGTTGGTGGTCTCAGATCGGTTTCCCCAACCCCGGGGAAGTCAATGGCAATGGGCCGGCAAAGGAAGGAAAGGAGGGCCAAGCTGGCTGGTCTTCGTTGCAGTTTATTCTAATCCTCTCTCCATTCACTCCTGTCTCTCCTTTTGGCCTCTCCCAGCCCACTCTTACAGTTTCATTATATCCCCCAGCATGAGGGGTTGGGGGAACAATTACACATAGGTGTGGTCACAATCAATAGGGGCAGAATTCTTCTGCTTCTAGGAGAGATTCTCATTAGGTCAACCCACCCTAGATGGAATCCCCCGGGTGTGTTTCTCCCCTCCTTGTCCAGCAAACAAGCATACACAATATAAATCATTTTGTATGGATACAGTAAAAACTACCTTAAAATTATAGAACTGCTTTCCTAGGGCTATCTCAATTTCAGATTACAGTGCTCAGGCCAGATAAGTCTTTCCGATCCCTTGTAGGGTCCTAGTCTTGTTGTTACTTTTGAATTATGACAGCATTTGTCTATGATCAAGCTCTTAACTTATAGTTAAGAATCGTGGCACTTTGGTCTGGCCCATTTCGATGCCAGGGTAGCTCACCGCTTGCCCTGGGTCTATTCAGTCCCTCGTTGGAACCCTGCTTTTGGGCTGTTAGGAACCAAGGGCAACTGAGGCTTAAGTTGAGGAAGCAGATGCCTGGGAGTGAATAATATTCAAAGCCAAGTAAATCCTAAGTTACAAAGCAAAATATAAACTGTCTTCCTGTATCTATTCAAAAAGGACATTGCATTAAAGTAAACTATGAAGGAGAGGAGAAAGGCAATATTAACTTACAACACAATTTCAGTGTCCTAGAAGGATCTGACCTTACAAATTAACAGATTCTGATTAGGGGAAAGCTGATTAACTGGTTGGGGTGGAAAGCATTGAAGTGGTTACAGATAAAGAAAGGAATGGAAGTGACTGGGGGCAATGTGATGGGTGTGACTCAATGAACCTAAGCTCCTTGTGGCAAGGGGAAAAAGGCAAACCAATGTTAAGCCTAAAATATTTGGAGCTATATTCCAACAATGATCAACACACAAATTGTTGTTTCCTTGACCATTTATCAATTAAAAATCCACTGGTACTCTCAGAAAAAAGAGGAAAACGGAAATTAAAGGTTTCCACTGCTACTCTGGGAACCAAATAAAAAACAATCACTCTCTATTATTCAAAAGTTTGTGGTTGAAGAGAATAAGTAGCTGAAGAATTTATTGATTTGAAATGAAAAATAAATACATTCAATGGGCCATTAATCAATATTGCTCTAAATTCGATAAATGATTTTTCAGATATTATTTTATTTCAGGATTTTGAGTTCACATTCTGGCAGGAGGAGGTGTCATAGATTAATAAGACATATGAGAAAAGGGGGAAATCCTTGCAATGAATTTCACACTTTGCCAGAGATTTCTCATTAAATTAATTTGTCAGCACAATATGCTAAAAGGTAGGGGGTAGGGAAGTGTTTATTCTAAGTGATTAAAATGAGTCAGAAGAGGGGAAGGAGGAAGAGGTGACAGTCTCAAATGTAGAGACATATCTCACTCTAATTTTTTCCCCACTGGTTATAAGCAAGGGATGAAGATTTTAATGTCCTTAAAAAGATTCCAGTACAACACGAGTGTGGTGGTAGGGGGCACACCCATCTGTACTCAGAGTTTACTTCTAGTGTTGTGCTCCAGATTCCAGTACAACATGAGTGTGGTGGTAGGGGGCACACCCATCTGTACTCAGAGTTTACTTCTGGTGCTGTGCTCCGAGATCACTTGATGGAGCTCTGGGGTCCATATACATACAGTGCTGGGGATTAAACCAGAATTGGCAATGTTCAAGGCAAGGCCCCTAAGCCCTGTACTATACTATATCTCCACCCAGGAATATAATAGTCTTTAAAGGCAGATTCCTTTGATGTGCTCCCAAATACTTCTATTTAAGGCCTGTGTGATCTTGAAAAGTTACTCTATTCTATTGAAAGGGCTGATTTTTAAGGATGATGAAATGGGAATAAAACATAATTTACACTGTTAATTAAAGGAGTATGCTAACCAACCTATACTACATTTAACAATGTTATTTAAACATCAATGTTGGAGGGAAACCAACTGTATATAATACATTGTTTTTGTTTATTTGGAGTGACCAAATACATATGGAATATTTTAAGTGTAATTTTACACTTACAAAACATTTTGGCTTGCTCTTCAAGTCTGTACTCTCCCTTGAACACATATCTCATTGGCTTGTGCTCTGTGTTTCTTTGCTTATTTCCACTCTGAAGAAGCTGGTGTTCCTTCTCAGATACATTTCTCTTCTTTCTCTCTTCTCACATCTTTCTTTCTGGAAAAGTTTTGTTCAATAAAAACTACAAAAAATTATAGAATGTGATATCATATTGTATAAATCTTAATGCAATGAAAAAATCATTGTACTTTTATATAAAAATTTCAGATATGACCTTGCTTTTCTTCATTTTTTCTCCTCTAAAATAATTATGTGAGGCCCAGGGAATTAGTTCAGAGAAGCGGAGAGCATGCCTTATATATTCCAGGCCTAGAGTTTGATCTGCAGCAACACATGGGCCCCCAGTGTGTCCATACCCAATTGCCAACTGAGCATTGAATTATCAAGTACCCCTGTGCACTGCTAAAGAATACCATGATAGAGATACACATATACATGTATACATATACATATATCTATATGTAGAGAAAGGATTCTCAAGGCTGATATTAGCCAAGCCTTATTAGCAAGGGCTCTCTTTTCTTTCTTTTCTTTTCTTTTTTTAATTTTTTTTTGGCTTTTTGGGTCACACCTGGCAATGCAGAGGGGTTACTCCTGGCTCCTGCACTCAGGAATCACTCCTGGCGGTGCTTGGGGGACCATATAGGATGCTGGAATCAAACTTGTGTCGGCCACGTGCAAGGCAAATGCCCTACCCACTGTGCTATCGGTCCAGTCCCAGCAAGGATGATCTTAAGCCATCTCTTTGCTCTTGGTCTACTAAGCCTTATCACATTTTCTTTTGCAGTGTTGCACATCTGGGGCAGATCCTGCTCCATGGCCTATTAGTATGTCCTATACATTTTGTAAAGACCTTTACCCTTTGAAGTAGCTTTTGACAGAGCTATTTCCAAATTGCCCCATTATGGATCACTCTAAGAAAGGTAGATTGAGTCCCAGAAGTAATTGTCACATTACCTGGGCATCCTGTCCCTCTTAGTTAATAAATTTTTAGTGGAGGCCACTACTAAGATTTATTTAAATGGTTTGTTAGACTTCCAGGAAATCCTTAATGGGAAATCCTTAATCCTACGTCCCTCCTTTCTCCTTTTGGAATCAAAAGACTCATTTTGAACCAGGACTTGGAAGTCAGGGGTTGAAGGTAACAAAACAAGATGAAAATGGTGCTGAGTAACTGACCTAATACATCACCATACATGACTTGCTTACTATGTTCAGATGATACATGATTTTGTTTGGGGCCTTTTTTTCCTGCATATTTCAGGTAAACAAGTTTCTATGATATCAGCAGAGACCCTGGATAATTCAAAGACATCAGTGACCTACACAATATCAAATCATATTCCAGTGATTATAGTTATTTTAAGAAATATTAATTTATTTACACATTCCATGTTGTTTCTATTGTTTGTCTTCTAATCAGATAAAGATTTATTTTTTTTCTTCACAAGTCTTAAAGATAATTTTTCATCAAATTTTTCTAAAAGTTATTTTATCAGTTTTATACACTAAACAATTAAGGGGAACAAAGCATTCTCTTTTTTCATTGTGAACATATTCTAGATTCTCTGGCCAGTACATTAAAATGGCTTGTTAGAAAACACTTTTTTTAAAAAATATAGAAAACCTAATTACTAAATGCTTCCTATTATAGCTCATGAACTTGTTCTTTCCTCCTTCAGTGGATTAAAGCTATTTGCTGAATTTTAGCCACAGAAAAAAAAAGGAAGAAAGGAGGGAAGGAAGGAAGGAAGGAAGGAAGGAAGGAAGGAAGGAAGGAAGGAAGGGAGGGAGGGAGGGAGGGAGGGAGGGAGGGAGGAAAAGAAGGAAGGGAGGGAGGGAGGGAGGGAGGGAAAGAAGGAAAGAAGGAAAGAAGGAAGGAAGGAAGGAAGGAAGGAAGGAAGGAAGGAAGGAAGGAAGGAAGGAAGGAAAGAAGGAAAAAAATCACCCAGTTAAAGGTATTTTCTAGTTAGAATAAGCCTGCATGGTAGGTTATAAACTATGGTCCAAACAACATGTATTTAAACATAGTGGTCAGCCTCAATGATTTTGATCAGATTATTGTAATCGCAACTACCCATACTTAAAGCTTTATTTGAACAGTATCATATATACATACCTGTTTAGTCTCCGGACGGCTAGGGAAGGCCCCAGTGGCTCTCCCTCTCGCCACCCAGGTTCGGGTGGTCTCTGGCTGCTCGCCCATCCTGGGAAGCCCAGGCCATGGGGCAGACAGAGGAGGAAACAAGGGCCAAGCTGGCTGATTGATCAGTTGCCGTTTATTCCATTCTCCCCATGTGTCTGTTTCAGTTTCTCTGAGCCCCGCCATTCTAGTCTCACGCTGCCCCTCACTCCCGTGTCCTCCTGTCTCTCTCGCTCATCTCTCCACGCTCCACCTTGCTGCCCTGCTATCTCTCCTCACCTCCAACTCTCTCATCTCTCCAACTCCAGAACTCTGGGCCGGATGCTACACCCAGTCTGGTAGAAAAATCAACATAAGAAAGCCCTTGCTGACTGCCTATCAGGCTCAAGGGCAGAAAAACCTTACCTAGGGGTGTTCCTCTTCTCCTAGATCCAATAACTTAATTAACATCATCTTAATTCTACTACTCAATATTAGTTATTTTTGTATGAACACAGTAAGAGATACTTCTTCTGGGAACATGTCTCAGACTCAGACTACAGTGCTCAGACAAGATTAATCTTTCCTAATGCTAGCAGGGTCTGAATCTAGTTATTAATTTTTGGATCGTGGCAGAATTTGTCCATGACCATGGTCTTAACTTATAGTTAAGCATTATGGCATTTTGGCTAGGCCCATTTCGATGCCAAGGTAAGCACATAGCTCACCACTTGCCCTGGGTCCATCCAGTCCCTTGTTGGGACCCTGATTTGGGGGTGCTAGGAAGTAAGGGGAACTGAGGCTTAAATTGAGAGAGCAGATATCCAGGAGGTAAAAATCATTCAGTCAATTGACTCCCAAGTTATTATTATAATTATAATATTAAAAAGCATAGCATTAACTCTCTTGTATCCATACAAAAATGACATTGCTCTGAATTAACTATGCAAAGGACTTAAGGAGAAGCACCGTAGCACTGTAGCACTGTCCTCCCATTGTTCATTGATTTGTTTGAGCGGGCACCAATAATGTCTCCATTGTGAGACTTGTTACTGTTTTTGGCATATCAAATAAGCCGTGGGGAGCTTGTCAGGCTCTGCCATGCGGGTGGGATACTCTTGGTAGCATGCAAGGCTCAAGAGAAAAACAATATTTGCAAGTTAACAGAGCACAAAGAAAGAAGTTACAAATAAACACAGAGGAATGGGAGCACTGTGATGGGAGTAAGCCAGTATACCTAAGCTCCTTGTGCCAAGGCAGAAAGGACAAACCAATGTTATCCTACACATATCAATGATAAAGTGAGCAATTCTGGGTGGCTGTGAATGCAGTGAAACCAGCCTGAGCTTTGAAGTTTGATGTATTGAGCTGTAAATCCTGGCTTTGACACTTACTAGCTACTCTCCCTGACATCTCTGGGCCATAGTTGTAAATTGGGATAACAACTATTTCACAATCTAATGATTGAAAATACTGCTGCTTTCTGCAGGTGCTCAATATACCTTAACCCTGCATGCCCCGCCCCCCGCCCCCAGGGTATTCTGACATAATCACAGGAATTCGACCTGTAGTGCTTAGGACTTGTTCAAAGTATTTACCTACTGTTGTACTGAGGTATATTACTCACCTTGAGAAGTAGCCTCAGAGGAGCCCAGGTATGCGGAACCTGTGGCTGAGATCACCAAGCCTGCTCAGATCCGGACTGGGCCTCTTCCACCCAGGTTCCCAGTTTTCCAGTAGCTTGGCAGCCACACCCACAAATTGTGCTCCCCTCTCCCCGCCCCCCATGCAATTTCATCAATGTCCAAGATACAGAGACTATAAAACAAAGCTCCCAGAAGAAAGCGACGCAGTTTTTCCTGGAGCAACCTCTTATACTCTAGCCCATTTATATACCTAAAGTAGCACACATGTGTTTGGTTTTAACATACTTGCTTGTATTCTCTGTATACGGGCTTAAGTGGCCTCAGAATGAAATACAACAACCTTCACACACTTTCCTCTTATTGTGGTGGGAAGATGCTTGCTGGTTGGGTGGGTATTTTAATATTATCTGCAACAGACTACTGTGAACTACTTTATGAAAATAAAATGTATACAAATCTGAAAAAAAGTTAAAAAAAAGAGAAGTAGCCTCTTCAGAAGAAAGAGTACTCTCCTCTTTTTGAATATGGTTGGGGCTGAATTTGAATGCGAAAAGAGCAACTCAACTAGGTACCTTCAAATGTGCTACAGATGTGCTCCTCTTTTCTCCCCTGCCCCCATTGTGCTCTATAATCTCTTGTTGGATTTAAGACAAATTGAGTCGCTTTGGTCACAGCTCAAGTCAGCTAAGGTGGGAGTGGTACAGATGTAAACTCAAAGGCCTATGCTATCTTTTATGTTTAGTGTTCGCTCTCAGAGTGAGCCCCGGCAGGAGAATAGAATACAGAACATGTATTGAGTGTGAATCTTGTCAAATACTAAACGAGTTTTTCTCAAATTTTCTCTGACTGTTCCTTCCTTCCAATCTTGTTTTCTTTCTATGTCCAACCCTGCCCTATTCTGTGCTAGACACATGGTGTCAATATTTAATTTTATCCCTTTGAAAGGGAAGAAAACATTCTCAAACCCTTTTTAGGTAAAAAAAAGAAAAATCAAAGTTTCCTTGTCTTGAAACCTGTTTGAAAAGCAGAGTCACAAATAGACCCAATACTCACACCTTCGAAACCCTTCCTTGTTTTGCTACTGAATTCTGCCTTTTGAAACAAATTGAGCCTTTCTTTGCTCTGAAAAGTGATGCTCTCTTTATAGTTGTAAATATTATAATTTCTTTATAAATGGTAGAAATGGGCTGGAGCGATAGCACAGCGGGTAGGGCGTTTGCCTTGCACGCAGCCAACATGGCCGACCCGAGTTCGATTCCTCCGCCCCTCTCGGAGAGCCCGGCAAGCTACCGAGAGTATCTCACCCGCACGGCAGAGCCTGGCAAGCTCCCCGTGACGTATTCGATATGCCAGACACAGTAACAACAAAGTCTCCAATGGAGACGTTACTGGGCCCACTCGAGCAAATCGATGAACAACGGGAGGACAGTGACAGGACAGTGACAGGTAGAAATATAAAGCTAAGCTTTTTTGAATGACTAATAAGTCTTCCCCCCATTAATGTTCACACTGACTCAGTACAGTAGGCACTTTTACTTGTGGAGGACTTGGGAAATGTGTGTAATTGGGGTCAAATAGTAAAGAATGAGCTCTTTTTCACTTCTTGTAGGCATCATTTTTCCGTGGACTGCTATTTAAAATCTCAATACCCTTATCGTTTTCCTGTTTTCATTCTGATTTTACAGAATTAAAAACAGAACATAAATGAAACAATTCAGGATCCGTGCTGTGTAAAAGGAGAAAAGGATTCAACAAATACAGTTGAGCCCGAAGGAAGACATAGACATTGACAAGCTGCAGCTAAAGGAACCTGGATTATAAGAGAGTATCCTGAAAAGTCCCAAATTATTAGCCTAATTCCATTTTATTCTTCCTTAGTTGGCTACATAGTCAATAGAGCAATAGGTAATACTTAGCTTCCTTTGTTGATCACACTCATTTTTAAGATGGAAGATGCAAGTCTCACACTAATTAAAAAAAAACAAAAGAAAAGAGGAAAAGATTTTTTTTTTTTGCCTTCCTAGGTATCATAATGCTTTGCTTCTTTTTTCTTTTTAATAGCAAAGCCAGTTCCAGGGAGATTTTGTAGGGCTGTGCTAACATTCCACTGTAATATCCTCTGAGTGTCACATTCAGCTTTATATTTAATGGCTATATCTGCCTTAGTCATAATCAGTAAGCTTCCTTCTGGGTCACCAAGAAATGTTGCATTTGGTGAGAATTTATTATTTCTATTCCTCCCTCTTTGTGTGCCTTTTGAACAATAGGAAGAGGCTACTTTTCCTTTTCATCTTATTATCATCAAGTCAGTGCTTATGTGAAACACATTAGAATTTGCATTTTACTTAATTCATAATATAGTATTATTGCAAGCTGCTGGAAATTAAAGGCATTTAAGAGAGAGACAGAGAACATTTTCTCAATTATTCAGCACGCTACAGAGGCAAATTCTTGATGAAATAGGCATTTAGGTAAAGTGACAGAGGTGCAGGGGTTACAGCTTTGAAGGCAGATGCTCTGGAAATGTAGCCTGGCCCATTTCACTGCAATTTCGTTAACAGGACTATTTATGATGTACTCGAGCTGACTCACTTTATGGACCATTTTTTGGCAGATATAAAATTCACCATTTTGATTCTGCATTCCAGGTTTTATTGCCATTTGAACATCCATGGCACAATGCACAATTTTTATGCACAAGAAGTTTCCAGGGGTGTCATATACATTGTGAACTTCCGGCAAGGACAAATGGTTCAACTATCCCCTGGAAATAGAACTGCAGGGCCCCTTACACCCCTACAAATGTTGCAATTAATCAGCTCCACACATGTTTTGAGTACAATACTATATGCATGAGCATAAATGCAGAAAGGCTTCTGGGGTAACTTGATTTACTGGCAGTCGACTTCAATTCTCCTTAGTCTGCCCCCAAATTTTGACCTAATTAAATACTCTTTAACACTTTGTGCTTTAAAAAAAATCCAAGCTCATTTAAAGTGTGTGTGAGCGAGAAGGAAAAGATACCAACTCGTAGTTCTCTTCCTAATCTGTCATTGCTGCTTCCAGCAAGGAAAGCTTTGCACAGCCTAGGTATTTGGAGTCTCAGGATGGATGTGAAAAGCAAAACATGTAATCTTTCTAGGATCTGACATAGATGGTAGGATCCCAGATTCCTTTCCATTCTTTTATACGAGTAAGCCAAAAGAGCTACATTTGGATCTTAAAGCACATAGCAAGAACCCATCGTGGCATTCTATTTAAACCCCAGTCTTGACTAGGGCCCAGTTCTTAGTTTTAGAAGAACTGCTCCATTAAAGCCAAATCCTTAACTAAAAATATTACAAGATGATTCTATTTATTTTGCTTGGAATGAGTGAGGACATTGATGGAGGAGGGGGAAGCCTGTAAGAGTGGCTGCAAGTCAGGAAGGGCACCAAAGCCTTCTGCATTTCGTTTGTTCAGATAAAGGTGCTGACACCAAATTTCACCTTTCATGCCACCCTGTCAAAGCCACTACAGCAACTGGCAAGGGGATCAGACAGAACAGAATGTGGAGGAAAATTCCTCTCCAGGCTGCTGCTTCTATGCCTGTTCTCTTTAAAATCATGGCCAAGGAACTGCAAACTACACTTCAGTGTGACTGACATACTGAAGTAACACTCATTTGGTGGATCACAATAGCCATGGTGCTTTAAATTTTACAAAAGGTTTTTTATGTAACAACTACAAAATGATGGGTTAAGTTTTACTTCTCAGCATTTTATAAGACCCTTCTTATTTAATTCTGATGGCAGCCCACACAGGGACAAGCTATTGGGTCAAGCAGTCTGAGCTTAAATATTAGTACCTTCAGAGCTTAGTGACCTTGTTGTCTCCTGCCTCACAGTTCCCTTTAAGTCTTACAGCTATTGTAGGTGGTAACTACAATTTCCATACCTGAAAAATGTGCAGACAAAGTCAAAGGTGTTGTTTGTTCATTAGCCTGGGTTTGAATTCCATTCTCGGAAAGATTATCTCACACATTTCTGTCTGCTCTCCATTTCTCTGACAAATAAAACTGGTTCAAATGCTATTTTCACCAAACCCCTGTGACAACTTCCTTTGGGCTCACATTTGTCCAAACTCCTAAACTCCCTGTAATTTATTCTCTATATAGCAGCCAGATCATCTAAACATGTCTATTCACAAATGTTATGAATCTATATAAAATGTTCTCAACATGTATGATTAATATTTTATAAACTATATAACTTGATATGTTGTAAACATCTAATCCTTGTGTTATGCTTGGCTTACCATTCTTATAGCTTTCCATTGCTTTGGAGTGACTAACAAAATCCCTAACATGACATTAAACAAGGTTCCATCCCAATGGAAAACCAGCAGGACTGTACTACTATACAAGAAAGGAGACACCCACGACATTGGCAACTATCGCCCAATCTGCCTATTGTCTGTCATCTACAAACTATTCACTCGAGTCATCCTGAATAGGATTAGCAGAACACTAGATGAAGGACAACCATGTGAACAAGCTGGATTCCGAAAAGGATTCAGTACCATCGACCATATCCACACAATAACCAAGCTCATTGAGGTATCTCGGGAGTTCAAGATGCCGCTCTGTCTAACGTTCATTGATTTGAAGAAGGCCTTTGATTCTGTTGAGACGGAAGCGGTCATGGAAGCCCTAGCCAATCAGGGCGTACAAACTCAATACATCAGGATCCTTCGTGAGCTCTATTGCAGATTCACTACCAAGATCTCACCATTCTACAAAGAAGTAATCATCCATATCAAGAGAGGGGTTTGGCAGGGTGATACCATTTCACCAAAACTCTTCAGTGCCACCCTCGAGAACATCATGCGACGACTGGAATGGGAAAACATGGGAGTGAAGATAGATGGTCGGCAACTACACCACCTCTGCTTTGCTGATGACATCATTCTAATAACACCAAACATCAGCCAAGCAGCACAAATGCTGAACGACTTTGACCGTGAATGTGGAAAGGTCGGACTACAGCTGAATCTTACGAAGACAATGTTTATGAGAAACAGCCTTGTTTCTGACGCTCCATTCGCTCTCAACAGAACCACCATCTCCGAATGCAACAGTTATATATACCTAGGTCGAGAAATCAACATGATGAATGACCTGGCACCTGAGTTGCGCAGAAGGAAGAGAGCGGCTTGGAATGCCTTCAAGAGCATTGAAGGAATAACTAAAAGGACAAAGAACCTCCAGCTACGAGCACATCTCTTTGATTCCACTATTCTTCCTGCATTAACATATGCCTCAGAGACCTGGACCCTAGGAAAACAGGATGAGAACGCTATTCGGGTCTCTCAAAGAGGAATCGAAAGAACTATGCTTGGAATATCACGATTCACTCAAATGAGAGATAGAATCTGGAGTTCTGATCTTCGTCAACACTCAAGAATCAGGGACGCTGTCTCATTTGCCAAGACATCAAAAATCAGATGGGCTGGACACGTAATGAGGTTTACAGACAACCGCTGGACTAGAGCCATTACTGATTGGATTCCACGGGACATCAAAAGATCACGTGGACGCCCACCTATAAGATGGTCAGACTTCTTCGTCAAGACCCTAAATGATCGGTTTGAAGCTCTGCATGTTCCTAGAACAAACAGATACCATTGGGCTACGCTAGCACGCAACCGGGATGAATGGAGACGTTACTGACACCCGCTCGAATAAATCGATGAATAACGAGGATTAAGTGATTAAGTGACATTAAATTAAGGTAAGGTCTAGGGGGGCTGGAGTGATAATACAGGGGCTAAAGCTCTATCCCAGAACTGCCCATAGTCTTCTGAGTATCTCCAGAGGTGACTTCTGAGCACAGTGACAGAAGTATACACTAAGGGCCATGAGGTATGGTCCAAAAACTAAAAGGAAAAAAAAGGTCCAGTTCCTGTTTGCTTAACCCTGCTGATATCACCACATTCTCCCTCTTTTTCATTCTTATAAATGTTTTATTCATTTTTGTTTGGGGTTAACACTCAGTGGTACTCAGGACTTACTCCTGGCTCTATACTTTAGAAATTATTCCTGTTGGTACCTGGACTACCATATGATGCTGGGACTTGAACCTGTTGGCTGTATTCAAGGAAAATTCAAGTGGCTGTATTACCCACTGTACTAACACTACAACCCTCCTTAGACATTTTTTTTAAAGTCATATTAGCATCTTATCATCCGACCTGCTTTTAAAGGATGATAACTCAAGAAGACATTGGACATAATCAAAAATTCTTGCACACTAACCGCACATGCTTTATTCAGATCATCAGCAGCTACAATGCTCAAATATATCCAACTGTTATTAATCGGAATACCAACCTCATTTGCACAAAGGGTCAGCCTTATAAAAATTAGCTCCAAGGTTATCAATGTCTATATTGCCTAAAAAATAGTAACATTAATAATACTGAAAATACAGTAACTTCCAATTGGACAAAACAATATTTGACGAAAAGATACAATTAATAATTATTTAGTACAATATTCCAGGTGAAATTTTCTGCATTTGGCATATATGTTTTCCCATAAAAATAGAAAGTAATAATAGAATAATATTTTTACATATGGTTCAGTTATTCAGTTAGTCCAGTTTCATGTAACCCTCCTCCCTGCCAAAACATTCATTTTAAAAGATATATGTATAGTTATATTCATTACAACACTCATTGTACAACAGTCTGGATATGGAAACATCTCAAATGTCAATGACAGATGAATAAATAAGCTGTACTATAGGAACACAATGGAAAACTATGTGGCTAATAGAAAACATGAAATCTTGCAGTTTACTACAACTTGGATTAAATTGGAGGTCACTATTGTTCAGTGAAATAAATCAGAGGGAGAATGGACAAATACAATGATATCCCTCATCTGCAATATGTATTTTTAAAAAAAAGGAAAAGGCAGTAACCAGAAGGACAAACATAGACCCTAGATTAGAAAACTGATGTTACCAAACAAGTGGAGGGAGGAGATGTGGATAAGGTGAATTAGACCAGAAATTACATAAGGAAAGAGATAGAGGGTCTTGAACACTGCTTTTTGTGAAAGTGCAGTAATTATGTATATCAGAAACATAAATAATGATATTATTTTAACCGTGTTACAAGAAAATTCTTTATGATATTACGAAAACAGGATGAGAACGCTCTTTGGGTCTCCCAAAGAGGAATTGAAAGAGCTTTTCTTGGAGTATCACAATGAACTCAAGTGAGAAAAGGAATCCGAAGTTCTGACCTCCATCGGCAATCAATAATCAAGCATGCTGTCTCATTTGCCAAGGCGTTGAAAATCAGATGGGCTGGACACGTAATGAGATTTGGAGATGACTGCTGGACTAGAGCCCTTACTGACTGGATACCACAGGATGTCAAAAGATCATGTGACTGCTCACCTGGTCAGACTTCTTCATCAAAACCCTGAACGAATGGTTTGAGGCTTTTGGTGTTCCTGGAGTGAGCAGACGCCCTTGGGCTACACTAGCATGGGACAGAAATGAATGGAGACGTTACTTGCACCCGCTCGAGCAAATTGATGAGTAAGGGGATGTCAAGTGATCAAGTGATTATAATCCCCATAGTTAAAAAGTTGAAAATAAGACATAATATATTCTACTAGAAAAAACAATTAATTGAAGTAAGTCACAACGATTCATTTTATAAGAAAAACAATATTCTTAGGTCCAAAGTTATAGTATAGTAGGGTGTTTGCCTTGAAGGCTCCCAACTGAGGTTCAACCCCCAGAGCCCTAGATTGTTCTCCAAGTCTGTCAGGAATATTCTTTGATTGTTGACTTAGGTTAAAGCCCTGAGCACAGGCAGATGTGGCCCCAAACATGAAAAAAATTAATTTAAATTTTTTTATGTCTACTATTAGTATTTCTAACAATAGTTAGCAGCTTCAGTTTCAGTAACTAAGTATAGTTTTGAAGATGTTCCACTTTCTATTTTGTTCTATGTATTTCATTTCATTTCATTTTCATTTCATCATCCTGTTATTCGTCGATTGCCTCGAGCAGGCCCCAGTAACGTCTCTTTCGTCCTAGCCTTGAGATTATATTCAAGCCTCTTTAGGAGAATGAGACCCATCATTGTTACTGGTATTTGGCATATTTGGTACGCCACGGGGAGTTTGCCAGACTCTGCCCTGTGGGCAGGCTACATTCGATAGCCTGCAAGTTTGTCCAAAGTAGGAATGAGACAATAAGATGTCATAAAAAAAAGTTCTGATAAGATGTCGCGCGGCCGCGAATGCGGCTGCGCGGTTCCGGGATCTGGATTTTATAGTCTCTGAGTCTTGGCCGCTGATGGGATTACACGGCGCCAGGGGGCCAGGTGGTGGGTGTGACCCCCGCCTACTGGAATTTGGAGGATCTGGGTGGAAGATGCTCGACTCCAATCCGAGTAGGCTTGGAGGTCTCGGCCCCAGAACCCGCGTGGCTTTGTCCCTCTGCCAGTACCTTCATGTGTGCGGAGAGTGATCTCAGCATGGTGGTGGCTGGTCCTGGAGGTCTTTGGCTGCCGTAGCCCTGGTCGGGGCGGGGAGGAAAGCTCAACCCGCTCCCCTCCAAGGGGCCCCGGGAAGGAACACCCCTGGGAAGGAACACGCAGGCGCGGGGGCAGAAGACTGTATTTTATTTAATTATAATTATTTCCCAATTGAGAATTTAATGACTGTTCCTCAGACTTTGAAAACTCTCCTTTAATTATGACAATAAAATAGACCTTGCTTTTAGCTGATTTATATTTGTCTCTATTTAAGCCTCTTATAAGAAATTCACCATCTTGATGTACTTATTCAACAATTTCTATTCTTGGCTCAGTATCCAGAAACACAAACAACACAGGTCAGACTCAATCGTAGGCAGTCTGTTTCCTTAAAGCAACCACACTTAGGACATAGTCTCAAGGAATGCATAGAAATAGCAATTTAAAATGTCGTGCAAATATCTAGGTCCCTCTTCTACCAAATTGGGATTGCTTCCTATAGTGTGGGGCTAAGTCTCTGTTTAGCTTGTTATTTTTTAAAGGCTTAAACAGATTTTGCATGTTTAAAAAGATCAGATCTCAAGTTATTAATATTTGAGCAACTGTAAAAAATTAAACCAAAATTCCATACAGCATCACTGATTCATTTTCATCTACTGCCTTTGTTGTTTCACACTTTGGGGAATATTTGGCTGGGGTCTCTTTGATTTGGGAGAAGTATTAAAAGTGTTTTTATTGGCTATGATGATTTTCAATAATAGGTCAGCAAATGAAGGGATTTGAGTACATGATTTACTGAAAACTTAAAAACATTCAAAGGGATGCTCTAGTATAAAATGGTAAGCTTTTATATAAAGAAAAGCTTTTCTTAGTTGTGAATTCAGGTAAATAAGGTGGATAATTAAAAGGGAATCTATCATTTTTAATTCTAACCCCCCATACTGCTTTCCCATAATATCAAAACCTCTAAATCATCCTTGTGTACTTTGCTTTAAATCAATATTGTAAATATATCCTGATGAAAAAATGGAAAAAACTTTTATGGGACTTGAAGGGTCCTCCCAAATCCCCAAGTAACTGATTAGGGGATTTGGGGGCCACTCACTGTGATGCTCAACCAAATAGGCTGGGTGATTCAACCCTAAAGGTGGGAGCTGCTTGGGACCACCAGGACCACACAGCTGGAGCTCTGGGACGTCCAGGAATCCACTGGAGGGCCACTTTCAGACCAGCTGGTGTCAGAGTTTGAACTCAGGTTCTGAGCTCCTACATAACTTAGAAAAAAATAGATTTGATACTTGTGTATCATATATGTAATAAGGAGAATTCTTACATATCATTTTCAGATCTTCCCTATGGGCTTAATAGATTAAAATCCTTCACGGTCATGGTCACAGTCTTCCTGTTATTCATCGATTTGCTCGAGCGGGCCCAGTAACGTCTCCATCGGAGACTTTGTTGTTACTGTGTCTGGCATATCGAATACGTCACGGGGAGCTTGCCAGGCTCTGCCATGCGGGCGAGATACTCTCGGTAGCTTGCCGGGCTCTCCGAGAGGGGCGGAGGAATCGAACTCGGGTCAGCCATGTTGGCTGCATGCAAGACAAACGCCCTACCCGCTGTGCTATCACTCTAGCCCCTTCAAAGTATCAAAACTCTAAGCAGATATTACCCGGTTCCCAACTAGACAGAACCAACACAAGCTCTTACTTAAAGTTGTGCCAACAGTTAATCTTTTAGTGGTGAGAAGACACTCCCAGAGCCAACTGGGAGTTTCAGAGTGTTTGCTATATTGACTTTTGGGGCGGGAGGTAGATCACCCCCCATTGGTTCTCAGAATTTTGATCAAGTGTTCAAGGATCACTCCCGGCTGTGCTGAAGGGACCATATGTGGTACCAGGGATTGAACCGAAGTCTTTCTGGCTCTATAATGACGTTTTACAATCTCCAGCAGCAATATTTCAGTATTTTCAACAACTAAATATTTTCAACAACTGATAAAAATTCCAAACTGATAAAAATTTCAAAACTCTTGATCTCAAAATGAGAACAGTCAATAATAGGCAGCCTAAGAAACCCAGCACCTTGCTTTTATTATGTTAAGCCCCACCTTTCCATTTCTATCTGAGCATCTAGTTCTGTAATATATACAGCTCTCCTATCTGAAGGAGACTCCCCCTTACCTGGCCTAGTGACCCTCTCACCTATTATTTCTCATTGTTTTAGTAGATGAAACTTCTTAATACAGAGTTGGTGGACAGCTTTTAGTCTTCAAATAACATCTATTCTTGTACTCTCACTTCCCTAGGGTCCCGTTTCCTTCCTCTACCAGCTGCCACTGTTCTCCTTTACCTATAGGCTATTGCTTCCTCCAACCATGTGAGAATTTTATTTCTAAGGATTCTCTCCAAGTAGTATAATACCCTAGGAGGATGACCCTACATCAATACATTCTTCCTTATTTAATTTTATGAACATAAAGTTAACATATACCTGCCTCCCTTCTCCCTTGGTCCAGCCCACTGAGCACCTATCTCCACACATTTTTCCCAAGGTTCCTTCTGATATAGGTATTCTAGATCCTACATTTTATTTGGGTGGTCATTTTTCCTCCCTTAGCAACTGGATCAAGCACTTTCCTGACAAGTTATATTTGACTGTATGTGTGTGATTTTTAACACTAATTATTATGTTTGAGGTCACGTTAGGTATAAGAGCATGCGTTGTCTTGAAGTCAATGGGTTTATGAATAATTTTCAAGCAATGGCAACATTTCTTCCTAAAAGAAGACATTGTCAAACTTCTGCAGATCTAGAGTGTTTACTAGAGGCCAAGGATTTATGATTTTCAAGTATATCCTTGTATTTCAGGATCCTAGTCTTTTCTCAGTTAGCATTCGAACTTTGACATAGCAGATTTATGCTGAAAGTTGTTTTTTGTTTTTTTTTTTAAATTTATTTATTGAATCATTGTGGGAAAGGTTACAAAGCTTTCAGGTTTATGTCTCAGTCATGCAAATATCAAACACATTTCCCTTTACCAATACTTATTTTTTACCATGAAGAACCCCAATAAAACCCCACCCCCCACCCCTCCCCGTCCCTGTGAGGCAGATGAATTCTAGTTAACACTCTATCTGCTTTGATTAGATTCATTGTTTCAATAAAAGATTCACCACTATTATTTAGAGTTTACCCCCCCCAAATCAGACATGTTGAAAAAGCATTGTGAAGTGATTTGCTTTCTACGGCTGGGTTCAAGAATTAAATGTTGGTTTTGGATTTCTGCTCTTTTACCTATTGACCCTGGGAGTATTTCTACTGAAAGTCAGATAGTTAAGAAATTGGTTTCTGTGTTCTGGAGTCCTGGCCGTGCTGGAGAGCCACTCGTGGGGGGCAACCGGTGGCCTCGGTAGGGCGTGAAGGGCGGAGCGAAACGCCCCCCTTCCCATGAGGTTTTAGTTGCCCCCACACTCCCGGCTCATACCTGCTGTCCACAAGGCTCCCATGTGGCCGCCATCTTTCTTTCCAGAGAGGAGAGGGCGAATGGGGCAACACCCTTTCCCCTCCGGCAGACTTGATGGGCTGGATCAATGCATAGTCCGTTCACTTTTCTGCTCCAAGCTGCTGGGTTCTGCATTAAGCCCTTGTGCTTCTGGGGCTGTGGCCGTGCTGGAGAGCCGCTCGTGGGGGGCAACTGGTGACCTCGGTAGGGCGTGAAGGACGGACCGGAACGCCCCCCTTCCCATGAGGTTTTAGTCGCCCCCACACTCCCGGCTCATACCTGCTGTCCACAAGGCTCCCATGTGGCCGCCATCTTTCTTTCCAGAGAGGAGAGGGCGAATGGGGCAACACCCTTTCCCCTCCGGCAGACTTGATGGGCTGGATCAACGCATAGTCCGTTCACTTTTCTGCTCCAAGCTGCTGGGTTCTGCATTAAGTCCTTGTGCTTCTGGGGCCGTGGCCGTGCTGGAGAGCCGCTCGTGAGGGGCGACTGGTGACCTCGGTAGGGCCTGAAGGACAGACTTGAACACCCCCCTTCCCATGAGGTTTTAGTCGCCCCCACACCCCCGGCTCATACCTGCTGTCCACAAGGCTCCCATGTGGCCGCCATCTTTCTTTCCAGAGGGAGGAGGGCGGAAGGGAGCAACACCCTTTCCCCTCTGGGCAGAAATGATTGCCTGGATTAACGCATAGTCCTTTCACTTTTCTGCTCCAAGCTGCTGGGTTCTGCATTGCCCTTGTGCTTCTGGGGCTGTGGCCGTGCTGGAGAGCCGCTCGTGGGGGGCAACTGGTGACCTCGGTAGGGCGTGAAGGACGGACCGGAACGTCCCCCTTCCCATGAGGTTTTAGTCGCCCCCACACCCCCGGCTCATACCTGCTGTCCACATGGCTCCCATGCGGCCGCCATCCTTCTTTCCAGAGAAGAGAGGGCGAATGGGGCAACACCCTTTCCCCTCCGGCAGACTTGATGGCCTGGATTAACGCATAGTCCTTTCACTTTTCTGCTCCAAGCTGCCGGGTTCTGCATTAAGTCCTTGTGCTTCTGGGACTGTGGCCGTGCTGGGGAGCCGCTCGTGGGGGGCAACTGTTGACCTCGGTAGGGCGTGAAGGACGGACCGGAATGCCCCCCTTCTCGTGAAGTTTTAGTCGCCCCCCACACCCCCGGCTCATACCTGCTGTCCACAAGGCTCCCATGCGGCTGCCATCCTTCTTTCCAGAGAAGAGAGGGCGAATGGGGCAACACCCTTTCCCCTCTGGGCAGAAATGATGGCCTGGGTTAACTCATCGTCCGTTCACTTTTCTGCTCTAAGCTGCTGGTTTCTGCATTAAGTCCTTGTGTTTCTGGGGCTGTGGCCATGCTCCAAACTTAACTCTGATTTTCAGGGAGGAAGATTGGGTGGTTTACTTCTCATTGATCACTTTGTATATAGAGCGGCCGCGCGGTTTTGAGAAAAAGTCCTCGTTCCTGCATACTCGAGCTGTGTTTGTAGAGGCTTCTGGTCACCAGGGTTCCATCTGGGGGAGGCGGGATGCGGCGCCTACTCCATCTGGAACTTGCCGGTGCTCTCGGCTCTTTTTGGAACCTGTTTTTTCTTTTTTCTTTTCCTCCGGGATCCCGCACCCTCCATGTGTTCCTTCTCTTATTCTGAACGCTTCTGAAAGTTGTTTTTGTGGAGCTCTGTGATTTTTCAAATTAGATTTTCACCCTATGTCTTAGTATATTTTCATCTAATTATAAGAAATGAAAGTGTGTGCTTTCACTCTTAATTATTGGCATTGTATTACTTTTCCCAATACATCACATGTTTTCATCAATAATCAAATAATACCATATTTTCATAACTAAATTATGTAAATAGCTATATAATCATTGCTACTTAACTGAGTAATTAGTATTTATCAGACACCTGATACATTGTACCCATTAGTATGTTCGCTGTCACTCTTACAGCAACCCTTTCACAATCAGTTGACTACGGAAAATTTTTCACTGCTCCCTTTCGCCAGCTGCACCATCAGTGATCGGTAATAAGATTATGATTGCCCGCCTTCTCCAGATGGAATCCCGGTGACCATAAGCTTCTACAAGCATGGCTCTGGCATGCGTGTCCCAGGACATTTTTTCCGAACTTAGACGGCTGTGTGACATTTCCTTATATGCAAAGTGAGCAATGGAAAGTAAATCATCGAACATTTCTCCCTGAAAATCAGGCCTGACTCTTTTGCAAACCACAACACCCCAAAGGAGAGAGAGAATAAAGGGGAATGCCCTGCCACGGAGGCAGGGTGGGATGGGGGGGATGGGAGGTGGGAGGGATATTGGAATCCATGGTGGTGGGAAATGGGCACTGGTGGAGGGATGGGTATTTGATCATTGTATAATTGAAACCCAAGCACATAATTTGTAAGTATACAACTGTACATCATGGTGTCTCACTAATAAAAATTAAAAACAGATTATGATTGCAAAGAATTAACAATCAGCAAACTCCAATATCCCATTTTAGTATCATAATATCTGACCACTAATTTATTCACCTAGCATTGGCATTTGAGTTCCTACAGAAGCAAATGTGAATCAAAGACTAACATACAGAATGAAATCTATGACAAGAGGAGGGCAAACATAATTGGGAAGAGGGGAAGCTGGGCCACAACGCAATCTCAATAAAGACATCAACAGACTCACTGAACTGGAATAGCCTTTCCAAGTTGTTCTAAATTGGGACAAAGGGGTAAGAAGGAATGGGATTTCTGCCAAGATAATTATATTATTGGTCTATGAAGTGGCTTTCACTGCTTAGTGATATAAGAATTATAATATATGTAATTATAATTATAAGAATCATAATCCAGGAGTAAAACACACATTTGGGTGGCACTGTCAAACTTTCGGATTAAGTTTCGAATGTAGTCTAAACAATTACATAGCTAAAAATTTAGAAAGTGATATATTGGTCCAAGAACCTTCCTTTGGCAATCACCAATGTGGGTCATTTCACAGAGGGACTTGTCATCTGGTAGCCCTCTCAGTAGCTAAGAGAATAAAATCTTCAATTGAAAAAGGAGCATAAGAATTTACTTCCAGTGTTGATTCAGGAGTCAGAGGTATGATTTTACAAACTCCACCACTTACTAGATTTTTTTTTTATTTTGGGATTTATCTCTCTTACTTTTCTGGCTTTCATTTTTTGGAAGGAACATAATAGCACCCAAAGTATGGGAAATGATTTCTTTTTTTTTTAGGTGATTTTTTTTTATAAGTGAAACACCATGAGGTACAGTTGTAGATTTACAATTTTTGGTGCTTGGGTTTGATTATACAATGATCAGATACCCATCCTTCCACCAGTGCCCATTTTCCGCCACCATAGATAATATCCCCCCACCCCCATCCCCCTATCCCCCCATCCCCCCATGCCTCTATGGCAGGGCAATCCCCTGTGTTCTCTCTCTCCTTTTGGGTGTTGTGGTCTGCAAAAGAGGCATTGAGTGGCAAACATGTTCAGTCCATAGTCCACTTACAACATGCATCTCCCGTCCTGGGAGGATCCTCCAAACACCCTTTATTTGATGTTCCCTTCTCTATCTGAGCTTCCCTTTCCTCTAGAATGCCCGACTGGCCACTAAGCTATGGAGTAATCCTCCTGGTGCTGATCTCAGCTATTCTTGGGCATCAATCACATACTTTGTTACTTTATATCCCCCAGATGAATGCAATCTTTCTATGTCTATCCCTCTGTTTCTGACTCATTTTGCTTAGCATGATACTTTCCATGTTGTACCACTTGTATGTAAATTTCATGACTTCATCTTTTCTAAGAGCTACATAGTACTCCATTGTGTAGATGTACCAAAGTTTCTTTAACCAGTCATCTGTTCTTGGGCATTCAGGTTTCTTCCAGTTTCTGGCAATTGTAAAGATTGCTGCAATGAACAAACAAGTGCAGATGTCACTTCGACTATACATTTTTGCCTCTCTGGGATATATTCCCAGGAGTGGTATTGCTGGGTCAAATGGGAGCTCAATTTCTAATTTTTGGAGAATCGTCCATACTGTTTTCCAGAAAGGCTGAACCAGTCGACATTCCCACCAACAGTGAAGGAGTGTCCCTTTCTCGCCACATCCACGCCAACATGGGTTCCTATTGTTCTTCTGAATGTGGGACAGTCTCTGAGGTGTGAGAAGGTATCTCATTGTGGTTTTGATCTGCATCTCCCTGATGATTAATGATGTAGAGCATTTTCTCATGTGCTTTTTTGCCATTCAGATTTCTTCTTTGAGAAAGTTTCTGTTCATTTCATTGCCCCATTTTTGGATGGGGTTGGATGTTTTCTTCTTGTGGAGTTTAACCAGTATTTTGTATATTCTGGATATCAACCCCTTGTCAGATGTGTATTCGGCGACTATCCTTTCCCATTCTGTAGACTGTCTTTGTATTTTGGTCTCTGTTTCTTTGGAGGTGCAGAAGCTTCTTAGTTTAAGATAGTCCCATTTATCTATCTCTGTTTTCACTTGCTCAGTCAGTCGCGTGGCGTCTCTGAAGATACCATTAGCTTCAATGTCATGGAGGGTTTTGCCAAACTTTGTCTTCAATGTACCTTATGGTTTCTGGTCTGATATTGAGGTCTGTAATCCATTTTGATCTTACTTTTGTACATGTTGTTAGGCAGAGTTCTGAGCCCATTTTTTTGCATGTAGCCGTCCAGTGATGACAGCACAATTTGTTAAAGAGGCTCTCCTTACTCCACTTCACATTACTTGCACCTTTATCAAAGATTAGATGATCATATGATTGAGGGGAGATGTCAGTGTATTCAACCCTGTTCCATTGGTCTGCAGTTCTGCCTTTGTTCCAGTACCATGCTGTTTTAATTATTACTGCTTTATAGTACAGTTTGAAGTTCGGGAGGTTGATTCCTCCCATTTGCTTTTTCCCAAGAATTGCTTTAGCTATTCGTGGGGGTTTACTGTTCCATATAAATTTCAGGAGTGTTTGCTCCATTTCTTTGAAGAATGTCATGGGTATCGTTATAGGGACTGCATTGAATTTATACAATGCTTTCGGTAGTATTGCCATTTTGACAATGTTAAGTCTCCCGACCCATGAGCAGGGGATATCTTTCCATTTCCTCATGTCCTCTTTTATTTCCTGAAGTAGAGTTTTGTAGTTTTCTTTGTACAGGTCCTTTACTTCCTTAGTTAAGCTGATTCCTAGGTACTTGATTTTCTGGGGCACAGTTGTGAACGGGATTTTTTTTCATGTAGCTTTCTTCTCTCTCACTGTTTGCATATAGGAAAGCCATGGACTTTTGGGTATTGATTTTATAGCCTGCAACTTTACTATATGAGTCTATTGTTTCCAGGAGTTTTTTGGTGGAGGTTATTGGATTCTCTAAGTATAGTATCATATCATCTGCGAGTAGTGAGAGCTTGATTTCTTCCTTTCCTACCTGAATGCCCTTAATATCTTTTCCTTGCCTAATCGCTATTGCAAGTACTTCCAGTACTATATTGAACAGCAATGGAGAGAGTGGGCATCCTTGTCTCGTCCCTGATCTTAGAGGGAAGGCTCTCAGTTTTTCCCCATTGAGGATGATGCTTGCTGTAGGCTTGTGGTAGATGGCTTTAATTATGTTGAGGAAGGTCCCCTCTATACCCATTTTGGCTAGGGTTTTCATCATAAAGGGGTGCTGGATCTTGTCAAATGCTTTCTCTGCATCTGTTCATATAATCATATGCTTTTTATCTTTTCTTTTGTTGATGTGATGGATTATGTTGATTGATTTCTGAATGTAGACCCATCCCTGCATCCCTGGGATGAATCCTACTTGGTCATGGTGTATGATCTTTCTGATGAGTAGTTGGATTCTATTTGCTAGTAGTTTGTTGAGGATCTTTGCATCTGTGTTCATCAGGGATATCGGCCTGTAATTCTCTTTCTTTGTGGCATCTCTGTCTGCTTTTGGTATCAGTGTGATATTTGCTTCGTAGAAACTGTTCGGAAGTGTTTTTATATTTCAATTTCGTGGAAAAGCTTAAAGAGGATTGGGAGTAAGTCCTCTTTAAAGATTTGGAAGAATTCACTAGTGAATCCATCCGGGCCAGGACTTTTGTGGTTGGGGAGAATTTTTATTACCATTTCAATTTCCTTGATGGTGATAGGTCTGTTCAGGTATTCCAGGCCTTCTTGGTTCATCCTTGGGAGTCTGTAGGAGTCTAGGAATTTATCCATTTCCTCGAGGTTTTGATGTTCCGTGGTATACAGTTTCTCAAAGTACTCCCTGAGGATCCTTTGAATTTCTGTAGTTTCTGTTGTAATGAACCCCTTTTCATTTCTGATTCGGTTTATTAGGGTTTTCTCTTTCCCTTTATTTGTGATTTTTGCTAGAGGCTTATTGATCTTGTTAATTTTCTCGAAGAAAAAGCTCTTGGTTTCATTGATCTTTCGGATTGTTTTTTGGGTTTCCATCTCGTTAATCTCTGCTCTGAGTTTTATTATTTCCTTTCTCCTGTTCGGGTTGTGCTCCTTTTTTTGGTCCTTCTCCAAGCTCTTAAACTGTGAGGTTAGGTTACTTATGTGTGCTCGCTCCTCCTTCCTGAGGAATGCTTGTAGAGCTATAAAGTTTCCTCTTAACACAGCTTTTGCTGTGTCCCGTAAGTTTTGGTAACTCGTGTTCTCATTTTCATTCGTTTCTAGGAATCTTTTGATTTCCTGTCTAAGCCACTCGTTGTTCAATAGAGCACTGTTTAATTTCCAGGTGGTTGAATTAGTTTTCTGTTTTTGTATGTGATTTACTTCTAATTTCAGCGCATTTTGGTCTGAGAAGATTGTCGATACAATCTCTTTCTTCTTAATTTTTTGGAGGCATGATTTGTGGCTCAGCATGTGGTCTATCTTGGAGAATGTTCCATGTACGCTTGAGAAGAATGTGTATTCAGCTTTTTGTGGATGAAGTGTCCTGTATATATCTACTAAGTCCCTTTCTTCCATTGTTTCCCTCAGATGAAGTATGTCCTTGCTAAGCTTGAGTCTGGTTGATCTATCAAGAGGTGACAAAGCAGTGTTGAAGTCTCCCACTAGTATTGTGTTGCTATTGATGTCTTTTTCCAAATCTGTGAGTAGTTGTTTTAAGTACTTTGCTGGTCTCTCATTAGGTGCATATACATTTATTATTGTAAGTTCTTCCTGTTGTACAGATTCTTTGATCAATAAGAAATGGCCTTCACTGTCTCTTATGATCTTCCTCACTCTGAAATTGATGTGGTCTGATATTAGGATGGCTACTCCAGCTTTTTTATGGGAGCTGTTTGCCTGTAGGATTTTTTCCAGCCTTTGACTCGGAGTCTGTGTTTGCTTTGACTATTGATATGTGTTTCTTGCAGGCAGCAGAATGTTGGGTTCAATTTTCTAATCCATCCTGCCACTCTATGTCTTTTAATTGGTGCATTTAGCCCATTGACATTGAGAGAGATTATTGTTATGGGATTTTGTCCCATTGTTCTGTTGCAATTTGGTGTATTTGAGGGGCCTTTCTTGCCTTAAAGTAGCCCATTTAGTTGTTCTTGTAACCACGGTTTTGAGTCTATGAAGTTCCTGAGCTGTTGTTTGTCTGTGAAACTGTGTGTTGTTCCTTCTATTATGAATGAGAGTCTCGCTGGGCAAAGTATTTTTGGGGAGGCATTTATTTCATTGAGTTTTTTCACTATGTCCCACCACTGTTTTCGGGCCATGAGGGTTTCATCAGAAAAATCAGCTGTGAATTTTAAGGATGCTCCTTTGTAAGAGATTTCTTTCTTCGATCTTGCTGCTTTCAGAATTTTGTCTCTGTCTAAGGTTTTGGTCATTTTGATCTGAATGTGTCTTGGGGTATTTTTATTTGGATTTCTTCTATCTGGTACCCTTCAAGACTCCTGAATATGGTCACAAGTTTTCTTCAGCTCTGGAAACGTTGTAGCAATGATGTCTTTGACAGTTTCTTCTTCATCAAGGTTTTCTTCCTGTACCTCTGGGACTCCAATAATTCTTATGTTACCCCTTTTGGCTTCATCACGATCTTCTTTTGCCATCTGTTCCCGAATTGTGAGTCTCTTTTCCATTTTCTGCTCTTTTCTGGAGCGTCTCTGAACTTCATCTTCGAGCTCACTGATTCTGTTCTCAGCAGCTGTTACTCTGCTGCTGAGGCCTTCCACTGAGTTTTTCAATTTGCCTACGAGATTTTTCAGGTCTGACATTTCTGATTGCATTTTCCTCATTTCTGCCTTTAAATCCTCTTGTCTTCTATTGGCATTGCTTTCCACTGTTTCTTTTAGTTCCCTAAGCATCCTAAGTAGCTCCCTTCTGAATTCCTTGTCAGAGAGGTTGTCTAACACTGCAGTACTCTTGGTGTCATCTGGGCTAGACTCTTCAATAAGAAAGTTTGGTGGGCTTTTTGCATTGCTTTACCACTGTGACAAGTGTGGTTTAGTCCTTCACGTTCACTGTTACTATTCTGCTTGATATGCAGTGTGAGTTAAGATAGGCTTATGAGTTATTGGCTACTGTGTTTCTAGTGACTGAGATAAACTAGAGAAGTTTCCATCTAAGAAGGTAGCTTATGGTTCCTATAGCATATGTAGTGGGAAAAAGTCCCTGGCACTGAGCGAGGAGTTGGGAACGTCGATGGCACTAGCTGTTCATGCGCAGAGAGGGTCCAAGGCCCTTGGGGGCAGGCTGTACCTGTTTGGAATAGGAGCCGTGCAGCTTGGTTGCCCAGAGCTGGGCCTCCGTGCCCGTCCCGCGCAGATCAGGGGAGAAAACCCGGGAAATTTTTTCTTAATTAAGTTACTGACACCATGCAACTCATTGGCTTAGGAGAAATGTTGAGAACCACCTTAGGTCTGACCTCTTGATCTTATACATCTAATCACTACATTCAGACTTGAAAAATCAACAGTGTAATGTCTCTTGATTCACTTTTTAAAATGTCACTTTTTTGATATCTTAGTTTAAGTCACAATAACCTTCCAAATCTAAATTGATCTGTCACAGTCTTTTATTTCCTCTTATTAAAGTCATTCAGAGTAGATTTTCCCAAAATACTAACTTAATTTAAGCTCTTGGGGTTCTACAGTTTTTGGTGGCTTCCTCTTGTTCTCAGGATAGAGTAAAATCATTTTTGATTGGTTCTGCACTTTAGAACTCCACTTACTGCTATTGTCAAGCCATTATTCACACCTTTATTATCTATACTCTAAACCACTTTAACTCTTTGTAGCTTCTCTTGAAGTTCTTTTATATTTTTCACTTTTAGATATCCCATAGATTGTTTCTTCAATAGTAATCCCCTCTCTGACCTCCCATTGTACATTTTCTCTGTTACAATATACCGTTCTGGTCTTACTGTATCTGTAAACTTTTCCTGAATCATTAGAGTTGATTAAGTGTCTCTACTACCAACTTTCCTAATTCCCTACATATTTCCCTATTTTTCTGCAGTTAACTGTCTCTTTATTGCTTGGTTCCTTACTTCATTCTTATTTATCATTAGTTGAATGCCACTTTATATTTTCTTTTCCATACACTTTACCCATCTAGAAAGTGGAGCTGGTATTTGTAAACATCATCATGCTAGAGAAATAGGTTTATAATAGGACTAATCATTTTTTTGTTTGAGGAGTAAGATGAGGGTGCAATCTTCTGATTCATTGCTTAGAAGATTGAGGTACCATTACCAGTGATACTTGACCAGGTTTTGTGGGCTGACAAAACTTCATTTTTAAAATTTGGTGCCTCAGCAGTGAGTCCCGGAAGACACCACAGTGCCAGAGATCTCTCTGGGCCCATACTGGGCCAATTTCACGGGGGCATCCCAGATTGAGCAGATGCAGTCTCCCTACTCAAAATGGAATCCCAGTGACCAAGAGTTTCCACAAGCAAGATGCAGGTATGCAGGTTCTAGGTCTGAATCTCCAGGATGCATGTTAGCAGTGGACTTTGACTGTCCTTCCCCACGTCCCTGCCCACCCAGGAAACTGGCAGTCACACCCACAATTTGCCTCTGGGCACCGTCTTAGCTCACCAAAAGCCCAGGCCCAGAGACACAACAGGGAGTCTTGGAAGACATCACAGCACCGGTGATCTCTCCGGGCCCCATACCAGGCCAATTTCCCTGAGGCACCCCAGATGGAGCAGGTGCAGTCTCCCCACCTACTCCAGATGTAATCCTGGTGATTGGTCACCATGCTTTCAGAAGCATGGCCCAGTATGCGGGTTCCAGGACTGAATCTCCAGGCTGCATGGTGGCAGTGGACCTGGGCAGTCCCTCCCCAGGTCCCTGCCTGCCCAGCAGACTGGCTGTCAGCCCACTATTTGCCTCCGGGTGTCATCTTAGCACACCAACAGCTGTGGCTCAGAGACTCCCAGTTGAATCCCAAAATGGATTAGGGCCATGCCGAGATGTCTCTGGAACCCAACGATTTACAATCTAGAAATTTACATTTACAATCACGGCTGTGCAAGCTCTCATGATATTCAAAATGAGCAATGGTAAATAAATTATCTAGCGTCTGCCCCTGGCAGGTAGGCTCGAATGGTGGTGGGAAATTTTGAGCAAAATATAATTCCCAAAATTAGAGAGAGAGAGTATTGGGGAAATTGTCTACCATAGAGGCAGGGTGAGGACTAGCATTGGGAGAGATATACAAGGAGGGATACTGGGAACATTGGTAGTGGGAAATGTGCACTGGTGGAGGGATGGGTGTTTCATCACTGTATGTCTGAATTTCAAACATGAAAGCTTTGTAACTTTATATCACGGTGATACAATTTTAAAAAAAGTAATATGGAGTTAATATGCAATTCAATCAGCTTAATCAATGACTGAGCAAATAGCAGTAGTCCTACATTATTTAAAATAAATAAATAAATAAATAAATAAAATTTGGTGTCCACAAATTTTCCATGTAAAAATTATTTAGTGTTAGTTATTATTTCAGTTTGGTTGGAGAGTAAAAACATTCTGAAATGTGAGAATGAAAATGCAATATGCAATGCTAAGCAGAAAGTTGATAATTAAGACAATATATATTACAGTTATTTTCTTTACCCAAAATGCACATGAGTTAGAAAATTTGATCTTTTTAAGCAGTCTATATTTTAATATTTATTTTTCCTTCTGGGGAGCAAACACAGCTTTTATAAATGCAAAGCATGTATATACACTGAATCTAGGCTCCTAAACCATTTTAAAATTCAATATCATTAGTAAAGATATTAGTAACATAAAACAGTTCAGTTTTATAATTTAGATGAAAATAAGACCACAGGTAATACTGTTTGACTATAATAATTTTGTCTAATAATTGTTTAGTTAATTTTTAAAATATTTTCATTATAGTTATATATTATACACTATATAAACCTATATATATTACATAGTTATATTTAGTGGCTGCAAAGTTTAAGAAGAGAACTCCCAGAATGACCACCAACTGGGAGCTCTTGCCACTATTGCGGCAACGTGGGAAGATGCTGTCGTTGACAACGTTGACGAGGAATATGACTGACTGGTTCAGCACCTCCATGACTGTGCGAAGAATGCCGAGAAAGAGATAGCCACAAAAAAAGATGACTGTCTTCGAAAACTTTTGAGCTCATTCACCACTGTTGCTTGGCACAAGCCTCAGGTAACTGCAAGCAAACATCCGAGCTCACAAAGCAGTGCAGAGAAGCGATAAAGGAAGACCTCAAAGAGAGAAGAGCGGCAGTGCTGGCAGATGCAGCAGAAGGTGGGAAAAGCATTTGCAAACACTCCTCTCCTTCGCCAACTACAAGACCAAGATGACTGCCCTCCAACGTCCTGATAGATCTATCACATCTTCCAGAAAACAGTGAAGAAGATTATCCATGGCTTCTACTCGGATCTCTTTGATAGCCTGCCCACATACCAAATTCCACAGGATGGATATGTTGTTCCCAAAGTTTCCCTTCTGAAATCTGACATGCCATATCATTGGTAAAGAAGTGAACAGTAACCGGCCCAGACAAGGTCAGACCCGAACACCTGAAGAACCTGTTGTCAGTACTCATCCATACACTGGCTCGGCTCTTCACACACTACCTGTCTAGATGCAAGGTTTCATCCCAATGGAAAACCAGCAGGACTATACTACTGTACAAGAAGGGAGACATCCACGACATTGGCAACTATTGCCCGATCTGCCTGTTGTCTGTCATCTACAAGCTGTTCACTTGAGTCATCCTGAATAGGATTGGTAAAACACTAGATTAAGGATGACCATGCAAGCAAGCCAGTTTCCAAAAAGGATTTAGCACAATCGACCATATCCACACAATAACCAAGCTCATTGAGGTTTCTCGGGAATTTAAGATGCCGCTCTGTCTAACATTTACAAAATTGAAAGAGCTCTGTCTAACATTCATTGATTTAAATAAGGCCTTTGATTCTGTTGAGATGGAAGTGGTCATCAAAAACCTAGCCAAACTGGGCATTCAAAGTCAATACATCAGGATCCTCCATGAGCTGTATTATGGATTCACTACCGGGATCTCACAATTCTACAAAGAAGTGATCATCGATGTCAAGAGAGAGGTTTAGCAGGGTGATACCATTTCACTGAAACTCTTCAGTGCCACCCTCCAGAACATCATGCAATGACTAGAACGGGAAGGAAAGGGAGTGAAGATCGATGGTCGGCAACTACACAACCTCCACTTTGCTGATGACATCATTCTAATAACACCAAACATCAGCTAAGTGGCACAAATGCTGGCCGACTTCAACTGTGAGTGTGAAACATTGGACTGCAGCTGAATCGCACAAAGACACTGTTTTTGAGAAGCAGTCTCATTCCTGACGTTCCATTCACTCTCAACGGGATGAACATCTCTGAATGCAACGTTATGTTATGTGTACCTAGGTCGAGAAGTCAACATGACAAATGACCTGGCACCTGAGTTGCTCAGGAGGAAGAGAGTGGCTTGTAATGCCTTCAAGAACGTCAAAGAAATAGCTAAGAGGATGGAGAACCTCTGGCTCTGGGCACATCACTTCGATTCCACTGTTCTCCCTGCATTACCATATACCTCAGAGACCTGGGCCCTATGAAAATATAATGAGAATGCTATTCGGGTCTCCCAAAGAGGAATTGAAAGAAATATGCTTGGAGTATCTCGCTTCACTCAAATGAGAGAAAGAATGCGGAGTTCCAACCTCCGTCAACAATCAATAATCAGGGACACTGTCTCATTTCCCAAGGCGTCGAAAATCAGATGGGCTGGACACGTAATGAGATTTGGAGACGACCACTGGACAAGAGTCATTACCAACTGGATTCCACTGGACGTCAAAAGATCGTGAGGCCGCCCACCTATGAGATGGTCAGACTTCTTCGTCAAGACCCTGAACGATCGGTTTGAGGCTGTTCGTGTTCCTAGAATGAGCAGATGCCATTGTACTACATTAGCATGCAACAGGGATGAATGGAGACGTTACTGGCACCCACTTGAGCAAATTGATGAATAACAGAATGTCAAGTGATCAAGTGATCATACTAGAAACTTTTTCAGTCTGGTGATTATGGGTTAAAAGTTCTTATTAAAGTTAAGAATTTCAAGCTCCATATTGATAAGGAGACTAAACTGCACCCCTTGGTTGTTGAATTTCTGACAAGAGCCTTTGGGACTGACAATCTTTAAGACTGATCTCACTCTAGAGTCATGCGAGTCCTCCACAACTCCTTGAAGGTCATTCACACAAACCCTGACCCAGATTGTACTCCAGAACTCTGCCCCTCAGCAGGCCTGCTTTCAACACACCTGCCCACTGAATAGCCACTTTGGATTAGAAGAAGTCTGAGAAGTGGGAGAATCTCAACATCCATCATAACTCTCTCTCCCTTTGCCATCAAATACCTCATCTCATCTTTTCCAGCATCTTTTCCCTGCCCTTTGCCAAAGGCTCCTTTAGTCTTTCTTATTTCCTAGGGATTGAAAAGAGACAGTCATCACATGCAGTGTTGGGTAATGTGCTAGTTGGGTAGATTCTCTTGTCTTTAGTTTTCTCTGAAACTCTAAGTTTTCCATTGTTTGTGGATTGTTTGAATGTTTTCTGTGGTATAAAACAAGTGGTTTCTTGGCTTTTCTAGCACAGCTGTAGGGCATTTGCCTTGCATGTGGCCCAACATGGCCAACCCGAGTTCGATTCCTCTGCCCCTCTCAGAGAGCCCGGCAAGCTACCAAGAGTATCTCACCCACACGGCAAAGGCTGGCAAGCTCCCCGTGACGTATTTGATATGCCAAACACAGTAATTACAAGGCTCATAATGGAGACGTTACTGAGCCCGCTCAAGCAAATTGATGAACAATGGGAGGACAGTGCTACAGTGCTTTATTTAGTGATATATCCAACTTTTAAGTATTGATCAAATAGTGTGCAGAAATTATTTTAAACTCAGAAATTTTATAACATTGATAACCTTATTATTTTTAATAAGCAATTATTATATAGCAGTAAATAGAGGACTGTATAAATGCAGAGATTAAAATCAGAAATTTTAACAATAGGATTCACAGTCAGCCTAAACCTATGGTCCATGAGAAAAAAAAAAAACTTTGCTGGAAACCATGGGAAAAAAAAATGACATAATTTTGGGTTAGTGCCTCTAAAAGAAAATTAAAAATTATAAGAGAGATAAGTACAGTATCACACTTAATCACTTAACTTCCTGTTAATCATCGATTTGCTCAAGCAGGGGCCAGTAACATCTCCATTTGTGCCTGTCGCATGCTAGTGTAGCCCAATGGCATCTATTCACTCTGGGAACACGAAGAGCCTCAAACTGATCTTTCATGATCTTGATGAAGAAGTCTGACCATCTGGTAGGTGGGCAGCCATACAGTCCTTTGGTATCCCGTGGGATCCAGTCGGTAACAGCTCTAGTCCAGCGATCGTCTTTAAATCTCATTACGTGACCAGCTCATCTGATTTTTGACACCTTGGCAAATGAGACAGCGTCCCTGATTCTTGATTGTTGACAGATATCGGAACTCCAGATTCTTTCTCTCATTTGAGTGAAACATGATATTCCAAGCATAGCTCTTTCAATTCCTCTTTGGGAGACCCAAATAGCGTTCTCATCCTGTTTACATAGGGCCCAGGTCTCTGAGGCATATGTTAATGCAGGAAGAACAGTGGAATCAAAGAGATGTGCCTGGAGCCTGAGGTTTTTCATCCTTTTAGCTATTTCTTCTACACTCTTGAAGGCATTCCAAGCCACTCTCTTCCTCCTGTGCAGCTCCGGTGCCAGGTCATTTGTCATGTTGATTTCTCGACCTAGGTACACATAGCTGTTGCATTCGGAGATGGTCATTCCGTTGAGAGCGAATGGGGCATCAGGAACGAGGCTGTTTCTCATAAACATGGTCTTCGTAAGATTCAGCTGTAGTCCTACCTTTCCACACTCACAGTCAAAGTCGGCCAGCATTTGTGCCGCGTGGCTGATGTTTGGTGTTATTAAAACAATGTCATAAGCAAAGCAGAGGTGGTGTAATTGCCGACCATCTATCTTCACTCCCATTCCTTCCCATTCCAGTCGTCGCATAATGTTCTCGATGGTGGGACTGAAGAGTTTCGGTGAAATGGTATCACCCTGCCGAACCCCTCTCTTGACATCAATGATTACTTCCTTGTAGAATGATGAGATCCTGGTAGTGAATCCGCAATACAGCTCACGGAGGATCTTGATGTATTGGGCTTGAATGCCCCGATTGGCTAGGGCTTCAATGACCGCTTCCATCTCAACAGAATCAAAAGCCTTCTTTAAATCAATGAACGTTAAACAGAGCGGCATCTTAAACTCCCGAGAAACCTCAATGAGCTTGGTTATTGTGTGTATATGGTCGAAGGTGCTGAATCCTTTGCGGAACCCGGCTTGCTCGCATGGTTGTCCTTCATCTATTGTTCTGCCAATCCTATTTAGGATGACTGGAGTGAACAACTTGTAGATGACAGACAATAGGCAGATCGGGCGATAGTTGCCAATGTCATGGACGGCTCCCTTCTTGAACAGTAGTACGGTCCTGCTGGTTTTCCATTGGGACGGAAACTTGCATTCAGACAGGTAGCGAGTGAAGAGCCGAGCCAGTATATTGATGAGTACTGATGGCAGGTCCTTCAGGTGTTCAGGTCTGACCTTGCCTGGGCCAGGTGCTGTTCTGTTCTTTACTGACAAAATGGCGTGTCGGATTTCGGAAGGGAGAACGTTGGGAATGACATATCCATCCTGTGGAATTTGGTATGTCGGCAAGTGGACATGGCTATCGAAGAGATTTGAGTAGAAGTCATGGATAATCTTCTCCATTGCTGTTTCTGGAGGATGTGATGGATCCATCAGGACGTCGGAGGGCAGTCATCTTGGTCTTGTAGTTGGCGAAGGACAGGCGGGCGTTACGAATACTTTTCCCGGCTTCTGCTGCATCTACCAGTACTTCTGCTCTTCTCTCTTTGAGGTCTTCCTTGATCGCATCTCTGCACTGCTTTGCGAGCTCGAACGTTAGCTTGCAGTTGCCTGCGACATGCGCCAAACCACGTTGGCGAATAAGCTCAAGAGTTTTTGAAGACAGGTGTTTTTTTGTGGCTCTCTCTCTCTTGGCATTTCTCGCACAATCATGGAGGTGCTGAACCAGTCGATCTTATTCCTCATCAATGTTGTCAACAATGGCATCTTCCCATGTTGCCGCAATAGTGCCAAAGAGCTCCCAGTTGGTGGTCGTTCTGGGAGTTCTCTTTTTGAACTTTGCAGCCCTTTCTCCCCGCTCTGTGAAGTAGAATTTTGCACGAAGGAGACGGTGGTCCGATCCCGTTCGGAATTTTGGGACAACAGCGACATCAGTCAGGCAAAAACGTCGATTGAATATGATGTGGTCTATTTCATTGTAAAATCGTCCACCGGGAGACTCCCATGTCCAACGTTTAGATTCTACCTTCTGGAACTGTGAGTTACCATGAATGGTCTTGGACGACATGATGAACTCAGACAGTCTCTCACCCTGTTTGTTCCATTCTAGGCCATGGGTCCCGATGTGAAGTTCTTCAGCTGATCTTCTCGGTCCTATCTTGGCATTAAAATCACCCACAATGATCTTGTAGAAGGCGTGATCTTTTTTATAGAACTTCTCTAGCTCCATGTAGAACTTCTCGATTTCTCTTTCATCATAATGCGATGTTGGTGCATAGACAATGAAGATAGAAACTGCAGGCAGTGAACCACATCTATTCAAATGTAAACGTCCTATTTGGGTTGTTAGACATTCGAATGAATCAATGCTCATGGCCAATTTGTGTTGACAAGGACACCGACGTCTCTAATACCTCTTTTATCGCATGTTCCTAGGAAAAATTCATCTCCAGTGTCGAAAACGGCATGGTGAGATTTGTGCCTTCTTGTCTCGGTCAGACCAATGATGTCGTACTTGATCATTCGTGCTTGTACCATCAGGTCCTCTATGGAAGCATCTGATGCTAGCATACGTGCATTGAAAATACAGATGATCATTTTTATCTTCCTTCATTGTGGCAGCCTAGTTTGGCCTTGAGATTTTATCGGCCTCTCCTTTCTCATCCTTCTCAGCGCTGCCATGTCGGTGAAGCCTTCAGGGTCAGGTGAATGAGACCAGTTGTAGTTACTGGTTTTGGCATATCGAATACACAGGCGATTAGAGGTCACCTAGGGCGATTAGAGGTCGCCCCAAAAACCTCTATCCCTGTCAGAAAGACTGGCAAGCTACTGAGAGTATTCCGCCCGCACGGGAGACCCTGGAAAGTATCCGTTGTGTATTCGATATGCCAAAAGTACAGTATAAGTATAGTAAATAAAACAGATCAATTTATATTTTGGTACACAGAAGGATTTTTTGCTCTGCTACAGGTTCTTTACCATCATATGTGCTTTGTCTCTCAGTACTATTTTCATCTTTAACTTCCAATCAGCTGGAAAGACTGTTCAGAAAGTTTCTGAGGGATACTTCTACTCAGGGTCTCTGAGCGTTTCATAATGCCTTAAACTTGTTAGAACAAATGTATTTCCTAGAATTCCCTTTTCTCTCTATCTCCAGTGACAGCAGGCCCAAAGAGATTCCTTTGTGAAATTTGGAGCCAAGAAACAAAATGACAGCTATTTTTGCTGAATCAGTCAGTGACATCACTGCACCATGTGGGCATGACATCAGTGCACCATGTGGGCATGAGGCAATAGCTGGACCTGCATCTGAATCTTCTGTATGCTTCTCTCACTCCTGGAGCAAGTGTGTGTCAAGCTTCCTAATAAAGGGTTCTAGCTTCTTCAGGGGGCTGGAGTGATAGCACAGAAGGTAGGGCCTTTGCCTTGTGTGCGGCCAACCTGGGTTTGATTCCTCTCTCTCTCGAAGAGCCCGGCAAGCTACTGAGAGTATCCCACCCGCTCGGCAATGCCTGGCAAGCTACTCATGACATATTCGATATGCCAGAAACAGTAACAACAAGTAATGGAGACATTACTGGTGGGTGCTCACTTGAGCATATCAATGAACAACAGGAGGACAGTGGGACAGTGTTAAAGTGCTACAGATTCTTCAGAACTTTCACACTACCTGCATAGGGCAACAGAACCAAAGATGGAACGTATCCTCATAACCTCAGATCATGATTATGTTCTAACATATTATTAAATCAACTTGAATTATTCTATACTCTAGCTCTAGCTTTCCCAATGCTGGACGGGAAACTCTCTTCCCTTTCCTATTGTACATGACCTGTGCACATAAATTTTCACCATCAAAGATGAAGACTAGTAGCTGGTGAGATAATAAAGAGGGTTGAGCTCTTTTCTTGCATGCAAGTGACCTTAGTTCAATCCCTGGTGTCCTGACACCCACCAGGAGTGATCCTGGAGCACAGAGTCAGGAGTGAGCCCTGAGCACCATTGGGTGTAACCCCTCATCAGAAAAAAGAAAATGTAGAATAAAGTCTCAAAGATACTGCTTTAACAACACCAGCTTACTCAATAACTTGAAATAATTTACCAGTAACAAGATTCTATCTACCTATCTATTTATATCTCTGGGAGATCCTGTTTCTCTGCTGATATTATAACTGATATAGAGTTGAAACTGGTGTGGTTCCTAAGAAACAAAATTTAGGGATAATTTACATTTGCTCAAAACTTTTTGGAATCATTTCTCATGTTATTGATTTAAATATAATCATTATCCTTATATGAGAATGCTGGAACCCGGGTGTGGGTTGTGGAAGCGGTAACCATGGCATGCATACACAACAGAGACAATAACAACAACAACAAAATAATACTCAGTTTATGACCTTTAGATGCCTGAAAGAAAAACTTAGAAGATATGATTCTGAGTGACAAAGTATATTTGTAGCCCTAGAATGTTAGAGTAAAAATATTGACTGTTATAGGTGGGTTAGCTCCTTTGCAGGAGAACTTAAGGAAAGAAGTAATTAGTGAATTGAATTCCCATATGAAGGTTCAAAAAACAGACTTAAAAGCTTATATAACTATCCTGAGAAAAGTAATCTTCTGTATCAGAAGAACCAAGATTTCTGAAAGAAAAACCTCAAGAAATAATCCCTTAGGTGACTAAATTTTCCATGTAGAACAGGCTGGGCATAATCTGATGCTTGAATCTCCTAAAATCTATCAAACATTGTTCTCACTGGAAGCATCTCTTTCACCCATGCCTGGGTAGGTAAATCTCTCTTCATGAAGAACCTCTACGGACTCCCTGGAATTGATGCCTTAAATAGTTCTACATTAGTACAGTGGTAGCGCACTTACTCTGCATGTGGCTCACCAGGGCTGGATCCCTGCCACCAAATACAGACAGCTGAGTCTGGCCTGAGTGATACCAGAGCATGGACCCAGGAGTAAGCCCTGAGCACAGTTAGATGAGCCGCATCCTAGACCTCCTAATAAAAAGTACTGATGATCATCATCTAGACTTAGAAGATCTATAGTCACACATAAGTGCCTGAAGATTCCAAAAGATAAAGTACAAATAAGTCACCTGCAATTGCAATATTCACCAAGGGAATTGTAATATTTGTTCACTTGTCTCAATAGAAATCTGGAGATGAAGGGTAGGACAAGATCTTCTGGTACAGAATCAAAGTGGAAGGAGGGCCAGGGATGTAGATCAGCAGTATGGCACTTGTCTTGCATTTGTGAGGTCCTGGGATCGAACTCTGGCACACACACAAATACAGTGGAAATACTAGAGGAGGGCCTAAAATAATGCTATCATCTTATTAAATAGAGATTTTAGAATTGATGTTTTAAACAGAGGAGCTAGAAATGGCCCTATCATATTTTGTCTTGAGAAGGTTGGCAGAAATATAAATCTGAAATAACTTCTACTAAATAAGTTAAAATGTCATCATTTTCTTGGAATACTATTGAGGGCTACGGAGATCAGAATTCTAAAAGTTGTTCATCTACAACCTACTCACCCACCCCAGAAAATTCAGAATACATATTTTTGATGGTTGTTAGAAAAAAAAATTAGACACCTAGCATCATTTGGTGGTGGGGAATGCCTGGATGTACTCAGCGGCCACATGTGGCTCTGTGCTCAGGAACTACACTTGGAGGTACAGAATTTAAACCACAGTAACACACAAGGCAGTGCCTGACCCTGTACCATCTCTCTGTCCCTTGCCCCTAGCATTCCCGCAGAACTTTTTAGTCGCTCTTCTTTATAGGTCAGGAATTATACTAGGACTACCGCCATAAAACATGGGTTCTGAAATATAATAGTAAATAAGGTCCCATACAGGGGAAAATGAAAACCCATAACCTCCAAACAAAATGGTGGCATTTTTATTGTTATGACACCTATATAGTCATCAGAATGAATTACAGGAATTATTGTCATGTCCCTAGAACTAAAAATATTCACAGCTTAATCATTGTAATTAGAAGAGTTCAAGATCTAGTGAATAGAAATCCTACTTGGTTCATCAAAATTAGATGTAGTCATGCCATAACTTTTCAGACTTGAGCCAATTCATAATAACAAAAGTTATTTTAAAAAAGGCAAGGCTAAATACCCTTGAGAAAAGAGCTGCTACAGTATCAACAACTCATTTTTCCCCATAATTCTACCAAAGGTGTCTGTGATTATTTTCACGTGCTGTTAATTGTGAAGTAAAAATAATCAATTTATGGATATTGATATAAACTGACTCAGAACTAGCATTCATTCCTGTAGGCATAGGGTATTGCAACAGCCTATATCAGTTAGATCAGGGTCTTAAAGAGATCAGGTAATCAATGGAGAGTGCTTTATGATTTTCTCACAAAGGGCTCTATGAATTTCCAAACAAATTTTGTGAGTATTTTTCTTGTTCTAAAATGTATAGTTGGGACAACATACTTAATTCATGAAAGAATTCCCATATTAATAATCTGACCCATAGAGAGATGGAGCGAATATGACAGCAAAGGTCAAAACAATTTTTTTACGACTATACCTAGGAAAACAAGGAACAAAACATTTTACTGCATTTTGGAGGCATTGTGGAGAGTAATCCCACAATCAAAATCTTAAATATAATGTCAGGGAAGGTAACTCCCATGAAACCTGCCTGTCTGGCTAATGAAAGAAAGGTTTTGGAGAGATTATTGCAAATTTGATCAGGTACTGAATCCAATGCATCTGCTCTAACAGGCTCTTTTCCCTATTATCTGAGATAAATCAACACACCTATTGGTATTTATGATGCAGCTATTAAGCTGGAGAATATTCTTGTGCCCCAGAAAATCAACTACCTAGGAATTAGCTTAACTAAGGAAGTAAAGGACCTGTACAAAGAAAACTACAAAACGCTACTCCAGGAAATAAAAGAGGACATGAGGAAATGGAAAGATATCCCCTGCTCATGGATCAGGAGAATTAACATTGTCAAAATGGCAATACTTCCCAAAGCATTGTACAAATTCAATGCAATCCCTATAATGATACCCATGCCATTCTTCAAAGAAATGGAGAAGTCATTCCTGAAATTCATATGGAACAATAAGCCCCCATGAATAGCTAAGGCAATTCTTGGGAAAAAGAAAATGGGAGGAATCAACCTCCCTAACTTCAATCTGTACTACAAAGCAGTAATAATTAAAACAGCATGGTACTGGAACAAAGGCAGAGCTGCAGACCAATGGAACAGGGTTGAATATACTGACATCTCCCCCCAAGCATATGATCATGTAATCTTTGATAAGGGAGCAAGAAATGTGAGTGGAGTAAGCAAAGCCTCTTTAACAAATTGTTCTGGCAAAACTGGACAGTTACATGCAAAAAACTGGGCTCAGATCTCTGCCTAACCATGTACAGAAGTAAGATCAAAATGGATTAAAGACCTCAACATCAGACTGGAATCCATAAGGTACATTGAAGGCAAAACCCTCCATGACACTGAAGCTAATGATATCTTCAAAGATGTCACACCACTGACTAAGCAAGTGAAAACAGAGATAGACAAATGGGACTATCTTAAACTAAGAAGCTTCTGCACCTCCAAAGAAACAGTGACCAAAATACAAAGGGAGTCTACAGAGTGGGAAAGGATATTCACCCAATACACATCCGACAAGGGGTTGATATCAAGGATATACAAAGTACTGGTTGAACTACACAAGAAGAAAACATCCAACCCCATCAAAAAATGGGGCGATGAAATGAACAGAAACTTTCTCAAAGAAGAAATCCGACTGGCTAAAAGGCATATGAGAAAATGCTCTACACCATTAATCATCAGGGAGATGCAGATCAAAACAACAATGGGATATCATTTCACACCACAGAATATTTTTTTCTATATGTTTAGCAGAAAAGATTACTAGAAGAATAGTTTTGTACAACTGAAGAAGTAAAAATGCACCTTCAATATTCTATCTGATTAGCACACTAACATTCAAGTCCAATGTCACAATTTTCTCAAGACAGCTCTCAATAATCCTTTTCTTCCCAAGTATATGAATCTGGTTCATATGTTGATGATATTATACTAGCTAGACCTAGTAAACAGACAGCAGTAGCTATTTAGACAAGCTAGCAAGATTCTTGCATATGAGTGGTTAGTGACTGAAATCCATAAAAATTCAGTATTGCCATCTTAGTGAAATCTCTACAAGTATTAGGCCAGAGAAATAATTTAAAGGAATCTGCGTGCTGGAGACCTTGGTTCAATCTTTGATACCTCAAGGTGGTTCAGCATTTTCAGAGCTGTAGTAACCCGAAGCACTTCCAGGTGTGGACCACAAAACCTAAAAACACTATAATACTGTAGCACTGTCCTCCCATTGTTCATGGATTTGCTGGAGCAGGCCCAGTAAGTCTTCATTGTGAGACTTCTTGTTACTGTGTTTGGCATATCAAATAAGTCATGGGTAGCTTGCCAGGCTTTGCCGTGCGTGTGAGATACTCTCGGTAGCTTGCCAGGTTCTCCGAGAGGGACGGAGGAATTTAACCCTGGTCGGCCATGGCAGCCTCGTGCAAGGCAAAATGCCCTACCCTCTGTGCTATTGATCCAGCCCCTAAAAACATAAAAATAGAAATTTGAAGCATGTCTTGAAACATGAAAAATTATTATGTGAAAGATTGTTACAATCTGATTATAGGAAAGAGACCTAATGATCCACTTTAATTTCACAACTACATATGTTTCATTTTGGAATTTGTTTGTTTGGGAGTCACATCTGGTAATACGCTTAGCTCTGCACTCAAGGATAACTTATGACAGACTCAGGGACTATAAAGGGTGAAGGAAATCCATGCCGAGTTAGTCACATGAGAGGCAGATGTCGTACCCTTTCTACTATCATTTTGGTCCCACATATGCATCATTGGACCTGCTGCTTAAATCTTTTATTGAGTTTTTGATAAAGCTTCCAGTTTTCAGTGAACAAGAGAAATCTCTGCAATAGGTCCAGGTCCATGACTGCCTTCAACATTGCTCTGCCTATTAGATGAATGTGGCCCAGTAGACCCAGTGGTAGAGATCCAATAGTGTTCATAATATTTGTGGTGAATAAAAAGTCTCTTTAAAGCTTCTTTTCAGAACTTCATGACAGTACATACTCAGAATCTTGGAACAAAGCCATGCTATCCTCTATGTTTATTTATCTTTTGAAGAAATAGCTTTGGGATTACAACAGGTCGTAATTTAATTTATTTTTGGTAAAGGACCTCCTAAGTAGTATTCAATCCAAGGACCTGAGAATGCATTACTACCCAGACCTTTTGTTGCCAGGGCAGGACCACACTGGGAGATGCTCATAAGACTACATGGTTGCCAGGGATTGGACCTAAATTGGGAGCATGCCAGGTCTCTACATGTCTTTCACAGAGACTGAGAATTTGACCACGGCCTTGGTGTCACCTAAATTGCCCATCATTACTGTTTTTTATCCCTGAGTGACTTCAGCAGAGAAAGAGTTTTGTAATCAGTGTGGGATCACCAACTTTGTGGATGAAGTCACAATGCTCTCCAGATATTCTGGCCAATGCTCAGTGTGATCATGAAGACAATGATCATGACAGCAGAAAAGAAGGTTGTGTAGGGGTTCAGCATAGTAAACTTCCTTACACTAAGGATGATCTGACTATATATTCTACTGAATATTTGGCTGTAGCATAGAACTTCTTGAGACAACATGAGTCCCTCATCCCAGAGACGTTGACCAGCTATTACTTACATTAGCCTTTCTATTTTCTGCAGGTTATTTCCATTGGATCTTTCCATTATGAAAAAGGTTGCATTTCTTTCTAACTAAATCAAATTATTTCTCTGGATATGGAGTTTCTTTCCCTACAAGTTCTGGCAAAACCATCAACTGTGTATACCATAATACCTAATCCATCCTAATAATATTCCAGATAGCATTACTTCTGACAAGGGAATTCATTTCACAGAAAATGAAATATAGATATAGATTTGTGCTCATGGAATGCATTGGATAAAAAATGTTCTTTATCATCTTAATGCATATGGAGCTTGATTGGTGGAATAGATATTGGGAAAGTGGTGCTTGGGGTTGAAAACCCTTAAAGAGCCCTCTTGAATGTGGTGTGCTCTCTGAATCATAATCTAGTCATAATCCAATCCAGTCTGTGTTCTCCTATATTCCAGATCCATGGCCTAGGAACTAGAGGGCAGAAATGGGATTGAATCCTCTCACTATTAATCTAAGCAAAAATTTTGTTTCCTATATCCATAATTGTAGCCTCTGCCTGGGACTCAAAAATTATTTCATTCAACTAGTAGTTAAAACTACTGCTTACAGTCTGGCACCTGGGTTTCCATTTGTCATTAAATCAAGAAAAGAAGGTAGTGTTTCAATTGTTTGTGTGCTTGATCCTGACTATTAGGGGGAAGCAAACAGTTATCACAGAACATTCTAGTACCACATGTAAAGACAAAACTTTACAGAGATTTTTCTTTGGCTTTTTGGGTCACACCTGGTTATGCTCAGGGGTTACATCTGGCTCTCACTCCTGGCAGTGCTCTTAGGGACCATGTGGGATGCTGGGAATTGAATCCCAGTTCGCTGTGTGCAAGGCAAACACCCTACCCACTGTACTATTACTTCCCCCATAGAGACTTCTTATCCAAATTCTTAACCTACTATGTAAGGCCAAATTCTTATAACAAAACTATATATTTACCCATATATCCATATCTATAATTTTCTGGAGGCTCTGCTTTGTTTTTTTTGGACTCTGACAACTGAAAAATGCAAGCATAAATGGTGACAAAGAAATTACAGAGCTACTCTCTATGATATTTCAAATTCTTGAGTCATTGAAAAAGTTGAGAAGTACTTTTCAACCAATTTTACATTGAGGTAGAATGATCACTAAGGACAGAAAAGATGTTTCCCAGTAGGTTTAAGTACATACTTTCTAGTGAAAAGATATCCCTTTAACCTAAATAGTCCTGCTTCTTTATTTCCTAAATAGGCAGTATAGCTTGGACAGATCTAATTAGTCGAAAAGTACTAAGTTTTAGGAAATATACTTCCATATCTCCAACAAATGGCTGAAATAGTACCCCTAGAACAATCTATTATTTTATATTTGGGATCTCTTGAATGAGGCAATTTGTGAAACAGGGAAAACAAAACAGGAAAAATCAGAAAAAGTGACAATATAAGGGATCGTTCCGTAGGAGAAAAAAAAAGTCAAAATGTAGTTCTTTGGGGGGAATGTATTAAGAACTATGTCACAAGGTTTTTTGTTTTGTTTTGCTTTTAATTTCTCAACATTGGAGAAGTTAATAATAGTATTTTTAAAGATCTGTTAAACAACACTGTTTATAAGATCTGGAAACAATAAGGATGTGACCTACTTTGTGACCTCAGGAGGTAGAAAGCACTTCACCAAATTATCACTAATATAATTAATACTTCTCTGCATTTTTTAGTGTAAAAAACAAGGCATACATCCTTCTGAAGATCAGTGCTCCTGTTCTTTGATTCAGGTCTCAGAAGGAAACTTCCCACTGAGGCAGGGAGTAGGGGGAATGGAGTACTAAGTTAGGGAACGGAGTACTAAGGTAATGGTAGAGGGAAAAGTGCCTGCCGCTGAGGCAGACTGAGGGTCAGGAGAGAAACTCAGGACACTGTTTAAGGGAAGTGGATACTGGTGAATGGATTTCTATTCAAACATTGCACAGCTGAAAATCAATCATGAATATCTTTGTAACTTTGCAGTTCATGATGATTCAATATAAAAAAAAGAAAGCATAATAGAACCCCTGCCCCCTTCAAGCCATGTGATAGCACCACGAACAGAGGATGGAGAACAATTTTTAAATGTCTTATGGCCCTTATTTCAGAACTTTATCTGTGATCATGGTGAATAAATGAGGCCACCTAATGTTACCTCAGTTTCACAGTCACTTCACAAATATCCTAATTATATCTCAGCATTCATGAAAATAATTTATTTTTGTCATTTAACACTTTCAGGTTCAAAATTTAGACACCTGATTTTTTTGGGGTTTCTAGGGCTTTCTGTTCTCAAACCAGGAGCAGATGTTTGGGTTTTCTTGTCACTAAGTGTCTTTTAATCATTATAACCAATCATAGTCTGACTATTACTAAAATTATGTAATGAATTACGAACTGTATGTGGGCCTTCAGGAAGCAACTTGCATCAGAAGCAAAAGCATCTTTACTGAAATTCACAAAAATAAAATGTTCAATTTAATTCCCCTCACTCTTTTCTTGAATTAACCTAATTGTTAAAGTACAATAGCATCTTGAAGATTCAATCAAGTTTCATCAGAGAATGTCAGAAATGCTTCCATCTTGACTGGAGTTCAAACTTTAGAGCTCTATTTCTTACAAGGTAGCACTGTAGCACTGTCCTCCCGACGTTCACCGATTTTCTTGAGTGGGCACCAGTAACAACTCCATTGTGAGACTTGTTGTTACTGTTTTTGGCATACCGAATTCGCCATGAGGAGCTTGCCAGGCTCTGCTATGCGGGCAGGATATACTCTCGGTAGCTTGCCAGGCTCTTCAAACATCCTACCCACTGTGCTATCTCTCCTACAAGGTATACCACATTTTCAAAGTCCTCTTACCACGTTTCTTTGAATATTATACACACACACACACGCACACACACATACATATATACACATACATATATATGCGTACATGCATATATATACATACATATATCTGTGTATATATATGTATGTGCGTGCGTGTGTGCGTGTGTGTGCGTGTGTATGTGTGTGTGCCTATGTGCCCAGGTATTTTTCTTTCCACTTCAATTGTGAGGGATAAATAGATCTACCTTTTATTTGGTTGGTTGGTTTCTCTTGAAGTTATTTTCACAGCAGTGAGTTGCTTTGGTTGTTCAAAAAGTAGTCACTGCTCTAAAAGAGGTATGAAAGACTGGATTTGTTGAAAAGAAAGCAGTGGTGTATATAGTCTTAGTCACAAATACTTGAGTGATTTGACATGGAGAAAATTTAGCTGTAAACTGTAGTTGTTGTGGCTCCTGAAGCTGCTAGAATATATTACTTTTTTTTGTCTTCTACTAACTGTCTTTTCTTTCCATTCCTATTTTAGAAATAAGACACTTAAGAGGCCACAGAGATTAAACACAATGTGTGGGAGGGACATGGGTCATAAGACGATTCCTATTTTTGGAATTTCTCTCATGATAGAGATTTCAGAAAGGATTACAGGAGAATTCTAAGCATTCAGTACTTCATCTCAGCAATTTCAGAATCCAAAGGGTAACTTCTCAGCATGAAAAACTCCAAAGGCATTTTGAAAAAAAAAATCATTAGAAACCTTGTTTTCTATTACTTTGCACAGCTTATCCATGGTGAACCATGTTAAAGAAGAGAGAAAATGGAATAAAAATGGTATTTTGTATCTGACCGCATTGTAATTAGAATTGGTGGGTGGGGGAGGGGAAGACGCTGGGAATCAAACTCGGGGCCTCATGTATGCAAAGCCCTCTACCACTGATTTGCAGTCCAAGTTCTTAGAATACTATGAGACTAGTAAATAATGAGTTGTAAGCGCTAATGTGTTTTAATTCATTCTTCCCAGTCAGCTGCCACTACATTTATTTAAACTACTAATTGAAATTGTAACTACTGCCATATAAAATGCATAGAGCCCTGTGGCTTAATAGAGAAAATCAATAACTTAAGGGTATAGGAAAGAATGCTAAAGAGATCATTTTTGCCTGGTCTTTTCCAATTAGTGGAATGTGAGTGCAATCTAGAATTAAATACAAGTAAATAAAAGATGGTATTGGTATGCAAGTGAAAAATATTTCTGCCTCATTGAAATTTGTTTTCCAGTATTATTCTTGGAATTTTTCAAATCATAAGATTTTTGAAGGACAAAAAAAGACCTTTTTAGTTTTTTTTCTTTCCTTTTATTTTTTTCCATAAATAAGATACCTCTTTTAAACAGCGTGGTTTACAAATTTATTCATAATACAGTCATTATACACACTTTCAATGTTTGAATACCAACCTCACCACCAAAGTGACTTTTCCTCCCCCACTGTCTTCATTGACCAAACTACATTCTGAAACTGACGTCTTAGCAGGTACACAATGGTCTGTTTGTTTATTTATTTATTTATTTATTGAATCACCATGAGATAGACCCTTACAAAGCTGTTCATGATTAGGTTTCACTCATACAGCATTCCAACACCCATCTCTCCACCAATGTACATTTCCCAGCACCAATGCCCCCAATTTCCCTCTTATTACCTGCGACTGCACCCTCAACAGGCACTTCTCTCCTTCTCTCCTTTCCTCCCTCCTTCTCTCTCTCTCTCTCTCGCTCTATCTCTCTATCTCTATCTATCTATCTCATTCATTTTGGGCATTGTGGTTTTGTGGTTTGCAATACAGATACTGAAAGGTTGTCACGTATAACTCTTTACTTACATTTGACACTTAGTTCTTGTCCAACATGATCATTTTCAGCTATTAATCTCAAATTGATCCCTTCTTTATCTTACTGACATTCTGTCTCCCCTACACACTGTGGTAAATTTCAACCATTGACAATCCCCCCTCTTCTTTGTTTTCCCTCACCTTGGATATTAGCCTTCTACCATGTATTTTTTTTTTAATATACCACAAATGAATGCAGTCCTTCTGTATCTGTCCATCTCCTTCTGACTCATTTCTTTCAGCATGATACTCTCCATGTCCATTGATTTATAGGCAAATTTCATAACTTTATTTTTTATAACAGCTGCATAGTATTTCATTGTATAGATGTGTCATAGCTTCTTTATCCATTCATCTGTTCTTGGGCACTCAGGTTGTTTATAGATTCTGGCTATTGTGAATAGTGCTGTAATGAACACAGGAATGCTGCCGGTGTTTCTTTGGGCCCCCAGGGTATATACCCAGAAGTGATATTGCTGGGTAGAATGGGAGCTCAATTTCTAGATTTTTGCGCAATGTCCATATTGTTTTCACAAAAGTCTGGGCCAGTCAGCATTCACACCAAAAGTAAAGGAAAGTCACTTTACCCCCCACATCCATACCAGCACTGGTTGCTCTTGTTCTTTTTGATGTGTGTCATTATCTGTGATTTAAGATGATATCTCATTATTTTTATCAGCATCTCCCTGATAATTAGTGATGAATTGCATTTTTTTCATGTGCATTTTGACCATTTAAATTTATTATTTAAGAAAGTTTCCCCAGCTGCGCACCTTTTCCCGCTGAACCCCAGTGGGAAGACCCCCGCTACAGGTCCAGCTCACTGTGACCGGTCCATCAGCTAATCGGCCCCTCCTCTCCAGGTGGGTACGGGGAGCCCAAGCCGGGAGCCGCTCCTACCCCCAAGCCGTGAGCCTTTTCCTGCTGAACCCCAGCGGGGAGACCCCCGCCGCAGGTCCAGCTCCCTGGTACTGTCCACCACCCTTCCTCCATTCCAGGGTCCTGGGTGAGAGTGACCTGGGACGGGCTAGGAGGGTGGGCACTACGGAGAGGGCGTGGCCTCCCAAATTGGGCGTGGCCACAGTTATATCTCCCACTCCGAGCACTCAGGACTTTTATCCCACAACTTGTCGCCTAATGCCGACCAAATTTTTCTAACCACTTCTACTATAATTCAACAACATCCTACTCGCCTACTTCATTTCTAACAAAAGACCTGTTTAAAATGAGTTGTACAAGCTCAGTACTAAATAGCACCTCCTCCTAAGTTTCACTCAATATCGGTTATAAACCAAAGAATAATGTCTGATTGAGAAGAAGGTCAGACTCAGAAAGGTAGAAAGGTGGCTACCATCGAACAAATTTATCCAAAATCCTTTCCCACCATAAGAGGGAACAGTATGATCTGCATGGGATGGGAACTGAGGCTCATCTCGCGGCAACAAAGCTGAATGACTCCAGGCACTCTCTCCTCATTCAACCAGAATAGTAACAGTGAACGTGAAGGACTAAACCACACTGGTCACAATCGTAAAGCAACGCAAAAGCCCACCAAACTTTCTTATTGAAGAGGCTAGCCCAGAAGACACCAACAGCACTGTAGTGTTAGACAACATCTCTGACAAGGAATTCAGAAGGGAGCTACTTAGGATGCTTAGGGAACTAAAAGAAACAATGGAAAGCAATGCCAATGAAAGACAAGAGGATTTGAAGGCAGAAATGAGGAAAATGCAATCAGAAATGTCAGACCTGGAAAACCTGGTAGGTGAATTGAAAAACTCAGTGGAAGGCCTCAGCAGCAGAGTAACAGCTGCTGAGAACAGAATCAGTGAGATCGAAGATGAAGTTCAGAGACTCTCCAGAAAAGAGCAGAAAATGGAAAAGAGACTCACAATTCGGGAACAGATGGCAAAAGAAGATCGTGATGAAGCCAAAAGGGGTAACATAAGAATTATTGGAGTCCCAGAGGTACAGGAAGAAAACCTTGATGAAGAGGAAACTGTCAAAGACATCATTGCTACAACGTTTCCAGAGCTGAAGAAAACTTGTGACCACATTCAGGACGCCTGAAGGGTACCAGCTAGAAGAAATACGAATAAAAATACCTCAAGACACATCCTGATCAAAATGACCAAAACCTTAGATAGAGACAAAATTCTGAAAGCAGCAGGATCGAAGAAAGAAATCTCCAACAAAGGAACATCCTTAAAATTCATAGCTGGTTTGTCTGATGAAACCCTCCTGGCCCGAAAATAGTGGTGGGACATAGTGAAAAAACTCAATGAAATAAATGCTTCTCCAAAAATACATTCTGTTGCCTGCAAGAAACACATCTCAATAGTCAAAGCAAACACAGACTCCGAGTCAAAGGCTGGAAAAAAATCCTACAGGCAAACAGCTCCCATAAAAAAGCTGGGGTAGCCATCCTAATATCAGACCACATTGATTTCAGAGTGAAGAAGGTCATAAGAGACAGTGAAGGCCATTTCTTATTGATCAAAGGATCTGTACAACAGGAAGAACTTACAATAATAAATGTATATGCACCTAATGAGAGACCAGCAAAGTACTTAAAACAACTACTCATAGATTTGGAAAAAGATATCAATAGCAACACAATACTAGTGGGAGACTTCAACACTGCACTGTCACCTCTTGATAGATCAACCAGACTCAAGCTTAGCAAGGACATACTTCATCTGAGGGAAACAATGGAAGAAAGAGACTTAGTAGATAAATGCAGGACACCTCATCCTCAAAAATCTGAATACACATTGTTCTCAAGCGTACATGGAACATTCTCCAAGATAGACCACATGCTGAGCCACAAAACATACCTCCATAAAATTAAGAAGATAGAGATTGTATCAACAATATTCTCAGACCACAATGAGCTTAAATTAGAAGTAAATCACACACAAAAACAGAAAACTAAATCAAACACCTGGAAATTAAACAGTGTGCTATTGAACAACGAGTGGCTTAGAAAGGAAATCAAAGAGGAAATCAAAAGATTCCTAGAAACGAATGAAAATGAGGACACGAGTTACCAAAACTTATGGAACACAGCAAAAGCTATGTTAAGAGGAAAGTTTATAGCTCTACAAGCATTCCTCAGGAAGGAGGAGTGAGCACACATAAGTAACCTAACCTCACAGCTTAAGAGCTTGGAGAAGGACCAACAAAAGGAGCACAACCCGAACAGGAGGAAGAAAATAATAAAACTCAGAGCAGAGATTAACGAGATGGAAACCCAAAAAACAATTCGAAAGATCAATGAAACCAAGAGCTGGTTCTTCAAGAAAATTAACAAGATTGATAAGCCTCTAGCAAAACTCACAAAGAAAGGGAGAGAGAAAACCCTAATAAACCGAATCAGAAATGAAAAGGGGGTCATTATAACAGAAACTACAGAAATTCAAAGGATCCTCAGGGAGTACTTTGAGAATCTTTATGCCATTGAACATCAAAACGTCGAGGAAATGGATAAATTCCTAGACTCCTACAGACTCCCAAGGCTGAACCAAGAATATCTGGAATACCTGAACAGACCTATCACCATCAAGGAAATTGAAATGGTAATAAAAAGTCTCCCCAAGCACAAAAGTCCTGGCCCGGATGGATTCACTAATGAATTCTTCCAAATCTTTAAAGAGGACTTACTCCCAATCCTCTTTAAGCTTTTCCACGAAATTGAAATATCAAAAACACTTCCGAACAGTTTCTATGAAGCAAATATCACACTGATACCAAAAGCAGACAGAGATGCCACAAAGAAAGAGAATTACAGGCTGATATCCCTGATGAACACAGATGCAAAGATCCTCAACAAACTACTAGCAAATAGAATCCAACTACTCATCAAAAAGATCATACACCATGACCAAGTAGGATTCATCCCAGGGATGCAGGGATGGGTCTACATTCAGAAATCAATCAACATTATCCATCACATCAACAAAAGAAAAGATAAAAAGCATATGATTATATCAATAGATGCAGAGAAAGCATTTGACAAGATCCAGCACCCCTTTATGATGAAAACCCTAGCCAAAATGGGTATAGAGGGGACCTTCCTCAACATAATTAAAGCCATCTACCACAAGCCTACAGCAAGCATGATCCTCAATGGGGAAAAACTGAGAGCCTTCCCTCTAAGATCAGGGACGAGACAAGGATGCCCACTCTTTCCACTGCTGTTCAATATAATACTGGAAGTACTTGCAATAGCGATTAGGCAAGGAAAAGATATTAAGGGCATTCAGGTAGGAAAGGAAGAAATCAAGCTCTCCCTACTCGCAGATGATATGATACTATACTTAGAGAACCCAATAAACTCCACCAAAAAACTCCTAGAAACAATAGACTCATCTAGTAAAGTAGCAGGCTATAAAATCAATACCCAAAAGTCCATGGCTTTCCTATATGCAAACAGTGAGAGATTAGAAAGCTACATGAAAAAAAAAATCCCGTTCACAATTGTGCCCCAGAAAATCTAGTACCTAGGAATCAGCTTAACTAAGGAAGTAAAGGACCTGTACAAAGAAAACTACAAAATGCTACTTCAGGAAATAAAAGAGGACATGAGGAAATGGAAAGATATCCCCTGCTCATGGGTCGGGAGACTTAACATTGTCAAAATGGCAATACTACCGAAAGCATTGTATAAATTCAATGCAATCCCTATAAGGATACCCATGACATTCTTCAAAGAAATGGAGCAATCACTCCTGAAATTTATATGGAACAATAAGCCCCCACGAATAGCTAAAGCAATTCTTGGGAAAAAGAAAATGGGAGGAATCAACCTCCCTAACTTCAAACTCTACTACAAAGCAGTAATAATTAAAACAGCATGGTACTGGAACAAAGGCAGAACTGCAGACCAATGGAACAGGGTTGAATATACTGACATCTCCCCTCAATCATATGATCATATAATCTTTGATAAAGGTGCAAGAAATGTGAAGTGGAGTAAGGAAAGCCTCTTTAACAAATTGTGCTGGCAGAACTGGACGGCTACATGCAAAAAAATGGGCTCAGAACTCTGCCTAACACCATGTACAAAAGTGAGATCAAAATGGATTAAACACCTCAATATTAGACCAGAAACCATAAGGTACACTGAAGACAAAGTTGGCAAAACCCTCCATGACATTGAAGCTAATGATATTTTCATAGATGCCATGCCACAGGCCGAGCAAGTGAAAACTAAGCTTCTGCACCTCAAAAGAAATAGTGACAAAAATACAAAGACAATCTACAGAATGGGAAAGGATATTGGCCGAATACACATCTGACAAGGGGTTAATATCAAGGATATACAAAGTACTGGTTGAACTCCGCAAGAAGAAAACATCCAACCCCATCAAAAAATGGGGCAATGAAATGAATAGAAACTTTCTCAAAGAAGAAATCCGAATGGCAAAAAGACACATGAGAAAATGCTCTACATCATTAATCATCAGGGAGATGCAGATCAAAACCACAATGAGATACCATCTCACACCTCAGAGACTGGCCCACATTCAAAAGAGCAAAAGCAACCAATGCTGGCGTGGATGTGGCGAGAAAGGGACACTCCTTCACTGTTGGTGGGAATGTCTACTGGTTCAGCCCTTCTGGAAAACAGTATGGATGATTCTCAAAAAATTAGAAATTGAGCCCCCATTTGACCCATCAATACAACTCCTGGGAATATATCACAGAGAGGCAAAAATGTATAGTCGAAGTGACATCTGCATTTGTTTGTTCATTGAGGTACTCTTTACTATAGCCAGAAACTGGAAGAAACCTGAATGCCCAAGAACAGATGACTGGTTAAAGAAACTTTGATACATCTACAAAATGGGGTACTATGTAGCTGTTAGAAAAGATGAAGTCATGAAATTTACATACAAATGGTACAACTTGGAAAGTATCATGCTAAACCAAATATGTCAGAGAGGGATAGACATAGAAAGATTGCATTCAGCTGGGGAATATAAAGTAACAAAATATGAAATTAATACCCAAGAATAACTGATATCATCACCAGGAGGATTACTCCATAGCTTAGAGGCCAGCAGGGTATTCTAGGGGAAAGGGCAGCTCAGATTGAGAAGGGAGCACCAAATAAAGGGTGTTTGGAGGATCCTCCAAGGAGGGGAGATAAATGTTGAAAGTAGACTATGGACTGAACATGTTTGCCACTCAAAGGCTCTTTTGCAGACCACAACATCCAAAAGGAGAGAGAGAACAAAAGGGAATGCCCTGCCACAGAGGTAGGGTGGGATGGGGGCATGGGGGTGGGAGGGATATTATCCATGGTGGTGGAAAATGGGCACTGGTGGAGGGATGGGTATTTGATCACTGTGTAATGGAAACCCAAGAACAAAAATTAGTAAATCTACAATTGTACCTCATGGTGTTTCACTAATAAAAATTTTAAAAAAAGAAAGTTTCAGTTCATTTTTTTCTCCCCACTTATTGATGTTGTTGGATGACTTTTTTTGTGAAGTTCTACTACTACCTTTTATATTTTTGATATTAACTCCTTATCAGAAGGGTATTGGGCAAATACCCTTTCTTATTTTGTAGGTTGTCATTGTATCTTGGCCATTGTTTCTTTTGTGATACAGAAGCTTCTTAGTTTAATATAGTCCCATTTGTTTATCTTTGCTTGCACTGGCTTGGTCAGTGGTGTTTCATCTTTGAAGATTCCTTTAGCTTCAACATATTGGAGTGTTTTCCCTACCTTTTATTCCATGTACCTTATGGATTCAGGTCTGATGTTGAAGTTTTTAATCCATTTTGATCTGAAGTTTGTGCGTGGTATTAGATAGAGGCCTGACTTCATGTTTTTTTTTTGTTATATCTCTTTTATTGCTTGTAGTGGTCCAGTTTATCCAGCACTACTAGTTACAGAGACTTTCCTTGCTGCACTTCATATTTCTTGCTCCATTTCATATTTCTTACTTCCTTATAAAAGATGAAATAATCATATATTTGAGGGTGTGTCAGGATATTCAACTTTATTCCATCAGTCTGCAGGTTTCTCTATATTTCAATGCCATGCTGTTTTAATTACTACTGCTTTGTAGTACAGTTTGAAGTTGGGGAAGGTGATACCTCCCATTTCTTTTTTCCAAGGATTGCTTTGGCTATTTGTGGGGGTTTACTGTACCATATGAATTTCAGGAATGTTTGATCAAATTCTTTGAAAAATGTCAGGGATGGCACTGAATCTATATAATGCTTTGGGAACTGTAGGGTAACATTGGTTTGTCCTTTCTGCCTTGCCACAGGGAGCTTAGGTTTACTGGGTTACTCCCATCACAGTGCCCCTATTCCTCTGTGTTTATTTGTAACCTCTTTCTTTGTGCTCTGTTAACTTGTAAGTATTGCTTTTCTCTTCTCCTTAAGTTCTTTGTATAGTTAATTCAGATAAATGTCCTTTTTGTATAAAAACAGGAAGACAGTTAATGCTATGCTTTTGTAACTTGTGAGTTAATTGACTCCTGAGTATCTGTTCTTTCAACTTAAGCCTCAGTTGCCCTTATTTCCTAGCACTCCAAAAGCAAGGTCCTTATGAGGGACTGGATGGACCCAGGTCAAGCAGTGAGCTATCCTGGCATTGAAATGTGCCTGGCCAAAGTACCATAATCATCACGATCACGACCACCCTGTTGTTCGTCGATTGCCTCGAGCATGTGCCAGTAACGTCTTCTTCGTCCTAGCCCTGAGATTTTTTTTTTTTTAAGCGCCATATTCAAGGCTTTTTCAGGGTTAGGAGAATGAGACCCATCATTGTTACTGGTATTTGGCATATTGGGTATACCACGGGGAGTTTGCCAGACTCTGCCATGTGGGCATGTTACATTTGGTAGCCTGCCAGTTTGACCGAATTAGGAATGAGATGATAAGATGTCGCTAAGTGTGATGATCTCTGGATCCTGGCCGTTGTTGGAGTTACACGGCAGTTGGTGGGTGTAACTGTCTAGTTACTGGCAGGTCCAGTCCCAAACTGTACAGGCTTGGAGATCTCAGCCCCGGGTCCCACACACCTGGGTTCCTCTGTCAGTTCTTTTATGCGTGAGGCTCATCCAAGTGTGTGGAGAGTGCTCTCAGCAAGGCCTTGGCTGGGCCTCGGTGGTCTTCAGCTGTTGGGCCCTTAATACTTAACTATAAGTTAAGAACATGGTCATGGACAAATTCTGTCATGATCCAAAAAGTAGTATTAGGACTCTGAGAGGGTTCAGAAAGATTAATCTGGCCTGAACACTGTAGTCTAAGATCTATAGCGGGATGATGTTCCCAGGAAAGCCACCCTACAAATTCAGTGTATCTTTTACTGTGTCCATACAAAATACATTCTAATATTAAGAAGTAGAATTAAGATGTTAATTAAGATATAAATTAGGTTATTGAACTAAGGAGAGGAGAAACACGCCTAGGTGGTATTTCTACCCTTGAGCCTGATTTGAGATCAGGAAGGACTTTGATATGTTGATGTGCTACCCAGCCTGGGTGTGTGGTTGCTATTGCCAGGCTTGGGAGAAGGAGAGAGCCGGGAGAGAGGCCAGGGCAGCAAGATGGAGCACGGAGAGGCTAGCAAGGGGGACAGAGGAAGAAGAATGTAAGGGAAGAATGCAGGAGCAGGCACGTGGAGAGAGGAGAGAAGGAGTTGCGAGAGGGAGAGCGGAGAGAAGAGTGGGAGAGACAGGAGGAGACGGGAGTGAGGGGAGCTTAGTGAGACTGGAACAGGCGAGTGTACAGAATGGAATAAATGGCAACTGATCATCAACCAGTCTAGTGACTCTTGTTTCCTCTTTTGTCTGCCCATGGCCTTGGCTGTCCCTAGTGGCGAATCAGCTGGAGACCACCGAATAGAGGTGACTAGAGAGAGAGAGAGCCATCAGGGCTTCCTAGCCGCCCAGAGATCACAAAGGGGACTATTACCATTTCGACAATGTTAATTCTCCCAAACCATGAGCAGGGGATGTGTCTCCATTTCCTTGTGTCCTCTTAAAAAAATGTTTTTTAAAAAATGATCCATGCGGTAAATTAAAAGATGCTCAGTTCTGACGTTTCAAAGATCACTTATTTGATGAAGGAAATACAGCAAAATTTCTCCGTCATAGGCATGAACAATTAAGATCAGTTAGGACAGGAGTTTTGTTAACCAACAGTTGACTATGGACGTCCCTACTTGCTAAATGCATAATACTAAACAAATTTATTATCATCTCTGAATCTTAGGTTTTTTCACTACAAAATCTGACTAATACATTCATATCTATTTATAAACTTATATGAAAGTATGATGATGCTATATATAGAAAATGCTTAGCACATGGTTTGGCACATATTACAAGTTCAATAAATGCTTGCTATTTTTAGAGCTGCAAGCTTAAATAACTTTGCGATATTCATAGTATGCATATAGACTTTAGATTCATAAGAGATTGATCTTTAAATAAACTAAGAATCCAAAATTTTATATTAAGTATGATTCTGTATTTTAAGGCTAAGTAAGATGAGTTCATTATTTCCTAATCATCAAATGAGATGAACAGGACCACCTAAAAATGAATGATAAAAATAATCTGCTGATAATCTAAAACCCTAAAATTGAGTAGAAAAATTGAAGAATCATTTATGTAGGAATCCCTTCTGTGAGTAGATAAGGAGTGAAAGAATTTGGAATGGGCACAGGCAAAAAACAGATAAATGCAGACTCTTTATTGACATACTACAAGGAGTAATGCTACACTAAGCTATGAACAATTAAACCAAGCTCTAATGCCTCAGAGAATAAAGAATAATAATAGCTGGAGGATATACACAAACAGTAGACAGTACAAAAGTACTGTAGAAGAACCACATCAGTAATATGAAAACCTAAGGGATAAATTGATGACAAACCTACTATTCATTAATTTACTATCAGTACCAAACGGATAGATTATTTTATGTGTTTACATTTTTATAAAATTTTACAAAATTGTCATCAGCCCTACCTCTCCAGTAGACTAGCTATCAGGGCTTCTTATAAAGTTTCCACTTGCAAGCCCTTTTTCCCTGAGCAATTTTTACAGGAACAAAAATTATAGTTTTTTACATGATAAAATTTTTAATATTCATATTGCAAGTATATAGGTATCTAAAGTAGGTGTACAAATAAAACATCTACAAATCAAACATTTACTGAAAATAAAAATAGGAAATTTTTTTTAATATACATTTATATTTTATTGATATTTGCACAAATGTACATTTGTTTAATGGGCCACATACAATGGTTTTTTTTTCCCCCTTTATTTTATTTTATTTTTTTTACAGTTGTAAATTTATAATTTTTTGTGCTTTGGTTTCAATTATACAATGATCAGATACCCATCCCTCCACCAGTGCCCATTTTCCACCACCATGGATAATATCCCTCCCACCCCCATCACCCCATCCCCCCTGTCTCTGTGGCAGGGCAATCCCCTGTGTTCTCTCTCTCCTTTTGGGTGTTGTGGTCTGCAAAAGAGGCATTGAGTGGCAAACATGTTCAGTCCATAGTCTACTTTTGACATGCATCTCCCCTCCTGGGAGGATCCTCCAAACATCTTTTATTTGGTGCTCCCTTCTCTATCTGAACTGCCCTTTCCTCTAGGATACCCGGCTGGCCTCTAAGTTATGGAGTAATCATCCTGGTGCTGATCTCAGCTATTCTTGGGTATTAATCTCATACTTTGTTACTTTATATCCCCCAGATGAATGCAATCTTTCTATGTCTATCCCTCTGTTTCTGACTCATTTCGCTTAGCATGATACTTTCCACATTGTACCACTTGTATGTAAATTTCATGACTTCATCTTTTCTAACAGCTACATAGTACTCCATTGTGTAGATGTACCAAAGTTTCTTTAACCAGTCATCTGTTCTTGGGCATTCAGGTTTCTTCCATTTTCTGGCTATTGTAAAGAGTGCTGCAATGAACAAACAAGTGCAGATGTCACTTCGACTATACAAAAAATAAGGAAATTTTTAAGTAACCTACACATTAAGTTACATGATCCCATATGGGGTTGTGATTTACAGTTTAAGAAGTTAGGCTCCACGCTATCGCGTCCGCGTGACATCATTTTATTTTTAACCCCAGCTGTAGAAAGCAAATCATTTCACAACGCTGTTTCAGCATGTCTGATTGGGGGGAGGGGGTCGTAAACTCTAAACAATAACTGTGCATCTTCTATCGAAACAATGTATCTAGTCAAAGTAGACAGAGTATTAAGTAGAACTCATCTGCCTCACAGGAATTGGGAGGGGTGGGGGGTGGGGTTGTATTGGGGTTCGCGGTTAAAAATAAGTATTGGTAAAGGGAAATGTGTTTGATATTTGCATGACTGAGACCTAAACCTGAAAGCTCTGTAACTTTTCCCACAGTGATTCAATAAAGAAATAAATTATTAAAAAAAAAAAGGAAGTTACGCTCCAGGGCCAAGAAATAGCGCATAGGGTAGGGCACTTGACTTGCACACCACTAGGTTCAGGTTTGATCCTTAACATCACGTATGGTCTTTCCAGCACTACCAGGTGGCACCCTGAGCACAGCTGGATATGGTTCCCAAAACAAAATAAATATGTGAGTTAGGGTCAAGATGGCTGGCAAACTGTTTTCATTTGCTTTCCTCCCTTGTCATCCAGATCATAATTTCTTTCTTTCTTTTTATGTGGGAGCACTGCTATTTATTCAGCTACTGATTAGCTGATTGAATTGGGCATGAACTCCATCTTACATTTTTTTCCATTTTTTTTTATAATTTTATTTATTGAATCACCGTGAGAGCAGTTACAAAGCTTTTGGGTTTGTCTCGGTCACACAATGAAACACCAGAACCTTCACCAGTGCCCATTCTCCACCTCCCAAAACCCCCGTATTCCTCTATCCCACACCCTGCCCTTACCTGTGGGGCAGATGATTTCCACATTACTCTTTCTCTACTTTGATTACATTCAATATTTTGACACCAGACTCACCATTATTATTTGCGATTTTACCCCAACACTCAGATCTGCTGATAAGGCAACAGTAGACAATTTGTTTTCTATTGCTGGTTATGAATAACGCATGATGTCACGTGGCTGCAGCAGTGGCTGCGCGATTTTGAAATTTCAAAATTTAAACAATTAAATCTGGAGGGATTTCTGCCAAAACCTGCTGGGTTCTGAGATTTGTTCCTGAGTCTCTTGGATCATGGCCGTTAAGCAGCTTGATCAGGAGCCAGAAAGGCTGTTTGTGGGCAGTGACTTGGGGTCTCCTTGGAATGGGGAAGAAAGGGCCAGCTCCACCACCATCCCGTGAGGCCCCGCGTGTCTCATCACTGAGTGCCCAAACCTGACTGTCCAATAGCCTCAGGAGGACATCTGCCACCGAGCTGCCTAGGGGGAGCAGGTGGAGGGACAGCACCCTTTCCCCCCTGGAATGGTTCAGCGACAGTAACTTACTGCGGGGACTGGATGCCACTGGGTTTCAAGATTTGTTTCTGAGTCTCTGGGATCATGGCCATTAAGCAGCTTGATCAGGAGCCAGAGAGGCCGTTTGTGGGCAGCGGCTCGGAGTCTCATTGGGACGGGGAGGAAAGGGCCAGCTCCACCCCTATTCCATGAGGCCCCGCATTTTTCATCACTGAGAGCCTAAACCTGACTGTCCAATGGCCTCTGGTGGATGGCGGCCACTGAGCCACAAGGGGAAGCAGGTGGAGGGACAGCACCCTTTCCCTCCTGGGCTGGCCCAGTGGCAGTAACCTACTGCGTGGTTTGCACGCATTGCTGCCAAAAGCTGCTGGGTTTCAAGATTTGTTTCTGTGTCTCTGGGATTGTGGCCGTTAAGCAGCTTGATCAGGAGCCAGAGAGGCCGTTCATGGGCAGCAACTTGGGGTCTAGTTGGGATGGGGAGGAAAGGGCGGGCTCCTCCCCCATCCCATTGGCCCCATGTATCTTGTCACTGTGGGCCCAAACCTGACTATCCAGTGGCCTCTGGAGGATAGCAGCCACTGGCCGCCAGGTGGAAACAGACCAAGGTACAAAACCTATTCCCACCTGGGATGGCCCAGCATCTGTAACCTACTGCAGGGACTTGACGCATTTCTGCCCAAAGCCGTTGGGTTTTGATATTTGTTTCTGAATCTCTGGGATCATGACCATTAAGCATTTGGATCAGGAACCAGAGAGGCCATGCCTCCAATAGTATAGCTGTGCCTGAGGTGGTTTGTAGGTGTGTCTCCCACATACCTAACTTTTGGCCATTTACTTTCTTGGTAAACTTTGCCCCAAGTTTTTTGGGGTCTGGCCAAAGGCACAGCAGCAATTTTGGGGTATTTGGAAGTCTGAAGGTGCCATTAGGCTGCTGAGGCACTCGCCTCATAGATACAGATTGACCCCCAGATCCTAATTTCTTAAACATGTGTGGCATATGAATTCGAGTAACTGAAGGGGGGCACTAAAAAAATTGGGATCTGTAAAATATTTTTTGATAGTATAACAACCAAAAATTAATTTGAAGTTAAATGTGTAAAGAATCCAAGGTATTTCTGGCAGCACTCATTCATGCTGTATTTCTCAGTGAAGAAGTTTGCAAAAGAACTATATGTTCATGAGGTTCATGTTGACAGTCTAAAGAATGTTGGCCTTAGTTCAATACAAAGATCTCCAAGCTAAGGTGAAGACTTAAGGTGCTAATGAGAGATGTAAGAGCATGGACAGCCATGACCTCATCCTTCATACAGGCCCTATCAAATGAGCACAAGAAATTGAGCTATTTGATGCATGCTAATTCACCCTTTCAATTCTTGGGTATTTGAATATAACTTTTGCTGCCCTAAATTTTCTTTCCTGCCATGCCTAATGTTGATACTCAAGGAAAGTACCAACTTCTAAGGGATCCTGCAATAATACTGTTCTGTGACTGCAATCAGATTAGTTAGAACAAAAATCATGTTTACTTTGAGTGTGGTGGGACTCAAGCATTTCTCAGTGTTTATTTAACCATTCGCTCAACAGATAATTTATAGATCACTTACTTTTTTTCCTGGGCATTGATTATTACAGTTTAAAAAAGACAAAAATCCCTACCATCATAAATACTGAATAATTTCATTCATCTGTGGGATAGAGAGAAACAAAACAAGGTAACTGACATGATTGAACAATGAAATTCACTTGATTTGGGGTTACCAAACTAATTATCAAGCAGTTGGGAGAGGGGCTTGGCAGAGGCAAAACAGAAATGACAAAAGAACAGCAGAGCAGAGCCGTGGGCAGGGAATGTGCAGTTATAAATCGAAGTGATATATGTGAACACTATTGTAAACATGTTATCTAAAATATCAAATCCCTCATTGTACTTGAAGAAAGACAAGCATTTAAACAAAGCGTTTATGATAGTACTGAGTCTTAAGCTGAAAAGGGAATATGAACTATTATGGAAATACAGTTGTACACTGGTCTCAAGGCAAAGTGATATTTGGGTAAAAACCTCAAGGGTGTGAGGGAGCATACCATATGGATGTGTGAAGGGAAACCTTCTGGGATGATGTGCATGCTAATTTGAGAGCTAGTTAGCTTTCCCTGAAATCTGTGGAATGGGGTGAAAGGCTGATAAACATCCAGTTAACACAGAGATTACAGAAAAACTGCCAGGTCAGGTCTGATGAAGGTGGACCCCAAAGTTTCTTCAGTAGTCAGAGATGACACTAAGACTGAGCTGGTCAGACAGGAACATGAAAACTTGGTCAAGCAGGAGAGGCCAAGTTATGGCAAGCACAGCTGGAGACTTGAGTTCCAAAATGGCAGTAGGACTAGAATGTCCCGTGGCACCAAGTTTCAAGTGCTACTTGCCCTGCTAAAGGCACAAGGACATAAAAATCTTAAAATTCTTCTTCCTTCTCCAAGTCCATCCACACACCCAGATAACACGGAAGGGAGAAAAACGGGGAGAGAAGGCTGCATCATCGAGTATTTTATATAAGAGAAGCTGGATCCTACTTAAAAGTTGCAATATACTAAATCATATAATTTGTAACACATAAATGATAGATAAATCCTATAATTGGACAATGCTTGCTCATGAAATTGAACATTTAACTTGATTTCTTCATCTCATTCTGACCCCACACTGGTGTGTGTGCTTCTAGAGTGCTTCTAAATACATTTGAATTGTATAGTGAGGGGAATATGTGGCTCTAAAGCATTTAAATTATAAAAAGAAAAAAATAACAGGGAATAGATATTTCTTCAGCTGACAAGTATAAAAAAGACCCCCATGTTTTTTAAATTTTCTTTAACTTTCTTCTCATTGTCCTTATATTTCACCCAAGTTAGTCATTTAATGACTTTTTTATTATTTCTCCAAAATAAATTTTAAAATAAGATTTTATAGTGCCAACTATTACAACTTTTTAAATTTTTAATTTTATAAAGTAGTTCACAATATTTGATTACATTTAATATCGAAACACCAATCCCACCACCATTACACCTTCCCACCACCATATTTTGGATGTTTCCATTCCAAACCCCAATTCCTGCCTCAAAACAGAACTGAAATAATATATTTTGTATTGTTTGTTATGAAAGCACAGTGGGTAGGGCGTCTGCCTTGCACGCAGCCAACATGGCCAACCCGGGTTCGATTCCTCCGCCCCTCTCGGAGAGCCCGGCAAGCTACCGAGAGTATTCGATATGCCAGACACAGTAACAACAAAACTCTCCAATGGAGACGTTACTGGGCCCGCTCGAGCAAATCGATGATCAACGGGAGGGCCTTTACTTTACTTACTTTACTTGTTATGAAAAACTACTGAAAATGCTACAAATAGAATCCTTAGAGGAAAGAGGGTGAATATTGTTGTATTTCATCCAGGGGCCATTAAGCCCTTCTATAAGATATCACTAACATGTTAAAGGTCGATCCTTGTGTGTGTGTGTGTGTGTGTGTATGTGTGTGTGTATATATATATATTATATATATATATATATCTCATGATCACGATCATCCTATTGTTCGTTGATTGCCTCAAGCAGGCACCAGTAATGTCTCCTTCGTTCTAGCCCTGAGATTTTAAAAAGTGCCATATTCAAGGCTCTTTCAGGGTTAGGAGAATGAGACCCATCATTGTTACTGGTATTTGGCTTATTGGGTACACCACAGGGAGTTTGCCAGACTCTGCCTTGTGGGCAGGTTACATTCGGTAGCCTGCCGGAGTGTCCAAAGCAAGAATGAGATAATAAGTGCTTCCAGGAGCTGGGTTTTATAGTCTCTGGGTCTTGGCCATTGATGGTTTTACACGGCGCCGGGGGACAGTTGGTGGGTGTGACCCCTGCCTACTGGAAGATGGAGGATCTGGGTGGAGAATACGCCACAATATATATATATATATCTCACGATCCTGAGCATCCTGTTGTTCGTCAATTTCCTCGAGCAGGCACCAGTAACGTCTCCTTCTTCCTAGCCCTGAGATTTTAAAAGAGCCATTTCAATGCTCTTTCAGGTTAGGAGATTGAGACCCATCATTGTTACTGGTATTTGGCATATTGAGTACAACACTGGAAGTTTGCCAGACTCTGCCGTGTGGGCAGGATACTTTTGGTAGCCTGCCAGGTTATATATATATATATATATATATATATATATATATATATATATTGCAAAAATATTTCCCTCTAAGATTGGTTTCTTCCTACTTTGAACCCCATTAAATGTGGTGTGGTACTGTTGGAGTATGGGTAGGGTGTATTCAATGAAGTGCCTTGAGGTCCAGGAATAGGTTCACTCATGGATGAGGATCTGCCAAGTGTGTGGAGAGTGGCCATTAGTATGGCGTTGGTTGAGTTCCGGAGGTTTTCGGCTGCCAGGGCTCAGTCCCTTGCAGTGGGGAGGGTCTCACCTGCCCCTGTCCAGGATGCCCCCAAGTGAAATCACCTGGTGTGGGATGGGGTCTTGAGGCATGATTATGGTGAGTGTCATGTTATGTTCCCTCAGGGAGAGAAGGACAGGCAATCTGGATGATGGCTGATGATGAGATTATCTGGCGCCAGCCATGGGTGGCTTATGGGTGTGACTGCTGAGTTGTCAGAGACAGGGGATACAGCAGAGGATCTCTGATCCCATTCCCATTGAACCCAGAATTCAAAATCACAAAGTCCCGCATGCAGCAAGTATTGTTATAAAGCAAAACTCTTTTTAAATTACACACCAGGTTATGTTCAGAAATTAATCTTAGCTCTGCACTGTCCTCAGGACTTACTTCTGACTCTGCACTCAGGGATTACTCCATGCAGTATTCTCGGGACCAGATGGGATGCTGGGGATTGAACCTGGGTCTGTGGCTTGCAAGGCAATCTCTTTATCTGCTGTACTATGTCTCCAGCCCCTGTAATGCAAACATTATTCCACTTCTCTGGTACTTTCATTTTTTATTTTGGGGAATGGACTTTTCCTTTTTTCCAATGATGCGATTCTAACAGGATTTTCCATGATGAAATGAATGCAGCATTTATTATTTTATTGAACATTCATCTGCACTTGCATTAGTTGATATGATGGTCATTTTATAAACAATAATTTGTTTAATTAAACACAAGAACTCTTTCATTTGGGAACTAGTATCTAGAAATAACAAATGGAGAAAGAAAGGTTGAGTAATTTTTCCAGCATCAAGAACAGCCAGTAAATGGTGAGACCCAAACTTGTTACCAAACTTCTTAGTTTTTTTGCTCTTCCTCCACACAACTTCACTTATTGCTGTAAGGGAAAGCAGGTCACAAAAGTCAGTAATCCTGTAAAGAGTGAGAATTTTGACGTAGTAGAAGTAGTAGAAGTGGAGGTGATAGTAAATAGTAGTAGTAACTGCAGCAGAAGTAGCAATAGAGACAGGAAAGAGGAGTACAAGCTGTAAATTGAGAGTTTTAGGTGCTACCCACAGTCATGTTATTCATCAAAAGAAAGAAACTAGACTAAGAAAATAAAACTGTGATTAGCAAGTTAGAAAATAGAGGAAATGAAAGAGTCTAGTCTGGTCCTACACACCTGAAATCTAACAGCATTTTTGCTGTTGCATGATATATTTCAAATTGGTTTCTCTCACTTGCCACCAAAGCCATGACCAATTGCAAAGAAAAACATGTCATGTTAACATATTTTTTTAAAGTTTAAGTTAGAATAAGGAAATTGAACTAAAAATAAGTGGTACAACAATGAAGTACTATGTAGCTGTTAGAAAAGACGAAGTCACGAAATTTACATACAAGTGGTACTACATGGAAAGTATCATGTTAAGCGAAATGACTCAGAAAGAAAGGGATAGACATAGAAAGATTGCATTCATCTGGGGAACATAAAGTAACAAAATAGGAAACTAACACCCAAGAATGGCCGAGATTAGTACCAGGAATTTTATTCCATGATTTGTAGGCCAACCACACATGCTAGGGGAAAAGGGAGCTCAGATAAAGAGGGGAACACCAAATAAAGGTGTTGGGAGGATCCTCCCAGGATGGGAGAAGCATGCTGAAAATAGACTGTAGACCAAACATGATTGCCACTCAATGTTTCTTTTGCAAACCACAACACCCAAAAGGAGAGAGAGAACAGAGGGGAATGCCCTTCCACAGAGACAGGGTGGGATGGGGGAGTGGGGGGTGGGAGGGATACTGGAATCTGTGGTGGTGGGAAATGGACACTGGTGGAGGGATGGGTGTTTGATCATTGTATAATTGAAACCCAAGCACAAAAATGTGTAAGTCTGCAACTGTACCTCATGATGTCTCACTATTAAAAAATTTTATAATAAAAAAAATAAGTGGTACAAAGGTCTGCAGATACCACATACAAACTTTCTAGTTCACAAATTTGAAACTGAGGCCTTCAGAGTTGGCATTTCCTCTTCAATGTGACTTACCTAATTAACAGAATAATAATAAAAAATAAAAATTAAAGTGCACTGCTCCATTCAGAAAAGCTGGCTTGTAATTAGGAGATATTGTTTACTCAAATTAAATTCACATGATAAATCTCCACTTTGAGAGAAGAAGGGTTATAAACCCAAGAAGAGTGTCTTTGCTTCCCCTGGAGTTGGACAGAATAGAGTATCATTCTCTCTTCTGATGTCTCATTTGGTAAAAATGTTCTTCACTCTGCATAACTGTAGAGTGGACACTATTCTGAGCAGCTGTAATCTAAAGCATTTGTCCATTTTGATTGAAATGTTTTAATTCACATAAAAATTACTTTCAACATTGAAAAATTTTTAAATGAGATATTTAAATGATTTTATGGGTTTGGCTTGGATGTAGCAAACCTACTTTATAGGTTTGATCCTCTTTCTCAGTGAGATTCTGAATTTTCTTTCCTTTAAGGGCAATGCATAATTTTCTCTATGATTAGGGCATAGAACTAGGAACCTGTTTTGTTTTCACAAATGCTATAAAGAACCTAGATAATCCTGCTGATCAACTTTTGTGATGCTAAAGAAGATGCTATTGGGTTGGAATAGGAACCCAGATATTAAGTAGTTAACATAGTGCCTTAGTCCAGCTTGGGACATTAAAATGTTAATTGCTTGTAAATTTATGAGTTTTAGGTTTCAAGAACTTTCAAAGGGAACTAAATGTACTTGTGAAGATAAATACATCTGTGTTGGGTAAAGTTTCTTCATAACAAACTAAATACCGTGGAATGTGAATGCAGATCACAGAGGAGATGAGAAAAAGATTAATATTAGAGTGAATTCTAAATGACATTATAATAATAGATTACCTATATGAACTTGCATAAAATTTGTTCTTTTTGAAGTGGAATTGAAGCTTTTAGTTGATTTGATGCTGCTGGTGTGAATCACAAGGTTTTTCTTAAATTCTCTGTCCTGTATAGGATTCTTGAAAAAACTCTCAGAGACCAACAGTTGATACAGGATGTTGGGATGTTGGTATAATTTCACCATCCATACTGCAAAAAATGTAACCGGTATAAGTAAGAGATAGAAAAATCTGTCCTGTGTGCTTGTGAACTCCAAGACATTCAGGAAAATTCTGAACAAATAAATCCTTAATTTTAGACCAGTGCCAGATATTAACTCCAATTATTGTTTTGGGACCATACCCAGCAATGCTCAGGAGTTACTTCTGGTTTTGCACTCATTAATTACTCCTGGAGGTGTTTTGAGGATATATGGAATGTCAGGAATTGAACCCAGGTCAAATATCCTATCTGCTCTACTATCTTTTCAGCCCAAACTCTAAGTTTTATTAAAGGACTTTCTTTCACTTCTTTTTTACTTTTTTTCTTATATTACATCAACAAATTAAAGAAATATTTTTGCTCACATATCAGCAATAGATTTCAGCTACAGTTCCTATTAAATATTTATAAAATTCAAGCATTTTGTTTTTCTGTACACACTTATCAGACATTTTTCTTGGTATATATTTAAATGATATATATTTTAAAATTATGAGAACATAGACATATACTAATGCACTTGAAGGAGAGAGATTAAAACTCATATTCCTACTCTGCTTGAGAAGACTGACATATTTTATGTTTCTTAATTATCTCTAAAGTTCCCAATTGCATTTCTGTTGAAAAGACTCAATTTACTATGTGCCAATGAAAGAATAAAAGAACCTCCCAGACAACTGCTATTTCAGAAGAGAAAGTATTTCATTCTTTGTGCTGTCAGAATATAAAACTTTCATGTGAAGGGCATTTTTAGCCTTTGTTCATTCTATTCAAAGTCATGGCATCATTTGGGTCAACACATTCAATACAAGTATAAAATGTTAATTTAATAAAAATTTTTAGTATATAGATTTTTCTGTATTCATTAATTGTCAATGCCTTTAGGTCTTAGTTTCTCAAAATATTTTATCATATATGAGAGCAATCCCCAAAATGGCTTGACAAAATTGATCCATCACTTGAGGTTTGTACAAGTCTACTGAGGTTTTTATTTTAATCCTTTTCTGCCATTTCTAATTCTTTCACCAAAGGGTCACTTCCTTCAAAATCTTATCTTTGCCTTCTCTGACCCTTTTCACTAGGAGCCTGTTGAAACTACAGGGATAGTTTGATGAATTGATAGCAGTCTGGAGGAATGGCTGTTGAAACAGCTGGAATTTTTTGTTTCATCTCCAGTGGTTCTGTAGCAGAAAGTCTACCACCTTCTGAATTTTTATTTGGACAGTTTTCAACATTCTGCAAATTATACTAACTAAAAACCTAATTGCTTGGTCTTTGTACAATATTTTCTATCTGCTTTTCCTTGTAAAGTCATTCTTTTTTGTTGAGTGGCAGTAAGAGACTTGTTTGGGTTCTGATTTTGGGTTCATGGCAAATTCTCATTCAGCACCCTCATTTTGCTTTAAGGAATCATCTCTTTCTCCAACAGATGAATTTCCCATTCTTTCCCCCACTTCTCCTTAACACAGATACTCTATTATGCTTAAGAATGATCATTTGTATATTCTTAGACATGTTGAACATTGTTTTGAATCTTTTAAAGAGTAAAAAAATTATATTATACTATATAGTATAGTTCTGCTACTATTTCTTGCACTTAAAATAACTCAGAAGTAAATTAACACCCATCTTTGGTTATGCATGCGCACCTCATTTATTGTTTCTGGCTTTCCATATGGTATTCACCAATGTAAGTTGTCTATTTACCTGCAATTGACTACCAAATTGCATTATGTTTGTAATATTCCGATCATAATTGTAGGATAACACTGTTCTGTCCTTCCTGCACAGCCTCAGGTAGTTTAGGTTCATTGGATTGCTCCCATTACAGTGCTCCCATTCCTCTGTGTTTATTTGTGACTTCTTTCTTTGTGCTCTGTTGACTTGTAAATATTGTTTTTCTCTTCTCCCTAAGTCCTTTGCATAGTTTATTCAGAGCACTGTCCCTTTTGTATGGATACAAGAAGACATGCTTTTGTAATGTGACTCTCAGTGATATTTCCCTCCTTGGTATCTGTTCTCTCAACTAAGCCTCAGCTGCCTTTTCTTCCTACTACCCCCAAAAGCAGGGTCCCAATGAGGGACTGGATGGAACCAGGGCAAGCGGTAAGCTATGTGCTACCCTGGCATCGAGATGGGCCTGGCCAAAGTGCCATAATGCTTAACTGTAAGTTAAGAGTTGGTCATGGACGAATGCTGTCATGATCCAAAAAGTAATAACTAGATTTGGACCCTGCTAGGGTTAGGAATGATTAATCTGGCCTGAGCGCTGTAGTCTGAATCTGTGACAAGATGTTCCCAAGAGAGCTGCCCTACAAGTCTCAATGTTATTTCTTACTGTGTCCATACAAAAATAGCCAGTATTGATATGTTGATAGTTATTGAACTGAGGAAAAGAGAAAAACACCTTAGGAGGTATTTTGCCCTTGGGCAGTCAGAAAGGGCTTTGGAATACCTATTAGATGGGCCCTCAGAAAGGCCTTTCTTATGTTGATTTTAATACCTGATTGGGTGCAGTGTCAGCACAGACTGCAGAGGAGTTGGAGAGGCAAGAGAGCCTGAGAGAGGAGAGACAAGGGAGTTGGAGAGGAGGCAGAGGAGAGAGAGAAAGGAGGAGAAGATTAGAATAAACTGCAACTAAGACCAACCAGCCTGGTCCTTGTCTCTTCCTTCCTCTACCCTGGGCCAACAGCCATCCTGATCCAGGCCACACACAGCGGTTCAAGAGCACTGTACGTGGGCGGTGAGACAGAGCTGTGCAGAGAACCCTCGAACACACAAGCTACAGCATGCATAGTGTTTTACACATAATCTTTTTTAAAAATTATTTTTATAAATTATAGTCTCTGAACCTTCAGAGACTATAAAAACCAGCTCCTGGAACCACACGGCCGCATTCGCGGCCGCGCGACATCTTATTATGACATCTTATTATCTCATTCCTACTTTGGACAAACTGGCAGGCTACCAAATGTAGCCTGCCCACACGGCAGAGTCTGGCAAACTCCCCGTGGCGTACCCAATATGCCAAATACCAGTAACAATGATGTGTCTTATTCTCCTAAAGAGCCTTGAATATAATCTCAGGGCTAGGATGAAGGAGATGTTACTGTGGTCTGCTCGAAGCAATCGACGAATAACAGGATGATCGTGATTCGTGATTCATCGTGATTTTTATAAAATTATTCACATTAATTTTTATAGTCAATATTTCAATATCAATCCCACCACCATTACATCTTCCTGCCACCATGATTTCCTATTTTCTCAACCACCACCTGAGCTTTCCCCAGTAGCAGGCTTAAAATGGTTTATTTTGTACTGTCTGTTATGATTAATTCACTAAAAATGATCAAACTAACATTCCATCTAAGTGAAGTGTACTACTCCTGGTTTATCAGTAATGTGGTGCATGAGATGCTGTTATGATCCATGAATTTGAAAATTCTGATGGGGTGATATAACTGGGGTTTTTTAAATTATTAACTGGATGGTGACTTTGGACTCTGGAAACATCTCTGCAGCTCGCTGATCTCTTTCAAGATTTATTTATGAGTTTCTGGATCATGTCCTACTACTGAGTTTATTTGGCACATGCAGAGGTAGTTCATGGGCATGACTTCCAGGCCCCTGGGACAATCAGGGAATTGGGGAGGTCACTCATTACCAACTCTGTGGAAGTCTGGAGATATTGGGCACAGACCTTGCATACCTGAGTATTTCAACAGATGCATTCATGTAAGAGGCTCCACGAGCCTGTGGGGTCTGGCCATGAACATAACAGCAATTGGCTTCTGGAGGTTTTCAGCTGTCAGGGCTCTGCTGGCACAAAAGAGGGTTACCTGCCCCCTAAGGGTTACCCTGGATCTGAAATTCAGCCTGACATGGAGGTCTGGAGGCATCCCTTGCAGCTTAGTATTCTGAGAGTTGCCACCACTCCACTTGTCCCAGCCCCTGTGTCCGCGACAACACCCCCCCTGCATAATTTTTGGGGTATTAAAATGTGGGCAATCGAAGAACTGTGGGTGGTGGAAATTCACAGAACTACAATACTTACTTGTACTGCTGTCATCTTCTATATTGCAAATGGATTTGAATGTTGCTCTGTTTTGCTTCATTATTATTAGTGTTTCCAGGGATGCTTTTCCCTGAATCACAGTGAGAAAGGGACTAAGGATGTTTTACCTATGAATTCCATTTTGATGTTGTTAATTCTTAAATGAGAAATGTTATTTAACTTCTATAGCATATTTTGTGTTGGATTCTAAAAGAGAGCTAGCAGCCTATGTCAGTCCTCAGTGTTTTTAAGAACCAGGAGTCTAGAATTATTTCTGAAGACAAATCTGTGTTTATAATGTAGAGATGAGTTACACATTTGGGAGAGACAGACCTGAAAATGTACCTTCACTGGACACATTTAGCATGCGCAGTGTTGAACTACATTCACTCTAAATAAACATTAGAGCTATTAACCACACTAAGAACCACAAACCTCACAGGAAAGAATTAATGGCTATACAAATGACCACAGATTTATTTGAAGCAATAAAAAAATAACTCTTGGAAAGATTTCTTAAAATTATTGCAGATATATATTTTCTGGTCACGTTCACACCTTTCAAGCAAATTTTGATCTTTGTGATCTCTTTTATCTCTTTGATCACATGCTCTGAAACAGCTTCTTCTTCTTCTTGGGAAGGGGAGCAAATCTGACATTCAAGTACAGTAATCTCATCTGCGTGGTGAACATTCAAACACTAACCAGAGTCTTGCACGAAAAAGCAAAAAGCAAATAAAAAAAAAAACAATAAGCAATAAAATACCTTCCTTGACCCCAAATCTCACCCTGGCTATTGGTTTATATTTTTCTCAGCAGATTTTTTTAGTTTTCTTCCCTTTCTATTGTGACCTGCCCTTAACAATCCACTAAAACTAATGTTACTCCAAGGGCTATCGCCAACTCTTTCCATTCTTTGCTCTATATTTCCTAGTGTCAGCAAAATGAAATGATGAGCCACTCCATCCATTCACCTCAAAATTTTCTCCATAATACTATCAGGTACTATGCATAAGTCATATATATATATATATACATATATATATATATATATATATAGCACATCAAGTAGAAAAAAACCACAATTCCGTTTATATATATATATTACATGTACTATACATAATACAGTACAGTATCAAGTTCTATCTATAATTTTTGATTCTCTAGACCATTCCTTTGTGCTGTAACACAGACAACTTTGAAATACGTCTCATATGTCTCAACTCTCTGTCCAATCCAAGGTGCTCCTATGTGGTCACATATTCTCCCCGTCTCTGAGAAATTTCAGACCTTCATTTACCATATATTATTTGGCATATTTTCACAAAGCTCACAAGTTACTCAAGTTGAGCCTATCTAACTACACTCATGGTCACTCCAACCCTCAAATCCTCCCCATCCCAATTCCTCTTTCCTCAAACCACAGTTCCTTTCCCAAAGTCTAGAATGTTTCACTGGCACATTCATATACCCAGATTGTCTGTAATGGGTGGCCAGTCCTTTCAAATGACATTTCTATTTCAATCTTGATATTTAATCATTCATAAAATCTTTTCAATGGTATTTCTAACTTTGACTTCTATACCACTAAGCTCTTCATGGGTATGGCTCTGTCACTCTCAGAATTTTCCCTATCAGCCTTCATTTCCATCAGACTCAGCTTTCTTTGGTCATTGTTGCTCATCCACGTCTCTATTGCCATCATATCCCCATACCTGGAAATCTCCCCGCCACATACTCTCACTTCACCTGAACATTTGGTTTAAACTTTGTCTCTCCAGATTAAGTGAGGATTCCTATCTGAGGAGACTATATTGAACCTTCTTTTTTCAGAAAGTTTTAAGCTTGTTAATTCATTAATTCATTAACTGTAGACAGTACTATGTGAACATCAAGTAGGCAAAAACCACAATTCTGTTATTCTCCAGACAGCATGCAAGGCACTGTTAGTATTCAAGAATATTTAATGAAAAAATAAGTGAATGAAGAGATTCATTCTTTGGAATTATATCTGATTTTCTCCCTCTGCAAAAATGGATCATAATAATTATTACATTGTAGTTTGTTGTCAGGATTAAGTCACAATACACATAAGTCTTCAATAAATGTTATTTACCATTATTTCTATATTTTGCACATTGTTTTATATATTCAATATTAGTTTTGCTGTGAATAATAAGGCAAAGAGCTTAAGGCAGCAGAAAAAGGGAAAGAAATGAAATTATAATTTAAATTAATCCATTTATTCTTTCATATAAAATATGTATTTGAGAACCTATTTCTAAATTCAACCCAATTCATGTTCCACACTGCAACCAGAATTACAATATAAAAGGAATCTTTCTTTTTCCACTATCCTGATCAGAATTTCTCCAATGATTTCTTATTACTTATAGGGAAAAATGCAAAAGTTTTATTATGGAATGAAATATTCACGCAAACTTTTCTTGACAAGCTTCATCACATTCTTTTGTCCTATCCTATTGTTTCAGTCTTATTTATATAAGAAAGCAGTAGAAAGAGGAGGATTAAGGAGAGGAGGAAGAGAAAGGGGAGAAGAAGGATAAGCAGGAAGAGGAAGGAGAGGAGGAGGAGGAGGAAGAGGAAGAGAAGAGAGGAGGAAGAGAAGGAAACTAAGAAGGAGTTGGAAAAGGAGGAGTAAAAGATCAAAAGAAAGAGGAGGAAGTGAAGGAGGAGAGGAAAAAGAAGAAAGGAGAAAGGAGAAAAGAAGGATAAGAAGAAATCTAACAAAATCAAAGAAGAATTTTTCATAGATTGCAGATGGTGTTTCATGTCCAATCTAACCAAGCTGCCATTTCACGATACATATGCATAGGTTAGTTATGTCTTCAAATCGAGAAAGTCTTTCTGAACAATGAATTGCCAAGACTTTATATTCAAAATTTCCAATCTCCTGAGCCACACCATAACTCCCTGAGATGGAAAGTTGTATTTATTTCAATTCACCAGCACCAAAAGGATTTAGTGGGAGAATATGCATTGACTTATTCTGACTATTGGCCATTATGATTTGGCAGAGACCAAACAACACAGAAAACTGTACTTATTTAGCATCTAATCAAGCAAATGTTAGGTAAACTAAACCAATTCAGCTGTGTAAAATTTTGATTAATTATTTGTCTTGCTCTTTAATTTCTGCATTTATTGTTTAAAGTAAATATTGATTAAAATATGCCTTTGGTCTTTCTTTTGATTGTTTAAGATTTTGTTTAAACATAAATGAGAATTAAAAAAAATCCCTGAATAAAATGTAGTCAAATAATGAAAATGGGTACCAATAGTTTCAAATGAGATGCAGTTAAGCATTACTCAAGTAAGAATACATAATAGTTCAGTCGAGGTTTTAAAGTTGAGGATTCAACTAGATACCCATTTAAAAGATGTATTGGTTATGCAACAAATGTTAAAACATTACTATTTCTAGCCATCTGTAAATAAATTTTAATAAAGATTATATTATGCACAGAAGCCCTACCTTTCTGTTTGTCTTAGAACACCAAACACATAACACATCTCATCCCTATTCTAAAGAGCATTAGACATTGGTTTGATCTCAAAGAAATAATATCCAATCCTATTTTTCTTTTCTTTTCTCTTCATATTTTTCCTTTCCCTCTCGGAGAGCCCGGCAAGCTACCAAGAGTATCTCACCTGCACGGCAAAGCCTGGCAAGCTTCCTGTGACGTATTCAATATGCCAAACACAGTAACAAGTCGTCTCACGATGGAGAAGTTACTGGGCCCGCTCGAGCAAATCGATGAACAACAGGAGGACCGTGACCATTTTTCCTTTGGTTTTTCCAGTCTTGAGCATATTTTTTAGGTATAAAGAACCACTGGATTACTCATTAGTGCAGTAATTTGAATCTTATGAAACTTTAGTAAAATATGTCAGGTATTTTTAAAGGTAAACCATGACTTTAAGTATCAGATTATAAACAAAAGAAGATTATTACACTTCAGTTGCTTGTGTAGGATGAAAGAGGAAAAGACAATTATAGATGATTATATTGTGTATGTGTGATCAATATGGAGCATAGACATCTGGCGATATCTATTATACCATGGAAGTTCCCAGTTCTCCTTTGCAGGAGAGGGACCCCCACTCCTTCTACAGGTTTATGGTGGAAGAAAAATCTTGGGGAATACAAGCAAGCATTAGAAAGTGCTTTCTTGCTATTTTATATTTTGTTTTTAATTAGAAAGAATACATTGATGAATAGAAATTGTCATTATTATTTCTTTATCTTTCTCACCTAACTAGTTAAAATTATGCTTTACATTTTACATATCTTCATCACTAGCATCGGAAGAAAATGTGTATGAATTATATACTGGGCTTGTCTACCGAGGCAGCATAATTTTATTTTTGACATTTTAGAACTTACTTGCAGCTGGGACAAAGGTGAGAATGGAGGAGGAAGCTATTAAGGAAATCATAATGGGTTTTCCCAAAAATAAAATTATCGTTTAACTCATTGGTTTTAAGTGACAGAACAGGAAATGAAGTCATTCAATGCCATTAATTTTATTAGCAAGGTGGTTCTTAGAGACAATTCTTTAGGTGACTCCTCTTTCTACAAAGCAATCCCCAAAGCACTTTATCATAACATGTTTCCCATAGGTGATATTAGTTTTTGTTATAAAGTGATTTATATTAATTTTTCTACTTATTCATTTGATAAACATTTATCAAGAGCCACTATGTAGAGCACTTTCCTGGGGCTTATGATGCAAGCAGGGCTTTGTTAATAAGTATCCAACAATGGCTGTAAGTAGGAGGAAATGGATTGATTTGGACTTTTCTCTGGTAAATATAACCCCTACCAATTATTCAAGCTACTCACAGATGTCATAGAATAAAAAGTTTGGGAAAGATGTACGCAATCTATTCTTTGTATTTAGGTGAGCTAAACAACACTTAGTTTACCAGTAAACAATACAAGAGGATCACACACAAAATAAACATTGTACAACAGATCGCTTAATCTTTGAGACACTGTCACTCTCCTTTGAAATATTATCTTAAAAAAATTAGACAGTAGCGAGAATAATCAGAGACATTAGATTGAGCCAGCTAAGAAAGTGCTGAAGCCAATAATCATATCCAGTTTCTGACTGTGCTTGTCACATTATGTAACCAATTCCTCATAATAGCTAAGTGCAGTGTTATGGAAACTACAGATAGTTATTCAGCAGGTATTTGGGAAGATTAAAAATTTCAGAATACACTGCTCTGTGTAAGGAGTAAGTGGTGTTTGCAAAACTTTTGTTTCAAGTGTTTTGCTTGAGTGGGCCCAGTAATGTCTCCATTTTGAGACTTGTCTGTGTTTGGCATATTGAATACATCACGGGCAGTTAATGAGTGTTTATGGGGTCACAAATTAAGATGTACTCTTCCTTTGGATAATCCCTGTATCACTGTCCTCCTGTTCATCGATTTGCTCAAGCGGGCACCAGTAATGTCTCCATTGTGAGACTTGTTGTTACTGTTTTTGGCATATCAAATACATCACGGGGAGCTTGCCAGGCTCTGCCGCGAGGGCAGGATACTCTCGGTAGCTTGCTGGTCTCTTGAGAGGAACAGACGAATCGAACCCAGTCGGCTGCGTGCAAGGCAAACACCCTATCCACTGTGCTATCGCTCAATCAAAATAAACCTTAAACAATAGTGTTATTGACATAAGTCATCCCTGTATTTGATAATACAAAGTACATGCCTCCTGGTTACAATTTTTGAGAACCCTAGAGAAGGAGGTACCATCTAAGTGCCAACTTGATGTGAAACAAGTGCATTTTGTTTTATCTTAAAATCACGTTTAGGCCTTAATGATATTGACAGTTATTATTTGGGATAGCAGGGGAGTGTTTTCAGTTACAGAAATAAGTCAAAGTCTCTAAGAACACGATAGCATTTTAAAGCTTTTTCCTTCTTTCTACTGTTGATACTATTATGATTTCTCCAGTTTTAATTACTCAAAATTACTTTAGCTTTTTTGAATCTTGTATGATGTAATATACACTTTTAACATTGTTTTTTCTATTTCCAGTGAAAAAAAAATCATTGTATTTTGAATGGGGATTGTGTTCAATTGGTGGATTGTTTTAGGTAAGTGTCTATTTTCACTAATTTTATTTTCCAACCCATGAACATAAAATGTTGCTTCATTTTTTTTGATGTGTGTCTTATAATTTTTTTAAAACAGTGTCTTATAGCTTTTATGTCGAGGTCTCTTTTGTCTGCTTGACTCCCAGGTTTTTATCAATTTTGATCCCAGGCCCCTGAATATGGCCTGAAATAGAGATAAGTAAGTGCATAAATAAATAAAACAAAAAGTATAAGAGAGTTCGATAAATTAGACCAATTAAACATTTAAAAAAAACTAGAAAACTAGGAAAACAGAGTTGTCTGAGAGCTATAAAAAATCTTATATCACCAAGTGTCTCATGAATACACAAGTGAGTCAAAATATCCTAATGCACTGAGCAGACATTTAAGTTGATATGCAAGACATGGTCATTTTAGTGTGAAGTTCACAGAATTAAATCCAGAAGATAAACAAATGAAAGGCAACATTTCTCTGAGGAATAGAGTTGAGAGACTCAGAAAAAAATATACAAAATAATGGGTACATAATCCAAAATGAATCAGCAAAGGAAGAATTAGGAAAATATGACCCACTCTCAAGAGAATAGAAAATCAATACAGACCAACCCTGACTTGAGCTGAATGTTAAATTCAGAAAAAGAATATCAAATACCTATTATAACTACATTGAATGACAGAATTGAAACTATGCCAGTGAAGTAAGTAATCAAATAGATAGGAAAGGGGCCCCAAGGCAAAGAATTCCTGGGAAGTAATAAAAACAAATCTTGGGAGAATACAAAAACCCACCTTGTGAGAACAGGAACTAAGGCTTGGTAAGACCTTTACCTGGTGTCAGCATGACCCAAAGAAGGCTGGAAACCCTCTGAGATCAGCTCCAATGGAAACAAAAGCCCCAACTATTGCTAATTCTACTCCTTTTGCAACCACCCTAGCAAAGGACTTTTAGCTAGAGCCCATTGGACAGATTGGGAAAACCCCACAAAAGCCAAGTTGAATTAAGGGAGCGAGATCATAAGCTAGAGCCCGTGTGCTGCCTGTGTTCATGTGTCATGCCAAGCTCATGTGTTGACCGAGCATATGTGTAATACACATCTCCTCTTTGGCGATGTGTACTTTCATACTTTCATATCTAATGCTGGGTGTGTACAGCAGCTCTTTTTGCAGGATCATGATCAAAACACCACTGGAAGCTAAAAAATTAAAATTTAGAGGAGTCTTTATTGACATTGGCTGGAGGGCTGAACTACTAGGCCAGAGCAGTGCCGTGTGCTGCTGCCTCGCCTTTTATCAGCCTATCCCACATACTGAAGCCCTCAGAATTTTGTGCCAGCAGTGCAGAGCAAGCAAGTTTACGAAAGCTAGAAATAGCAGTTAGTGAAGTGTGCAACCCGACTCAAACCACAACTCAGTCACGGCATAGTTCCTGGAGCCCTACCCTGAAACAGGTGCTGCAGATTCCTTTGTTTGGGATCAGTGCACAGTAAATTCCCATTCCTCATTGTTTGTTAATTTCCCCCTTGTGTTTTTATGCTAATTTCCTGATTGTAACAAACTCTCTCAGCTCTGGAGAAGTCTTTTTTTTTTTTAAATAGTTTTATTTTATAAAGTAGTTTAGAATATTTGTTTAGATTTAATATTCAAACACCAATCCCACAACCATTACACCTTGCCACCACCATATTTTGGATGTTTCCATCCTGAACCCCAATCCCTGACATAAAGCAGAACCAAAATAATAAATTTCTATTGTTTGTCATGAAAAACTGCTGAAAATGATCCAAAAAATTATCCTTAACAGAAAGAGTGTGAAGATTGTTGTATTTCATCCAAGGGCCATTAAGCCCTTCTATAACATGTTGTTAGAGGTTGAAACTTGTATGCTTTTATATACATATATATATGTATGCATATATATGTGTGTATATATATATATATATAGAGAGAGAGAGAGAGCACTGTAGCACTGTCATTCGTTGTTCATCAATTTGCTCGAACGCACACCAGTAAAGTCTCCATTGCGAGACTTGTTGTTACTGTTTTTGGCATATCAACTATGCCACGGGGAGCTTGCCAGCCTCTGCCTTGGGGGTGGGATACTCTCTGTAGCTTGCCGGGCTCTCCAAGAGGGACCGAGGAATCGAATCGGGTCAGCAGTGTGCAAGGCAAACGTCCTACCCACTGTGCTTTGGCTCCAGCCTAGTGATACCCAACTGTTATCAGTCCATTGATAACAGTTGGGTGTATTTGAGCATTGTAGCTAGTGATTATCTGAATAAGGCACATGTGGTGAGTGCTTCTCCAGAAACTCTTTTTTTTGAGGGAAAGGCTAAGGACCCAAATGACCTGGGTAACTTCCTTTCCTGCAAGGAGTCAGTCTCACAGCGGAATCTAGATTTCTCTAGTAGTTCCCAAGGTGGCGGAGGTGGATAGAGAGAAAACTTCATATGCTCTTCTCAAAGCTGCCACCTCTCTCACTCCACTTCATAGATGTCGCTGGGGTCCTGCCAGCACCATTAATAAAATAAATATATGCATATAAAACATCAACAGGAAAATATCCTTAGAAAAAAATGATTGGCTATCTTAATATTAAACAGATTTTGCCTTATCTTTCTTTCATTTTGATGTTTGGACTTGACTGATTTTATTCTGATTTATAATTTTTACTCCACTTCTACTAATCACCATTCTCAAGGATTACTGCCCTTTCTTTCTTTCTTTCTTTCTTTCTTTCTTCCTTTCTTTCTTTCTTTCTATAAATATCTTTCAGCATTTCCTTCAGTACAGGCTTGATATTGGTAAACTCCATTAGCTTTTGCTTACCAGAAAATACCTTAATTTTTGGGCTGGAGCAATAGTACAGTGGGTAGGGCATTTACCTCGCATGTGGCTGAACTGGGTTCGATCCCTTGCATTTCATATGGTCCCCCAAGCACTGCCAGGAGTAATTCCTGAGTGCAGAGCCAGGAGTACCCTCTGAGCATCATCATCTGGTGTAACCCAAAATGCCCTCAAAAGAGAAAAAAGAAAGTACCTTAATTTCTATGTCATATTTGAACAGAAATCATCTTTCGAAATTAGGAATATGGCCTTTCATTCTTTCCAAACTGGTAGGGTTTCTGCTGAGAAATCTGATGCGGACTGTTTGTTCTTCAGAATGCCTCAACAAATGTGCACTCCCAAGAGACAAGCCCAGAGGTTGAGCAGAATACTTACTGGTAGGACACAAACTGAGGGCAAAAAGAAAAATGCCTGTTTTCTAACCAAGCCGGTTTGTTATACTTTGATACCAGATCTGACTCCAGGACTAAGTGACCCAGACAAGTGGTATAGAAGCCAAGATTAAAAAGTAGAACTTGGTCTTGAACTCCAGAGATTTTGCTCAAGAGTAAGATGCTTGCCTCTTTGCAAATATTCCACTTATCTAATAAACTTTTCTAATACCTAAAATTCTTGTGGTGAATTCTTTCACAAACTTTAGTACTCACTAGCCTCCCTAACATTTCCTCCCCTCTCCAACCCTACAGGTGAGATTAACTTATTTTTCCTTCCCCTTTAAAAGGGTCAATTCATCAGTTCAGGCCCTAAAGGCTAAAACTGTACTTTAAACTAAAACTAAGAAAAATAAAATAAAATTATCCCTTCCTTTCTGATCATTGCTGTCTGCAGAGTAAAGTGCTTTCACTAAAACTTTGGAAATTTCTTCACAGAAAAAATAACAGCAGAACACAAGATGTCATCTGGAAAAAAGAACAGGTAAGAGGGGCCAGTCACAGCTGGATGAGACAAAGCCTTATAAAGGTAAGCAATCTGGTAGACACAGCCTGTTTTATGTATTTTATAAATTAGATGGAATTCATCTTAGAGAATAACCCACAGAGGATTCTAGTTTTTCACTTTATCACAGGTCTAGGACCTCTCTTCTTGGGAAAAAAATAGTGCTTCCATGTTCTCTCTCTCTCTCTCTCTCTCTCTCTCTCTCTCTCTCTCTCTCTTACATTCCATATTAAATCCCCTCTTGCCACCTTTTTTTCAATCAGTCCACTTGGTATAAAAGACAGTACAAAATATAAAAGGTAGCATAAGAGGTAAGGTCTTTGTAAGGTCTTTCAGGAGAAAGTTTGGAACATAGCTGGCTATGACCCCAATCCTAAATAAGTAACACAAAAATAGCTTTCTCCACTAGCCCCCATGCTACCCAAGAGAGGAATGTGGCAATGGGCTAACAGAGCTCTAAACTTCCCCCTGCAACTCCATCTCTACCTGACAGGGCTTTTTGCCCTGGGAATAGCATTCCTCAGATTCTGCAGGTATGTATAAGGAGTGTAGGGTCTAGCTCTCCTCTCAGGAATTTTCTTCTGTGCTGCCTTGGATAGCAAGATTCAGTCTGGTATATTCAATTCTTGCTGCTCTCTCTTCTTTGTGATGAAACCTGTGCTCTGAACTAAATTGATTCTTTTAGGCCCAGTCATGGGTGTTGTAGCGGTTAGTGGTTTACTCTGGAGTAAGGACTTGCCTGGATTTCCAATGACTGGGCAGGGGCATTCCAATTTTTTCCAGTGTTTCCTCTTGTGAGATGGAGATTCATGGAAGGCTTTTATAGCCTAAAGCTCTAATGTTCATTGATGCATATTGGTGACACTGCAGGGAGAGATGGTTTTCCCTGCCAGCTTTGACTGTTGAAATCACTGAGACATATTTTCTAGCTCCAAACTCTCCCCTTAAGTTGTGAAATGGGTCAAAAGGAATTAGGAAGAACAGAGTCTTCAACAAGGACATTTGTGCTTGTCTTGTTCTCCCCTCTACTCAAAAGTCTCAAGTTAATGTCCTTACACATTTAGGTTTGTCGAAAAGATGGACTGACACTGAAAAGAACAGCCCACAGAGGGATTCATTATTTGTCTGCATGTCATTGGCCTGTAAACCATACTTTTGTTCCTGTTCTTTCCCTATAGAAATCATTTTGTTGTTGTTGTTACCTTGAAGATAAGATGTATACTTTCAGGATGTGAGTCCATCATCTTCCAGTCTGTCAGTGTGTTGTCAGTAAAGCTTATTAATTAATTTCTTCTGAGGGTGTCATATCCGGTGGGGCTCAGGGCTTACACCTGTCTCTGTGCTCAAGGACCACCTCTAATGTTGCTCAGAAGACCATATGCAGTACTGGGGATCAATTCTGGGCCACTGCTTGCAAGGCAAATGCTTTTTCTGGGCTACTACCTCTCCAGTTCTAATAAGGCTCATTCTTGATTCTTGTCTCTCACTTGATTGGCTTGCAAGTGGCAAAAGAAGAGAACCTTCACAGTCATAGAAGTTGCTGGATCCAGTGTTCAGGTACTCTCTCCACTACAGATGTAACTCCCTCCATAAAAGGTAGACTCCTTGGAAGAACTAGGAAATGAAGTGGAAGGCTCTGGTTTGGAAGCCAGGCATAGGCAGATTGGATGAAGGGTCAGTCCACCTGAAGCATGATGTCTGCCAACATTGTCAGCATTCAGAGACTAGTTTGAGCATCCAAATCTTGGTTGGCTGAGTGAATTCTTCCTTCCAGCTGATCATTCCAGGGACCTAGAGCACTTGTACCGCAGTTGGCCAATTTAAATGTAAGATGAACATCTGTTTCATTGATCATTGAGACTTTTCTGATCACAAATGTATGGAGGAGAAAATAGATTGAATAGTTGTATGCCTGAGTAAATATGAAACAAAAGGAACAACTCTGAAACTTTGAGTTTATATTTTTAATTATACCCTCAGCTGAGAATGTCTTAATTAAATAAGAATGTCCTTGACATTTTTCGGGTTTATTATTTTCTAATTCTCTTTAGAATGTATTTAAAGCATATAAATATCTATATATTGTAACATTTTTCTGTGACTATTATAACAAATTATACATTCAATGATTTAAAACCACACAGATATCTTACAGTGCTAGAGTTTAGAAGTGTTAAGTAGGTTTTAATAGGCTACAATAAGTATCGGCAGAAATGCACTATTTTAAGAAACTCTAGGGAAGCTGCTGTTTTCTTTTTTTTATCTAGTTTCTAAAAGTCTGCCTGTGTCCCCTGGTTGCTATTCCAACTTCCATCTTCATGGCCCGCCACAGCGAGTTGAGTTTTCATGTCTTATCTATAGCACTCATGTTTCTGCCTCCCTTCTCCAAAATTATGGGCCACTTTTGTTGACAGTGAGTTTATCAAGATAATCTTCATCATCTTAAGGTCAGTTGATTGGCATTCATAACTCTTTCTGCAAATTGAATTCTCTTTCACTTTGTAACATGACAGGTTCAGGGTTTGAGGGTGTGGATATCTTTATGGGGACATTATTTCACGTATCACAGGAACTAAAAATTGGGGTTTTGAGTAATACTCAGCACATCTGAGACTACATTTAGGAACAGTCCGGTGCCTTTAAGGAACTCATACATTCACTCTGAAACTTTTACAGAATCTCAGCAAATTAAACCAGAGGTGAGTTTCAGTCCCAGGTCTTTTCTTGTGACTTTGGGCAAGATAGCTAGACTTTCCAGGTGTCATTGAGTTTGTAAAATGGCATTGAATGTTTCAAGAATTTTATGAGAAATAGAGAAAATTGGTACAGACTATATATGCAATTATAGACCTATTAAATATTACTGATTTATTCTTAATGTTAGGAAAGAATATAGAGAATAGAAGAGAGATTAAAACTCTTGATTCTTGCTTCTGTTGCCCAATCCTTATTAATAGTCTCATTGAAGATCCTCAAATGTCATTTTTGGAAAGTTAGCACAGGAGTTAAGGCATTTGTCTTAAGTGTAACTGATCTGGTTCAACTTCTGGTATAGTGTTTGGTCTCCCAGTACCACCAGAAGTGGCCTCTGAACAAAGCCCAGGTAAGCCCTGAGCATCTTCCTGACAGTTCGGAGCAAGCTCTGAGCATTAAAACTAAAAACAAATCCCCCACCACAAAAAAAAATAGTAAAAGTAATTTGAAAAGGAGACTGGGCTGCACAGAAGGAGAAAATTGAAGTGAATGTTTTAGATGAGGAGAATGGCCAGACACAAGGATTGTTGGACCAGCAGGGATGTTTGTACTCCCATTTGTGCCAGCACACTAAGGCTAGGTAGGACCTAAATGGTGTTGGCTGCATGTGTGCTCAAAGAGGCTGGGATTTCCTCCAGATTCCTATAGTTGCACCTGGTACAGAAGTAAAGCACATACATGCCCAGAAAAGGACCATAAAAATCTGGGCAAGAAGTGTCCAAATAATTTATTCTATACTTCAGAATTCTTGAGTACTGAGTGGAAGGGAGATGAGTTATTACAGTTTTATTTTATAAAACCCATGGTATTTGCTATGTCTTGTCATAACATCTCTGAATATACAAAGCTATCAAAGAAGTACCTTTTACTGAATTAATTTTCAGCCTATGTTATCTAATCTTATTCTTTTCAAAGCCTATGCATGCTGAAAGTGAAGTTATATAAAAGTGTGAGATTCTTTGCCTATTTTTGTTTTAATGTAAAAACCAAATGGCAACAGATTTTGAGTTTTCATTGAAAGTAGTAAAAGAATATTCTCTTTTTTATTAGAAGTCTTTGCTCTTATACCTGATATTTGCTAGTGTCACACTTGTCATAAAATGAAAAAGCAGCATTTCTGAACAGCTTACTCAGTGTGATGAAGAATATAGCTGAATGACTCCAAAGATACTATTTAACCAAAGTATTTGTGTGCATTTTTATATTATTTTATTTTTAAATGCACATTACTTATCCAACAAATTGAGACTATTCTAGTATGCATTTATTTATGAATGCTTTTAAAAATCCAAATGGCCCATAATGGCATATTCAAAACTACTAGAGTTGATGCTGTAAGTGAATATTAAGACTCATAACCCAAATGAAAAGCTATTATTGCTGAGTACTCAAGTCATTTTGGGGAGCATAATATCACTGCAATTGTAAAGACATTTACTCAAAATACCGAGAAAAATTAGACAATATGATGATAATCCCTTTGCAAACTTCAATTGTTAAAATCTTTTTTGAGCATTCTTATTGGAAAGATCAACCAAACTCACAAACATTTATTAACATTACAATAAATAAACACTATCATTGTAAAATTTCCATAACAATTTTAATAGTAAAGAAAAACAATCTTCAGAGTAAACAACATTCTATAGCTAGGTTGTTATATAAGAGGAGGGAGTTTAAATCTTTTTTATGGACTCAGGAAAGACAGTCATTTGTTTAAAACAGTTCATATGGTTTACCAAGCAAACTTTAGAATCTCATATATACTCTTCACTTATTTTGTTTTATATCATAAGTATCCCTTTCTTTAATATGCTTGCATGCAAGTCATCTTCCCCCACTGTTAAAATAGTGTCCTATTTTCTGACTGGTATGGTATTTTTTTTCCTGTTTTATATCAAAGCATTCCTTTCTTTAATATGCTTGCATGTAAGTCATCTTACCCCACTGTTAAAATAGTGTCCTATTTTCTGGCTGGTACAGTAGGGGTTTTTGTTTCTTTTTATCTACTAAGTCTTAAATATTAGTGTCAGACACATTTGTACTTAAAAAATTCTTTTTCTTGAAGAGGACCCCATCCACCAAACCCCCAGCTGTGTTTAAGAATCTGACAGCCACTCTTTGCAATAGTGGAAAGTTAGGTGCTCAGGTCTGGAGATATGTGCTACTTGGGCCTTCAGCATTTAAGACATATATCCCACCACTTTGAGGGGTCCCAGGCACTCGGATTCTTTTCAGGAAACTAAATATTGTCAAACAGTGGCAGTGGATCAACATCAGTGACTCACTCTCAAACTGGAGCACCATCCTTAGTCTCCTGAGGACATCTCTCAATGTTAAAAACAATTTTGGTTGTCGAATCTTTGGTACAGAACACTCCAGATACCTTACTCAGCAGTATAGCACTAGCTTTGCAGGTTTGCGGCCCCAGTTTGATACCTGGCTCATACTACATGCCGCATGCCGAGTGCAACCCTAGTGACACTGCTTTGGAATCCCAGTGCCACAACAAAGCACCATCACGAAGTGGAGAACACTATAGCTAAGTGTATGATCCCTGATAATCACAGCAAAGGGTAAGAAAATGGGGGGGGGGGCAGAAATGTATGCTGAATGTAAATAGATACAAAAACATTAAAAGTAAGAAAACTTGTTAGGGTGTTCTGAGCTTTAGTTGGTAGGAATCAAGCACTGTAGCACCGTTGTTTATCAATTTGCTCAAGTGGGCACCAGTAAAGTCTCCATTGTGAGACTTGTTGTTCCTGTTTTTGGCATATCGAATATGCCACGGGTAGTTTGCCAGGCTCTGCAGTGTGGGCAGGATTCTCTCAGTAGCTTGCTGGACTCTCCGAGAGGGATGGAGGAATCGAACCCGGGTTGGCCGTGTAAAAAGCAAATACCCTACCCACTGTGCTATTGCTCCAGCCCGGTAGGAATGAAAAATGATAGCAAATATCAGGTAAAGCACAGACAGTCTGCTCTGGTACCCAGCCCAGCACCAGAGAATTTTCTGGCCAAGATGTGCATAGTTTCAAGGCTGAGGACCCTGAACTAGACCTTTTCCAACATAAACTTGCACCGCCCCACCACACCCAGAGTAAATATTATTTATAGATCATTCCTTTTTACAAAGAGAGGTATGTTAAAAAATAAATTGCCCCTTCCCTCGATGATTTTAAAATTTAAGATAAGTGAAATACACAAACCACAGAAATAAAAAGCATGCCCCTACACGACTCTCATTAAATAATGATCTGGTAAAGATTTATTCAGTGCCTACCATATAAAGGATGCATGTCAAGGACACAAACTCCCTCAGTGGGCAGAAAGGGAGACCCTACATGTGTATATCTTTACAGATGCAATTAAGAGCCTAAAGTCTTGGGGGGTGTGGTGCCGCCAACAGGTCAACCTGCACCCAGGAGGTGACAAGTGCTTCAGCAGCCTGATGGAGCCTTCAGGTTTTCTGATACCCCAGAATTGCTGCTCTGCTCTGGCCAGACCCCAACAACTCAGGACCAAGTTTCCTGAGAAATTAAATGGCCAAAAGTTAGGTATGTGGGAGTCACGCCCACAAACCACCTCTGACTCAGCCATACAAGCTCATTTATCACTCTTTCTTCAGAAACCCATAATAAATCTCGGAAAAGATCAAAAGCCACAATTAATTTCAAACCTGTGTAAGGTTGAACAGACCAGGTGGGTCAGTCTGGTGCTCGCCCAAGTAGAGCTCCTGGCAACCTCTTGCTCCCACAATCCAAAATCATTGCCCTGCCTTTAGCTGGATTCCACTGTCTCAGAACAGACCTCACCAAGATATTAACCATTGAAAATTAGGATATGCAGGTTTTGTGACTAAAGTCTCAAGGTTTTCTTGGGATCAGGATGGGCTACCTCCCCCCATTTACCTATAGTCCTGGAAGCACTGGCAGTCACCTGCCATGAACCAACTCCAGCACCACCATGAAAGCTCTTCTACTAGCCTTGCTTCAGAGACCCATAAATAAATCTCAAGAGATCAAAAGCCACAGTTAATCTCAAACCTGCACAAGACTAAACAGATTATGATAAACTTAGAAACTCCATTTAGAATTAAATCTTAACCTTGTTCTACTATGACTGCCATCTAGCTGCAAAAGTAGAAGCTCATTTATTTATTTAGATTTTGGGCCAGACCTGGCAATGGCGCCATGAAATCCCATCAACAGCCAAGATCCAGAGACTATAAAACAAAGCTCCCCAAAGAGAGCGATGCAGTCTCCTGCCTGCGGTCCAGGCTGTCTTCACCTGGGCCCCTTGGAGGGGGGCAGGTTGAGTTTCCCTCCATGCCCTGAGCAGAGTCCCAGCAGTCAAAAACCTTTGGTACACAGCCACAGCCATGCTCAAGGCCACTCTCCACATGTTCAGAGGAGCCTCCCACATGAAGAAACCGGCAGAGGAACCCAGGTATGTTGGACCTATGGCTGAGATTTCCAAGCCCGCTCTGATCAGGACTGGGCCCCTTCCACCCCCATTTTCCAGTAGCTAGGCAATCACACCTACAAACTGACTATGAAATCCAGCACTATGAAATCCAATCAATGGCCAAGTTGCAGAGACTATAAAACAAAGCTCCCGGAAGCCTAGCTCTCCTTGTGGGAGAACCCGGCAAGCTATTGAGAGTGTCTTGCCTGCATGGCAGAGCCTGACAAGCTCCTGTGGCATATTTGATATGCCAAAAACAGTAGCAATGATGTGTCTCTTTCCCCTGAACCTGAAAGAGCCTTCAGTGTAGCACTGTTGGGAAGGACGTGTAAGGAGACGTTTCTAAAAATCTCAGGGCTAGGACAAATACAGACATTACTGGTGCCTGCTCGAGCAAATTGATGAATAACGGGATGACAGTAATACAGTTATATGATATAAAGGAGAATTTCTAAGTTGAGGGATTTGTATTTTGTATTTTGATTGACTAAGACAGTCAATACAATAAATGCAATAAGAGCAGAGAAATGTCTGGAGAGAGAGGCTGGTGGGCACTGGCAAACAGATAATATGTGGTAGGGAGATTCAGATTTTAGTTCATAGGTCGCAAAGTTAAGAATTGTCTGGTATGGGGCTGGAGCGATAGCACAGCGGGTAGGGCATTTGCTTTGCACACGCTGACCCGGGTTCGATTCCCAGCATCCCATATGGTCCCCTGAGCACTGCCAGGAGTAACTACTGAGTGCGAAATCAGGAGTAACCCCTATGCATCGTCAGGTGTGACCCAAAAAGAAAAAATAATTGTTTGGTAGGATTATGCAGAACGGCTTGGAATGATAGGATACTGTATTTCAGCATTCTGAAAGAGAGGTTAGGCATCTATCTAGACCAAGACAGTATGGAGGAGAGTGAGCAGGAGTAAGAGACAAGAATTAGATTGATTTCATTTAACTTAGTGACTGATCAACTAAGAGTGGAAGTGGGGGATGGGAAGAGAAAAAAATAATCTTAGATGACCTGGTGTCTGGATAAGTTAATTGAGTTGTCATTTATTAAACACACACACACACACACACACACACACACACACACTAAGTGAAAGCAGAATTTCAAGGGTGTTAACTAATGGCAGTTTGTGTTTGAAATGGTTTTATGACATTCTAGTTTTATCTAGTAAGAAGTTATATGTGTGGGTCTGAAATTCAGACAAGAGAGATGGGTTTTGTTTCAATCTATGAAACCATACAATCTATGGTTTGTAGCATCCTTGTACATCTTTTAGGCAGACACACATAGCAGCTTTGAGTTCCTAATATCTTTTCAAAGATATGGTGAAAACAGCTTTTAAGATAGACGTGGTGTTTCATTCTGAGAAGAGAGCAGGTTTAAATTTTTTCTCAAAGTAAAGATAAAGTAAAGATAATTCTCTGAAACATAGGGTACACTGTTTTGTTTGTAGTCCTTTATAAAAGCCTGGGACTTTCCATATGTGAGTCCTCTCAACTGTGATGCAAACCTTGTGCATTATGGGGCTTCTTGGGGATTTCATGGGGAAAAAGCTTGGGGATCCCATGGGGAAAAAGAACTAACTGGAAATACATGAAGCTAACTCACCCTGGGATTGTGCTATGTATAATAAAAACCCTCTGTTCCTGATCCAAGAATCGTGTGTCTTCTGCCAACATTCCAGAAACGGTGACATGATGTTGTCAGCTTACAAATTAAGGTAAAGAGGTAAAATCTGAACCAAGTCCCAGACCTTGGCAGGCTGGTAATGGAGATTTGGGAATTCCCTGATTAGTAGTAGTCATTCATGACACAAATCTTTATTTGGTCCTACAAACTCTATGCACCTTCTCACCTTTATCTATAGTGCTACAGAACATATGCATCCAAAGAAGAGATCCTGAAATTAGAATTACTGAAAGCAAAATCATTTCAAGCTTCTTTTTGTTTAAATGGGGACATTTCTCAACAAGCCTTGAAAGGATGAACATTGATTCTGAGAAGGATTGCTACAAATAGTAGCATGAAAACAAATACAGATTTTTTTTTGGTGGGACCATTTGGGGACACACACATGGCAGTGTTGGAGCTTACTCCTGGCTCTGTGCTCACTGATCACTCCTGGCAATGTCCAGAGGACCATATGCAGTGCCAGGAATCGAACATGAGTCAGTAGTATACAAGACAAGTATCTTACTTCCTGTATTTGGATCCAATTTTTAATGGAGATTGTTTTGGCAAAAATGGTAAATAAGAATGAATATTGCAATAGTGATTCTATTGGTTGTAACCAGAAAATTATTTTAGTCAATTAGAGGATAATTTTATTAAAACATAGCACTATTGGGGCTGGAGCAATAGCACAGCGGGTAAGGCATTTGCCTTGCATGCAGCTGACCCGGGTTTGATTCCCAGCATCCTATATGGTCCCCTGAGCACCACCAGGGGTAATTCCTAAGTGTATGAGACAGGAGTAAACCCTGTGCATTGCCAGGTGTGACCAAAAAAAGCCAAAAAAAAAAAAACCCGTAATACTGTAGCACTGTCCTACCATTGTTCATCAATTTGCTCCAGTGGGCACAAGTAACGTCTTCATTGTGAGACTTGTTACTTTTTTTTTTTGAATATCAAATATGTCATGGCGAGCTTGCCAAGCTTTGCTGTGTGAGCAGGATACTCTCAGTAGCTTGCTGGGCTCTCCGAGAAGGACGGAGGAATGGAACCTGGGTTGGCTGCAGGCAAGGCAAACACCCTACCCGCTAGGATTTACTTTCCATAGCAATGAGTTTTGAAATTGATGCTCTTTTCAGAGTGCTCATGGAAATAAATTTACACTATTTTAAGGCATTGATATGTGGAAAGTTATATGGAGAATATCATGTGATAGTAAACATTTGACCTATGTAATTATTCATTCTCATCACTATACACGAAATTAAAAACAAACTTCGATGTGCCAAACACAGTAACAACAAGTCTCACAATGGAGACGTTACTGGGCCTGCTAGAACAAATCGATGAACAACAGGTGGACAGTGCTACAATAGTAAAGGAAGGACTATGAGCGATAGCACAGCGGTAGGGCGTTTGCCTTGCACGCAGCCAACATGGCCGACCCAAGTTCGATTCCTCTGCCCCTCTCAGAGAGCCCAGCAAGCTACCGAGAGGAGCAAGCCACCCGTGATGTATTCGATATGCCAAACACAGTAACAACAAAATCTCCAATGGAGACGTTACTGGGCCCGCTCGAGCAAATCGATGAACAACTGGAGGGCCTTTACCTTTACCTATATCACAGTTAAATATTTCTAAAAGAAACAAAAACATTTTATTACTTTGAGAAAAAGTTATGTAAAGTAACCATTTAAATAGATAATAATGCAGTACCTCAAATAAATGCTTTCCATTAAAGTACAGAAACCTCCTTCTATACATTTGTAACAAAATATGTAGTTAATTTTCCAGATACTTTCTGCAAACACTAAAGCAACATTTGCATTTACAGTTCATTATATTCTGAGTTTAGACTACACACATACTCTAGACTATGCAGGTTGGTGATAAGACGCTCTCTCTGAAGATATGCAATCACTGCAAATTCATGGTTGGATGAATGCTGTCAATAACTAGTCATCAATATTTCTTACTGCCAAGTATTTTTTCCAGAATATGCAATTTCTGTAATATGTGTTGTAATAATGCTTGTTTTAAATAACATTGATTCCAGTTAGTTCATTTAACAGGAAACCATGTAACAACTCATGAAAGGGTGGACTATCTTTTTCAGTATCACAAGTATGCCATATTACCTCCTATTACAATATGAATACCAAAAGAATTAACTTTGGATAAAAGGATTTACTTTCATTCGAACTTCTGACTTCAAAGTACGAGCGCATGCTATTCATGTGAGGAATGAGGGTTGCTTCAAATATCACCAGAAACAACTTCTGAACACAGATCCCAGAGTAGCCCTGGAGCACTGCTTAGTATGGCCCCCAAAGAAAAACTAAACCCTGTTTTCCAATGGTAGTTTATTATATGTGCCAACTTGATATACAAAGAGGTCACATAATATGGTCAAACATTACTCTATATATTTTATTGGGAGGAGAGAGAAGTGATTACCCTTTAAATAAGTAGGCGTTGTATGGGGGAAATTGTCTGCCAAAGAGGCAGTGGGGTGGGATGTGGGGAAAAAACACTGGGAACATTGGTGGTAGAAAATGTGCACTGGTGGAGCGATGGGTGTTCAATCATTATATATGACTGAAACCCAAAAAAGAAATCTTTGTAACTGTATGTCATGGTGATTAAAAAAAAATCAGTGGGCATTGAGGAAAGCAGATTGCCTTTCCAGTGTGACTGAGCCTCATCTATTCATTTGAAGGTTTTATTGAAACAAAGACTAACCTCCTGTACAGCAAGAAAAAATTCTGCCAGCCAATTTACTTTGATCTACAAGCTATAGCACAGTGGTAGGGCGTTTGCCTTGCATGCAGTCAACATGGCCAACCCGAGTTCGATTTCTCCGTCCCTCTTGGAGAGCCCGGCAAGCTACCGAGAGTATCTCGCCCACACGGTAGAGCCTGGCAAGCTCCCCATGACGTATTCGATATGCCAAACACAGTAACAACAAAGTCTCCAATGGAGACGTTACTGGGCCCGCTCGAGCAAATCGATGATCAACGGGAGGGCCTTTACTTGACTTACTTACTTTACAACTGTAACTCTTCTTAGAAATCCCAGCCTGTAGGTTTATCCCATCAGATTTTGGACTTTCCCAGTTTCCATAATTCCATGAACCAGTACAATAAAATAAATCCCTCTCTAGACAGATGAAAATAGAGGTAGATAGATGGATAAATTGGAAAAATCTCTTTACCTAGCTAAACGTTTTTTTTTTTTTATTAGTGAAACACCATGAGGTACAGTTGTAGATTTACAATTTTTTGTGCTTGGGTTTGATTATACAATGATCAGATACCCATCCCTCCACCAGTGCCCATTTTCCACCACCATGGATAATATCCCCCCTACCCCCATCTCCCCATCCCGCCCTTCATTTGTGGCAGGGCAATCCCCTGTGTTCTCTCTCTCCTTTTGGGTGTTGTGGTCTGCAAAAGAGGCATTGAGTGGCAAACATGTTCAGTCCATAGTCTACTTTCGACATGCATCTCCTCTCCTGGGAGGATCCTCCAAACACCCTTTATTTGGTGTTCCCTTCTCTATCTGAGCTGCCCTTTCCTCTAGAATGCCCGACTGGCCACTAAGCTATGGAGTAATCCTCCTGGTGCTGATCTCAGCTATTCTTGGGTATGGGTATCAATCACATACTTTGTTACTTTATGTTCCCCAGATGAATGCAATCTTTCTATGTCTATCCCTCTGTTTTTGACTCATTTTGCTTAGCATGATACTTTCCATGTTGTACCACTTGTATGTAAATTTCATGACTTCATCTTTTCTAACAGCTACATAGTACTCCATTGTGTAGCTGTACCAACGTTTCTTTAACCATTCATCTGTTCTCGGGCATTCAGATTTCTTCCAGTTTCGGGCTATTGTAAAGAGTGCTGCAATGAACAAACAAGTGCAGATGTCACTTCGACTATATATTTTTGCCTCTCTGGGATATATTCCCAGGAGTGGTATTGCTGGGTCAAATGGGAGCTCAATTTCTAATTTTTGGAGAATCGTCCATACTGTTTTCCAGAAGGGCTGAACCAGTCGACATTCCCACCAACAGTGAAGGAGTGTCCCTTTCTCGCCACATCCACGCCAGCATCGGTTGCTTTTGTTCTTTTGAATGTGGGCCAGTCTCTGAGGTGTGAGATGGTATCTCATTGTGGTTTTGATCTGCATCTCCCTGATGATTAATGATGTAGAGCATTTTCTCATGTGCTTTTTTGCCATTTGGATTTCTTCTTTGAGAAAGTTTCTGTTCATTTCATTGCCCCATTTTTGGATGGGGTTGGATGTTTTCTTCTTGTGGAGTTTAACCAGTATTTTGTATATCCTGGATATCAACCCCTTGTCAGATGTGTATTCGGCGAATATCCTTTCCCATTCTGTAGACTGTCTTTGTATTTTGGTCACTGTTTCTTTGCAGGTGCAGAAGCTTCTTAGTTTAAGATAGCCCCATTTATCTATCTCTGTTTTCACTTGCTCAGACAGTGGATTGGCATCTTTGAAGATACCATTAGCTTCAATGTCATGCAGGGTTTTGCCAACTTTGTCTTCAATGTACCTTATGGTTTCTGGTCTGATGTTGAGGTCTTTAATCCATTTTGATCTTACTTTTGTACATGGTGTTAGGCAGAGTTCTGAGCCCATTTTTTTGCATGTAGCCATCCAGTGATGCCAGCACAATTTGTTAAAGAGGCTTTCCTTACTCCACTTCACATTACTTGCACCTTTATCAAAGATTAGATAATCATATGATTGAGGGGAGATGTAAGTGTATTCAACCCTGTTCCATTGGTCTGCAGTTCTGCCTTTGTTCCAGTACCATGCTGTTTTAATTATTACTGCTTTGTAGTACAGTTTGAAGTTCGGGAGGTTGATTCCTCCCATTTGCTTTTTCTCAAGAATTGCTTTAGCTATTCGTGGGGGCTTATTGTTCCATATAAATTTCAGGAGTGTTTGCTCCATTTCTTTGAAGAATGTCATGGGTATCCTTATAGGGATTGCATTGAATTTATACAATGCTTTCGGTAGTATTGCCATTTTGACAATGTTAAGTCTCCCGACCCATGAGCAGGGGATATCTTTCCATTTCCTCATGTCCTCTTTTATTTCCTGAAGTAGCGTTTTGTAGTTTTCTTTGTACAGGTCCTTTACTTCCTTAGTTAAGCTGATTCCTAGGTACTTGATTTTCTGGGGCACAATAGTGAACGGGATTGTTTTATTCATGTTGCTTTCTTCTCTCTCACTGTTTGCATATAGGAAAGCCATGGACTTTTGGGTATTGATTTTATAGCCTGCAACTTTACTATACGAGTCTATTTTTTCTAGGAGTTTTTTGGTTGAGGTTATTGGGTTCTCTAAGTATAGTATCATATCATCTGTGAATAGTGAGAGCTTGATTTCTTCCTTTCCTACCTGAATGCCCTTAATATCTTTTTCTTGCCTAATCGCTATTGCAAGTACTTCCAGTACTATATTGAACAGCAGTGGAAATAGTGGGCATCCTTGTCTCGTCCCTGATCTTAGAGGGAAGGCTTTCAGTTTTTCCCCATTGAGGATGATGCTTGCTGTAGGCTTGTGGTAGATGGCTTTAATTATGTTGAGGAAGGTCCCCTCTATACCCATTTTGGTTAGGGTTTTCATCATAAAGGGGTGCTGGATCTTGTCAAATGCTTTCTCTGCATCTATTGATATAATACGCTTTTTATCTTTTCTTTTGTTGATATGATGGATTATGTTGATTGATTTCCGAATGTTGAACCATCCTTGCATCCCTGGGATGAATCCTACTTGGTCATGGTGTATGATCTTTTTGATGAGTAGCTGGATTCTATTTGCTAGTAGTTTGTTGAGGATCTTTGCATCTGTGTTCATCAGGGATATCGGTCTATAATTCCCTTTCTTCGTGGTATCTCTCTGCTTTTGGTATCAGTGTGATATTTACTTCGTAGAAACTGTTCGGAAGTGTTTTTGATATTTCAATTTTGTGGAAAAGCTTAAAGAGGATTGGGAGTAAGTCCTCTTTAAAGATTTGGAAGAATTCACTAGTGAATCCATCCGGGCCAGGACTTTTGTGCTTGGGCAGACTTTTTATTACCATTTCAATTTCCTTGATGGTGATAGGTCTGTTCAGGTATTCCAGGTCTTCTTCGTTCAGCCTTGGGAGTCTGTAGGAGTCTAGGAATTTATCCATTTCCTCGAGGTTTTGATGTTCCATGGCATAAAGCTTCTCAAAGTACTCCCTGAGGATCCTTTGAATTTCTGTAGTTTCTGTTATAATGACCCCCTTTTCATTTCTGATTCGGTTTATTAGGGTTTTCTCTCTCCCTTTCTTTGTGAGTTTTGCTAGAGGCTTATCGATCTTGTTAATTTTCTCGAAGAACCAGCTCTTGGTTTCATTGATCTTTCGGATTGTTTTTTGGGTTTCCATCTCGTTAATCTCTGCTCTGAGTTTTATTATTTCCTTTATCCTGTTCGGGTTGTGCTCCTTTTTTTGGTCCTTCTCCAAGCTCTTAAGCTGTGAGGTTAGGTTACTTATGTGTGCTCACTCCTCCTTCCTGAGGAATGCTTGTAGAGCTATAAACTTTCCTCTTAACACAGCGTTTGCTGTGTTCCATAAGTTTTGGTAACTCGTGTTCTCATTTTCATTTGTTTCTAGGAATCTTTTGATTTCCTCTTTGATTTCCTGTGTAAGCCACTCGTTGTTCAATAGAGCACTGTTTAATTTCCAGGTGTTTGATTTAGTTTTCTGTTTTTGTATGTGATTTACTTCTAATTTCAGCGCATTATGGTCTGAGAAGATTGTTGATACAATCTCTATCTTCTTAATTTTATGGAGGCATGTTTTGTGGTTCAGCATGTGGTTAATCTTGGAGAATGTTCCATGTACGCTTGAGAAGGATGTGTATTCAGCTTTTTGAGGATGAAGTGTCCTGTATATATCTACTAAGTCCCTTTCTTCCATTGTTTCCCTCAAATGAAGTATGTCCTTGCTAAGCTTGAGTCTGGTTGATCAATCAAGAGGTGACAAAGCAGTGTTGAAGTCTCCCACTAGTTTTGTGTTGCTGTCTTTGGAAAAAGACATTGATGTCTTTTTCCAAATCTATGAGTAGTTGTTTTAAGTACTTTGCTGGTCTCTCATTAGGTGCATATGCATTTATTATTGTAAGTTCTTCCTGTTTTACAGATCCTTTGATCAATAAGAAATGGCCTTCACTGTCTCTTATGACCTTCCTCACTCTGAAATCGATGTGGTCTGATATTAGGATAGCTACCCCAGCTTTTTATGGGAGCTGTTTGCCTGTAGGATTGTTTGACTCTGAGTCTATGTTTGCTTTGACTATTGAGATGTGTTTCTTGCAGGCAGCAGAATGTTGGGTTCAATTTTCTAATCCATCCTGCCACTCTATGTCTTTTAATTGGTGCGTTTCTAGCTAAACTTTTAAGTGAGATTTTTTATAAAGTTTAGATTTCAAAATATCTAGCTTGTTGGCTTGTAGGCTAAAAAAGCAGATAGAGAGTGATATCCTTTGTATGTGGGGTATCAAGAAATAACTAATAGGAAAATCAGCAGAAACGACTGATTTTGGTAGAAAACTTAAAATGGGGGTGGAGGGAATCGGATGCAGGGATGGATGACAATGGTGGAGGGAAGCGGACACTCTGGTGGATGGTGTGTAGTACTGGAATGTTTTATGCATGAACACCTTCATTTAAAGTATGGTAAATCATGATACCAATAAAAAGAAAGAAGAAAGAAAGAAAGAAAGAAAGAAAGAAAGAAAGAAAGAAAGAAAGGGCAAGAAAGCAAGAAAACAAGAAAGAAAGAAAGAAAGAAAGAAAGAAAGAAAGAAAGAAGGAAAGGAAGGAAGAAAGAAGGAAAGAAAGATTGTATAACTCTATCATTAACAGTATTATAGATCAGTTATTAACTGATCACTGATCACACTATTATTAACAGCGCTTCCATTAAAAACTGGAAAAATGAAAGAAAGGGGTAACATAACTAGGTTAAATAACTATGAACACCCATCAAAATACTTTTTGTAGAAGCTTCATTAAAAAGTTGCTCATTATTCTTCTGAGTAATTGGTTTTATTAAATGTTTAAGATTGAAATTTATCTTATCCTGAAAATGGAATATGTGAAGAAAATAATGCAAGTTCCTTATCAATCTTTATGTTATTATGTATAATGAACTATATCAAACTTTAAATGAAAGCATTTTTTGAAATATGTAGGTATAATATCAAATTTATAGTCAAGTCCACACTGAGATGCATAAAAATAAACAAAATAGGCAAGACATTTAAAACTAGGGACTTGTTTCAAATCTATCACAAACTTATGGAATAACTTTCATGAATATCATGTAATGAAAGTAGAATTATACTTCATATGAAATAATCCTTCCAAGGACAGCAATTTAAAGTTCTAGAAAGGAAGTAAAATAAAGGTGGAAATTGCCAGTAATATTTCCTATTTGGGGGAAGATGGCTGAAGATGGAACTAGACTAGAATAAAGCTGAATATTTTCATTAGAAGTTGAGTGTTAAGAGATTTGGTGCTCAACATATATGCTCTATAAAGAGGAACTCAGAGTGGTCAGGAGAGTTTAACAAATTTATTGCAAAAGAGTGAAGAAATAATTTGTCCTGATTTCCACTAGCAATACTGTAGATCAAAAAACAAGGCTTATGGATGAGAACTGTCAGTAAGCAGTTGTATATGTGATCAATAGTTGACAAAATGAGGTCTGGTCCAGAGATAGAAGTGTATGCTAATTGCTATCAAAAGGAATTCTATACCAGACCTGCCAGAAAACCAAGTTAAAATGCTGGATTTTAAAGAAAACTCTATTAATTAATCAATTAATTTGTCTTTGGGTTTTGGGTCACAACTAGTTTTCTTCTCAATGCTCAGGGTTTATTTCTGGCAATGTTTGTAGAAACATATTCAGTGCTGATGGTTGAGGAGGTCAATTGCATGCAAAGCAACTGCCTTAATTCCTGTACTATATCTCCCAAGATAACTTTGTTCTTTACTGTTTAAATTTAAGAGTACTTGAATTTAAAAAAGAAAACATTTGGGGTTGATATGTGATTGAGTTAAACTAAACATAGAGACTTTTTATCTTGAAAACTCTGGAGTAGCAGGAGAACAAAAGGAGTTTAAACAAAGTCTTTGTGAATTCTAACAACACTCTAACTTGTTAAGAATGATATGTAGAGTCAATGAAATCTCTGTCAACATGATATGTAGAATCAGTACTGTATCACTGTATCACTGTTATCCCTTTGTTCATCAATTGCCTCGAGCAGGCACCAGTAACATCTCCTTTGTTCTAGCCCTGAGATTTTAGAAAGTGCCATATCCGAGGCGCTTTCAGAGTCAGGGAAATTGTTACTGGCTTTTGGCATATCCAATATACCAGGGGGAGTTTACCACACTTCTGCTGTGTGGGCAGGATACTCTCGGTAGCCTGCTGGGTTATCCAAGAGTAAGAACTAGATAATAAGAGGTCGTGTGGTCGCATTTGTGGCTGCGCACTTTCGGGAGCTGGGTTTTAGAGTCTCTGGGTCTTGGCCGTTGATGGGATAACACGACGCCGGGGCAGTTGGTGGGTGTAACGCCTACCTACTGGAAGATGGGGAATCTGGGTGGAGGAGCCCCAGTCCTGATCTGAGCAGGCTTGGAGATCTCAGCCCTGGGTCCCGCATGACTGGGTTCCTCTGCTGGTTCCTTCATGCATGAGGCTTGTCAGAATGTGTGGAGAGTGGTCTTAAGCATGGCTGTGGCTGGTTCTGGGGGTCTTCAGCTACCAGGGCTCTGCTCGGGATGGGGAAGAAAACTCAATTTGCCCCATCCCCAAGGGACCCCAGTGAGGACAGGCAGGTGCAGGGGCAGGAGACTATGAGCTGTTCTCTTCTGGGAGCTGGGTTTTAGAGTCTCTGGGTCTTGGCCATTGATGGAATAACACAGCGCTGGGGGCAGCTGGTGGTGTAATGCCTACCTACTGGAAGAATCAGTATAATCCCAGTAAAATTTCAGGTTATTTTATAGTTATCAAACAAACTGATTTTTATGGCATTTGCAAGATTACATGAAATTCATAGATACACACATATGCAGTAAGTTTATAAATGTTTGTTTACATGTAAGTTTAGGTGGAAAGGTAAAATGTACAGACTATTCAACACTTCTTTATGCTGAGAACAAATATGGAGTACTGATACAACCTGCCTTCAAGATATACTTGAGCTGCATTTATTAAGACAACGGTGGTAATAGCAAAAGATAGTCAATGAGATCAATGGAACGGGACAGAAAGCCCAGAATTAGACTTTGTAAGTATAGTCATCTGATCTTTTACAAATGAACAAAGGTATACAGTGGAACAAAGAGTCTTTCCCACAGCAAGTTGGGCTTAAAAAGGGTCTTCAGGAGTGCTCAGAGCCATTCCCTCGGATATTTGGCCAACCAAAATGAACAGTACAAAGCTAGGACCTGAGGAGGTAGCTGAAGTGCTGACGGGCCATGTGATGCTGGAAGCAGAACAAGGGTCTCTTCAGGCTAGAGAGATAATATAGTGAGTAAGGCACCTTTCTTGCACGTGGCCAACCTGAATTATCTCCCCAACATTCCCTCTGATCCCCTGAGCAGAGTCAGGAGGAGCCCTGAGCATAACCATGTGTGGGCCCCAAACCAAAACCAAACAAATGAGGCCAACTATATCTACCCCTGACCTCTATGACAAATTTCCAACAAAAGAACAGTCACTTATAAAGAAATGACTTAGACATTACCTCCTTCATAAAAATAACAGAACAATGTTTAATATAAAACATAAAACTCATAGAAGAAAGAAATATTTCGTCTGATGAAGAAATGGCTTCATAGAAAAAATCTAGATGCCCATGGTTATGGCAAAGACTGAAAATACACCACCAAGTCATCTATAAAAGAAATCATCAATGATCTAAAGTTCATTAAAATTTTAAAATTTCTAAAAGGCCATTAAAAGGATGGGAAAAATGTTGGGAGAAAATATTTTCACGAGATATGTTTGACATAAGAATGCTATCCAAATTATATGTGTGGATGTAGCTCAATTAGAATAGTTTTGGTCTTGCCTGTCCAAGGTTATAAATTTCATTCTCATATTTTTTTCTTTTTGGGTCACACCCGGCGATACTCAGGGGTTACTCCTGGCTCTGTATTCAGAAATTATTTTTTGTCGTGCTCAGGGGACCATATAGGATGCTGGGATTTGAACCCGGGTCAGCCGCATGCAAGCCAAATGTCCTACCCACTGTACTATCACTCCAGTCCCTCATTCTCATCTTAAGACTCACTCCGACCACTGCTGGCATAGTTTTGGTGGCTACTGACTACTACAAGGTGAGGTCCTGGTGATCCCTGAACACCTCTGAGGAGGTCATGAACCTCCTCACCATCATTCTAAGTGTGGTCACCATCACAACAGCAACAACTAAAAGCAAAATAGCAATAAAAAAATCAACAATAAAAACAAATGATCTAACTTAAAATGGGGCTAGTGGGGCCGGAGAGATAATGCAACAGAGAGGGTGCATATCTTACATGTAACTGACCCAGTTTCAATCTCCTATAACCTGTATAGTCCCCAGAGCCTTGACAGTAGTGATTCCTCAGTGAAGAGCCAGGAGTAAGCCCTGAGCACAGTTGGTGGGACTCGGAACCAAAGATAAATAAGCAAACTGAATGGGAGTCAATAATTTTCTAGACACCTTGTCAAGAATATGTACAGATTGCAGCAAAGCATATGGAAGGATGCTTTAGATTATCTAATAGGTTATGAGGAAAATACAAAAAAAAACAATGTGATATCATGGTATAAATGTTAGAATTGCCAAATCTAGAACCCAAGTGCTAGCAAAGACGTAGAGCAAATTTGAAACACTACAGCTACATAGAAAGATGAGTTCTGTGGTTTCTTACAAATTCAATGTTGCTCTTCTCATACAATCCAGCAATTATGTGCCTTGTTCTTTGCCTAAAGAAGCTAAAAACTTATATTCGCAAAAACGTGCACACAGATTTTTATAGCAGTCAATTTTTATAATTGCCAAAACTTAGCAGCAACCGAGATGTCTTAGGTGAATAGACTGATAACTTTTGGTCTATAAAGAGAGTGAAATTTATTCAATGCTAAACAAAAAATAATTTAGCAAACATAGAAACATAATGATGAAATTTAAGTGTAATTATTGAGTAAAAGGTTCCTATATAAAAGCATATACATTAGGGGCTGGAGTGATAGCACAGCAGGTAGGGCCTTTGCCTTGCATGTGGTCCACCAGCATCCCATATAGTCCCCCAAGCACAGCCAGGAGTAATTCCTGAGTGCAGAGCCAGGAGTAACCCTGGGCATCGCTGGGTGTGACCATATATATATATATATATATATATATATATATATATATATATATAGGTTCCTCTGCCACTCTGCCAGTTCTTTCATGCATGAGGAACCCAGGCATCCAGGCATGCGGGTCCCGGGGATGAGGTCTCCAAGCCTACTCGGAATGGGACTGGGCCTTCTCCAACCAGACCTCCCATCTTCCAGTAGGTAGGCATCACACTCACCAGCTGCCGCCAGCTCCAGGTTGGTCTCATCAACGGCCAAGACGCAGAGACCAGCTCCTGGAAGCACGCAGCCGCATTGGCGGCCGCACTACATCTTATTATCTTATTTTTCCTTTGGAGAATCTGGCAGGATACCAAAAGTATCCTGCCCACACAGCAGAGTCTGGCAAACTTCCCATGTCATATTCAATATGCCAAATACCAGTAACAATGGTGGGTCTCATTCTCCTAATCCTGAAAGAGCATTGAAATGGCTCTTTTAAAATCTCAGGGCTAGGAAGAAGGAGACGTTACTGGTGCCAGCTTGAGGAAATCAATGAACAACAGGATGCTCGTGATGTGATATGTGTGTGTGTGTGTGTGTGTGTGTGTGTGTGTGTATATATATATATATGATACAACTACATGACGCTCTGGAAAAATATGATTATGAAGACAGAAAAAAGTATTAAATTTCAGCAGGGAAAGGATGAAAAGACAGAATGACTTTTTTTTTCTTTCTACCTGTGCTTAGGGAATTGGGATGGACAGAAGGGACATTCCTGGTGATTCTTACTAACCAAGGTGGCTGTCTCAATTCCAGGGCTAGAAGATATTGCAGTGCTGCTTGGGGCCTGAATTTCTGGGAACCAGGTGGTCAAAGGAAGGTTGGTTACAAGCATCTTATGCCCTTTATTACTCTCTGCCTCTAGGAAACAGAACATTTTTAGGAGAGTACAGTATAACAATGAATAACTAAATGTCCTTATCCTTTTGTCCAAACCCAGAGTACAGACAACACCTAAAACATTTAAAAAAAATAGACTGGACTTTGATAGTTATAACTTATCCATTCAGACTTGTCAGTCATAACAACCAAATCACTTTGGTCTGTTATGTTGACAATGGAGAAGGTTATAGATATGTGGGAACAAGGGATATATATATGGATTATTAGCGTCTATATACCTTTGTACCTTTCTGTCATTAAGTAATTAATTACAATTTGCTCTGTAAAAGTCTTTATAAAAGTGTATTTTTTTTCTTGCATGTATATTTTAATGGTAGCTTTACCTGTAACAAGCAAACAGGGAATACCCACATGGCCATTAAAATAAGGTAACGGTAAGGTAAAGGCCCTCCCGTTGATCGATTTGCTCGAGCAGGCCCAGTAACATCTCCATTGGAGACTTTGTTGTTACTGTGTTTGGCATATCAAATATGATTTTGAATATGTCACGGTGAGCTTGCCAGGCTCTGTCATGCAGGTGAGATACTCTCGGTAGCTTGCCGGGCTCTCCAAGAGGGGCGGAGGAATTGAACACGGGTCGGCCATGTTGGCTGCATGCAAGGCAAATGCCCTACCACTGTGCTATCGCTATCAGGCCATTAAAATATCAACAATAAACAGATTAAATATTTATATAGTTAATATATGTATATATGTAAATATATGCATGAATGCATGTATATACACTCACATATATATGCACACACATCTGGGCCAAGAGATAATATAGAGGATTAGGTGTTTGCCTTGCATGTAGCTAACCTGGTTTTGATCCTCAGCACCATTATATGGTATACCTATTATCCCCTGAGTCTAACTAGGAGTAATCCCTCAACACAGAGCTAAGAGTAATTCATTTTTTTTATTAAAAAAAATTTTTAATAGTGAGACATCATGAGGTACAGTTGCAGACTTACACATTTTTGTGCTTGGGTTTCAATTATACAATGATCAAATACCATCCCTCCACCAGTACCCACTTCCCACCACCACGCATCCCAGTATCCCTCCCCCCCCATCCCCCCCATCCCACCCTGACTCTGTGGCAGGGCATTCCCCTCTGTTTTCTCTCTCCTTTTGGGTGTTGTGGTTTGCAAAAGAAACACTGAGTGGAAATCATGTTTGGTCTATAGTCTACTTTCAGCATGCTTCTCCCATCCTGGGAAGGTCCCACCCAACACCTTTATTTGGTGTTCCCCTCTTTATCTGAGCTCCCTTTTCCCCTAGTATGTGTGGTTGGCCTACAAGTCATGGAGTAAAATTCTTGGTACTAATCTCAGCCATTCTTGGGTGTTAGTTTCCTATTTTGTTACTTTATGTTCCCCAGATGAATGCAATCTTTCTATGTCTATCCCTTTTTTTCTGAGTCATTTCGCTTAACATGATACTTTCCATGTAGTTCCACTTGTATGTGAATTTCGTGACTTCATCTTTTCTAACAGCTACATAGTACTCCATTGTGTAAATGTACCAAAGTTTCTTTGACCAGTCATCTGTTCTCGGGCACTCAGGTTTTTTCCAGATTCTGGCTATTGTAAAGAGTGCTGCAATAAACAGGCAATTGCAGATGTCACTTTGACTATACTTTTTGCCTCTCTGGGATATATTCCCAGGAGTGGTATTGCTGGAACAAATGGGAGCTCAATTTCTAAATTTTTGAGAATCAACCATACTGTTTTCCAAAAGGGCTGAACCAGTCGGCATTCCCACCAACAGTGAAGGAGTGTCCCTTTCTCACCATATCCTCGCCAACACCGGTTGCTTTTGTTCTTGTGGATATGGGCCAGTCTAAGAGTAATTCTTGAGCAGAGCTAACTATGTGTATATACATATATGTGTATATACACATATATGCATATAAATATGTATATATGTATAACGAAATATGCATATATATCTATACTTATACATGTATATACATATATATATTTACATACATTATGCATACATTTATTAAAAGTGTGATACTGAAACAGGGATGAATTAATAAAAACACTGGATAATTTAAAGAGTTATCATAAAAATCAAATTTTGTGAATCTTAGTGTTGTGGCAATGATTAAAAATTAGGTAATTAGAAGCTTTTAATGATATGAGTTGGTATCATTTATAGAGATAGTTGGAAAATAAAGTTATGCCAAAACCTGTTCTCACATTACAAAAATTAATTCTTAAAAGTGGAAAGAGACTACAGTGGGTAAGGTGCTTGTCTTGCATGTTGCACACCCGTGTTCCATCCCTGTTATCCTATATGGTTCCCTGAGCTTGTCAGGAGTCATCTCTAAGTGGAGTTATTTGGAAAATAACTGAGTATAAATCAAAGTTATTTTATCAGCTACTTATTGTATGTAACAAACTATCTCAAAACTTAATGAATTCAAATAATGACTTGCTATTTCTTATGGTACAAACTGGGTGGATGATTTTTTTTTCTCTCTCTTAGTGATAAGAATTGAAGTGAAGGCCTCACATATGCAAGGACTGACTACTCATCTACATTCCCAATCATGGCTGGCTGATTCCATACTGATCTTCACTGTATTGATTCATGTGACCGGGATTAGATAAGGGGACAAAGGTGGCTTAATGCAGGTGGGAGGCTTGGAAAGGCTGGCCATCAAATTTTCCTCAGGCTATACTGGCCTCAGGGTTGCAAAAGGAGACACTGAAGAGACTCTAAGGTTTTGTTCAAAAGTTTGCACACTCCTTCCTCAGTTTGATGGTAGAAGCAATTCATAAGAGCTATCTTTTTCAAAAGATAGGAAAGAAAAACCTACCTCGAAGACAGAGTCTGCAGATTTTTGCAATATTTAATCCACCAGAGGTACAGATGTTAAGGGATAATTTTGATTAATATGGGTAACATTAAAGTGAAAAGGGTTTTTGGGGTATTTTGTCTGTTTGGGGCTAACCCTGGCTTTATAGTTAGGGGTTGCTTCTCACGGTGCTCAGGGGACCATGTAAATCAGGGATCAGTTGGGGAATGGACCTGGACCTTGCATGAAAGTATTTGCTTAGACTATTGAACTATCAATCTGGGTACAGAGTGAAAACTTTTATTGAAAGATTCCATGTAAAATGTTAATAACAAAAAAGTGCCTAAGTGATTAAAATCTTTGGAACACAAGTTGAAAATGATAAATATTTCTTAAATAAATATAACTCATAATTCAATGAACAAAAGTGAAACTGGGGGGCCTGAATGATAGTACACCAAGTAAGACACTTTCCTTGAATGTGGCCTTCCTGGGTTCAATCCCCAGCACCCCACTTAATACCCTAAACTCACCGAAGTAATCCCTGGGCACAGAGCCAGGTATAAGCTCTGAGCTCCACTAGCTGTGCCTCACACCTAGTAAGATAAACTGATTCAAATAATGGGGTAACTTTTGGAAATATAGCCTGGAGGCCCAAAACATACAGCAGAAACATGTTCACTGCATCACCATCCGCAAAAGCCAGAGTCAGAAACAACCTGAGTGCCTGAGAACAGAGGATTGGATAAAGAAACTATGGTGCATCTACACAATGGAGCCACCAGGAAAAATGAAGCCATTAAATGTGCTTATAAATGGATGGACATGAAGAGTGTCATGCTGAGTGAAATGAATCAGAAGGAGAGGGACACACATAGAACGACTGTACTCATCTGTGGGATTAAAAACATAGTATAAGATTATTAAAATATAGTATAAAATTAATACCCAAGGACAATAGAGACAAGGATCGGGAGGAATGGTCTATGGTTAGATAATTGCCACCACTGTGGGGGTCGAGGGAAGGCAGTAAGGATTGAGACATGACCACTATGAAAATAATACTTAGAAATGATCACTCTGGACAGAAACTGAGTGCTGAAAATAGGTAAAGGGAGATACATGACAACCTTTCAGTACCTATATTGCAAACCATAATGCCAAAAGGAGAGGGATAGAGAGATTGAGAGAGAAAGAGAGAGAGAGAGAGAGAAAGAGAGAGAGAGAGAGAGAGAGAGAGAGAGAGAGAGAGAGAGAGAGAGAGAGTGCCTGCCACAGAGGGAGGCTGGGAGAGGGGAGGGTTTTAGGAGAGGGAAGCTGGGGACGTTGGTTGAAGGGATGGGTGTTGGAACTTTATATGACTAAAACCAAATCATGAACAACTTTGAAATTGTGTATCTGACTGTGATTCAATAAAAAAATAAAATATTAAAAAAGTACTGCCTAATCCAAACTCACAAAAAATTAAATAAAATAATGGAAGAAACCATTGTGTAAAAAATAGCTCACAAAGAGGAAATACCAGCAATATTAAAAAACAGCTTATCTAAACCCTAGTAAATAAAATACCTATATAATATTTTTTCATACATAAAATGCATTTAATTTAATAAAATTGGTAATGCCCTTATTTCTGGAACACTGAAAGAAAGGAAAAATGTCCTACACTAGAGAAATGTAAATTTGAATTTCCTTTTAGAATAACAACTTGGCATTCTATCAAAAGTCTTTAAAATATGCACACCCAAGAATTCAGCTTCTAAGAATTTATCTTAAGAAAATTAGACAAGTAGGCCAAAATAAATTATAAGAATGTTCCTTTCAATGTTGATTACAATTGCAAAAATGCAAATATACTCAATTCTTTATTTATTTGTGTATTCACCCAACCAACAAATATTTATTGTGAGCTTACAATATAGGGGAATTATTTTTTCAGTCCCATGACAGAGTGATAAACCGGACAAATTTCCTGATGTTAGAAGGTCTAAACCTTGGCAATAAAACAGTTATTCTATACAAAATTTATAAGTCATTCAAAGAGGTTACTATTTTATATTGCTTTGGGGATTTTTTTTGGGGGGGAAGGCACATCCACAGTTCTTTTATATATATATATATATATATATATATATATATATATATATTGAATCACTGTGGGAAAATTTACAAAGCTTTCAGGTTTAAGTCTCGGTAATACAATGATCAAACACTCTTCCCTTCACCGGTACTGATTTTTTACCACCAAGGGCCCCAGTGTCCCTGCCTCCAACCCCTCCCAATGCCTGTGAGGCAGATGATCTCTACTTAATTCTCTCTCTACTTTGACTACATTCATTATTTTGACAAAAAATGCACCATTATTGTTTAGAATTCCCCCCCCCCAACAATCAGAACTGCTGAAAAGGCATTGTGAAATAATTTGTTTTCTATAACTGGTGTGAGAACCATATGATGTTGTGCGGCCGCTATTGTGGCTGCATGATTTTGGATTTCTGGTTTTTTCATTTCATTTCATCATCCTGTTATTCGTCGATTGCCTCGAGCAGGCCCCAGTAACGTCTCTTTCATCCTAGCCCTGAGATTATATTCACGGCTTGTTAGGAGAATGAGACCCATTGGATTTCTGGTATTTTACTAATAAAGTCTAGAGGGATTTCTGCCAAGAGCCAGATAATTACGAGATTGGTTTCTGTGCCTCTGGTGCTAAGGCCATGCCAGAGAGCCACTCGTGGGGGGCATCTTGTGGCCTCAGTAAGGCATGAAGGACGAGCTGGTACAGTGCCCCATCCCATGAGGCTGCTGTTGCCCCATCACTGCTGGCTCATACCTGGCTTTCCAATAAGCCCTTAGGCAGCAGCCACCTTGCTGCCGGGGGGCAGGGGGTGGTGGAAGGGACAGACACCCTTTCCCTCCCGGGGAGGCATGGCACTGTAGTCCATTCACTTTTCTGCAACAAGCTCCCGGGCTCTGGATTAAGTCCTTGTGCCTCTGGTACCAAGCCTGTGCTGGAGAGCCACACGTGGGGGCCAAATTGTGCCCTCGGTAGGGCGTGAAGGACCACATCCACAGTTCTTGAGGACTAATCCCAGTTCTTTGCTTGGGGGTGACTTCCTACTGTTACATGACCATGTGGTCCCAAGGATTGAATTGAGTTTAATGCTATATAAGGGGAGAATATCTTAACCCTTTTACTATCTCACAATACCAAGGTGCTAGTTTAGCAGTATTCTCTGACCAGATCTCTCTACTAAAGTGAGACTGGACCACAAACCTTGTAGTAGACCCAAAATGCAAACCCCATGCCTTCTCCCAAAGGGCTCAATGCAAAGTAGAGACATTTTCTGTCATGTTTATGACATTTGTGGATGGATGGGTCCCCCCAAGCAGTGTAACGTGATTCACAGCCAACTGGGCCAGATGGTTCAATGGAAGGGATCTATGGTACCAGGATTTACCAGCTGCTCCATGATGTTACTGGGGCCATCAGGCTACATGCAGTGATGCTTAGGGACCTGCAGGGCAGCACCTGGCAATGCTCAAAAGACCACATAGTGCGGGGGATCAAACATGTGTCTGCCTAACCCTAAACTATATCCCCAGTTCGTTAGTTACAATTTTAAAACTTAGCACCTATCGCTCACTCAGCTTGATTAAGCAGAAAGAATATGTGTGTATATATAGCACAGCTGGTAGGGTGTCTGCCTTGCACGTGGCCACCCTGGGTTCGATTCCTCTGCCCCTCTCGGAGAGCCCAGCAAGCTACCAAGAGTATCTTACCTGCATGGCAAAGTCTGGTAAGCTTCCCACAATGTATTTGATATGCCAAAAACAGTAACAAGAAGTCTCAGAATGGAGATGTTACTGGTGGCTGCTTGAGAGAATGGATGAACAACAGGAGGACAGTGCAGGACAAAACATATACATGTATATATACACATGTATATATACACATATATATGCTGTTTTCATGAAAAGGTTTATTAAAAGCATTTTTGTTGATAATATGTAAACTCAGAATATTTGAACAACCTAATGATGTAAACCCTATTTTTTGATGCTGTTAGCTCTGTCTTGGGCTGCATTTGCTACTGGGTCAGTCTTAAACTTTCCAAAACACAACTGAATGCACTGAACCTCTGTTGACCGTGTCCCATGAATTGTTACCTGTGCTCTCCAATGTCACTAGTTTCACCTTCCACATAACTCAGCCAAAGGCCTGAATATTTTGATCCTATAGTAAGGATCACTTTGTACTGTAAAGGCTACCTTGGAAGGGGCAGGGTTCACAGGTAGAGTACTTGCCATGCCTGTGATCCTCTGGGTTTGATCCCTAGCACCAGAGTAGGGAGTTGGGAATAGAGAAGAAAAAGTTACCTTCTAAGGCTTTTTGTCATGAAAGTCACAGTCTTCTCTTAATATTGTAAGAGGACTTGTAATCTAATTATTTTTCTTTCAATGACTAGTTTCTTGTCTTTTTTCTCCCTTCAACTATCGTGTTCAGAAAAATCACTTACAATATCCTTTGGGTCCTTAAGTAGCTTAATTGCCCACTCAATCATCCAAACTCTTCTCTATTTATATAACATTCCTATATTTTAGCAGTGTTAGAATTAAATAATTTAAAAGTAGTCAATATTTATTGAGTACCTAGCACATCAGAAAAAAAACTGTGTTAAATAATTAGGGACATACCAAAACAGTAAAAGAATAAACATCAATCTTCAGTTAGCCACTATGTAATTGAACATATCCATTCAGAACTATACACACCAAATAAGATAGGAGGGAGTTCCCTGGAGTCCCCCCTCGCTCCTGTCCTCCCAAGAAGGTAATGAAGCTAATTACCCAATTTATAGCCAAATATGAAGCATGCAGCTAATTTTTTTGAATGAGATAAAAATTTGGAACAATTCTGTTTGTAGAACCAAGTCTCATAAAAATCAAAATTCATCACTATACCTTCAAAAAAAAAAACCCAACAGCAATAAAAACGTTTCGCCTGTCAAATATAGCACATATTAGCCCACCCATTTTTATTTTAAAAAATAATGCTTTCAGCCCATATCTCTGTTTCAAATGATAAGGAAATTTGTACCATCTTAATAATGTCCTAGACAACTTAAACATAATAGATCTTATATTCACATTTGTTGAACTGCATTGAGTACTGCTAGAAGATCAACAGATGTATTCAGAAGCTTCTTTAGTAACCTCCGAACTCACCCTTGTTAGTTTTCATTTTTATGTTCAGGTACAAATTTTGTGGCATAAGAATTAACATATGCCAAGAAATTTTTATGGATTTAAAGATAGTACTTTGTAAATGACTGTAGACTATATTCTTTTTACAGAAATATGTGATTAATAAACTCAATTTCTTCTGATTGAAAAGCTTTGAGAATTTTTAATTCTATAAAGGAGCATTGTGTCATTCAGAGGCAAAATGTTAATGTTTATGTTTATTTTGTGTTGCAAAACAACCACAGTAGAACCAACCAGAATTTGGAGTCAAAAGCTAAGCATAATTTTATTAACGTGATAAAAATTAAAGCAAAAATAACCACAGTAGAGCACAAACAGAATTTGGAGATTACGTTGAGCATAATTTTATTAAGTTTGTAAAAAATAAAGCAAGAAGTTAATATACAAGTTAATAGCTATATGTTAAGTATTTTTAGAAATAATCATCTCTACTTATTAGGGGATAAGTTTGCTAGTACTTTTAAATTAACTTATTTTTTAAATCAAATCAACAACCAATATTACTTTGTTTGCTTGCTTTTTTGGCTGTTGATTTTTTTTGTGGGGGGGAGGAGCAAACATCCAGAAGTGTTTAAGTGCTACTCCTGTCTCTGTGCTCATCTTACTGCTAGCAGAATTTGTGAGACAATAAGGTGAGAGGGATTAAACCTCTACCTCCTGCATATCAAGTTGTAAATTATTTTGGTAAATCTGACAAAGTAAATGAAATATTTCTTTAAAAATGTAACACCAAATATTGCATTTTAACAAAAAATCTCATTATACTTTTCAGTAAAGTGATTTTAAAAAACAATAATATTAAGTCTTTCTTCTATTCTAGAGGGAATAGATTTAGAAACATGTTCCTCCTTTGATGAAACTATAGTTCTGTATGCTCTGACACAATGCATTCCCAAAGATTTACACCTTTAAAACAGAATTCAAGTACTCTTCATTTCTGACACATATTATCAGAAATGTGTGATTCCAAATCCTAACCTTCAAGATAGGGGAAGGTAGATTTTAGTTCAGGAACTTTTTTTATTTTCACTAAGATATATCTGGTTTCTTTTCATCAGATACTGATAGCATTATATAAATAAAGTTTATTATAAACAAAATTACCTATAAGTTTATATTATTGTTTTTAGATACCTTATATATTAAAATAGTTTATTGAGGGATATAATATGTTAAGTTTAACCTGTAAAAATAATACACATTTTAAGAGACATAATTTTTTGTTCTTTTGATCTCTCTGTATAAGATGAATAGAAATCTAGGCAGCTTTGAGCTTTGAACCATTTGGATGTGATCTTTTTACACCTTAAGGAACTTAGGTAAAATATTGTGGCTAGAAAGCAAGACTATATATATGATAGTTATATTTTAATTTGGTAAAACAGCTACTTTTATGTGACTCTGGGGTGTTAATGGTGTCAATGTTTAGGGGAAAATGCTATGCCAGAGCTATAGAGAGAAACGAGTCTACTGGTTAGTAATTTGCTAAAAATGTCAAACTATACTGAATTTTAAGCACCAACCTGACTCATTGCATTACTACAAAAGGAAAAGTTTCTTATAACCACATTAATGCATGTTCATTATTACTCATAATAACTTCATTTGTGTTAATAGATATCATTCATATTCATTACTACTCATAAATAACCTCATTTGTGTTTATAGGTATCATACCTAATACTTTCTGCCAAAATCATCATGACCCAGTAGAAGGCTCTTGCCCTCCTACCTCACTTTTTCTCTTTTCTCTTTTTAATTTTGGTGGCCAGGGACAAATTGACCCTTTTGAACAGAATTTTATAGCTTCTCAGTGGAACAAGTGTTAAACCTTCCATCATCAAATGACTCCTCAATTTTCATAACTAAATAGAGTTATCATAAAGAAGACTTTTCTCACGATAACACTGCAAACTAGATCTGTCAGCCTCCACTTGTACACTCTTTCTTTCCTTTCTTTCCTTCTTTTCAGAGAAGTGCTTTACTCTTATCAAAATATTCCTTTATGCTTTAGAACCTCATTTTTCTTTTCTTTTATTCCTTGACAAAGTCTTCCCATTTCCTCCATTACCCATTCTTTCACCTTCAGTAGCAATCTATCAGTCTTTTCCTTCTACTAGATAATTTCTGTCAACAAAAAACAGTATTTTCTTATCATTTATATTGATAAAAGAAAAAGAAATTCCTTGACCCAAACCTCCCCATGGCCTTTCTCTGCACTTTCTGCTTTTCACCCAAAGTGTTGAAAATGCCTTATATTCAATCACTGGCTCTATTTTCCCTCCTCAACCTCCTTCAGTTAAGTTTCAATTTCTCTTGCAAAACTTCCAAACTGTTTATGATGCACAGTACAATGGATAAATAGCTCTTGCTTGACTTCTCAGCCATTTTCAAAATAGATCTTCCAACTACACAAATGGATTGCTTATCTGTTATCCCAGGTGTGGCATTTGCTTAAATTTCTAAATGATTCACTCTCAAGTAATTTATGATACTCTTATTCTAAATCTGGAATTCCTTAGGCTCAAGTATTACTCAGTTTTATATCTGTATTTCGAAGAATTTCTCAGTTGTCTCTTCTGATATCTACACTCACATCTAACTTCCCATTTGGCAGCTTCTCCAGGATACCTGATATTAAACCTTGAGGCAGACACGATTGTGGCAGACAAAAAGCAAGAAAGCAAGAAAGCAAGCAAGCAAGCAAGCGAGAAAGCGAGAAAGAAAGAAAGAAAGAAAGAAAGAAAGAAAGAAAGAAAGAAAGAAAGAAAGAAAGAAAGAAAGAAAGAAAGAAAATGGCCTCCCTGGGCCAGAGTGATAGTACAGTGCATAGGGCATTTGCCCTGCAAGTTCAATCCCTGGCATCCCATATAGTCCCCCAAGCATGGCCAGTAGTAATTCCTGAGGGCAGAGCCAGCAGTAACCCCTGAGCATCGCTGGGTGCAACCCAAAAAGAAAATAGATAAATAAATCAATCAATAAATAAATAAAAGAAATGGCCCTCCAAAAGTGGCAATGTCCAAATTTGTAGCGCTGTAATTATTTAATAAAGAAGCCTTATAGATATGAGCAAATGAAGACTCTTGGGCAGACACAAATTAATAATTAAAAGATCTTTGTAAGAGAAGAGAGACAAAAAAAAGTTCAAGGCCAGAGAAGGTAAAGTGATCATGGAATCAGATGTTGAGAAGAGAAAGAATGTCGGTCATGAGTCCCTGGATAAAGCATCACTATAGCTGCAGAGTTGTTTTAACCACCTCACCCTACCAAAAATGGTTGGCAGGTGTGGAGGGGGGGGGGGGGTGTGCAGAGAGATAGGTCATTGTTAAGCACATGCGCTGCATATGGAAGGCCCAGGGCAACCCCCAGCCTCACATGGATTACTGAATACAGAGCCAGAAATAGCTCCTCAGCACTGCTTCCTGTGGCCCCAAAACAAAACAAATTTTCCTCCTCGGCAGTGAAGAAAGGGCCAACATAGTGTTGTTATCCTTCATGCCAAAAAAAGTTTAAAAAAAAAGCCAGGGGTTCTAAGTGCTGGTCTACTTGCACTGAATTATGAGGCCCAGGTTCAATCCCTGGCACCACATGGTCCCCTGAGCACCAATGAGACTGATCCTTGAGCACTAAGGTACAGTCATCCCTAAAGGAGTGAAAAAAAAAACCCTCAAAATCATTCTACTTTTATTGTCATTGTAACATTAGAACACAAAGTCTCGAAAGATTTTCCAAGAAAGTATGTTTTTGTTTACAATTTTACACATAAATAGGGCTGGAGCGATAGCACAGTGATAGGGCTTTTGCCTTGCATGCAACCAGCCCGGTCGAACCGGGTTCCATTTCTCCGCCCCTATTGGAGAGCCCAGTAAGCTACCAAGAGTATCTCGCCTGCACGGCAAAGCCTGGCAAGCTCCCCGTGATGTATTCAATATGCCAAACACAGTAACAAGAAGTCTCACAATGGAGACATTACTGGGCCCGTTCGAGCAAATCAATGAACAACGGGAGGACAGTGCTACAGTGATAGCTGCAGAGTAAAGAGTCATCAATCTTGAATACCATAGTATTTTATCCACAAATACTTACTTATATGCCTCCTAAAATAACATTTTTAAGACAACCCATTTGCCATTTTCATATCCCATAATTAAAAATTTTAAATATTTAAAATGTTTTGGTGCAATTAATATTTTAGTGGATTTTATAAATTTCACAAAAGGTTTGTTTGTTCCAATACTGCACTAGTTGCATGCCTCTTAAGACTGACTCTTCTACAGTTCTCCCTGCATGTGTCATCCTTTTATGTTACTAATTTGTTGGAGATATTTTTCCATTGCTTTTATTATTCTGTAAAATTCTTACTCCGTATTTGGAAGACTGCTTCCTCATTGTATTATTTAATGTGTTTTATATTTCCTATGAATCTAAAGGTGTGATTAGACCCAGGTTCCATACTTTAGGTAAATATAATTCCTATGATAGTCATCATGTGTCTTTACACATAGTAAATTATTTTCCACTTTTCGGTACTGAAATTCATGATTCTGAGCATGCCAGGCTGTTTTTCTGATTACAAAATTCTCTTTTAACCAGTCCCTTCTTGGCTTTAGCAATTATAGTTGAACATTGGAGAGATTCATTATTTTAAATGGGTTGTACAGTGATGATTCTTTTGACTCTACCATTCTACATCTTTATTTACTATACTTGTATAAATAAGAATTTTCACTTACTCATCTACTGGCTATCCTGAAATGTAAGTTAGGAATCTCTCAAGATTTGCTTGGCCAAAGGTTTGCTGGCATAGACTAAACTAATGGCAATGATGATAAGGAGTAAGTACTATTAAAATTATTTCGGCCTTAAAAATCCTCAATATTTGCAAACCAGTCAGATATAGTGAAGAAGTAATGTGAGGAATTAAGATTTACCTTTAATTTTCTGCCTTGAAAAACTAGCAGGAGGATGAAAGCACAACAGACAGATAGGAAAGATTTGTAGAAACCAGCCATGGGACAGAATTAGACAAATAAGGAGACATTGTGGAAAGAAGAAAAAGGGGGCCTTCAGATTTGTCTAATATCAGAACCATTAAGAGAAATTAGGTTTCTAAAACAAGAAATTAATTTTCTAATTTTTAATAGGAAATTAATTCACAAGCACTCAACCAATTTTATGTTTGAAATACCACATCTTGCATCCCCGTCCTGTGGCTATGCTCACCAAGGCAGCAGCAGCAGCAGCAAATGTTATTACAGCAGCACATTCGTCCTTCTACAAGTTAAGAGTCTGTCAGTATTTCTATTATAAACTCCAATTTTCAGGGGGTTATAACTTGGCTATTTTAAAAATCACATCAGGCTGAAACTTGCAAGCAATAAAACATTTTAAAATATAGATTTAATGCATTTTTTGTCAAGATTGAGTTAAAATATTGCCTAATTTTTCTCAAAAAATGTGACTTATGGTTAACATATTAGGTGACAAATGTTTAATTGAAAATACTTTGTATTTTAAAGTTTCTAGAAATAATTATACTTGAAAATAATGTCACATTTCATATGGATAGATTGGATATGGATGGACCACAAACATTACACTGAAGCAATTTTAACACATTACAGCAGAACTTGGCATATGCATTGCAGTTTTGGATGGATTTCGTCTCAATAAAAGTTTCTGTAAATTTGTTGAGGTATTTTTTAGAGAAAAATAACATGTTCTATTTTATTTTATAAATAGATATCTTATTTTTTTGTCAGCTAGATTTTGATCTCAAAGTTACTGTTCAATTAAAAATATATCATCTTCTGTTTGGGATATAGTATTCTATTTCCTTTTGTAATAAATTTTTCAAAGTACGTGTACAAAGTTCATGTAAGGTCTTTGGTAAAATCAGGTAAGCCAAGAAGTCTGTAGGTAATTTAAAACATGAAAGATGAAAAATAAATGTACCTTAGGGACTGGGGCTGGAGCAATAGCACAGCGGGTAGGGCGTTTGCCTTGCATGCAGCCAATCTGGGTTTGATTCCTCGGCCCCTCTCAGAAAGCCTGGTAAGCTACCGAGAGTATCCCTCCTGCAGGGCAAAGCCTTGAAAGCTACCTGTGATGTATTAGATATGCCAAAAACAGTAACAAAAAGTCTCACAATGGAGACGTCACTGGTTCCCGCTCAAGCAAATTGATGAACAATGGGAGGACAGTGCTACAGTGCTACCTTAGAGGACCACGGTCACGGTCCTCCAGTTGTTCATCGATTTGGTCGAGTGGGCCCAGTAACGTCTCCATCGTGAGACTTGTTACTGTGTTTGGCACACATCACAGGTAGCTTGCCAGGCTCTGCCGTGTGGGTGAGACACTCTCAGTAGCTTGCTGGGCTCTCCGAGAGGAGTGGAGGAATCGAACTCAGGTCGGCCATGTTGGCTGAGTGCAAGGCAAACGCCCTACCCACTGTGCTATCGCTCCAGCCCACCTTAGAGGACAATAAAACTAAATTAAGTAGACACACGCATTAGAGTCCTAAATACTAAGTATGTAAAATCTCATGCAAGATTGTGAAGAGATTCCTTCCAGCAGGGAAATGAGGATACACTGAACATGTGAAGGACTTTTAAGTAGAAACTTAAAGGTTAGACTTCTGAAGGGAAATGGGGTGAATGGGTATTTCAGGAGTCAAGGGTGGCAAAGAAAAGAAGGTGGGGGAAGTTTAATGGGGGGAGGAGAGAGGGAAGGAGAGACAGAAACATAAAACAATCAGTCTAAAGATATTGTTCCAGGAAAATACCTAAAATGGGGTCTTTAAAATAGGGGTCACACCCATGGTACTTGACATTGATGTGCTTGGGAGTCACATAGGTACTCAATGACCATAGAGTAGGGTTGAGGTGGGTGGAGCAGAATAAAAGTTGAAGGTGACTAAGATCTAACTCTGGGCCTCACACATACTAAGTATGTGCTTTGCCACTTAAACCATATCCCCAGACTCTCAATTTAAATTTTGTCATGATTGACAAATCATTAAGATCCAGTGCCACTACTTTGCTTTCAATAAGAAACCAATTTCCACCTTTTTTGCATTGACCAAACTGCTATAACAGCATTTGTCTGTTTGGAAGTGAATGCATGATTTGTCATAATATGAGCTGTCTTTGTGAAGATGAGATACTTGATTTCTACTTAAGATTTAATCCTCCAACTTAGAAACCTTTCCCTATGAGTCTTACTTAATATGTTTAAAGTTCAAAATACTATTCTCAGGTAATGAGTATACAATAAACATGACCATGATTTACGGATCAGTGCTATTGTAACGTTTTCAAAACAGTGACAACTCATTGTGAAGAAAGAGTTGGAATCCAGATATATAATACAGAGATTCGGGCTCTTACCTTACACAAGACCAAGCCTGTTTTGAAATGCAGCACTGCATACTGTCTCTCTGAGCACTACCAAGAGCACTCTCTGAGCACAGAGTCAGAAGTAAGTCTGAATACCTCTAGGGGTGGCCCCCCAAATAAAAACAAAACAAAAAAAGAGTTGAGCATATACAAGTGAGAATTTTTGGGACATTTAAAATGAATATCATATATATGCATATATCCAATATACATCCTGCATATATACTATGTTTTCTACATATATATGTAAATATACATAAGTGTGTATATATATGGGAAAAACAAGTAAATAAATTAAGAATATACTATTTAGTGACATCTATAGCAGGTCCTCAAATAAAGTTGTTTTAACATTAGTATCAAACAAAGCAAATCAAAAATTCCACTTGAGATTGAAACAAAGAAAATTATTTGAGGATCTGATTTTGTAATATCTTGTTTCATTTAAAATTGCACTCTCCAAAACCCTATACACAATGTTAAGCAAGAAACTATTGTACATATAAGATAAAATTATGAAATTATATACATACACAGTTCGGTTGTGTTAGGTTTGAGATACCTGTTATGTGCAAGTGGAGATCACAATTAAGCAGTCTTATATAATTCCTAAATCATGTAGAGATTTCAGAGATGGCAATATTAATTTACGATTCATCAGCACATAAATGGTATAGTACTTAAATTAATGGGACAAGATGAAAAACCGAAGGAGAGAATACAAAGATAAGTAAGGTCTGTATAATTTTTAATAGTGAAAAGTTTAAAACAATTTTCTATCAATAGAAATTTGTTGAATAAATTAAGTTATACACACACCAGGCATCTTCATATAGCTATCAATAAGTTTAACATATATATATATATTATCACTGTCACTGTCCTCCCATTGTTCATCAATTTGCTCGAGCTGGCCCAGTAACGTCTCTATCGTGAGACTCATTGCTACTGTGTTTGGCATATTGAATACGCCACGGGTAGCTTGCCAGGCTTTGCCGTGCGGGCGAGATACTTGGTAGCTTGCCAGGCTCTCCAAGAGGGGCGGAGGAATCGAACTCAGGTTGGCCATGTTGACTGCGTGCAAGGCAAACGCCCTACCAGCTATGCTATCGCTCCAGCCCATATATATATATATTATATAGATACATATATATACTTCATGGGATATTTAGCATATTTATTTTAATCTGAACAGTTTTCAGGGCACCAAAAATATTATTGTTACTTATTTGCCAAAATGTGACAGAAATACATGTAGGTGAGCTTATATTTGGCAGTAGAAAGGTACAATCTAATTTGGGGGAATAAGAGTTTATTCACTTATCTTTAAACACTTTATATTTTTACTTTATCCATTAATTTTTAAATCTGATAAAAGAGTTAATAAAATAAATGTACCTGTAAGTTTTTAGGATATAAAGGAATCAGAATATTCATGACAGTAGTAACTGACATCAGTGACATACTTGCATCCTTTTTTATGGATTTTTTTAAAACTGTTTTTAAAGGTTTTTTTTAAGCTTTTAAAAAATGTCTGCTTCTCCAGTAGTTTTGTTTTAAATTCTCTGCACTTAACACCTTATGCAAGCAGGGTGGCAGGGATTTGGTGTAGGGTGAGGGAGAACTACCTTTCTGCTGTGTATACTTGTATGCTCACCCATATGACAGTTAGGTATGTGCCCCAAAACGTACTTTTCCCCATGGTAGCCAATTAAGGTCTCAAAGGTGAAATGGCATGAATATTCCCATTGCATGCCCCCCTAAATTAAAGCATCCAGAGGCAAAATCCACGCTGCCTCCAGAGCACTTTTGCAGGACTAAGTTAAACTTACCTGTCTTTAGGACTTGGCTTAATATTTACAGCACCTTGTTTGGTCTCTGTTCATTCCTACCCACCATCCTAACTGTGATTCTTGTATTTTCTGGGTAAACTTCCTGATATGTATGTTCACGTGTGGTCCTTATCTCCGTGCCTACTTCTGGAGATCCTGTCTGTTTGAAAGGCCCACAGATATAGCTTCTCTCTTGAGAGCCCATCATTTTGGAGAGGTTCAGCAGGGTGCAAGGTTAGGAACTCACATTTCTGGCAGATGAGTTTCAGGTTCCGTCTCTTAGTCTCCAGGTTGCCTTGGGCAATTCACCAAGCCCTGTTTGCCTTTGTTTTCTTTTTCTGTAAAATGGTATTGATTGTAGGACTGTTTCAGAGAATTATTTCAATAATAAGATCATGATCTTTAACTGGATCCAGTTCATGTTAAGCACTGAATGATGATTTTAAAATTAACAAATACTTTGTATAAGTTGGCTGCGTGCAAGGCAAACGCCCTACCTGCTGTGCTATCGCTCCAGCCCTATGTGTATTTTGTGCCGTGTCTGAAAGAGGAGGTCTCAAATAAAATTTTATTAATATAGAATCTTCCTGAGGATGAAAGCTACTCTTTTCAAAATACTATTTTATAAATGAACACCCACCACCTGGCCCCCTGGCGCCGTGTAATCCCATCAGCGGCCAAGACTCAGAGACTATAAAATCCAGATCCCGGACGAGAGCAGTGCAGTCTCTGCCCCCGCGCTTCGGTGTTCCTTCCCGGAGTCCCTTGGAGGGGAGCGGGTTGAGCTTTCCTCCCCGCCCCGGCCAGGGCTACGGCAGCCGGAGACCTCCAGGACCAGCCACCACCATGCTGAGACCACTCTCCGCACACCTGAAGGTACTGGCAGAGGGACAAAGCCACGCGGGTTCCGGGGCCGAGACCTCCAAGCCTACTCGAATTGGAGTCGAGCATCTTCCACCCAGATCCTCCAAATTCCAGTAGGCGGGGGTCACACCCACCACCTGGCCCCCTGGCGCCGTGTAATCCCATCAGCGGCCAAGACTCAGAGACTATAAAATCCAGATCCCGGACGAGAGCAGTGCAGTCTCTGCCCCCGCGCTTCGGTGTTCCTTCCCGGAGTCCCTTGGAGGGGAGCGGGTTGAGCTTTCCTCCCCGTCCCGGCCAGGGCTACGGCAGCCGGAGACCTCCAGGACCAGCCACCACCATGCTGAGACCACTCTCCGCACACCTGAAGGTACTGGCAGAGGGACAAAGCCACGCGGGTTCCGGGGCCGAGACCTCCAAGCCTACTCGAATTGGAGTTGAGCATCTTCCACCCAGATCCTCCAAATTCCAGTAGGCGGGGGTCACACCCACCACCTGGCCCCCTGGCGCCGTGTAATCCCATCAGCGGCCAAGACTCAGAGACTATAAAATCCAGATCCCGGAACCGACATCTTATTATGACATCTTATTATCTCATTCCTACTAAGATGTCGCGGCCGCGCGACATCTTATTATCTCATTCCTACTTTGGACAAACTTGCAGGCTGTCGAATGTAGCCTGCCCACAGGGCAGAGTCTGGCAAACTCCCCGTGGCCTACCAAATATGCCAAATACCAGTAACAATGATGGGTCTCATTCTCCTAAAGAGCCCTGAATATAATCTCAGGGCTAGGATGAAAGAGACGTTACTGGGGCCTGCTCGAGGCAATCGACGATTAACAGGATGATGAAATGAATAAATGAACTTATGAGAAGCAAACAAAATTCATTTATCAGTAATTTATCTTTTTTTAATTTATTTTGGGAATCGTACCCACTGATTCTCAGAGATTACTCCTCGTTCTGTGCCTAGGGATCACTCCTGGAAGTGTGGACCATATGCAGTGCTGGGAATAGAATTCATTTATCATTTACATTTATTATTTATCATTTGGGCTGGAGCAATAGCACAGCGGGTAAGGCGTTTGCTCTGCACGCAGCCGACCCTGGTTCAATTCCTCCACCCCTTTCGGAGAGCCCAACAAGCTACTGAAAGCATCTTGACCGCACGGCAAAGCTTGGCAAGCTAACCATGACGATTTGATATGCCAGAAACAGTAACAAGTCTCACAATCTGTTGTGAGATAATAAAAATGTTTAAATTCTATCTCCTCTTGCAATCATTTCACAAATTTTGGCACTGAATAATGTATCATTTTAATCCCTGGATATCACTATGTGGAAGGATAAATGACAACATCCTCTATAGATAGGTGTGTTCTGCTTTAATGAAATTTTAGAGTATAGAACCAACCTTGAGCTGTGAATTGTGCTGAGTAAGTAAATGTGGGGGTTGGGAAAACTCTTAAAGATTTGTTTTAAATTTCTTTATGATGCATTAACAGTAAATGTTGACTTATGTACCTCTTTTATATATTTATCTAGAGTCGATGTAAAATTTCTTGCACAAAATGGATCATGAATGAGAAACTTTTAAATCTGGGTTAACATCAGAGGTACGATTTGTTCATCGATTTGCTCGAGCGGGCCCAGTAATGTCTCCATTGGAGATTTTGTTGTTACTGTGTTTGGCATCTCGAATACATCACAGGTAGCTTGCCAGGCTCTGCCGTGTGGGCGAGATACTCTCGGCAGCTTGCTGGGCTCTCTGAGAGGGGTGGAGGAATCGAACTTGGGTCGGCCATGTTGGCTGCGTGCAAGGCAAACGCCCTACCGCTGTGCTATCGCTCCAGCCCGTGTACCAAACTCTCATTCAGAAGAAAAATTACTGTGTCTCCTTGAGAATATACCTTCTTTATGTAAATAAACCCAAAGAGCCTTCCTTTCCCAACTGCACCCATTTACTACCACCCATTCCTACTCCGTGCTTGCCGGGCTCTCCAAGAGGGGCGGAGGAACCGAACTCGGGTCGGCCATGTTGGCTGCTTGTAAGGCAAATGCCCTACCGCTGTGCTATCTCGCCCACCCAGCAGAGCCTGGCAAGCTACCCGTGATGTGTTTGATATGCCAAACACAGTAACAATAAGTCTCATGACGGAGACGTTACTGGGCCCGCTCGAGCAAATTGATGAACAACGGGAGGACCGTGATCCGTGATTCCTACCCCTAAACTTCCCCAACCCTCCTGCTACAGTCTCACCCCAATTTTGAGAAACACTGGTTTTGAGCAGTGTTCATCAATTGGGGACCATCTACATTTTTTATACTATGGGATATTCCAAGGGGTGTACAGAAGAAAATCACATAAATTGGGAGCCTTGGAGTAAGACTATAGGGCCAATGGGGAAGAGGAGGTGGCCGTAGGAAGGAAATAAGGTTGGAAGGGCCCAAGTGAAAGGTCTAGAAACACTGGTTTAGAGTAACTCAGCCAGTCTATCTTATAATTGTGTAAGGTCTTGTCATCCTGAAGGCTAGTTTTATTGAATCCAATACTTGGAATGAACATACGTGCCTATCTATCTTATAATCATTGCTGGCTCTATAAAATACCCCTGGTTTAGCTTCAAGCAAATAAAGCTAGCTGATGATCTATTTATTATAAACAATTTATTTTCTTGTAACTTATAATTTCATTTCATATAAAAATATTTTTCTCGGGGCCTGATAGTACATTGGTTGAGGTACTCACCTTGCATGTGGCTAACTTGGGTTCAATCCTGAACATCACACTACGTGCAGAGTCAGAAGTCTCCTGAGCATCACACTACGTGCAGAGCCAGAAGTAAGCCCTAAGCACAGCAGATATGGCCCCCAAAACCAAAAAAAAAAAAAAAAAAAAAAAAAAACCAGAAAACGTCTTTGTTATAATTACTGTTCAGTTTATGTTTTCATCTATTCTGACTAAACTCAATTATTCAAGGATCACATTTAAAACACAGACTTTCAAAATTCTCTTTTTAAGAAATTAGTGTGTATATATACATATATATACATACATACATATATTTAAAATTATTTTTCATTTCTGGGTCCCACTTGCTGCTCAAGGACTAATGTTGGCAGGGCTCAGATAACCATGCAGTGCTGAAAATGAAGCTTGGGGCACTTCATGTGCTCTAGCCCTTTGAGCTATCTCCAACAAGCCCCTACTCTACATAGTATTAACCATCTAGCTGTTTTCCACTTTTGTAATTCATCAGATGTTTAATAATAGTAGAGTGAGAATTATTTTTTAAAATAAGCAGCTAGTCACTTTTATAGATGTTTATCGTAACAAGTCTGATGCCAGTTAATGCATAAACAAAATATTCACTATTTGTGGAGGCTTAGCTTTTATGTACCATCACATATAACTTAAAACTCAAATTTTGCACTTCATTCTTAAGTATAGTTTTATCAAGAGCAATGATGCAAGTGTGTCTGTCTTTTAAAAGACCTTTGTCAGTCTGCTCCATATGACAAATTTTTAAACTGTACATAGCTTGAACTGGACTGGAGCGATAGCACAGTGGGTAGGCTGTTTGCCTTGCACACAGTCAACATGGCCTACCCGAGTTCAATTCCTCCGCCCCTCTCGAAGAGCCCGGGAAGCTACCGAGAGTATCTCATCCCCATGGCAAAGCCTGGCAAGCTACCCCTGACGTATTTGATATGCCAAACACAGTAACAACAAAGTCTCAAAAAATGGAGACCTTACTGCGCCTGCTCAAGAAAATCGATGAACAATGGGAGGACAGTGACAGTGACAGTGACATAGTTTGAATTAATGACTGGAAAATTTTCTTCACGAATTATGGAAAGTTAATAAGGCTTTATTTAGAAGAATCATTTCAATAGGGTTCAAGATTAAACAAAGAGGTTAATAAGAATAAGGCTGGGTATCAAAATAAGCAAGTTTTTAATTGACTAAAGGTAATTTTCTGAGCTCATGATTTCAGAAAAATATTACCTAAGAATACTAGGAACAGGCCAAGTGCAATGCATGTGGATCCTTTTTTCCCTTTCATTCTTTTATTTTTTTTAATCTTTTTTATAACTTTCAATCTCTTTGACAGGAGATCAAATTGAACATATTTCAGTGTTCCTTTGGCTCTGGAAAACACCTGTTGTCCTCAAGTTAATTTATAGGATATTTTATTCAGCAATTTTCTCTTATTCCATATTAAGAATCTCTATGTTCCCTCCTCTTTCTATTCCCCTTTGATATTTCCTAGTGACCAAAATAATACATATTTTTTTGTAAAATGTGATTACAGTCACATGTAAGCCTCTCCCAATTCATTCCATTATATCAAGAAAACTTGCATTGGGAAAATTTATAAACCCAGTAGAATTTTTAATTACTTTTCTAGAAATGTAATAAGGACAAAATAAAAAAAATGTTCTGCTACATTTCTGTAAAATGGACTAATAATACTGATAGAATAGCAATATCAATATATATTGTGGAAGTTGTTTAATTAATATGTGATCATTTCCATAAATACTTAAAACTACTAAGTAGTAACATTTAGACAGCCTAAATGTCTGTTATATGTGACTGCTTTTAGTGTTAAGCTATCTGATCACGTTTTTTCACAAAGTTCTTATTAATAATGATGAGTTTAATCATCAAAGCTCCTCAAAGAACTTAATTCCTTTAACGAAACATGTCTTAAATTTTATTAACTTTTTTTAATTATTCAGTTAGATTCAAGATTGTTTCAAATATCTTTTTCTATAAGCATGTACAGTAACAACAAAGTCTCCAATGGAGACGTTACTGGGCCCGCTCGAGCAAATCGACGATCAACGGGAGGGCCCTTTAACAGCCTCTTTCATATCATCATTTTAAACTATCTGACAAGTTCTGGAAAAGGTTTGGCAATCAACACTTGTCATTGTTAGTGTATGAATAGGTGGATAAAAGAACATAATTTCATATAAAATGAAGAGGGGGTATCTCAGAGTTCCTTGACTCTTTCACCTCTTCATCATCAGAACTTTAACAAGATTACAGACAATAGAAAAATTATTTTAACAACAAAGGCTATTAGAATATGAAAAATTTCAAATAGCATGTAATATTTGTGAAAACTAAAATTTTAAAAATAAGGGAGGCATCCTTCCTGACCCACTCGTTGTTCAACATTGAGTTGTTTAATTTCCAGGTGTTTGATTTGTTTCTCAGTGTCTTTGTGTGATTCACTTCTATCTTCAGTGCATCATGGTCTTAAAAGATTGTTGATACTACTTCTATCTTTCTGATTCTACTGAGGTATGTTTTGTCAAGGATGAAATCAAAAGATACCTGGAAACAAATGAGAATGAAGACACGAGCTACCAGCAGAACCTATGGGACACAGCTAAAGTCATGTTAAGAGGAAAATTTATAGCTTTGCAAGCATTCCTAAGGAAGGAAGAAAGGAACTGCATAGATAACCTGACCTTACAGCTCAAGATCTTAGAAAAAGACCAACAAAAGGAACCAAAACTTGGCCAAAGGAAAGAAATAACAAAACTTAGAGCAGAAATTAACAACATGGAAACCCAAAAAACGATCCGAAAGGTCAATGAAACCAAGACCTCGTTCTTTGAGGAAATAAACAAGATTGATAAACCACTAGCAAGACTCACAAAGAAAGAGAGAGAGAAACCTAATAAACTGAATCAGAAATGAAAAAGGGGACATCACAACAGAAACCAATGAAATTCAAAAGATCATCAGAGACTACTTTGAGAGTCTGTATGCCACGAAACTAGAAAATCTAGAAGAAATGGATATATTCCTGGATTCCTATAATCTCCCAAGATTGAACCAAAAAGACCTGGGATAGCTGAATAGACTCATCCATATCAAGGAAATTGAAACTGTAATCAAAAGTCTTCCAAAAACAAAAGCCCAGGCCCAGATGGATTCACTAGTGAATTCTTCCAAACATTTAAAGACCAGTTGCCAGTTCTCCACAAGCTTTTCCAGGAAATTAAAAAAACAGGAACTCTCCCAAACAGCTTCTATGAGGCACATATCTCCTTAATACCAAAAGCAAACAAAGAAACCACCAACAAAGAAAACTGGTGAACACAGATGTGAAGATCCTCAATAAAATATTAGCAAATAGAATCCAACACCAAGCTCCCGGAAGAGAACAAAACAGAGTCTCCTACACCCATGCCTAACTGTCCTCACCAGGCCCTGACAGCTGAAGACCTCCAGGACACAGCCAAAGCCATGTTGAGACCACTCTCCACATAGTTGGATGAGCCTCAAGCATAAAGGAACCAGCAGAGGAACCCAGGTGTGCGGGACCTGGGGCTGAGATCTCTAAGCCTGTACAGTTCTGGACTGGGCCTTCCAGTAGCTAGACAGTTACACCCACCAACTGCCGTGTAACCCCAACAACGGCCAGGATCCAGAGATGATAACACCAAGCTCCTGGAAGCACGCAGCTGCATTTGTGTCCAACACTTCTTCATTCTCTAATTCTCACTCTCAGAAAACCCAACAGGCTACTGAAAGTACCATACCAGCACATATGCCTAAATAGGAACAACTGTAAAGTTTGTGTTTTCAGGCTACCGAGAATATCCCACCCACATGGCAAAGCCTGGCAAGCTATCTGTGGTGTATTCGATATGCCAAATCCAGTAAATAAAATGGATCTAATTTCCCTGACCCTGAATATGGCAGAGTTGAGAAGGATGTGAAAGGAGAGACTGATAAAATCATTGTCAGTGATTTTAATGCCAAGATAGTACTGAGAAGATCAGTCAAAGAACTCCACATCGGGACCCATGGCCTAGAATGGAACAAACAGGGTGACAGACTGTCTGAGTTCATCATGTCGAACAAGACCATCTATGGTAATTCACAGTTCCAGAAGGCTGAATCTAAACGTTGGACATGGGAGTCTCCCGGTGGATGGTTCCACAAAGAAATTCATCATATTCAATCGACGGTTTTGCCTGACTGATGTTGCTGTTATCCCCAAAATCCAAACGGGATTGGAGCACTGTCACCTTTGTGCAAAATTCTACTTCACAGAGCATGGAGAAAGGAATACAAAGTTTAAGAAGAGAACTCTTAGAACGACCACCAACTGGGAGCTATTTGGCCCTGTGGCTGCAACATGGGAAGATGCCATCATTAAGAGCATTGACGAGGAATATGATCAACTAGTTCAGCACCTCCATGATTGTGCAAGGAACGCCAAGAGAGAGATAACCACAAAAAAACGACTGTCTTCGAACACTCTTGAGCTTATTTGCTTATTTGCCAATGTGGCTTGGAGCATGCCTCAGGCAACTGCAAGCTAAGGTCCGAGCTCGCAAAGCAGTGCAGAGAAGCAATCAAGGAAGACCTCAAAGACAAAGAGCAGCAGTGCTGGTAGATGCGGCAGAAGCCCGGAAAAGCATTCACAATGCCCACCTGTACTTCACCAACTATAAGACCAAGATGACTGCCCTCCAATGTACTGATGGATCTATCACATCTTCCAGAAGGGCAATGGAGAAGATTATTCATGACTTCTACTCAGATCTCTTTAATAGCCATGTCCACTTGCCCACATACCACATTCCGCACAATGGATATGTCATTCCCAAAGTTCTCCCTTCTGAAATCTGACATGCCATCTCGTAGGTAAAGAAACAAAGAGCACCTGGCCCAGACAAGGTCAGACCTGAACACCTGAAGAACCTGCCATTAGTACTCATCAATACACTGGCTCAGCTCTTCACATGCTACCTGTCTGAATGCAAGGTTCCATCCCAGTGGAAAACCAGCAGGACTGTACTACTATACAAGAAGGGAGACATCCATGAAATTGGCAACTATTGCCCAATATGCCTATTGTCTGTCATCTACAAGCTGTTCACTCAAGTCATCCTGAATAGGATTGGCAGAACACTAGATGAAGGACAACCATGCGAGCAAGCCGGGTTCCGCAAAGGATTCAGCACCATCAACCATGTCCACATGATACCCAAGATCACTGAGGTTTCTCGGGAATTCAAGATTTTGCTCTGTCTAAAGTTCGTTGATTTAAAGAAGGCCTTTGATTCTGTTGAGATGGAAGTGGTCATCGAAGACCTAGCCAATCAAGGAGTTCAAACTCAATACATCAGGATCCTCCATCAGCTGTATTATGGATTCACTACCAGGATCTCACCATTCTATAAGGAAGGAAGTGATCATCAGTGTCAAGAGAGGGGTTCGGCAGGGTGATAATATTTCACCAAAACTCTTCACTGCCACCCTCAAGAACGTCATGTGATGACTGAAATGGAAAGGAATGGGAGTGGAAATAGATGGTCGGCAACTACACCACCTTAGTTTTGCTGATGACATTGTTCTAATAACACCAAACATCAGCCAAGCAGCACAAATGCTGGCCAACTTCGACCGTGAGTGTGGAAAGGTCGGATTACAGCTGAATCTCACAAAGACAATGTTCATGGGAAACAGTCTTGTTCCTTACATTCCATTCACTCTCAACGGAACAACCATCTTGAATGCAACAGTTTTGTTTACCTAGGTCTAGAAGTCCACATGACGAATGACCTGGCACCTGAGTTGGGCAGGAGGAAGAGAATGGCTTGGGACACCTTCAGAGCATCAAAGAAATAACTAAGAGGATGAAGAACCTCTAGCTTCAAGCACATCTCTTCTATTCCTCTGTTCTTCCTGCATTATCTTATGCCTCAGAGACCTGGGCCCTACGAAAACAGGATGAGAATGCTATTCGGGTCTCTCAAAAAGGAGTTGAAAGAGCTATGCTTTGAGTATCACACTTCACTCAAATGAGAGATAGAATCTGGAGTTCCAACCTCCATCAACACTCAAGAATCTGGGATGCTGTCTCATTTGCCAAGGCATCGAAAATCAGATGGGCTGGACATGTAATGAGATTTATAGGTGACCGCTGGACTAGATTCATTACCGACTGGATTCCACGGGACGTCAAAAGATCGTGTGGATCCCCACCTACGAGATGGTCAGACTTCTTCATCAAGACCCTGAATGATCGGTTTGAGGCTCTTCATGTTCCTAGAATGAACATATGCCATTGGGCTACGCTAGCATGCAACAGGGATGAATGGAGATGTTACTTGCCCCCTCTTGAGCAAATCGATGAGTAACAGGATATCAAGTGGTCAAGTGATCAAGAATCCAACAACTCATCAAAAAGATCATACACCATGACCAAGTGGGATTCATCCCGGGGATGCAAGAATGGTTTAATATTTGGAAATCAATCAACATAATCCATCATATCAACAAAAGTAAATATAAATACCATATGATCATATCAATAGACACAGAAAGCTTTTGACAAGATCCAGCACCTGTTAATGATGAAAACTCTCACCAAAATGGGTTTTGAAGGAACTTTCCTCAAGATAGTCAAAGCCATCTATGACAAACCCATGGCAAGCACTATCCTCAATGGGGAAAAAATAAGGGCTTTTCCTCTAAAATCAGGGACAAGACAAGGATGCCCACTATCGCCACTTCTGTTCAATATAGTTCTGGAAGTACTTACAATAGCGATTAGGCAAGAAAAAGACATTAAAGGCATCCAGATAGGAAAGGAAGAAATCAAGCTCTCACAGATGATAAGATATTCGCAGATGATAAGATACTATATCTCAAGAAACTTAAATCCTCTACCAAGAAACTCCTAGAAACAATAGACTTGTAAAGTCACAGGCCATAAAATTAATGCCCAAAAATCCATGGCCTTCCTCTATGCAAATAATGAGAGAGAGGAAAGTGACATAAAAAAAATAATTCCGTTCACAATTGTGCCCCAGAAAAAAGTCAAATACCTCGGAATCAGCCTAACTAAAGAGGTAAAGGACCTCTACAATGAAAACTACAAAACGCTACTCCATGAAATAAAAGAGGACACGAGAAAATGAAAACATATTCCCTGCTCATGGATAGGAAGAATTAACATTGTCTAAATGGCAATACTCCCTAAAGCATTATACAGATTCAATGCAATCCCTATAAGGATACCCATGAAATTCTTCAAAGAAATAGGTCAAGCACTCCTGAAATTCACATGGAACAACAAAGGCCCACGAATAGCTAAAGCAATTCTTGGGAAAAAGATGTGGGGAGGCATTACCCTCCCCAAACTCAAACTCTACTGCAAAGTGGTAATAATTAAAAAAGCATAGTACTGGAAACAAGGCAGGGCCGCAGACAAATGGAACAGGGTAGAATATCCGTACACACAATCCCAAACATAAGAACATCTAATCTTTGATAAGGGAACAAGAAATGTGAAGTGGAACAAGGGAAGCTTCTTCAACAAATGGTGCTGGATAACTGGACAACCACATGCAAAAAAATGGGCTTAGACCTCATCCTAACACCATGCATAATAGTCAGATCAAAATGGATTAAAGATCTCAACATTAGGCCACAATCTATAAGGTACATTGAAGACAAGGTCGACAAAACCTTCCACAATATTGAGGCTAACAGTATCTTCAAAGATGACACCCCACTGACCAACCAAGTGGAAACAGAGATAAGCACATGGGACTATCTTAAATTAAGAAGCTTCTGCACCTCAAAAGATACAGTGACCAGAATACAAAGACAATCTACACAATGGGAAAGGATATTCACCCAATACCCATCCGACAAAGGGTTGATATCAAGGATATACAAAGTATTGATTGAACTCCACAAGAAGAAAACATCTAACCCCATCAAAAAAAATGGGGTGATGAAATGAACAGAAACTTTCCCAAAAAAGAAATCTCATTGGCTAAAAGGCACATGAGAAAGTGCTCTACATCACTAATCATCAAGGAGATGCAGATCAAAACCACAATGAGATGTCATCTCACACCACAGACACTGGCCCACATCCAAAAGAACAAAAGCAACCGGAGCTGCCGTGGATGTGGCGAGAAAGGGACCCTCCTTCACTGCTGATGGGAATGCCGACTGGTTCAGCCCTTCTGGAAAACAGTATGGACGATTCTCCAAAAATTAGAAATTGAGCTCCCATTTGACCCAGCAATACCACTCCTGGGAATGTATCCTGGAGACACCAAAAAAGTACAGTTGAAATGACATCTGCACTTCTATGTTCATTGCTGCACTGTTCACAATAGCCAAAATCTGAAAAAAAAAAAAAAAAAAACCCGAGTGCCCAAGAACAGATGACTGGTTAAAGAAACTTTGGTACATCTACACATTGGAGTACTATGCAGCTGTTAGAAAAGATGAAGTCATGAAATTTCCATACAAGTGGTCCTACATGGAAAGTATCATGCTAAGTGAAATGAGTCAGAGAGAGACAGACATAGAAAGATTGCATTTATCTGGGGAATAAAAAGTAACAAACTAGGAGACTAACACCCAGGAATAACTGAGATAAATACTAGGAAGTTCACTCCATGCTTGGAGGCCAGCCGCACATGCTAGGGTAAAAGGCAGCTCAGATAGAGAACGGAGCACCAAGTAAAGGGTGTTGAGAGGATCCTCTCAACAAAGTAGACTATAGACTGAACATGATTACCACTCAATGCCTCTTTTGCAAACCACAGCACCAAACAGGAGAGAGAGAACAAAAGGGAATGCTCTCCCACAGAGGTGGGATGGGGCGGTGGGAGGGATACTGGGATCATTTGGGATGGAGAATGGGCATGGGTGGAGGGATGGGTACTCGATCATTTTATACAAAACCCTAGCTCAAAAAATTGCAAGTCTACAACTGTACCTCATGGTGTTTCACTAATAAAAATTTTTTTAAAAAAGTAAGGAAGGCAAATGAAATCTGAGATAACGCTTTTAAAAAAATGACTCAAACATTGGTTTTCTGCACTAAGGATCATTCATGGCAAGCTTGGGGAGCCAACTGGGATGGCAGGTTATCAAGTCTGGGTGTGCCATGTGCAAGACAAGTGCCCTAGCTGCTGTAATACGTCTCCAGCTGGACTTTCTAATAGCTCTTATGTAAAAGGCCGTTTACCCAATACATTAGGTCCTTAATTGAAATAACTAGTCATTTAGAGGAAATAGATTTATAAAGATCATGGTGAAATTTTATTTTTTTGAGTTGGGCTGGTGCGATTGCACAGCAGTAGGGTGTTTGCTTTGCATGCGGCCAACCCGACCGACCTGGGTTCAATTCCTCCACCCCTCTCTGATAGCCCAGAAAGCTACCGAGAGTATCTCGCCCACATGGCAAAGCCTGGCAAGCATGCCAAACACAGTAACAAGTCTCACAATGGAGATGTTACTGGGCTCGCTTGAGCAAATCAATGGACGGGAGGACAGTGACAGCGATAGTGAGTTTATAATCTATGACAAGTCATACCTTACCCAGTGGGAGAAATTATTTTGGCCATGACTGGCTCTGTACTCTGTACTCTGATCACTCCTGCTGGGGCTTGGTGAACCATAAGGGATGCTGGGAATGGAACCCAGGCCCACTGCTTACAAGGCAAGCTTGCTTGTGGGAAAAATTTTAAGGATAAAATTGACAAGTGACCGACTTCTCATCCTTCTGCTGCATAGGTAAGACACATTAAAATACTCTTTCGAGCCTAAATAATGCAAAAACTACTGGTGTGGAAGTTTTTATTCCCTAAGTATCCTAGTTTCAGGGTACAATGTGCTCCCCCCTGCCCCCATCTTGATAAAAGAACTTAAATTGATAGTTTTACTGACTAGAATGGCTCAGTAGTGCAGGTGTTATCTACACCTTATCCTCAGATATGCACCAAGAACCTGTAACCAAGAGTAGTTACCAGTATTTGCTATGGAAATGACTTTTCTGGGGCCATCTGATGAACTCTATTAGAGAAATGGATTGGGGTGGATGTGGGTGGGTTAGGGGTGAGTTTCTGTGCAAGTCTAGCATTTGTCAGCTGTGAGAATCAATATGCAGAAAGATTTGTTTTTTTTTTCTTTTTAAGATAAAGCTCTTAGGAAGCCTTCTTAGTTTCACTCTTCCTTCATCAAAAAAAAAATGTCACCCATTCCAAAATCATGTACTTTTGCTTTTACAATTAAAACATGTAGGATTACTATGACAGTGCAGTTTTGTTTGGAGTTAAGAATTGAAAGACTTGGGATCAGCTGTCCAAGAACTAGCTACACGAAACTAGCCAAGTTCATCTGTTTAAAACTTTTTCTCATTATATAATCTGAAGACTATTACTTGGTCTTCCTACCAACCATACACCCTCAATCTGTAGTTCAACATCATTTTTTTCCCCCATTTTCTGGCTTATTCTACAAATGTATTTGGAGGCTGAAAGTATGGCTGATTGATTTGTATCTTAAGTGCTTATCACAATGACCATTATACTGTATACTCATTAAAATATCCATCGGCCTAGTGAGTAAATGAAAATATTTGGAAAGTTTCATGGGACTAAGTAGATTAAACTGTATGAAGTAAACAGGGAGAACTTCAGTTTTTCTGTCCTTAGAGTTGGCAGTTTCTTCCTATAGCACAAATGGGCCTAAGCAGCAGTTCACATGAGATAAAGATGCCTAGACGTAGGTAAATTCGCAATCTTCTGGAAGTGTCCACACTCCAAAGGCCTTAGGCTTCCTTTGCGTCACCTGGTGTTCAGTGTCATACACTGTTCTCTGTACACAGCCATGCTGATTCTGTCAAACAATACCTGCAAATAAATAAATAAATAAATAAATAAATAAATAAAAAATGCTGAAAACTTATTCTGCAGCATTATTTTGTTTGATTGCTCCCATTCTGCTTATTTTTAATAATGACATCAGTTAGAAATGACTGAGATCTTATTATTTACCTGGTATTATCTGCTAAGACATATTAACTCATCATATCCTCACCACGGTGCAGGTTTAATTATTCCACCTCATAAGATCTCACAGGAGAAAAAGAGATTTGAGTATTTTGCCCAAGTTCATACAGTTAAAAGGCAATCAAGTTTAGGTTCCAGCCTTAGCTTCCTCGCTCCATAACCCAAGCTTTCAACCATGCCGTCCCTCAACTTACTGGCTTAAAATTATTTCCTCTAGAAAACAGCAATGTTAAGAATTTTAAAGTTTACTTTGACCAATTTTTAAATTCATACTTCTTATATCTAAAGTCATCCAAACTTTATTTTTGGGAGGGGGGTTGTGCTTTGGCCTCTCTCTGGAAATGCTTGGTGGTTGCTCCTGGCAGTGCTTGGGTGATCATGTGTAGACTAGGAATAAAACTGGGGTGGATGCAAGGTGAGCACTTTACCCCTTTAGTAGGTCTTTGGCCCGTTTTCCCAAGTTTAATAAAGTTCTCTTTGTGTTTTCATACTGATAATGGGACTCGAGAGTACTTGTAAATTCATAAGATGAAGAATGCACAATTTGACAAATGTTTAGCAAAGGGGTTGTTACAGTAAAAAAACAAAACAAAATCATTCAAAACCATACACTAAGATTCTAAAAAATGTTTAATTTATCGATGAGTTTAAAACAAGGTGATTTTACTTCTATAGCTTAGACCAGGTCAAGTTTGTTATGGATGCAGCACTTACAAAGGTTGTTTACCTTGACAGCAGCAAAATTATGACAACTCTAACTGCATTCCTTACTAGTCACACATCTTGTAAATTCAATGATCTGCATTGTGTATTTTCCATAATAACAGCAGGTGTCATGTCTTAAGTACCAGATATCAGCAACTGAGGTTCTAATAATCAAGTATTTTAACATGAGGTGAACAGAGAAAACTCAGTTAACAATAAACCAAATAGAGTACTTGTTAATAAGTTTTTCATATCTGCTTCTATTAGCATTCCAGAAGCAACTAGCATGAATAAACCATATCTTAAGCATCCCTGAATTACCCTGTAGCTATATTCCGAAGGGTTGTAACACTTTGCTTAAGAACTGACAGTATTAAAAAGGCAAAGGCATTTTAACTCAGTACACAAGATATCTTACTTGATCTATAAAAATAGAGAATGTCAATGTTTTATTTGCCACAGGGATGAGGGAAACATCAGTAAAATAAATTTGATAACATGACTCATACTTCATTACAAATGATTTTTTTCTAAATTCACAACTTTCACATTTGGCTGAGCTAAAAAAACAAAAACACAACACTAAAAAAAGGAACTTTCCCTTCATGTAAGTAGGCCAAGTCACATGATTCCTCTAAATGAGAGTTTAAATGAGCATGGGTGCACTTTCCTGGCTGGGAAAATATCGTCCTTAATTTAGTGAGTTTAAATCATTCACCCTCGATGATGAATAAACCCCTGGGTCAAATTCAGAACCCCGAATTAGCCAGTTTCATAGGAAGTTCACAAAATTTATACAACAAACATGAAGCATTTTCTTCGTTGTCTTAATGGGAAAAACCAAAAAATACTTCGTCCTTTTTTCTTAAATGTGCCTTCTAGATTTCTTAGGCATACTATACATCTACATGTAGTTTTTTCCTTACAGAAAGAACAATGTGTTCAGCAAGTTTGGCACCCCACTTGAGTAGGAGTAATGAAAACTAGGTTACTCAAACTGCTTCATTTTTCCTTGCTCTCCTTAGCAGTAATACAACTTTGTCTTAAGAACCAAGAGAGAAAAAGGACACAAACCTAGAGATATCTGGGGAGGAAGGAAATTCAGAAATGGTGAGTAAAGCGTTGGCCAGGCCCTAAAGCCATACTGTGGATGTATCACACCTAACTAAAACACTTTAATGCTGCTGTCTTTCAGACCCAGGTGCGAGGTGTCAATGATGTACCAGGAACCTTCACAAATAAATTTCAACTTTTTTTTTTTACCATGAAACAAAGGCAATGCAAGTGCTTTAGGACCACAAGCTTTGGAGGCATAGAAGCCCACTAGTAAACACTCTGTATCCATGGTTGAGAGAGAATAAGGATCACTTTTAACAGCTGCTGCCAGAAGAACCTCCTTGGAGGGGACACTGAGGTCATTCATTCTCCGTCCCCAGATTGCCAAGATGGGAAGGGAGACACAAGAGATTGCCCCCCCCCACACACACACACACTTGCACGTGGCATCCGCCTTTCTCCTCCAACGCCCCCAAGCCTCTCTGGAGGCGGCGGGCAGAGCAAAAGCAAGGCTCACTCGGGCATGGCAAAGTCTTTGGTCTGTTCTTCCTGGCTGTCCACCCGGTAGCGCAGCTGCGCGCGCAGGAGCCGGTGGTTGTCCAGGGAGGGCAGCAGCGTGATCTCCCCGGAGATGCGCGTGTCCTGCTCCACCGGCACGGGCTCGTTCAGGTAGAGCAGCACCTGCTTCCAGTGCGTGGCCTGCTGGAAGGGCGACGTGGACAGCACCAGCGGCTGCTCCGCCTCCCCGGCGGGGAAGGTCACCTGGAACCAGAGGGCGAAGCCGTGCAGCGGCGCCGAGCCGTAGCTGCTGAAGGCGAAGCGGCCGCCCACGCCCGTCTGCAGCTCCCGCTCCAGGCCGGCGCGGGCCAGGTCGAGCCGGGCCACGCGCTGCGGCCGCGCCAGCACGTCCTCGCCGCTCAGGCCCTCCACCACGAGCTCCGAGCGGCCCATGAGGCAGCGCGTGGCGAAGCCCTCCAGGCAGCTCATGTCCACGCCGTAGCTCTGCTGCACCTGGCTCCAGAAGCCCAGGCGCAGCTCCAGCATGTGGTCGCTGATGGGCGCCACGAAGAGCTCGGCCGAGGCGGGCAGCAGCAGGCCGCCCTCCTTGAGCCACTTGGCGCGCGCGTGCAGCACCGAGCTCAGCATGGACTCGTGCAGCAGCCCGTAGCCCATCCACTCGCTCACGATGGCGTCCACCCGCTCGGGCAGCTCCACCGTCTCCACCGTGCCCGGCAGGACGTGCACGCGGTCCTCCAGGCCGTTGAGCCGCACCACGTCCCGCGCCTGCTGCCAGATGGCGCTGGCCTCCACGGCGTACACGCGGCGGGCCCCGGCCTGCGCGCAGAAGATGCTCAGGATGCCGGTGCCCGCGCCCACGTCCAGCACCGTCTTGCCCTGCAGCGCCGCGCGGTTGTGCTGGATGGCCAGGCGGTAGGCGTCGGTGCGGACGCGGTCCGAGATCATCTCCTCGTGCACCGAGATGTCCGAGTAGGACTCGTAGTACAGCTGGTCGCGCTCCCGCTTCGTCCGGCGGGGCCGCGGCGGGGCCGCCCCTGGCTCCCCGCCGCGCTCGTCTCCCGGCTCCTCGCCGCCCCCCGACTCCAGCTTCCTCTTCGCGGGCTGCGACATCTTGGCCCCGCGGCCTGGCTCCCGGCAGCCCTCGCGCGCCGGCGCGGGGGCTTCTGGGATTTGTAGTTCGCCTCCCGACTCGCTCCTTCCGGCCGGGCTGCTGGGCGTGGCCCAGGGCAGCGCCTCCGGGTGCTCCGGAGCTCAGCTCGGGGGCATGGGACGCGCCCTGCACGCCTTTCCTCGTCCGGGCATTCGTTTCGCCGCCCTGGCCTTAGCTGCTCTTCTGTTTTTACTCCCCTCCTTAGGTGAACACGCCCAGTGAAAAAGAGCAAAAAAAAAGAAGGAAAAAAAGAAAAATCCACCCTTTTTCTTTTTTTTTCTCCCCTTCTGTTCGGTTACTAAATTTTATCCCGCTGAATCACCGTGGTGGCACCCGTCACATGCTTTACTAGGAAAGTTGCGCCTCTTAAAATAATTCTCCAGACTTGGATTCTTCTTGGCTATTTTGGGTTAGAGATAGGGGGCAAGACCAAAAGAAGGAAAAAAAATAAAAGTCTAAATGAAGCACAGTTAAGATAATACGAAAAGCATGGTTTTGATTCTAATAAAGCCACAATTAGCTGACCCGCTTAGGCAAGGCAAGTTCTAAAGTTATCTTTCAATTACCCATTCACATGCTATCAAGAAGACATTACAAGAGAAGAGCAGTTGAAAAACAACCAGGGTGTTTTACAGGTTATTATTATGTTCCTCATAAATACTACATCTTTTGTGAGCACTTTTCTGTGGCACTTACTTTTTTCCTATGTGTTTTCTTGCCCCGGCAAGATTAGTAGCTCCTCTTGTTCCACTCATGCATCAGCTGTAATCTCGCCCCACTTTGGTGCTCATTATGAAAATAAAATATACATGTGATGTCGCCGTGTTTGTTTTTCTTTAACAAGTAAGCTGAAAGCATTATTTTCTCTCAACTTCAAAAAGGCACACACTCTCAAGAAAAATAACATATTTTATTAAACTAGGTTGATTTGAAGCAAAGGCTTCTACTTTTTTGAGGGAAAATTTCTTCAGCCCATTCCCTATTAATCTCTCATTTAATGGAATAAGTTTATTGGCTTAACATCAGAGACCATGCTTCTAACTCTGGTCTTTCAATCTCATTAGAAATCTCTATGGAAAAATTTTAAAATACTTAAGCCTGTGTCTCACATCAAACCAGTTAAATCAGAACTACTAGAAAGAACCTGGGCAGAGAGTTGTAGAAGCTCCCTGAGGAATTTCAATGGGTATCCAGAAGGAGAACTATGTTTTTCAGTAAAATGATCTTAGTTAAATCGTGTTTCATTATTCTGACTGATAAATTATATTGTCAGTGGCCTGTACTCAACCATATAAAACTAAAACTAGTTCAAAACAGTCCCTCTCTTTTTGTGCGTCCAGTCTGAGATGTTGTTTTGAAAAAATAGAGATCCAGTACAGTATCTAGAACTAGACTTATAAATGTGATTGCACTAACATACTACTTTTAGACTCTCACTTAGAATATTTCAAAAACCCAGAATAGACCATACCATTTCCCAGTAACTTCTCATTGTAATCATTGAGACAATAGGTAACCACAGAACTTATCTCATCTCATTTGATTCATTCCAAATCCTCCTGGGCTCAGAATATACTAGCCTTAAGTAACACACCCCTTCTAATGTCTCCTGTCTTATGTTCTTTGGAAACAGAAGAATTCTTTGCCTCAGCATCTTACCTTAAAGGCTTCTTATCTATTGTATCTCAATTTAAATAATTCTCTCTTTTTTGCTTTTTTTTTTTTTTTTTTTTTTTTGGTATTTTGGGTCACACCTGGTGATGCACAGGGGTTGCTCCTGCCTCTGCTCTCAGGAATAACTCCTGGTGGTGCTCAGGGGACTATATGGGATGCTGGGAATCCAACCTGGGTCAGAAGCATGCAAGGCAAACACCCTCCTCGCTGTGCTATTGCTCTAGCCCCAATTCAAATAATTCTTGAAAAATGCCTTCCTTTGTTAAATACTTTTCTCTAATCTAAAACACTGTTTATTTCCTTCAAAGCTTTAATTATAAAATGTGTTAATTTTTCTCATTGTTTTCTGAACAGTGTAATCCCCAGGACAGTTGAACTTTGCTTTTTCTACTACTTCAACATACATCTCCACTAGTTACTAGCCCTAGAACAGAACCTACTACATAGAAAATGGTCAGTAGTCTTTTTTAGTGAAAACGGTTTTGGAAACAATCAGTTGCTATTATTCATAGAGGCAGGAGCAAAGAGGTCTGAAGTCTATGGCTCATAAAAAATTGAATCTGGTAATTTCTGTTATAAATTTAGGTGTAGATTGCATTTGAGAAGTTTCTAAATGTGGGAGTTGTTTTCCAAATACTTTTATTCCCTGTTGACAGAAGGAGTCCAAAACACTGTGAGCAAGGACAAAAATGGCCTATGAAACTTGCCCTTCTTGTGCTTTGCACTGGATATGGAGAGGGACTTCTATACTATACACAATTATTTTCAGGAGGAAAGGAATCCAGATCATAGATTCCATAGGTAAAGGTAAAGGCCCTCCCGTTGATCGTCGATTTGCTCGAGCGGGCCCAGTAACATCTCCATTGGAGACTTTGTTGTTACTGTGTCTGGCATATCGAATACTCTCGGTAGCTTGCCGGGCTCTCCGAGAGGGGCGGAGGAATTGAACTCGGGTCCTTGTAATTCAGCAGCAAACCACCTGGATTCTAGAAACTGTAGAGCTGTGTGGTTAGTGCACTCTACATTTTCACTCTGCATTTTCATTGGTTAACCCACTTCCATTCAATGCTCACAACAGTGTTTTCCGACAAACAGATCTTGAAATTGGTTAGGTACATCTTCATTCACATCTTCATCTACGTTGTAAAAGGAAACAGGAAAAATCAAATGCATGAACAGGAAAAAGGAGACTTTTCATAAAACTTATTTTCAATTATGTATACTACATGTGTATTTCTTGGCACAGATTAGTATTGGAAATTTTAAGATCTGGACTTTCTGTTCTCCAAAACATTGTGGACATCGAGTCAACATTTCTGTGCCTTTCTGTTGAGTGTCTGCTAGGACCTGGGCGGGGTTGGGTCAGTGATCTGCTGGTGATGCAGCACTGCAGCCAAAGGGACCACACTCAGAGCTGCTTCCCTTTGGGTGATGCCAGGAGTGTAGAGACATGCAGTACCAGGGTCCAAACTCAGGATCTCTACCTCCAACCACTCTCTGATCTGATAATACTTATGTATAGTTTTTTTTCTAATTCTTTTCGTCTATATGTGTGTGTATTTACATAGAGGTGTCTTTCCTATAGACTGTGGACATTTATACACTGAGAGTTTGTATTTTTCACTTTTTTTTGTCCTTTTTGGGTCACACCCAGTGATGCACAGGGATTACTCCTGGCTCTGCACTCAGGAATTACTCCAGTGGTGCTCAGGGGATCATATGGGATGCTGGGAATCGAACCCAGGTCATTCACGTTCAAGGCAAATGCTCCACCCGCTGTGCTATCACTCCAGCCCAGTATTTTTCACTTTTGTAGAGAGAATATAGCATGCTGTGCTGAAATGGGAGCCACTTCCTTATCCTGGATTGTCAGTTCTGAATACACACAGGACCATACTTCTGTGTTATATGACAGAAAGAAAGTTGATTGGTTTTCTGCATTATACACAGTTCTGTATTTAATCTTTTATTTATTCAAAAAATATTCTGGACTTCTCTGCATAAATATTATAAGAACACATGAGCTTGTTAATAAACTGATAAAACTACTCCTAAGAATTAAGTAGATTTTTTTTTGTGTGTGTTAATGTTTTATCATCATATCTTATGTATTTTAGGGATTGGGGGAATGTTCCTCCAATGCATGACTCAGGGTCCTAGTGGCCAGATAGTCTCATGTAAAAGGTTGGCAGTTCAGTGGGAGGCCTGAGGATGTGGTGCAGCTTCAATTCGGAGGGGCCAAGGATTACCTGGGACACTTTAGTAGTGCTGGGCTCTCCAGCACGGCACCTGGCAGTGTTCAGGTGGCTCCTGAAAGTGTCTGGACTACCATGTAGTGCCAGGAAGTGAGCCCGGTTTGGCCAAGCCATACTATCACTCCAGTTTCCATTTTTATGTTTTCTCTTTCTGTCACAACTCTCCACTTTCCAGTCTTATTCTATCTTAGATTTACTGACATAATTTCTTCCAACAGCTAAGTATTTCTATTTTCTTTTCCTTTTTAATTTGAAGATTTCCATTTAGATCTGTGTTCTGGGAGCGGGTAGCAGTTAAGGGAGCATGCAGTGCTGCTGAAGGGTCCTGGGTAATCTCTGGCACTGCAGTCAGTGACCTGCTCCACTGTGACCTGGGACTGAATTGTTGGTCAGGTTAGCTGAGAATCTCTAGAAGGGAATCCTGAGCACTGTTTGGGAGCCATCCCCCAATCACAATGTTAATTAATGCTCAGTAAGGGTTGAAAGTATTAAGTTAGGATTTAAAGAATTCTTAGTGATTCTCAAAATGTATAATGGTAAAGTAGCAGTGAGGTAAAAAATGTTGTAAATATCTCTTTAATATGACATAGTTGCCCATTAGATAACATGGTTGACCATTCTGCAGCTACTTGAAAGCTGTCAGCATTGAAAGAATTTTGTTGAAAAAAATTATATAAAATAAAGACAGAATGGTGATTTTGTGTTTTAGTAAGTCAGAACACCAGAAAAAGTCTTATATTGATATATGTTATTCTTTGTATGTGGTCATTATCTTTTACATTTATGGTCTACTGGCCTAGCTATAAGCCCAATAAATAGCTCATTCATAGCTCCCTGGTGATATTATTCTGAGTGATTGTAATTGTTTTAGAAAATGTTTTTATTGAATTGTTTAGGTAGTGACAAGTGGGATATTATGAACTTAATCTATAAGTATCAATTCAGTTTAAATTTATTGAACCCTCTTAGAGTATCAAATATGACATTTTAACAATTTCAGGTATAAATACTTGCTATGGCATTTTAACAATTTCTATAAATCAGGCAGCTATAATAAAAACGGTACTGAAAAATAGGAATGTGAATTATAATATGGAAACAAGTAACATCAGTGTATCTATGTAAATAAATAATTGCTTTCCTGTCTCAGAAGCTGAATCAGGTAACTTAATGAAGATCAGGTATTAAGCCCAATCAATATCTTTTAATAGAACTTCTCTCTCTCTTTCTTTCTCTCTCTCTCTCTCTCTCTCTCTCTCTCTCTCTCTCTCCCACCCTCTCTCCTTTGTGGAAGCTTTTTGTGTGAAAGTAAACCAACCAGTTACTTCATTTAGATATGAATGTTCTCACTGCATTTTCACAAGGACATTTTAAGAGCATATTACCTATATTAAATCAATGTAGTTACAGTACTTCTAAGATTATCAAAACGTGGTTTGTAGATCAATAGCATTAGCATCACCTGGGAAATTTTTAGAATTAGATAATCATGAACTCCACTGTAAGCTAATGAATTAAAACCTCTTGGGTTGGGGCTCTGTAGTCTTTATTCTAATAGCCCTTTAGACAATACTGATGCACATTGAAATTAACTTCACTAGATAACTTGAAGAACTGCAGAAACTGGTGTGAAACTATACAGAAATTTTGGAAAGGATGAAACATCGATTATCTTAATGCTGGGTAAAAAATTAATGTAATGAACAGTCAAGAACAATTAGCACTTAAAATCTTATTTAATTGTTTTAATTGAAGCAACATGGTGTAAAGCATCATATAACTTTCAGGTGTGTATTATTTTTAATTCACATCTGTAAGTGCTACATTAAGTTCACCACTTAAAAGTCCACATAGATTCTGCCCTATTCTATTGACTTTTACTGGATTCCTAGTATCTTTGGGGGCAATTCTGGAACTGCTTCTCTGAGTTCTCTGCCAAGCAGCGATGAAGGTGTGCGGGAGGAACTGTACCACTTTCTGGAGCTTGGGGTTCTATGCCAAGTTTATGTGGTTGCTGGCAAAATTCAGTTCCCTTCAGCTGTAGAACTGAAGGTTCCCTCTTTCTGCTTTTCACAAGGGGGCAATTGTCAGCTCAGGAGCTGAGACTGTTGGAGTGTCCTTGACACATTACCCATCCTGTCTTTCTCACAGCAGCTGGCACTTGTTCAAATCCAGTAGATGCATTCTGCCTTTTGTGCTTCCTAAGCAGTAATGGAGCCTTGGGGTCTCTTCCAGTGATTGTTTACCTGCTGGCTTGACGCTTCAGTGTGGTAGTTTTAGGAGATGATGCTATAGTCTAGAGGATCACCAGGTGTAGGGAGGCCTCCAGGGCTACCCTGAATATGTTGATGGGTGGTGGGGAAAACTGTGCCCTGGATCCAATAGGGGAGAGGAAGGATGTGCCCTTATCCTCCATCTCCCACCTATTCAGGGATATTCTTAATGCAAGTCATTATTTTGTCTTCCTCTTCTCCCCAGGAAAATCTCCCCTTTGATAAGACAAAATCCACTGATTTGAGACTTTCATCATGTCTGTAAAAATGACACTTTCAGATGAAGAAAATGGCTCAGAGTTAAAAAAAACCCTTGGTGTGTTTCTACTGAAGCTTAATAAATATTGGCAAATTCCTATAAATAAATGTCTTATTGAACTGTGGATGTGACCCATAGCTTGTGGCGATGACTGGATCTCCTAGATCTGAAAGCGGTGTGAACAAACTGGACACATTTTCATAGCACAGCTTCTTAACGCAGCTGTTGCAGAGTTTGCCTCAGCTACCTTGAATTTCTGAACCCAGTCTTATGAAAAGGCCGAGTCCCAATAGGGGCACTTTTTCTAGTCTGGATCCAAGAAAAGAAAACTTCTGAAAAGAAGTCAGACTGAGACAAGGCCAGGTGAAACCTGGAGAATCTGATAGATCTCAGCTCTCACAGAATGAAAACAAGAAACAAAACCCTTTTGCTACTGTGAACCACTGAGATATTGTGATCATGCATTCTGGCAAAACCCAAGGCTGACATGAATATGCATACTCGAATTTGTTTGGATCAAGCTGCCTTCCAGGATGGACATAAAACCTATTATGAGTGCAAAAAATTCTATTGTTTCTGTATCCATCCAGTTCTATTCTTTTACTCTTTCTCAAATTTTGGTGATGATGAAGGCACAAAAATATTGAGTCAAAACAATGCTCATACACAAGTTAGAAAATAGATATCTATTGGAAAATAGAATAGAAAGAAACTTTCTCATCTAGAGAGGATCTTAGTATAGGACTAAGTCATATATGGCTCATTTTGTAGGTTTTATTATAGGAAAACTAGGTCTTTGCATTGCTTATCAAGTGACAACAAAGTTTTCAGAAAATGCAAGGGTTATACAGGACAGTTTTGCTAGATTCAGGTTTTAATACTCATTTATTTGGCCATGGTCCTTTGGGATGTTTGGCCACTAAACTTGTTGGGCCAAGGCACGAAATCTATTCCCACCTGCAGTAGGCTACCGGTTCTGGGCCAACCCAGGTGGGAATAGATTTCGTGCCTTAGCCTGTTCCCCCTGGTGGCCCAGTGGCGGCTATCCTTCAGGGGCCACTGGACAGTCAGGTTTGGGCCCGCAGTGACAAAACTTGTTGGGCTTCATGGGATGGGGGTGGGGGGAACCGGGACTGTTCCTCCCTCCCTCCCTCCCTCCCTCCCTTCCTCCCTCCCTCCCTTCTTCCCTACCTCCTTCCTTTCTTTCTCCTTCCTTCTTTTGTAATTTTTCTTTCCCTTCTGCAGACCTAAGATTCATCCACTGATGGTGTAGCAATGTTCACCCTCATTACTTTATTTTAAAGTATTCTATTATATGATTATATTATCATTTATTTGAGCATGTTTTCCTTCATAGACCCCCTGAGAAATAATCATTCCCAGAAGAAATATATATTTATTTAAATTTTTTAAGTTCTAATATTTTAAATTTATATAAGTAGTTAATTTTATTAGCATAAATGCCCAATAATGACTAAAAATTACTGTGTGCTTACAATATATAGAAATTGCCTGCGTGACTTTTACATTATAAATAACTAATAAAAAATACTGAATGCCTCTTTTCTAAACTGAAAAGCACAAGGGTAAACAAGGGATTTATTTATTTATTTATTTTGTTTTTTGGGTCACACCCAGCAATGCACAGGGTTTATTCCTGGCTCTGCACTCAGAAATTACCCATGGTGGTGCTCAGGGGACCATATGGGATGCTGGGAATCGAACCTGGGTCGGCCGCATGCAAGGCAAATGCCCTTCCTGCTGTACTATTGCTCTAGCCCCCTAAACAAGGGATTTAAAAAATTTTTTTACATTTATATTTTAAAAAATAATCAAATTCTTAATGTCTGTGAGATAGATATTTCCTTATTTTCACAATTTGAGAAACCAATGCACAGAGCAGTTAAGTCTTATTTATTTTATTTATATTTTACAAGGAGAATGATGGGTCGCATTTTCCTAATCCTGAAAGAGCATTGAAATGGCTCTTTAAAAATCTCAGGGCTAGGAAGAAGGAGACGTTACTGGTGCCTGCTCGAGGAAATCGACGAACAACAGGATGATTGTGATCGTGATATTTTACAAATTCCTTATAAACAGTGTTATAGAACGCAAGTTCAAGTATTCAAAACTTGACTGGAGCAAAACTGCTTGATTCAATGGCTCACAAGAAGACCCCAAAACAATTTTAGCTAGTCAGAAGGAAGGGTTTTATAGTCAAAAACCAGGGGGAAACGGGTGACCTAAAAAACATTAACTACCAGAACAACCAATAAAATCCCCTCACAGCACATTTCATCTAATTTTCAAACTTTTTAAATAATATAAGTGTTGGCATTTGGGGGAAGGGTAGACTGCCCTTTAGACGTTGGGGCAGGGCAATCCTCTCATCTTGTTCTTTGGCTTAATTTCAATAAGAATCAAATGTTTTGATCTCTCTAGTGTCTAGAGAAATGCCACAAATATATTCATAATATTAATCGTTTACATCTGGTAAACATATATTTCTTGCTTACTATACATCACAGAAACATCACTTCATCACTTATAAACATCACTGTTTATAAGGAGTTTTACTTTTACAGAACACAAGTGTGTGGTAGAGCAGTTTAGAAATAGGCAAAAAAGAGAAGTGACTTGTTTTTGTTTGATTCTTTTGCTCTGTATTACGCTAATGTATTTCATCCCTTTAGTTGCATAATAATAGTTGTACCTTCATTTATATGACTGTATAGTATTCCAGTTCATCTACCTCTAAAACCAGAATGATGTATCATGCCTATGAATGGCTTTGCATATGCAGGTAACTGAACTTTTTATTTCTTCTCTGTTCTGCAGTTACTCTCTTTTTCTGGATCAAGGAGGGGAAGAAAGCATATTAGGAATTGTTTTCCCCTTCTAATCTCCACAAGTGTTTTACTCAGAAAAATTTTGGTGCAGCTATTTTGAAATCACTGTATCACTGTATCACTGTCATCCTGTTGTTCATCGATTGCTTCAAGCAGGCCCCAGTAACGTCTCCTTCATCTTAGCCCTGAGATTTTAAAAAGTGCCACATTCGAGGCTCTTTCAGGGTCAGGAGAATGAGACCCATCATTGTTACTGGTTTTTGGTATATTGAATACGCCATGGGGAGTTTGCCAGACTCTGCCATGTGGGCAGGATACTTTTGTTAGCCTGCCAGATTCTCCGGAGTAAGAACTAGATAATAAGATGTTGCAACTGCGCGCTTCCAGGAGCAGGGTTTTATAGTCTCTGGGTCTTGGCCGCTGATGGGATTACACAGTGCCAGGGGCAGTTGGTGGGTATAACGCCTACATACTGGAAGATGGGGGAATCTAGGTGGAGGAGGCCTCAGTCCCAATCCGAGCAGGCTTGGAGATCTATGCCCCGGGTTCCGCACACCTGGGTTCCTCTGTCTGTTCCTTCATGCGTGAGGCTCGTCTGAATGTGTGGAGAGTGGTCTAAAGCATGGCTGTGCCTGGAACTGGAGGTCTTCAGCTGCCTATTTCCCATTTTGAAATAGTTCTTAAATTTTTAAGCTCCTTCAGCACGCCTATCATGTGACTGGCATTTAGGAAAGGGGGAGGAAGAAGTTTCAGGTATCACTCTAAAGAGCTCACAATTATTGGAGGTGGTAATGGAATGGATGACCCTCCAACTGAGCACTGGAGGTCCTTATTCCATACCCACTTCTTGCAAATGTATTTTCTAACCACCACTCCCTTAGCAAGAATCGTTTCAAGACTGTTACTTTGAGAAACTTCAAATCTTCCTTGATTTAAATTGGGTTATGCACCAATAAACCCACAGTAAATTGGAGGTTCCTAAACTTAAAATTGCTGAGCAAGAGATGAAGCTTGCTGTATTACTAGAGTATTATAAAATAGTGTGTAACAAACGTGACTAGTGGGTATGGAGAGCTAGTTCAGCAGGTAGGGCGCTTGCCTTTCTTGTGACCAACCTGGATTCAATCCCCAGCATCGCATATGGTTCTGTGAGCACCACAAGGACTAATTACTGAATGTAGAGCCAGGAGTAATACCTAAGCACTGCTGGGTTCGCCCCCAAACCAAAAAATGAATATAAAGAAAAAGACAAATGTGCATAGATTTGGCACCATCCAAAAATCATAAATTAAACCATTGTAAGTTGTGTGTGTCTGTGGCACTGAATCCCACTAAGACCTCTGTATAGATTTAAAATTACGGAGAGTGATGCAGAGATCTACTCTTTCTTAGGGTAACCCCAGGAAACATCTTAAGTTCCCTTAACTACTAAACTTGAGATTTACTGTTCTAGGATGGGTAGCCTCTTCCTTTCGTCTCTCCTTCTCCTCCATGTGCTACTTCATATTTTATTCCCAAGGTCCTTAATACAAAACAGCTTATACAGAATTCCCAAGTTTTCTAAAACACAAAAGCTCATAATTCATTTTGTTGTTGTATTAACTCAGGTTTATCTATGGTTTGCAAATGATAATAGGTGCCTTTTCAAAAACTTGAGGATAATTCTGAATTATTCAAAAGTCATTCATACATGGCTCTGCAGATATTTGATTTGCACCGAGTTTTATTGCTTGTTTAAGGAACTATTGTATTCTTCTGATAGCTGCTTTATGGTTCCTATTTAGTTGATATGCTTTGGGTATCATTGGAAAGCAAACTACATATTTAAGAATTCAATTTCTTTTCACTTTTCATGTATTTAAAGCTCTTTGTAAAATGCTGTGAAATGATGTTTTAATTATCATTATTATTTTGTGTGTAGGCTTTTTCAGTATCTGGATGATTGGATCTGGGTTTTGTTTTTGTTATTAAAATGTCCGCTGAATTCAAGACTTTCTCCAAAGACAGGAAACAAACTTTAACACATTTTTCCAGACTTCTTTTTATATTCTCAAATATGGTTTGCTGCCTCAAGCATGGTTGTCTTTACTGACAGAACTACCTTTTATCTTCTTTTTACAAGATAAGATTGATCTATTTTTTAAATTAATACTCTGGCTTTATATTCTTGTTATAGGCTTTGGGAATTGGTTAGAGCCTCTTAGTGTTGCATTATTTACTATGCAGCTATATCCAAAAGTACAATGAATACACTGAAATTAATAACTCCAGAAGGGTGTAAAGTGATAGTATTCACACTCAATTACAATAGTGATGTATTACACTAATACAATAGGGTTGCTATTCCAATGCAATATACTGAATAAGACTTAAGTGGCAGGGTAACAATATCAGCTTTATGAATTTAGAAAATAAAAGGAAGATACATCATTAGCAGGCATGGAGAACAATAAAAATACATATGTTATAAAACCTTATTTCAGTGTCAACATTCAGTGAAGGACACTGAGCAAATGAGCTTGAACATCCATTTGATTAGCTGGCTTCTTAAAACCTGAAACAACATTTATAGACTTTGGAAATAACAGAGTTGAAAGGATAAGAAGAATGGTTTGATCCTTCTAAGATTACTCTTTAGCAGCTAGAAATACAGAAAAGCAAGAGAGGTGGGGTCAAGATAGCAGTGCAAAATGAAAACGCTCCCAGGGTCTGTGAAGAAAAACAGGCTTATGAACATACGCTTTTGAAGGGCTTGTTCGAAGGCTCATCAGAAACCAGCTTCAGGGGTCTGTCAGAGAAAAGAGTGGAACAGAAACTGGAGGTACAGATGCTGGCCTTTGCTGAGAGACAGAGAAGGAGAGACTCAGATACAGTGACACAGGATCAGAGGCAGAGACAGAGAGAAAGATACACAGGGACAGAATAGAGAGACAGAGAGACAGAGACACACAAGTCACAAAAGTATTCACACACATTCACATACACATGCACACACACAGAGTGAGAGAGAGAGACAGAGAGAGAGAGAGAGAGAGAGAGAGAGAGAGAGAGAGAGGGAGAGAGAGAGAGAGCACACAAAAACCAACATGTTCCTCCTGTCAGAACGAATGGTGCCCGACCACAAAGTATAGGCCTGCCTGCCTTTATACATGGATCTTCTCAGTGAGCCACTAGAGAATGCAGAGCCAACAGGCAAATGGAGATTTCCTCTGAGACCAGCATCTCTGTCTCATGACAAAAAAGTCATGGAGTAGGATCCTTGTGGCTGCTTCTGGGTTTTGTTTTTAAATTTTGGGACTACACTCAACTGTACTCAGGCTCTACTCCTGACCTAGTGGGGCTGGAGGGACCAAATACCAGGGCTCAAACTTGGATTGGCCATGTGCCAGGTAAGGGTGCTACCTGCTGTATCACCGCTCCAGCCCCGTTCCTCTCACCTGTCTCTGAGGAGGGAGCAAACGGAAGGTCTTACTTGAAACTCTGGAGAGGAACAAAGAAGCAAATGCATCACTGGGCTTTTCTGAGGGACCACATTCCTTTGCCAGCCTGAGACTTGCTGGTTGGCAATAAGGACAAAAGCAGGAGTGCAGCAGCCCAAACCACCTTGAGCTGAAAAACAGGTGGCCTCACTATTTAACCCAGTTGCTTGCCCTAGGGCCTGTGAGTGGCTCCCCATCCCTAGAACCAGAGAGAGGCAGGCATGCATTTGTGTGAACTAATCCTTTGATGGGATTCACCACTCATTTATTCATTATCATTAGCCTCAATGAAATAAGGATAGAAGAATTATACCTCAAGATAGTTATGCCATATCTAGAAAACCCACAACCAACTTTTTACTCAAGATGATAAGCTAGAAGTCTCCCTAAGATTAGGCTATGCTTCAGATAAAAGGCAAATAACATATATATGTCTTAGATATTATTAGTTAGATGTTATTATAGATATTTTATGTATGTGATATGTATATATATGTGTATATATGTAAGAACTCATGAACTTTGGTGGCAACCAAAAATACCAAAAGTCCCATCAAAAATGGGGAAAGGAAATGAATAGACACATCTCTGAAGAAGATATATGGTCAAAGAGTAAGTGTAGGAAATAGTATTCATCATCACTTATTATCAGAGAAATGCAAATAAAAATGACAATGAAATAACATCTTATACCAGTGACAATGACATAACTAAAAAAATCTGAAACACCCACAAGCAGTGCTGATGGTGATGTAGTGAAAAAGAAACTCTCTTTAACCATTGGGGAATTTCATCCTCATCTTAGAGAGATTCATCCTCTATAGGAAACTTAGTATGGATACTGCTCAACAAATTAGGAAAAGAACTTCCATATGACCCAGTGATTCCAGTTCTTTATATTTATTCCAATAACACAAAAATTTGTTAAAAAGATACATACACACCAATTTTCACTTGTCTTAGGTACAAGAGTCAAATATGATAATAACCCAAGTATTTAATGACTGATGTATGGGTAAAGATGATGTGGTGTATATGCAAAATCGAATATTATATTGTTATAAGGAAAAAATAAAATCAGTTTTCTGTGATAGGGATATAATTGGAAGGTATAATTTTAATTATAAAGCAGTAAGTCACAGGGTGAACAAATGCTGGATAATTCTGTGTGGTATATAGTAAAGAAAACTGTATACAAAATATTTAATGAGGGCAAGTATTTGGGCTTTGATTGCAGGATTGAGATTATCAAACAGTGGCGGTGGGGAGCTCGGGGGGGGGGGCAAAGAGGCAGATTAGATGAGACAGAATGTTAGCGGTGGAGGATCTTGGGCCCTTTGGTAGCAGTGAAGGTGCAGCAACTTTATACATTAAACCCATGAGAGTTGTAACCATGTTGCTGGAATCATACTACCTAAAATGCAATTTACAAAAGAATATGTATGAAACCAGATCAGAAAGAATGAAAAAAGAAAAGGAAGAAAGGAAGGAGGGAGGGAGGGAGGGAGAGAAAAACAAACTGAAAAGCAAGATCAACTTAAGTCTGACAAATCCTGCCTTTCCATTTCTCACTTAATAGATCCTTTGGAGTGAGGTTGAAATGCACTTACTAGTTTTTTCCCTGAGAAATCCCATTTTTATGTATTCTATTTTCATCCTCTCTTTTTACTAAACTAATGACTATTTTTCAACCTAAAGTTATGAAATAAATAATTAGATGCAATTGTTGGATGGAATCCTAGTTCTTGGACTAAGATCATGAATCCTTTGTGAGTCTTCATGGTTTTTTTTTTTTTTTTTTTAGTTTTTGGGTCACACCTGGCAATTCTCAGGGTTTACTGCTGGCTCTGCACTCAGGAATTACTCCTGGAGGTGCTAGGGGGAACATATGAGATGCTGAGGAATTGAACCTGGGTGAGGCACATGCAAGGCAAGTGCCCTACCCTCTGTACTAACTCTTCGGCCCCAACCTTCATGGGTTTTATAGTGATGTCTTGCTTGGGCATCACAGTCACCTTGTAGTTTGATAGAATTTTGCATGAATGGGTCCCCCTCCCATAGATGTTCACTCTGGAGATCTGGGAAAAGTCAGGATATTTATGGTTTGTTTTTTTGTGATGTGTGTGAGTATGTGTGTATGTGTGTTTTCTTCTCAGGCAGTGCTAAGGAGGCCCTGCGACTACACCTGCTATTCTCAAACTCACCTGGCAGTTCCATACAAAGATGGGAAGCTGTGATATTGCCTGAGTCCTTGGGTAATGATGGAATTATTTGGATCATCCTGGCAGTACTGAGTATCTCTAGGGCCATACCTGGCAGTACTCAGAGGCATCCATACTGCACTTAGTATTGAGCAGGGGACTTTGTGGTGCCAGAAATTAGATCTGGGTTGGGTGCACGTTAGGTATATGCCATAGCTGATATACTATATCCTGGTACTAGGACAAATGTAGTTTTTGAGGATCCTATAACACTGTTGGTTTTCAGTATATTTCATAAAGTGGTGATGATTTTAAAAAGATATAGTAGCCTTAATTTGAATTACAACTTGAATCATATTTTTCCATATTTTGTCCAAATCTGTGTACTATAGAACTACCAAAATACAGAAGCAGAAAGGAAGAAACTAACTTCAAATATGATCACTGTTAAACTCTGAAGTATATAAGTGGACACAGACTTTATAGCAATAGAGCATAAAACTTTGCAATTAAAAGCAGAACTCCATAGGTATTACATGACGTAGTTTTTCTCATGTATATATAACTAGATATTATTTGTTTAAATTTGCCTTTGTTAATCAATGTTGTGTATCATCCACCTATTGTCCTTTACCTACACAATTTCCTGATTTTTGCGTTTTTTTTCCCCCCTCAGAGTAGTGATACATCTTATAATGCCCATTTCCTTTGGGGTGTAACTGTACACTTTACTATTGAGACAATCAAACGAATTTACAGTCCTCCAAATATATGCCACAAATGACGTCTACACAGGATGTTTTGAGTGTGCTGATAACTAAATCAGAACAGGGAAGCAGGCAGGATGAATATAAAGTAAGATGTGAAAGCAAAGCACCAGAAACATATGAGGTCATTTGGGAACTCTTTATTAAGGGTCAATTTTAACTTTTTGCTTACTATACTTATACCAGTAAGTACCTCTTTGTTCTCAAGAGTTTCTTAGCTAGCTAGCTAGCTAGATAGCTAGCTAGCTAGAGCATTGCCCTCTTTTTCAATGGTAAATTTTCAAGGGTCTTAATATTTTGATATTTTCTTCTCTCTGTTAAGATTTTGTTTCTTCATTTCCTTTGATTTTTTTGAATTGTTAGTTGATCTTTCAAGGTAGAAATAAGATTTTTTTGAGAAAGCTACCACCTGGTGAGTTAGATATAGGTTTGGTTTTCAACTGTTGTGAATTGCAGCAATAAGAAGCCTGGGCTCTCAGCACTAAAGACCAAATATTCACTAGGGAGATGCTGTTATCAGCGAATCTGGTTTCATTCTGGTGGGATAACTGAGTCTTAAAAAGCAATTTTTCCCAAACTTCATGTTTTGGAATATGAATATTGGAATTTGGAATATATCCCAGGAGCAGGACTGTACATGGTCTAATTATGGACGCCTCTCCTTTTCTGTTATCTTTTTTGCATTTTCTTTCTTGGGTCTGTTGTGAGCAGCCATTATTCAGTTATGATATATTTTCTTATTTTGATACTTTTGTTGTTTTTCTCTATTCTTTTGTTCTCTTTGTCCTTGTGGCTTTGTGTTATAAAACAAAAACAAAGCAAAACTCTATTATAGTATGATTTCAGGAAGGAAAATAAACTCATTTATTCTCTCTTTTTTTATCTACATGGAACTGCCTTTCTTTTGTAGGAAACTGTGTTAAGACTCTAATCCATAGTGATTCCAGTTAAAAGGAATTCTTTGTTGGGTTTTACCAAATACTAGCCCATTCTTCTGTATTTATCAGAACATTGCTCACTGTAATTCCAAACTTTAGGGAGTAGGACAGGGAACTGTGAAGAGAAAGATAGACATGTAATTCTGTGGAGAACCCTTGTTCTCTATCAGATCTATTGCCAGCACAGACTGCACTCCATTCTAGCTTAAATTCTCGCTTTTAGAAAGTTGAAAAGGTTGCCTTTCAATGAGCTAATTTAGTATTTTGCTAATTATGAAATGCAAGCCACCTGCCTCCAGAAAGAGGAGCTCAAATAAAAACTGTAGTGACTTTTATGGGCAAAAACAAGTTTTTAGCAGCAAGGCTTTAGAAATAAAATATTTAACAGTTGTTTTGAAAAACAAGAGCAATGCTTTCATATTGTTAGAGTATGTGCACAGGTAATTAATGTAAAGTGAGACCTGTGACCTCAGTTGACTGTATTGAGTATCACCAAATTAATTAATTAATTTATCCATTAAGTTATTGATTGGATTCTAAATTTCTGCTCACCAAAAAAATTGATTTTTCATGAAGAGTAAATATTACTTATCAATACTGGTTTTCTGATGTAGGTTGTGAAACTGACCTAATGATTTTATGTGTGTAGCTAGTACAGAATAAACACATATTATTTTCCTAGAAGTGATGACTTCTAAAGAGAAAAAGGGTTATAAACTGATAAAGTTTGGAGTGTAATATTTATAAATTAGAAAGTGAAGCTTGGGGTAGACAAAGATGAAACGGGATTTAAAATATAGAAAAAATAGAAGCAGAGAGATAATACAGGGGTTAAGTGTTTGACTTGCATTTGACAAAATATGTTTTACACCCGGTACCACATACAGTCCCTGAGCGATCCCTGAGCACAGAGCTAGGTATAAGGTCTGAGTACTGCTAAATATGGTTTCCAATACAAAAATTAACAAATAAAATAAAATAAAATATAGAAACTATAAGAGACTATAGAAACTATAAGAGACAATTGAGAACCATGTCATCCCCATCAAGATTTCAACTAATGTGCTTCTTAGAGAATGTTGATCTCCACGCTCTCAGTTTAAATATGGAATGCTTAAGCCCCAATATTTAGAGATGGGTCTTCGGGGGCAAGTATGATTCGATTAATCTAGGAGACTGGGAGTGTCATGATGGGATTAGCGGTTTTATAAGAAGAAGCAGAGAGAAAAAGTATTCCCTCTTCCCTCTCTGAATTCACAGTGAGAATGCAGCCATTTTCAAGCCATAAAGCAGTTCTTTTCAGCAGCAGTGGCACCCTGATCCTGGACTTGCAGTTTCAAGAATTCGAAGAAAATACAATTTTGTTCTTTTTGTTTCTTTGGGTCTTATACCAAGTCATGCTCAGAGCTTACTCCCAGCTCTGTGTTCAGGGAACAATCAAACCAGGCTAGGTATATACAGGGTAAGGCACTATCTCTCTGGTCCCTGTTTTTGTTGTTTAAGTTGTTTAATCATAGTGGGTAGCAAACCATTATTGAAGCTTCAAAGTCTGTGTTATTTTGTGGTGTCTGCCCTGGGAGATGAAGATCCTTCTCAACAGTGAATGTTATCTTGTTCTAAATGTTAATTCCACCAGATCACTCATGGTATGGCTTGGGGAAACAATCCCTGGTGCCAGGGATTGAACCAGATTTTGCCACATGTAAGGCGAGCACACTACCTGCTGTTCTAATTCTGATCTTTGTAGGTCACAGGTTCCCCCTGGATACTCCTACCTGGTGACTATTTTTTATTCAATGTAAAATGCATATCACAGTACCAGAAATACTTCTATGTCTCAGGTCTTGGCAGTCCTGTGTGTTCCTGGTTTTTTTTTTCCTAAGAAAAGCTGAAAATCTAGATTTTTAATTAAATTACCCATTATTCTAATATTGATAAATTCTACAAGACTATAAATTCTACATTGAACAAATCAACAAACAATGCATTTACACACTTAATGTCTATGCCCTAGCTCCCTAGCTCCTAAGCTCTTTGTGGGCTGTATTTGGGCTTTATTTTTAGTCTCTAATTCCACAGATCTTCTACTTATTCTTTTTTTGTGCCTTTGTATCTATAGGTAAAACATTGTTAATTAAATTCATTCTTTCATTATATTTTCTTTCATTTGTTATTTCAGTATTTCTTTTTAATTCATTTGGCTTCATTTCTTTGGCATATAGGTTTTGGTGAAGAGTTTTCTTAGGAGCTGTAGTTGGAGAAAGCTAACTGTGGGCATTCATCATTTTTAAACCATGTATATAATAGGTGCTTACTTAATAAATAAGTTTGTGCTTTAAAGCAAATTATGAATGATGATATCAACTTTATCATAGGCAGTTTGATATAAATGAGTTCACTTTTGATAGAATGTTTCTGATAATAAAAATATTATCAAACTTTCAAATAAAAACCAAACAGATAAAATATTCAACAATTAATTATATAAATTCAGTCATTTTAGTCACTCATTTGACAAGATACTAATTCCCTTCTAACATTATGGGTGGCAGCACTTTCTCAGTAGTCCATGGTGGTATGAAGTGGGGACCGTCCTGAGGTCAGATGAACTTCTGCTATACAGGAGTTATATACATTCCCTCACTCACCCGGGTTAGGACCATCTCATGAGCCTAACCTGCACCTCTTTGGGCTGTAGGAAAAATAAATAACTACGTATAGGAAACCCACACCAATATAGGGAAGATATGCAATTTCCACCATAAATAGCCTGTTGCCCTGCCCTGCTATGATTCAATCTTTTTCTTCAAAGTTAGAAGAAAATGGTATTATTGGAGGTTCTGTGGACCTCTAGATACAAAAAGTGGGAACATTAGCAAGTAGGTCTCCGTTCAGCTGAGGACCTTGAGCTGTACAGACAGAAATTGAGAAATACCAAACATAGAGGTTATTTCCCTTGTTTTTATTTTCTGTTTTTATCACCCACTATCTTGATGATTATTTCAACAATAGAGCTGCGGTAATGCTCTGTGGCCCAATTTTTCTTGGTCTCAGTGGGAAGGCTTCCCTTTTATTTATCTATTTGTTCCTGTTATGTGAAAATTAAGCTTAAAGTGGCTATACACCTGTTTATTCATTCTGCAAGCAATATTGCTCATTGTCAGTAGTTGTTTTTGATGCTAATACTGTTTCTTGCCTTGTTTTATTTGAATTCCTGACATGTTTGCAGACCTATAGTATCTAATAAATAACAATAATGAATTCTATACTAGTTTTTGTTCCCTTCTTGCTAAAATCTTCCCGGAGTTAAAAATGGAAAGATGCTCTTTTTCTCTAGTTTTGTATTTAATATTTATAGTGATCAATTAGAATATATAATAATAAGTTATATATAATAAAAGTTAGTTGACATTTTAATAATGCAGTACTTATTTTCTTAAGTTATTTTTCTATGACTGTTTGAATATTTTGATCAAAAGTATATTTTTATATTTCAGAAATAGTATAAATGTTTTAAAAAGATACAACCTCTTCCTAACTAGTTCCCACTCCCAGCTTCACAGGTAACTTTTCATTTATTTTTTATATATTATGTCACTTTTTCTATATATAATCAGATGCATATGTATTTTTAAATATTTTTTTATTGAATCACAGTGAGATAGACTTTTACAAAACTGCTCATGATTAGGTTTCATTCATACAGTGTTCCAATACCCCATCCCTTAACCAGAGCACATTTCCCAGCATCAGTGTCCCCAGTTTCCCTCCCATCACATCCCCAACCCTCCACTCCCAGATTGCCTCTATGGCAGGCACTTTCTTCTCTCTCTCTCTCTCTCTCTCTCGCTTTCTCCCTCCCTTTTGTGCATTTTGGATTGCAATACAGATACTGAAACATTATCAGGAATATCCCTTTACCTATCTTTAGCGCTCAGTTCTTGTCCAACGTGATCATTTCCAGCTATTATTGTCATACTGTTTCCTTCTCTATTTTACCTACACTCCACCCCAACACACTTGTGGTTGATTCCAACCATTGACCAGTCCTCCTTGCCCCTGTTTTCTCTAGTCATGGATATATATACACATATATATAATATTTGTGGTATACACACATATATGTATACATATGTGTATAAATGTATATATATATATGTGTGTGTGTGTGTGTATAGCACAAATTCAGTCATTCTATATCTGTCCTTCTCTTTCTGACTCATTCCACTCAGCATTATACTCTCCATGTCCATCCATTTATAGGCAAATTTCGTGACTTTATTTTTCCTAACAGCTGCATAGCATCCCGTTGTGTAGATGTGTACATGTGCCATAGTTTCTTTATCCATTCATGTGTTCTTGGGCACACAGGTGGTTTCCAGATTCTGTCTATGGTTTTGGCCCCCCAGGGTATATTCCCAAAAGTGGAATTGCTGGGTCAAATGGGAGCTCAATTTCTAGTTTTTTTTTTTCTCAATTTCTACTGTTTTCTGGAAAGACTGCACCAGTCAGTCATTCCCACCAACAATGAATGAGTCCTTTTCTCTCACATCTCTGCCATCACTGGTTGCTCTTGTTCTTTTGGATATGTGCCAGTGTCTGTGGTGTGACAGGATATCCCATTGTTGTTTTGAACTGTATCTCCTTGATGATGAGTGATAGAGAACATTTTATCATGTGCCTTTTGGCCATTCAAATTTCTTTTTTGAGAAAGTTTTTGTTCATTTCATTGCCCCATTTTCTGATTGGTTGGATGGTTTTCTTTTTCTTGTAGAGTTAAACCAGTGCTTTGTATATCTTGAATATTCATCCTTATCAGAAGGGTAGCACTGTAGCACTGTTCTCCCATTGTTCATTGATTTGCTTGAGTGAGCCCAGTAATATCTTCATTGTGAGACTTTTTGTTACTGTGTTTGGCATATTGAATATGTGACAGGTAGCTTGCCAAACTTTGTCATGCGGGTGAGATACTCTTGGTAGCTTGCCGGGCTGTACGAGAGGGATGGAGGAATTGAACCTGGGTCAGCCATGTGCAAGGCAAATGCCCTACCACTGTACTATTGGGTGAATATCTTTTCCCATTTCAAAGGCTGGATTTGTATATTGGTCATTGTTTCTATCTTTTTTTTTTGTTCCTTCAGTTCCCATTTTATTGAGCAGGTTCCTTTTTTTCTTATCATGAATGGGTATTGTATCTTGTCAAATGCTTTCTCTGCATCTATTTTTTAAATTAATTAATTTATTTTGAATACCCATCCCTCCACCAGTGACCATTTCCGACCACCTCAGATCCCAGTATCCCTCCCCCCCCCAACACCCCCCCAACATCCTACACTGCCTCTGTGGCAGGGCATTCCCTTTTGTTCTCTCTCTCCCATTGGGTATTGTGGCCTGTATAAGAGTTAAGCCTGGTTTTCAGGGAGAAACGCTGGATGATTTACTTTCCATTGATCACCTTGCATATAGAGATATGTCACGCTGCCACGTAAGCGGCCATATGGTTTGGAGAAAAAGTCCTGGTTCCTGCTTACTCGATCTATGCTTGTAGAGGCTCATGGTCACTGGGGTTCCATGAGGAGACGGGATACAGCACCTACCCTATCTGGGGTCATTGTTTCTTTTGAGGTACAGAAACTTCTTAGTTTAAAGTAGTCCCATTTATTTATCATTGCTACCACTGGCTTGGTCAGTGGTATTTCATCTTTGAAGATACCTTTAGCTTCAATATTGTGTAGGGTTTTGCCTACCTTTTCTTCCATAAACATAAATTCAGATCTGATGTTGAGGTATTTATTCCACTATGATCTGAATTTTGGGCATGGTGTTACATATAGGTCTGAGCCCATGCTTTTGCATGTAGCTGTCCAGTTTCCCCAGCACCACCTGTTAAAGAGGCATTCCTTGCTCAACTTCATATTTCTTGCTCCCTTATCAAAAATTAAATGATCATATATTTAATAGTGTGTATCAGGATATTCAACTCTATTCCATTGACTTGTGGGTCTGTCTTTATTTCAATACCAGGATGTTTTAATTACTACTGCTTTGCAGTACAGTTTGAAGTTGGGGAAGATTATGCCTCCCATTTTCTTTTTTTCCAAGAATTGCTTTAGTTATTTTTATTCCCTATGAATTTCAGGAGTGTTCGTTCAATTTCTTGGAAAAAATATCATGGGTATCCTTATAGAGACTGTATTGAATCTGTATAATTCTTTGAGGACTATTGGTATTTTGACAATGTTAATTCTCCCAACACATAAACAGGGGACCTGTCTCGATTTCCTTAAATCTTCTTTTATTTCTTGAAGTAGTGTTTTTACATTTCTTTGTACAGTTCCTTATCCTCCTAACTTAATCTGATTCTGAGTTACTTCATTTTCTGAGGCATGATTGTGAATGGGATTGTTTTTTTTTTTATATCACTTTCTTTTCTTTCATTATTTGCCATAGAATTTTGAGCATTTATTTTGTGGTCTGCCTCTTTATTGTACAAATCTATTGATTGTTTCTAGGAGCTTTTTGTAGAGGATTTAGGGTTCTCAAAGTATAGTATCATGTCATCTGCAAATGGTGAGAGCTTGACTTCTTCCTTTCCTATCTGGATATCTTTAATATCTTTTTCTTCCCTAACTGCTATGTCAAGTACTTTCAGTACTTTATTGAATAGAAATGGTGAGAGTGAGCATCCTTGTCTTGTCCCTGATATTAGAGGGAAGGCTTTTAGTTTTCCCCCATTGAGAGTAAATACTTGCCATGGGATTGTGTTCTTTAAAATATCTTACTTCAAATTTCTGGAGGACTTCCAAGTGCTCAGAAGAGACAGAAGACTCTTCCAGTGATTTTCAGTTAATAGTAAGGAATTTAGGATTTCAGGAATTGAACCGAGATTGGTGCAATGCAAGGCAAACACTTTAACCCTTTTATTTATTTTTCAGTGTTCTTTTGGTTTTGTTTTTGGGCCACACTCAATAGTGCTTGGGTCTTACTCCTGACTCTCTGCTCAGGAATTATTCCTGGTAGGCTTGGGGGTCCATATTAAATATCAGGGATCAAACCAGCTAAGCCACATGCAAGGCAAATACTCTACAGCTGGACTATTTCTACAGATGGACATCTCTTTTTGAATTTCATTTTCATCATTTCATCATCCTGTTATTCGTCGATTGGCTCGAGCAGGCCCCAGTAACGTCTCTTTCATCCTAGCCCTGAGATTATATTCAAGGCTATTTAGGAGAATGAGACCCATCATTGTTACTGGTATTTGGCATATTTGGTACGCCACGGGGAGTTTGCCAGACTCTGCCCTGTGGGCAGGCTACAATCGACAGCCCGCAAGTTTGTCCAAAATAGGAATGAGACAATAAGATGTCATAAAAAAAAAGTTCTGATAAGATGTCAACGGCCGCGAATGCGGCCGCGCGGTTCCAGGATCTGGATTTTATAGTCTCTGAGTCTTGGCCACTGATGGGATTACAAGGCGCCAGGGGGCCAGGTGGTGGGTGTAACCCCCGCCTACTGGAATTTGGAGGATCTGGGTGGAAGATGCTCGACTCCAATTCGAGTAGGCTTGGAGGTCTCGGCCCCGGAACCCGCGTGGCTTTGTCCCTCTGCCAGTACCTTCATGTGTGCGGAGAGTGGTCTCAGCATGGTGGTGGCTGGTCCTGGAGGTCTTCGGCTGCTGTAGCCCTGGTCGGGGCGGGGAGGAAAGCTCAACCCGCTCCCCTCCAAGGGACTCCGGGAAGGAACACCCAGGCGCGGGGGCAGAGACACCCACCACCTGGCCCCCTGGCGCCGTGTAATCCCATCAGCGGCCAAGACTCAGAGACTATAAAATCCAGATCCCGGACGAGAACAGTGCAGTCTCTGCCCCCGCGCCTGGGTGTTCCTTCCCGGAGTCCCTTGGAGGGGAGCGGGTTGAGCTTTCCTCCCCGCCCCGGCCAGGGCTACGGCAGCCGGAGACCTCCAGGACCAGCCACCACCATGCTGAGACCACTCTCCGCACACATGAAGGTACTGGCAGAGGGACAAAGCCACGCGGGTTCCGGGGCCGAGACCTCCAAGCCTACTCGAATTGGAGTCGAGCATCTTCCACACAGATCCTCCAAATTCCAGTAGGCGGGGGTCACACTTTTTGAATTAATAGTTTTTATTTTGGATACAGATGTCAAGAAATGGAATTTCGGGGTTGTACCAGAATTCTACTCTTTTGAGTGATCTCCATATTAATTTCTATGAGGCTGAACCAGAGGACATTCCCACCACCAGTGAATGAGGATTTCTTTCTCACCGGGACCTATCACCAATGGTTGTTTCCAGTATTTTTGACACATGCCATTCTTATTGATGTTATCATATTGATCTTATCATATTGCTTTGATTTGCATTTCTTTAATAACAAATTAAAATGAGCACTTTATGGCATGCCTGATAACTATTCATATGTGTTATTTGGGAGATTGTCTGTTCAACTACTTGATTTGTGTTTGATGGGATAATTGAATTTTTGTTGTTGTTGTTGTTGTTGAGTTTTGTAAGTTTCTTATAAGTCTTGGATATTATCCCTTTAATGTGTTGTGTGCAAATATTTACTCTCATAAAGTAGTGTGATTTTTAATTTAACCTGAATTTCTTTTTCCATATAAAATCTTTTAAATTTGAAGTAGTACCATTTGTTTACTTTTTTTTTTTTGACCTCTGGAGTTAAATCATCAAAGATCATCACCTCTCATGTCCACTTCTTGGAAATTTCTATTTATAGTTTTCTAAATGTATTTTATGTATTCTAGTCTAATCTGAATATCTTTAATTCACTTTGAGTTAATTTTTGTGACTCAAGTGTGATGTATTAAATTTTCTTTTTTTTTTTACATTTGACTATCCATTTACCCTAACAAAACTGGTTGAAGAGATTTTCCTTGCTCTACTTTTTGTGCCTATCTCCTTTGGTTAACTGACCATCAATATAAAGATTTCTCTCAGGACTCTCAATTTTTTCCCATTGATCTTCATATTTATTTTTATTTCAGTACCATACAATTTTAATTATTCTAGCTTTATAGTATAGTTTAAAGCAAAGTTATGCAATACTTCCCATCTTCTTCTTTCCTGAAATTGCTTTGGCTATTTAATTTCATATGAAGTTTTAATAGAGCTTGTTCTTAGTCCTTAAATAATGTCATAGGATGCTTTGGGAAGGATTGTTAATTTAAAGGACGTACAAAAGTAAATCTGAGTTTGTTTAAGGAAGAGTACCCTTCGGGACAAAAGAGTTCACGCTGGAGAGTAAGCAGGATGCTTGCGAAGGGAATCACTCATTAAGGGGTTAGAAGTCCATGCACGTATGTTTTTAAACTCTAGACCTTGAATTGAATAGTGTGCTCTTACTTTTGTTCCTAATCCCATGTTGAGGATTGTTTAGAGGATTTCTGGGAAGCAACTTTGCTACTTCAGTTTATTACTTGAAAATTTATTATCTTTTATTCCCTGAAGAATTGAAACAACTTCATTTTATTCTAGACAGTTTCTAAGTTGGTTGAAAACATTTTTTATAGTTTATTTTATCTTTTCTCCACAGATTTGAGATGTCATCCAGCATATACTAAATTTACAGTATATATGGATCTGTACATATATATTTAAAGCTATTTTGATTAACAATATAGATTCTCTTTAAGGATTATTACATAACTTATAGAAGCCACTTGTTAATGTGATATTTTTCCCCAAAAGACATGCTACTACTATTTTATGGAGGGACATTAAATCATTAAACTTCCATATTCTATATGAGAATTCTTTTTCTTTTTTTTTGTATGACAATTCTTATATCAAAGTGTTGTGAGAAAAACCTTCATAATTTTTCTTCACTAATTTCAGAATTTTGCATATGTTTGTCACTGTACCTTTTGGTACTGACATGGTCATCAAATGATAATACAACAATATTGTATAACTCCTTGGTGTATCAATTTCACAAATTGCCATCTGTCCTAGGCGAAGTTAATGCAAGGTTGAACAAGTCCTATGAAGTAACCAGAAGATCATCTTAGGGTCAATTATTACAGTTTCACCTGCCTCTTAGGCTATTTGTAATGCCATCAACAAACTCTGACAGGTAACAGTGATTATGAAAACAATCCTTTCCTTTTCTTGTTTTATTTTTTTATCTTTTCCTTCTCTTCTTGTCCCTTAGATTTCTTCTCCTCTTTTCCTTCAAATTAAGTAGGTGACATTTTTTCTATATTTTATTCTAGTAATGCAGTGAATTACATTATTATATTCCCAAATGTTAAAACAAAATTTATATTCCTGGATGGAAATGTGTATAATATGGTTTCCTTATGTACCACTTGGTTTGATTTGATAACTTTATTATTTTGTTGCTGTTATATTTTTTTAAAACATGACTTTAGGTCCCTGGACCTGTGCCATAGATTTTGATGGTGTTTGTTTAAAACAATAATAATCTTAAGTTTAGATTTTTGGGAAAGTAACTAGTTATTAGGCTAAGTAACCCGATTGAAGCATGTAACAAATGGCAGATTCAGGATTACTCATCTCTTTTGTATTATTTAGTAGCGTGTTTCTGGCTTTTTCACAGGTCACTGCTAAATGTTATTCAATTCACTGACAGAGAAATTCCCATGCAAACTAACTTTTATAGCAAACATTATGTGTACCTTAGTTAATTTGGTTTTGCATAATTAACTATCATATCACATAATATGCTCATAAAATCAATAAATATAATGCTTTCATAGTTTTACCAATCTACTTATCTATTTATAGGCTACCTAGTATTTGATTCATCAACTATGTTATGTATTAAGGTACATATGAAATCTATCTATCTATATATCACCTGTACTGAATAAATTTATAAAAGTGATCACAATGATAAACATCACTTATAAAATTTAAATATAAAAAGGGGTAAAGTGCTATTTGTTAATCTCAGAAAATCCAGGATTATAAAAATCCTAGTGGTAAAAAATAGATAATCGCACAATTTTAATCTTGTAATTATAAAACACATATTTCCAGAAATAGCATCTTTATTTGCAATTCTTAAGGGACTATAAGGCTGAAAGTCCAGTTTGTAAAACTTTGAGGTTTACATCCTAATTTCCCAAAGGTATGGATAGAATTTTTAAAAATAATTTACACTTTCATATTGAAGGTAACAAATTTTAACGTTTTACAAAAAAGTATTAAATAATTTTACAAGGCATCAAGGAAAAGCAGTGCTTTGGTTTTTGCTTTATAAATCAGTAGTGTTTTTCTTTCCCTTAACATAAATGCAGTCCACATATTGATCACAGTATTGATTTTTGCTCAGTATGCCTATGCATTTTGTTTATTTTTTTCCTCTTTATTCATTGTGTTGGGCAGTAGCCATCTTGAAACATCATGTGGAAATGTAACAAATTCACAGCCACAAAAATTTTTATAGAAGATGGATTACCCATTGCATTCTGGGTACACTTACCTCCATCCTGTTCTTTGTGTATGCTGCCCTTTCAGCTGTCTCAAAGTATTTGCATTAGATTCTTTCTCTCTCTCTGGGAGTGCTTTAGGGCCACTTCTGGTTCTGTGTTCAGATGCTATACCTGGTGGTACTTGGGGGTCCCAAATGTAATGCTGGTTGAGCATCCTGATCTTGAGCATCCTGATGTTAAGTCAAGACCGTGGACAAAGCTTCATTAAAGGCAACTTTCTTAACCAATGTACTATGTCTTGGGCTCAGATTCTTTGTGAATGCATTTCTCCCTTTCCTTCCCTTAGTTGAGTCAGTTCTTCTTTCAGAGCTGACTTTTGTGTAGCTTTGCTGATTATTTTAAGTGTGTCTCCTTCCCTTATTAGCTTTACTCTTATTAATGAACACAAAACTACCTCACATTTTATTTTATATGTATTTGTTTATTACTCTCCTTCACTAGAACAGAAATAATATTTTATCAGATTGTTTCTTTGTTCACTAGTGTATCTACATGGCTCAGAGCAGTGTCTGTGCTTTCCAAAACCACTTAATTCAATATATTGCATTTTTTAATGTAAAAACACTTGTTGGTCCTCTTATTTTCTTATTTCTCTATGTCTGAAAATATCTTTCCTATGGAGAGCAGCTTTTGAATTCTCCCTCTTTTTTGAACAAAGTAAGTATATATGGTATCTTCCTTATATGGACTGGAGCGATAGCACATTAGGTAGGGCTTTTGCCTTGTACGCAGCTGATGGGGTTGAGTTTGATTCCTCTGCCTTTGATTCTTCCACCCCTCTCAGAGAGCCTGGCAAGCTACCAAGAGTATCTTGCCTGCATGGCAAAGCCTGGCAAGCTACCAATGACGAATTCGATATGCCAAACACAGTAACAACAAGTCTCACAATATTACTGGGCCTGCTCAAGCAAATTGATGAACAATGGGAGGACAGTGACAGCGACAGTGATCTTCCTTATATAGTTTGGTTCCTAACCCATTGAATATCTTCTGTAATATTTTGATTGTTATTCTTATGTATTAATATCTGGATAAAATAATGTAAATAAATTGTCAGAAATTCTTCCAATCATTTTTAAAAAATCACAAAAATATGCAATGAAAACATAAGGAAAATATTTGTCTCTGTATAATAATATTTAAAGTACCTCTATCCTACCATTTGTTAAAACACTAAGATTTATTGGTATAACAGTTGGATTTACTTGAACTGTATGCTACACAATTGTATTAAGTGTTGTCTCCTACTAGTGGCAATTCTGTTTTGTTCTCCATCCTGAGGATTTGGGTGGAGATTTACATTCGAGATCTAGAATCTAGATTTAGATTCTGGAAATAATTATGGGATTGGCTTTTAGGCCCTCATTCTGAGCTCTCAGGAATAAAAAATCCAAGATGACTGTATAGGAGTTTTCTGTATTTACCTTTTAGAGGAAAACAAGCAATTGATGGAGACATCACAGAAGAATCCCATAGCTCTGGATGAGACCAAAATATTCCTTGTACTCCAGAGATCAGTAAAGACTCTATTAGACAGGCCCCGGAAGAGATCTATGGATCAGTTGAAAGAAGGGAGCAGAGAAAACTATGAGGACTCATAGTCCAGTGCAGGAAACATCAGCTCCAGAACAAGCCAAGTGTCCTGGAGAGGAAAGAGTGGAAGAACATTGTGAAGGCACCTAGTCTCATATGAGGTCCATATGGAGAACCTTTGGTGCTCCACATAAGTTGGGACCAATTAGGAGAGTAGCAAATAAATTATTCTTGGCTGTACCTTTTTTGCTCACCTCTAGATACATACTGGTACTAATTTTGTGAAATTTATAGACAGTGAGCACATTGTTAAGTTTTGAATCTATGATCCCAGAGAGGAGGGGTATCAGTGATACCACATGTAGGAACTTTCCATCCTAAAATGTTTTGGGGCTTTAGGTCACACCCAGGTGTGTTCAGGGTTTATTCCTGGCTCTGTGCTCAAGGATAACTTCAGTGGTGCTAGGGGGATGGGGGAGTATATGTGATCTAGAGATCAAACCTGGTTAACCACAAGCAAGGCAAGTGTCCTGCCATCTGTACTATCTCTTTCCTTTCTCTAGAGTTTTTTATGTAATTGAAGAGCACCTCCACAGTCCCCCTTTCACCCTTCTGACACACCAACTGCAAAGACTGGACCAAGAACCTACAGATGCCAGCAAATCCCCCAAAATAAAACTCAATAAAATCAAATAAAGCCACAGCACCATCTGCTGGAATATTGCATATAGTTTAACTCTCTAAATTGTGGGTTCACATTAAAGAAAAAATCTACATAGAACCTAAAAGTCAAAAAACTGAACAGACAAATGTGTAACAGGTGGCAAATTGACATCTTAAGGGAATATGATATAAAAAGTTAAGAACAACACTTCCTAATATAACCTCAAAGACTTGGGAGACAGCTGGAGTGAGTACAGTGGGTAGGGTTCTTGTCTTGCAAGTGCCAACCTGGATTTGATCCCTAGCACCACTACTCCAAGTGCTGCTAAGAGTGATCCCTGAGTGCAGAGCCAGAAATAAATGCTGAAAATCGCTGGGTATTTTCACAACAGAAAAACAACAACAAAAATAACATCAAAAAGGACTTGGAATATTGTATCTCCTTATCAGGTAGTGAGTTAAAATTGTTGTAAGAAAGAAGCTCTAAGAGTTGACCACAACTCAGACAGGCAAGTGAAAATGATATACTAGAACAAAAAAAGCTACTCAAAGATATGAAACAAAACAAAAATAGGGTCCAGGAGACATCTCAAAGGCTAGAGTACATGCCCAGCATATAGGAGAACCAAGTTTAACTTGTATCACCATGTGACCCCTCACCCAGCATCACCAGGTATAATCCTGATGCACCCTCACTTAACCATGCTGGCTGTGATGCTGGTGACCATAGGAAAAAGTATCAGATAACTTAAAAAACAAAGTACAAAACTTACGCCTATGCTCCTCAAAAAAGATTAACTTAAGGAATACAGGCAAGTAAAGTCTTCATGTGAAAAGATGAAAATTGGTAAGTCACGTCAAAAGAAAGTTTAAAAATGCAGTAACTACTAATATTGGATGAAATTGATGTCATTCCACAAAAGATAGCACGAGATATTGGACATTATGTAACAGTAAAGGAATCAGTACAATAGGAAGATAAAGCAGTTAATGTTTATGCACCTTATACAGCAGCGCCAAATTATGTGAAGAAATTATCAAGAGATCCAGAAACAAAATAATAGTAGGGAGGTTTAACATCCATCTACAGCAAAGGATGAATCATCCAGAGAGTAAAAAATCACTTTAAAAATCAAATAAGATATAATGGACTCAAAGGATATTTACAGACTTAATAGATATTCCCTTAAACACCATAATGCACATTATTTTAAGTGTTTGAGGAACATTACCAAAGATAGACCATATGCTTCGTCTCTTGAAATTCAATCTGCTTGTTATTGAAAACAAGTCTCAATAAGTTTATACAGATTGAAATTGTTTCAAACATCTTTTCAGATCATAATTGTATAGAAACTGACCATCAACCAAAGGAGAAAAGAAAAAAAATCACAATATGCCAAAGAATAACTATAGGGTCAATGATAAAATCAAAGATGAAATAAAAACTATCTGAGATAAATGAAAATAAAGGCTATCAGAGCCTTTGGGAAGTAGCCAAAGCAGTACTAAGAAGAAAGTTAATAGCAATGCATATCAACCTCAGCAATCCCAGAGTGAAGGACCACATATAAAATAAACCTAAGCTTCTTTTCATTGGACTAGTAAAAAACAAAAACAAAAAGCCAACCCAAATCAGTAGATGGAAGGAAGTAACAAAATTTTTAGCAGAGACCAATGAACTAGACTTTAAAAAGAAAATTCAAAAGATAGGTGAAGGTGATTCTTTGAGGAGATTCATAGAGAAAACTTCAGCCTGATTTCCACTGAAGAAAAAAAAAACACAGAAGTGATAGAGAAGCTGCAATTGATACTACAGAAATATAGAGAATCAAGAGTGTATTATGAACAACTACATGAGAACAAATGGTGCAACTTAGAAGAAACAAATAAATTATTAAAAACAGGACAAGGGGATAGCTCAAAAGATTAGTTTACATATTATTTTTTTTTGTTATTGAATTACCATGAGGTACCCAGTTACAAGCTGGAGTGGTAGCACAGCGGTAGGACGTTTGCCTTGCGTTCAGCCAGCCCGGTGGAGCCGGGTTTGTTCCTCGGCCCCTCTCAGAGAGCCCGGCAAGCTGCCGAGAGTACCTCGCCCGCACGGCAAAGACTGGCAAGCTACCCGTGTCATATTTGATATGTCAAACACAGTAACAAGTCTCAAAATGGAGACGTTACTGGGCACGCTCGAGAAAATCGATGAACAACGGGAGGACAGTGCTACAGTGCTACACAGTTACGAAGCTGTTCGTGACAGGATTTCAGTCATACAATGTTCCAACACCTTCCCCTTCACCCATGTACATTTCCCAATGTCCCCAATATCTGCCCTGCCACCACCTCTCTTCTCCAGCCTGCCTCTATGGGAGGCACTTTCTCTCTCTCTCTGTCTCTGTTTCTGTCTCTCTCTCTCTTTCTCTCTCTCTCTCTCTCTTTCTCTCTTTCTCTCTCTCTCCTCTTCTTTTGGTCATTATGTTTGATATTTGCTTTACAATTTTTAATAGGAGAGGTCTAGGTTCAATTCCTGGTGCTGAATAATGGTCCTTCAAGCACTTGAAGACAAAGCTGAGAATAGTCCCCTGAGCATTATTGGATATGGCCCCCAACCAAACAAAAGTAGTAGCATCCACTTCATCAGGAACAGAAAAACTGAACAGTGATCAAAACCTACTCACTCAAGCAAAAGCCCTAGATCATGATTTCACTAGTGAATTTTACAAACTTTATAAGCAAAACTAAATACTATCTTTATATGTTATATAAAACTAAAATGGAAAATTTTCCAAACACATTTTACAAAATTATCTTACTGATATTGGAACAAAGCTATGATATCAATAGAATATATATAAACCAATTTATCAATAAACAGACTCAAGATTCCGCAACATAATACTAGCAAACCAAATTTAAAATAACATTAAATGAATAAGATGTTGCAATTAATATCTTATTTCAGAGATGCAAAAATGGTTCAACATGCATAAATTGGTAAATGTGACATTTCTCATAAACAAGTCAGTAGCACTGCATTGTCCTCCTGTTGTTCATTGATTTGCTTGAGTGGGCACCAGTAATATCTCCGTTGTGAGACTTGTTGTCACTGTTTTTGGCATATCAAATACATCACAGAAGGCTTGCCAGGCTTTCCCACGTGGGCGAGAAAGTAACTTGCTGGGCTCTCAGAGAGGGGCAGAGAAATCGAACCCTGGTCGGCTGCTTGCAAGGCTATGGAGAGTATCTCACCCTCTTGGCAGAGCCTGGCAAACTACCCAGGACATATTTGATATGCCAAAAACAATAACAACAAGTCTCACAAACAAAGCAGTGCAAAAAATAATATGATATTTCATATCACTATCACTGTATCAGTGTCTACTCATTGCTCAATGATTTACTCGAGTGGGCACCAGTAATGTCTCCATTCGTCCCAGCCCTGAGATTTTAGCAGCCTCTCCTAACTAGTCTTTTCCAATACTACCATATTGGAGGCTCTTTCGGGGTCAGGGGAATGAGATCCGTTATTGTTACTGTTTTTGGCATAACAGATATGCCACAGGTAGCTTGCCAGGCTATGCCGTGTCAAAGAGCTTTATTTTATGTAAATCATGATCAAGTTCCTTTGTTAAATGAAAGGAGTCATACATCCAGCATTCAAGTATCAGAAAAAAATGAAAAAGATTCAAAACAATTTTATGATGAAAATCCTCAATAAATAAGTATAGATGGAACATATCTAAGCATAAAAGTCATATACAATAAACTCTGAGTCAAAAATCACGGTCACGGTCACGGTCCTCCCATTGTTCATCGATTTGCTCGAGTGGGCCCAGTAACGTGTCCATCATGAGACTTGTTGTTACTGTGTTTGGCATATCGAATATGTCACGGGTAGCTTGCCAGGCTCTGCCGTGAGGGTGAGATACTCTCGGTAGCTTGTCAGGCTCTCTGAGAGGGGCAGAGGAATCGAATTCGGGTCGGCCATGTTGGCCGCTTGTAAGGCAAATGCCCCATACTATAAAAATAAGTTTGTCTTTTAAGATAATGAAAGATAAGTATTTCCACTCTGTATGTATGTATGTATGTATGTATGTATGTATGTATCATCTATTATCTATCTATCTATCTATCTATCTATCATCTATCTATCTATATCACAACTGTGAACTAAATAAAGCAAACAAACTTTTTGGCTACAAGTCCAATTAGAGATTTTAGATGGGAAAAGACGACAAGTGAGGTTGGTAAATTGGAAATTCTTGTATGGTGATGGTTAAAACTGAACTTTGAGTGATAAGTTGACTATAGTAATATAGATGTTGACTTATAATAATGGACATTTGAAATTTATATACGGTTTTTATGCAAGGTTACTTTCATCGAAAAATGAATTAGGTAATTTAGGAAATCACTACTTTGAATTAAAAACCAATTAATATGAATACTTCTACAAAAGCACTTTTTAAAAAAAATTCTACTTTAGACACTGTGGTTTATGACACTATTAATGATACGGTTTCATGCATAACACATTTCTGCATCACACCCTTCATCAGAATATCTACTTCCCTCTACCATTATTCCAGAAATTCCTAACTCTGTTATCATAACCTCCCTTTCTGTTCCTTATGACAAATGGTAAATTTTGTGCCAAAGACAAATTGGTAGTTTCTGTTGTCTCTGGACTTTTGTATTACCTGTACATTGTTTCTTTATATTCCACCTATTAGGGAGATCATTCTGCACCTGTCCTTTCCTTCTGACTGATTTCACTCATTATGACACGCTCCCTTTCTTTTTTTTTGCTTTTTGGGTGACACGCAGCGATGCTCAGGGGTTACTCCTGGCTTTGCACTCAGGAATCACTCCTGGCAGTGATCAGGGGACCATGTGGGATGCTGGGAATTGAAGCAGGGTCGGCCGCATGCAAGACAAATGCCCTACCTGCTGTGCTATTGCTTCAGCCCCGACATGCTCCCTTTCATATCAGCAAATTGTGCAATTCTATCTTTTTCTTATAGCCTGGTAGTATTTCATTGTATGTTATGTACTATAGTTCCTTTATCCAGTCATCTGTTTTTGGGCACTTGCATTGTTTCCAGATTTTCACCTTCATGAGTAGAGCTGCAATTGAACGTAGTAATGCAGATGTCTTTTTTAAGTAGGGTTTTCGGGCCCTTGATACTTGACAGAAAGTGAAAGTTTTTGGTCATATGAAAACTCAATTCCTAGTTCTTTTTTATCAGTGTCCATATTGTTTTCCAAAAACAGTAGACCAGTTTTTGCATTCCCAGCAGTAGTGATATCCACTGTAGCACTGGTTGTTTGTGTTCTTTGTGATGTGTGCTAGTCTCACTATTGTGAGATCACATCTTATTGTTATTTTGACTTGCACTTCCCTGATGATAAATGATGTAGAACATTTTGTTCCTGTGACTTTTGACCATTTTAATGTCTTCTTTGTACAATTTTCAGTGCTTTTAGGCACTGTAGCACTGTCCTCCGTTGTTCATCCATTTGCTCGAGCAGGCCTAATAAGGTCTCCATTTTGAGACTTGTTGTTACTGTGTTTTGGCATATTGAATACATACATCATGGGTAGCCTGCCAGGCTTTGGCAAGCGGGCGATAGCTTGCTAGGCTCTCCGAGAGAGGCAGAGGAATTGAACCCAGCTTGGCCAGGCTGACTGCACGCAAGTCAAATGCTCTACCGCTATGCTATTGCTCCTGGATAGCGTGGTGACACACGCCTGCAGTCCTAGCTATTGCGGAGGCTGAGGCTGGAGGATCGCTTGAGTCCAGGAGTTCTGGGCTGTAGTGTGCTATGCCGATTGGGTGTCCCCACTAAGTTTGGCATCAATATGGTGACTCTCCGGGAGCCGAGGAAAACCACATTGCCTAAGGAAGGGTGAACCGGCCCAGGTCGGAAACGGAGAAGGTAAAAACTCCGGTGCTTTTAGGCATATGATTATATTTAACATTTTAGCAGTTTTTACTTGGCAGATATCTCAAAAAGCAACATTAGACATCTTTATTTTTAAAAGTGTGTGTATTAAAAGTTTACATCTAAATATTTCTAATTAAATCATATAAAGTACATTCTCATGCTATTCCAAATTTTGTTTGCAGTGTATCTTATTTGCATGGAGTTGGAGAAAACCCAGCACTAAGTTTCTGAACTTAAAACTATGGGGGAAAATATTTTGAGATCAGTAGTTTGGGCTTTTTATTGATATGCAGTCTGCTTCTGTTGGGAGTTGGTCTTCATGGAAAGTCATTTAGACCATTTAACAGGAGAGCAAGCCCATTAAAAATATGCAAGCTCTTGGAAAACAAAATCCAGTATACTAATTACACCTATTAAGGCAATTATAGAGCACTATAAATGATGCAAAAGTTATGTTAGGCTCCTCATGGCATCAATGACAAAAGGCTGAGGAGTCCCCTTTATTTTTCTAAATAGAGATAAAGAGTCTGGGTGATTAATTTCAGCACCATCAAGTTAATTTGTGAAGACTCGACAGCAGAAAACACTTCCAAGGACATAGCAATGCATAGTGGTAGAAGATGATTGTTTTACCACTTGGTGGTAATATAGTTATTTGTCAGGGAATGCTTTGATAATAAAGCAAAAATACCCATCTCAAGAAGTTAAAAAAGTTTACAGGAACAGTTTGTGGTCTTCAATGACTGCCAGATCTCCGAGGTTCTTTGACTAGGGTACATACTTGTGATAACTTTTAACTGCTGCCTTACTATTTTCTAATGGGTGGTGAAAGCGCTATGACTTCTATTTCAGATGACAACTTCAGATTTATAAGCTAGTAATAATATTTCAAACTTGTTCTCTTAGAGACATTAATAACTGTGTGGTGACTTGGATCCTTTCTCACTTAAAAATATCCTAAAAAAACCAGCAATAAGGGGGAAGGGCAGAAAGATAGTATGGTGGGTAGGGGTTTGCCTTGGAGGCCTCCAATCTGGGTTCCATCCCCAGCGTTCTATATGGTCCCATGAGCACGTCCAGGAGTAATTTCTGAGTGCTGAGCCAGGAATAATCCCTGAACACTGTTTGGTGTGGAAGGCTCTTGCCTTGCATGTACTTGACACAGGTTTATTCCTTGACACTGCAACATGGTCCCCTGAGTCCATCAGGAGTAATCCTTGAGAGCCAAAATTAAACCCTGAGTATTGCCAGGTATGAACCCTCCCAAAAATCTCCCATAAAAAAAGAGGCTACAGTTTATGAAAATTAAAAAAAAACCTCTTTATCAAGTACTTGAAGAAAACCTCCATTAAAGTTTATATAATAATCCCTATTCTCCCCTTACCCATAAGGGATATGCTCTCAGCCCCTCAATGGATGTCTGTAACCTCACAAGGTACTTCATACAATGTTTTTTCCCAATGCATAATACCTTTCATAAAGTTTAATCTATGAGGTAGACACAGAAGATATTAACCACAAGAAGCTAGTATTAAAATGACTATAATGACTTGCCATATTAAAAGTTATCCTAAGGTCATTTTTTAAAAAAATATAACTTAGCATAGTGGTAGGGCATTTGCCTTGCACGCAGCCAACATGGCCGACCTGAGTTCGATTCCTCCACCCCTCTCAGAGAGCCCGGCAAGCTACTGAGAGTATCTTGCCCGCACGGCAGAGCCTGGCAATCTCCCTGTGATGTATTCGATATGCCAGACACAGTAACAACAAAGTCTCCAATGGAGACATTACTGGGCCGGCTCAAGCAAATCGATGATCAACGGGAGGGCCTTTACTTACTTACTTACTTATTACATTTAATATGCATCATATTTTACCTGTGGTTGACCACGATTAATTAAAATGGTAGAAATTGAAACCCTGCTATAAAGGGGAACTATTGTAATCACTGAGAAGCACTGAAACATATAATCCTCCTCACTCCCAATAAAAGTTGATGAAGAATTTAGAAATGTTCCCGAGCTTTCAGTATTATATCAGGATTTAGCCTTCCTAACATCTAAGATGGCACAAGATGGTTTCAGTGAGGTGATCCTTGATACTGTGTGATTATACCTCCAATCTCAGCTGCCTGATGAAGTTTTTATTGTCTGCCTTGCAGCATCACACATTGCAGAAGAGTATTTATTATTATTCACCAAATTACAACAGATGTGCAGAGTCAGCTAGGGCAGAATAAGCGTGAAGGAAGGGCAACCAGCAGCATATGTGCAGCTGTAGCATCTATTAGAATCATCCTCAGTGGTTTTTGCCAGGGAATGGAAGACATCAACAGAATTGCTTGCGGCTGCAAAATCTTGTGCACAGCTCACCTCCAGTGCTAATCACTTCAGAGCAACTTAGTTGTTTGGCTTTGCACTTGTGATTGGCGCCGCCATTTAGTGTTTTCAAAAAATATCATGAACACTTTTTAAATTGGCATATTCCCCATGACTGAATGTAGTGATATGAGAAGATGAACCTAAAATAAATATGATTATTGGTTCATTTTAATCTCACAGAGTCCAGGATTTATCAATCCAAGTCTCAAATATTTAGTTTAGTTGTTTTTATCCAATTATTGAAGCACATGTTCTTTAAGTATTTCTTAAATGGTATTTTACTAACCTTTTTCTTGTGGCATGGTATAGATTAAGTGATAATATGAAATACATTCTTTAGGTTGTGTAGACCTTGGGTAGAGTAATTCAGTTATTGATCTGTCTTTAGATTGCCTGTCCCATAAGTTCACAATCTTGAAAAGCACTGGGATTTAAAGGCCTTTGTACTTTGCATTTTGGACTTCCCTAGAACAATGATGAGATAAAAAGAACTACTGTTTTAGGAATCATTTTAAGGAAGGTAAAAGGTAAAGGTAAAGGCTCTCCCGTTGATCATCGATTTGCTCGAGCGGGCCCAGTAACGTCTCCATTGGAGACTTTGTTGTTACTGTGTCTGGCATATCGAATACTCTCGGTAGCTTGCCGGGCTCTCCAAGAGGGGCAGAGGAATCAAACTCGGGTCGGCCATGTTGGCCGCGTGCAAGGCAAACGCCCTACCCGCTGTAAGTCTCGTTTGAGGAAGCAGAAATAAATACTAATGATAAAAGTAACAATTATGTCTGTTTTATTTCTAAATATTAGTGCTTTTACTTTTTTACAAGAACTATGATAACTATTTGACTTTTATTAATCATCTAAAACTTTCATCCTAATAAATATCTATTTTTGGACACTAAGACACTAGCTGACAATATGAAGTGGTGACATTAAAAAGACACAAATAACTCATGCAATACTAAGTTACCATAGACACTGGAGATATGCCTTTCAACAACGGAAGGAATGATAGTGGATTTCTGTAATTTGTAATAGTGAGCAGCTTAATAGGATTTGGAATTTCTGAAAACTCATTCTAACATTGACACAAAGAAATAGCTCTTGAAAATGAAGAATAGGTGCTTTCTTAAGAGACATTAATCATCTAAGCGTATTATAACAACACTAAATGCATGTATTTTCTACGCTTGCAAATTGACCGAAGAGCTTTCTTCTAAAAACAATGCAAAGAGTTCCTAATGCAGTTCTTTTACCTGAGTCTTTTCTTTAATTGCTGTGAGTTCTTGGCCTGCCTGGATAGCCCAGATGTGTCTTTAGTATTAATTTCTTTGGGAGAAGCTTAAACTAATGGTTGACAAGTGTTTCTTTATAAGACTTCATTTCTCCTCACCTTTAGGTGGAGTTTTTATAGCTTCCCAAGAGTCTCTCTTGTCTGAAGTGGTATCTTTCTGTTTATAAAATAAACAAATTCCTTGCACTGAATTACTTCCCTATTATGTTCACTTACTGTCTTCTTGTATTTCCTTTTTTGACTTGTACTCATAATTATGCTCTCGGTATCCTAGCGTACCCAATACAAAATCACCATTCTTAGATTGGGTCAGATTTTGAGAGAGCATAGAAAATCAAGAAATTAAAAAAATATTTAGCTGAGGATGAGTGTAAATAAGCCAAGTAACTGACACCACCTACTCCTTTGAGAAGTACCATGAGCAATATCTGGAGACAGAGTCCTGAATAGTTCCTGAGAACCACCAGGTGTAGACCAAATATGAAAAAAAAAATACTGAAGACAAACTGATTACTGTCTTAGGAACTAGCTAAAGATAGGAGATTCATAAGTTAACATTCATAATGCTAAAAAGTTATCAATTTTAGAACTTCTTTAAAGAAAAATATTTACCTTAAATGTAAAAGGGTAGGGAAAATATCAGTAAGTGTGGAGAAGCAGGAAATTTTTTAATCTAGAGGGACAGATGTATTTGATTTCCAAGACTTAAACCAATGAGCCAATGATTGGTTAGAGTGTGTACCCAGCATTCCATTTGCTTCTCTCTCTGAAACGTCTTTTAATGCAAGGTTTCTTTGTGTGTCTGTGAGATTGGGGGACGTTTCAGCCACACTTGGTTGTGGTCAGAGACTATGCCTGGCTCTATTCAGGAGGAACCCCTGATAGTTCTTACAGAACCATAAATAATTCAGAAATTAAAACCAGGCTTGGCTACATGCAAAACAAGTACTTAACTTACCTTCACTATTATCTCTTGAATTCTAATGCATAACATCTTAAACTTTATGTATTCATGGAATCTTTTCTTTAAAATTTTTTGAAGGGTAGCGCAATCAGTGATGCTCAGTACTCTGTACTCAGGAATTACTCTTGGCGGTGCTCCGGGGACCAAATGGGATTTCAGGGTCAGCTGCATACAAGGTGAGCAGCTTACCCGCTATACTATCACTCCAGCCCACTCACTACAGCTTTTATGAGAAAAATGTTATGTGACCTCAGGCATATAGGTATGCGAAATGATATATAAATCTAACACCAATAATTATTTTTAAATGCATTTACTTAAAACAAACTTTTGAGACTTTGCGATCTTTCACATTTAGAATTGTGACCCACAGTTTAAGAAGCTAGTGTCTATGACAGTCTTTAAGATCTTCAGTAGAGTAAACCAATTATATGTCTTACTTTGGATGAATTGCATTAAAAGAAATAGGAAAGTAAAGGTGATATTGTTGAATGTTTGACAGAAATCTTAGAAGAGTCATAAAAATATGTTATAATAGATATGATTGTATTTTCATTAAGCTTATTAAAGATATTTTATTGATCAGCTACATTTCCCCTAAAATCAGTTATAAGAATTATCTGTACAAAATTTCAAGTGAATTTGTAACTATTTCGACAATGTGTGAATTTTTTTAATATTCCTGTGTAAATTTATAAGCAACAAAAATACCCAGTATGTTCTGCAACCAAAGGCACATGCTTTGGTAAAATCTATAACCAAATTTTAGGATTTTTTTGTTTGTTTTGGGGCCATAAGCAGTGGTATGTGCTCAGGGATCACTCCTAGCAGTGTTGGGGATCAAACTGGAGTTAGGCATGTGCAGACAAGCACTTTTTCTCCTGTACTATCTCTTTGGCCCAATTTTAAGTGTGTTATATGAGAAACTGAAATATGTAAACACACACACACACACACACACATATATATATATATTTCAAGAAAATGAACCATTATCACTTGTATCTTATCTCTTTTTTTCAGGGTATAAGGGTAGAGTTGTACAACACTTAGTGGTGTTTAGAATGCATTCCTGGCACCAGGGATCACTCCTGGTGATACTCAGAGGACTCTAAGTGCTGTGAACTGAACCCAGGTCAGCTGTATATAAGGCAGGCACCCTATCCACTTTACTATCTCTCCAACCCTCTAACCGGTTTAAAGAGAAATGATATTTAGCCTGGAAATAAAAAAGATAGAATATCAGTAAGTGTGATTTACCTTGAATAAAACTGTACATACATATATATTACATGCATTTGTATATAAAATCACAGAAGAAAAGTAATATAAGAAATTTTTTTTATTGACTCACCATGACATACGCAGTTACATAGTTGTTCATGATTGGTTGTTAGTCATAGAATGATCCAATACCCTTCCCTTCACCAGTGTACATTTCCCAATACCACAGTTTCCAGTTTCTCTCCCGCCTGCCTCGAAAACAGTCTCTCTCTCTCTCTCTCTCTCTCTCTCTCTCTCTCTCTCTCTCTCTTTCTCTCTTTCTCTCTATCGGCATTTTGGTTTGCAATACAGGTATCAACTTACTGACAGGGTACCAAGTATATCATGTATATCTCTTAACCTACTCTCAGCACTCAGTTCTTGTCCAGAGTGATCATTTCCGGCTGTCATTGTCATAGTGGTACCTTATTTATCCTAAGTGCCCTCCTCCTGCCCTTCCACTGGTGGCAAGCTTTCATCTGTAGACCAGTCCTCCTGGCCCATATAGGCCTCGTATTATTTTTGATTCTTTTCATTCAGCATGATACTCTCCATATCTACCCACTTATAAGCAAATGTAATGACTTCTTTTTTCCTGATGCCATGTAGTATGCAATGTAAGAAATTTGAACACAGCTTTTATTTTTCGAAGCCTCAGAAGACTTCAAGGAAGTGCATTTTGAAAAAAACTTTATTTCATTCTCCCCTGTTGATTGCTCTAAGCTTGTGTAGCCTAAAAGACAAAATGAAATAAAACTAGTCATAAAGGACTCATGTAAATTATGAAATAAACTGTTTGAAGTGATTTTTATTGTCTTAGCTTAAATATTAACACAAAGATATAATTTGGGATGATGACTAATGTTTTCTCATGCAACATTAATGATAGGAATGTCTGGTGACAGCAATCATAAATAAAACTATCCATTCCTATTGTTTGTTCCTGGGGCCCTGCTTTTTAGTTCCTTCACTTTAGATGTCTTTGCATTTCTTTTGAACTATATGGAAATTTCTATGCATATATTTATGATTTAGCACAAGTCCTCTTAAATATTAAAACATTAATCTATTAAAATATCACACTGTTCTCACATCTCCTCAAACATATTCCAAATTAGAGGAACCGACGAGTAAGCTATGATTCTCATCCATATATGATTTGTCTTATGAATTATATCACAGTGTACACATCTCTAAGTGCCTATAGTCTGAGTGGTTTACAGTGCTGTTGGTGGTGGGAAGGGAGAAGGGGACTATAGGTCCTGAAACATAGGGAGCTGGTTAGTTCTATAATAATATTCTGATAATTAAAAAAATAAGTAGAGGAAACGAACAATTTAGTTTTGAAGGTTTGGGTATCCGCTTTTCATCAGCCTCATCAACGTAGGCTATAACTTTGTCAGTACTATCCTTTCATGTTTTGTCTCTAGTGACTGAAAATTATGATCTCATGCATGTCTGCAGGTGTTTTTTAAAGCTCCATATTGCTCTTTAAGCCCCTCCTGAGACAGCGCATGGATAAGTATTAGAAGCAATTCAACAGTTTAACTGTCTCAGGCAGTGCTTTGTGGGATCTTCCTCTGATGTAAAATTGTCGAGCCATCAGGAAGGTCTTACTTTGTCAACACATTTCAGCTAATTAAATGTTTTTGTGCCCAGTAGACATTAAACACTATGTGGGTCAGTTGTTTTCGATTTCACTTTCATAACTTTTGTCAAAGCTGATTCTCAAATCAGCCTTGGAGCAGCTTTCTTAAAACCACAAAGGGCTGCTGGCTACTCGGAAGTGTTAGAAAATGGGAGTGTTTTGATTATATGAGGAGTTTATCCAAATAAAATTAGCACAATTATCAACTGTTGGGTAACACAAAAGCTTTGAACAGGGCTTACACACACACACAAAAATAAAGCCAATGTTTTAAATGTCAATGTTGTAGTCTAACGCTCTTTTTCTCAAAAATTATAGATGTTTCACATTTCAGAGATTTACTATTACCATGTAACTATGTCTACCTAGCCACCTTTCTATAGAAGGAATGAATGTGTGTGTGGAACTGGTGCAAATGAATGCCTCACCACTGCTTTAATTGTTACTTCTTTATTTTTCAGCTTGAGATATTATTGACTGTCTCCTTGATGTGGAAAGCTCTGTCTTCCCCCAAAGTCTTTTACTACCTATCTCCTCCATTTCTTCAGCCCCTTCTCTGCCTCTTCTACTCCTTCCTCTTCAACTCTCAGCTATCAATATAACATCATTAAATTTTGTTGAAGTAAAATTTCAGTGTTGACATTACTAAGACTGGGTAATTTTATATTTAATCCAGAAATGTTGTATAGTATACTGTTCTTGAAAAAAATACGGTTTAACTGATACTTGTTTTTAGTGTAAACCTTTATAATTATTTTTTGGTTTTCATTTATTTTCTAATAATTGAGATCAAACCAATATTCTACTCAGCCTGTGATCTACTGCTGAACCCTGGCTCACTGAGGATCTGGTCTTTGCCTTGAGTGCTTAGAAATTTCACTGGCTTTTTGTATGGTGACTGCATTTTATTATTTTTGCTGACATTGCTGGGTTCGTCAATATTAAAATTGTTATTGTTTTATTAGGGCTGTTTCCCTAGAAATTAGAAAGTATTATCTCTAACCTGGACTGGAGCTATAGCACAGAGGGTAGGATGTTTGCCTTGCATGAAGCCGACCCGGATTCGATTCCTCCATCTCTCTCAGAGAGCCTGGCAAGCTACCAAGAGTATCTCACCCACACGGCGGAGCCTGGCAAGCTCCCGTGGCATATTCATATGCCAGAAATAGTAACAAGTCTCACAATGGAGAAGTTACAGGTGCCTGCTTGAGCAAATCGATGAACAATGGGAGGACAATGCTACAGTGCTATTGTTTTATGAAAACATTTTTAATCTCACTTTTCTTTCAGCGTACTCATCTTATTTATTTTCAGCATCTGAAGTTTAGATGATCTGGATCCATGATTTTATTTTCTTGTTTTTTCTTACATTTTCTATTTCTTTTGGTATCTTTCCCCCTCCACTTTCCCATTTTATTATTACCGCTTAAGTTTTACATGTCTACTATTATAATTTTCCCATTTTTCAAGAGTTTATTTTTGCTTTTAAAAAATTCTAGTTAAGGGGTTGGAGAGATAGTCCAGTAGGGAAGGACCATGTCTTGCATGCGACAAACCCAGGTTTGATTTTCGGCATCCCATATTGTCCCTGGTGCACATCAGGAGTACTTCCTGAGTATAGAGCCAGGATTAATACCTGAACATGGCTGGGCCTGCAGCCCCCACATCCCCTAGAAAAAACAACAACAGCTAATTAGGGTCTTGAGAATGTGGATCCGCGGTAATGCACTTGCCTTGTATATGTGTGATCCAAGCTCTGCTGGTGTGATCTTTGGTGTCACAGCCAAGTGTGTGTACCCTGAAAAACAGCAACAGTAATGACAAAAAGAGAATGGGAAAATACTATGTTGTACTAGCTTCAGGGCTGTAATAATTTAGTTTTTTAGTTTTCCTGAGGATCTTGATAATTTTTAAGCATTTTCTTTTTGATTTTTGGAGCACACCTGACAGTGCTCAGGATTTTCTCCTGACTCTCTGCTCAGGGATCACTCCTGGCAGGGCTTGATAGATCATATGGGATGCTGGGATTGAACTATTCAGCTTTGTGCAATCATACCATCATGCTGATCCTCAGATTTTTTCTTTTTTGTTTTGCTTCTCTCCACAATAATATTCCACTTTTTGTTCTCAAACTCACTGTTCCTGTATAACCAATTGAATCTTAATTTCTCATATTAGATGTTTTCCTCAGATGTCTGGTACTACTTACTTGTCTCATATTCAAATGTCAGGGCAGGAAAGTACTTATTGAGAACTCAAATATAATTAAGAAGTTCACTCTTGAATTTTTGTGGGAAGATGATATAAATGCATATTCAGTTGTAACATTCTGATATTTCTTCAATGGGGGTTTTACATTAGATTTGTCAGTTTTTGCAGAGAATAGGTCTCCAGCCACTTCTGCAAGGATAAAGGATGACTTAACATTCTGTCTTTTGGAAGCTTCTATCCATCCCTAAATTTTTAAGAAATTCAAAGATGTAAAGATGTAAATAAGATCAACTTTTAGCAGTATCCAGGTCCCATTTAACACTCAATTATATAATACTCTTGCATATAATTTCCACCAAAGCATTTCAAATCTTATGATATTGTCTTTTCTATAATAATACTAGATATAGATGAATAATACTACAAAAATTCTACTTACTATTATCTTAGTGGGGCTTTCAGAGGCATAAGAAGGAAGTGGGCATATGTAAATTAATACCTTTATCTGAGAGCTTAATCTTTATGAAGTTTTGCTTTAGAGACTGTGGTGGGAAATCCAGATATTATCCAGGTTATGTTCCTGTTTTACCATAATAGAAAACATTTAACATTTAACCTGAAGTTAGTTCTCAGTAAAAGTGCTTCTAGTAGTTGGAGAGATAGTGCAGTGGTTAAATACAGTGGGAGTGATAGTACACTTGATAATCACAGTGTTAATATTTGTCAACAAACATCCCATTCTGCTCACTGCACTACATAAGATATTTTATGTTTGTTCTATCATTTAAATTTACTTTGGTTTAATTGATCAAAATTCACTATATCTGTGAAGTAAGAGGTAGTACTTTCCTAGGAGTATAATTGCTATGTTGTCTAGAAAGTGCTAGGGATGAAACCAGCATTAATTCTGTACAATGCAAACACCTTATACTATCTTATACAACCTTACACACCCTATACAACACAACTCCTATATATCTCTTCAGGTAACAGGAAGACATTTTAAATAGTGCAGCACACTTTTTTTCTATATTGTACTGGCAATTTTATATTTATTTCACTTGTCATGGGCTCAAGGACAGACTGATGAGACTTCAGTCTCTAGAAGAACATAATAATTATTTTCTACTTTTCCTAGTAACTCAGACTGTGAGTGCTATTTTTTTTTATATTATTCAACATGGAAAGTATATGTTGGCAAGTAGTAACTTGCAGACAATTTATAGAGGTATGTTCAAATGGAAACACCAGAACTTTGTCTTTTTAACTTGCTTAAACCCAGAGGGTTGATGTAAAATATTTTTTAGAGGCCTCTATATGTGTACCCCAAATGTATGTGTACATATTTTTGTTATTGTTCATGAAAAAGAGACAATCAAGTTTCCATGGAGGAGCTACTAACTTCCTTCATCTTTAGTCTCACTCATATATCTTTACTCACTTAATCACTTAACTTCCCGTTAGTCGTCGATTTGCTCCAGCGGGTGCCAGTAACGTCTCCATTTGTCCCTGTCGCGTGCTAGTGTAGCCCAATGGCATCTGTTCGCTCTGGGAACATGAAGGGCCTCAAACCGATCGTTTATGATCTTGACGAAGAAGTCTGACCATCTGGTAGGTGGGCGGCCACTCGGTCTTTTGACATCCCGTGGAATCCAGTCGGTAATGAATCTAGTCCAGCGGTCGTCTTTAAATCTTATTACGTGACCAGCCCATCTGATTTTCGACACTTTGGCAAATGAGACAGCGTCCCTGATTCTTGATCGTTGACGGATGTCAGAACTCCAGATTCTGTCTCTCATTTGAGTGAAACGTGATATTCCAAGCATAGCTCTTTCTATTCTTCTATGTGAGACCTGAATAGCGTTCTCATCTTTTTTGCGTAGGGCCAAGGTCTCTGAGGCATATGTTAATGCAGGAAGAACAGTGCAATCAAAGATATGTGCCCGGAGCTGGAGGTTCTTGGTCCTCTTAGCTATTTCTTTGACGTTCTTGAAGGCGTTCCAAGTGGCTCTCTTCCTCCTGCACAGCTCGGGTGCCAGGTTATTTGTCATGTTGACCTCTCGACCTAGGTACACATAGCTGTTGCATTCGTAGATGGTCGTTCCATTGAGAGCGAATGGGGCGTCAGGAACGAGGCTGTTTCTCATAAACATTGTCTTCGTAAGATTCAGCTGTACTCCTACCTTTCCACACTCACGGTCAAAATGAGCCAGCATTTGTGCCGCTTGGCCGATGTTTGGTGTTATTAAAACAATGTCATCAGCAAAGCGGAGGTGATGTAGTTGCTAACCATCTATCTTCACTCCCATTCCTTCCCATTCAGGTCGTCACATGATGTAATCGAGGGTGGCACTGAAGAGTTTCAGTGAAATGGTATCACCCTGCCGCACCCCTCTCTTGACATCAACGATCACTTCTTTGTAGAATGGTGAGATCCTGGTAATGAATCCGCAATACAGCTCATGGAGGATTCTGATGTATTGGGCTTGAATGCCCTGATTGGCTAGGGCTTCAATGCCCGCTTCTATCTTAACAGAATCAAAGGCCTTCTTTAAATCAATGAACGTTAAACAGAGCGGCATCTTGAACTCCCGAGAAACCTCAATGAGCTTGGTTATTGTGTGGATATGGTCGATGGTGCTGAATCCTTTGTGGAACCCGGCTTGCTTGCATGGTTGTCCTTCATCTAGTGTTCTGCCAATCCTATTTAGGATGACTGGAGTGAACAACTTGTAGATGATAGACAATAGGCAGATCGGGCGATAGTTGCCAATGTCATGGATGTCTCCCTTCTTGAACAGTAGTTTGGTCCTGCTGGTTTTCCATTGGGACGGAACCTTGCATTCAGACAGGTAGCGAGTGAAGAGTCGAGCCACTGTATTGATGAGTACTGACGGCAGGTTCTTCAGGTGTTCAGGTCTTACCTTGTCTGGGCTGGGTGCTATTTGTTTCTTTCCCGACGAAATGGCGTGTCGGATTTCGGAAGGGAGAACTTTGGGAACAACATATCCATCTTGTGCAATTTGGTATGTCGGCAAGTGGACATGGCTATTGAAGAGATTTGAGTAGAAGTCATGGATAATCTTCTCCATTGCCTTTCTGGAGGATGTGATGGATCCATCAGGACGTCAGAGGCCAGTCATCTTGGTCTTGTAGTTGGCGAAGGACAGGCGGGCGTTACGAATACTTCTCCCGGCTTCTGCCGCATCTACCAGTACTTCTGCTCTTCTCTCTTTGAGGTCTTCCTTGATCGCATCTCTGCACTGCTTTGCAAGTTCGGACGTTAGCTTGCGGTTGCCTGAGGCATGCGCCAAACCACGCTGGCGAATTAGCTCAAGAGTTTTCGAAGATAGGCGATTTTTTGTGGCTATCTCTCTCTTGGCGTTCCCTGCACATTCATGGAGGTGCTGAACCAGTCAATCGTATTCCTTGTCAATGTTGTCAACAATGGCATCTTCCCATGTAGCCGCAATAGTACCAAAGAGTTCCCAGTTGGTGGTCATTCTGGGAGTTCTCTTTTTGAACTTTGCAGCCCTTTCTCCCCTCTCTGTGAAGTAGAATTTTGCATGAAGGAGACGGTGGTCCGATCCTGTTTGAAATTTTGGGACAACAGCGACATCTGTCAGGCAAAACCGTTGATTGAATACGATATGGTCTATTTCGTTGTGGAATCGTCCACCGGGAGACTCCCATGTCCATCGTTTAGATTTTGCCTTTTGGAACTCTGAGTTACCATGAATGGTCTTGGTCGACATGATGAACTCAGACAGTCTCTCATCCTGTTCGTTCCATTCTAGGCCATGGGTCCCGATGTGAAGTTCTTCAGCTGATCTTCTTGGTCCTATCTTGGCATTAAATTCACCCACAATGATCTTGTAGAAGGTGTGGTCTTCTTTATAGAACTTCTCTAGCTCTATGTAGAACTTCTTGATTTCTCTTTCATCATAATGAGATGTTGGTGCGTAGACAACAAAGATAGAAACTGCAGGCAGTGAGCCACACCTATTCAAATGTAAACGTCCGATTCGGGTTGTTAGGCATTGGAATGAATCAATACTCTTGGCCAAGTTTGTGTTGACAAGGACACCGACGCCTCCAACACCTCTTTTATCGCATGTTCCGAGGAACAATTCTTCTCCGGTGTCGAAAACGGCATGGTGAGATTCGTGCCTTCTTGTCTCGGTCAGACCAATGATGTCGCACTTGATCATTCGCGCTTGTACCATCAGGTCCTCGATGGATGCATCTGATGCTAGCATACGTGCATTGAAAGTACAGACGATCATTTTTGTCTTCCTTCGTTGTGGCAGCCAAGGTCGGCCTTGAGATTTTGTCGGCCTCTCCTTTCTCATCCTTCTCAATGCTGCCATGTCGGTGAAGCCTTTAGGGTCAGGTGAATGAGACCAGTTGTAGTTACTGGTTTTGGCACATCGAATACACAGCGGATAGCTTGCCAGGCTCTTCCGTATATCTTTAAAGGACAAATATTTACTGAAAAGTTTTGCCAAATTTCTGCACAACTAGCACTGTAGCACTGTAGCACTGTCCTCCCATTGTTCATTGATTTGCTCAAGTGGGCACCAGTAAGGTCTCCATTGTGAGACTTGTCACATTTTTGGCAAATCAAATACTCCATGGGGAGCTTGCCAGGCTCTGCCATGAGGGCAGGATACTCTCGGTAGCTTGGAATCAAACCTGGGTCGGCTGCGTTCAAGGCAAACACCCTATCTACTTTGCTATCTCTCCATCCCTTGATACAGTCTAAGGATAAGAGATACTGAAGTTGGAGTAGGGGAACATTGATCACTTATTTATTATTTATTAAATTTTTTATTTAAATTTTTTCTGTTGAATCACAATGATAAACACATTTACAAAATGGTTCTTGATTAGATTTCAGTTATGTAATAGTCCGGCACCCATCCCTTCACCCATGTACTTTGACCACCATCAATGGTCCCCCTTTCCCTCCCACCCTCTGCTCCTCCTACCTGCCAATATGGCAGGCACTTACTCTCTCTCTCTCTCTCTCTCTCTCTCTCTCTCTCTCTCTCTCTCTCTGTTTTATGGTTTGCAGTACAGATAATGAAAGGTTATCAGGTATCTCCTTTAACCTACTTTCAACACACCAAACAATTTTTTAAATGCCCTTTCATGATAAGCAAACTGTATCAATAGAAAATTTCATATAAACTAAGAAAATATAAATGTTGTTCACTTGAGGTCAAAAACGATTATGTTCTGTGCCATATACATACCCCCTCTATACTACCCAGTCTTTTTGTTTGTTTGATTTTGGGCCACACTCAGTAGTAGTTACAGCTTACTTCAGGTTCTGCATTTATAGATAATTTCTGGTAGGGCTCAGTGGACCACATGTGGTCCTGGAAATAAAATCTGGGCCTGCCATATGCAAGGCAGGAATCTTATCTGTTGTACCATGCTCTGGTCAAATATATATTTTCCTTGTACATGATGGTTTTGGTCAATGGAATGTAAGTGTATCATCTCTTACAAAATGAAATTAGAAGCTAGTAAGTTCCATATTCCCATCTTTTTTTTAATTATGGTTAAGTGAAAGCCTACGTATTCCAAAAAAGGTTCTAATTGGAAATAAGTGACAACTCTGAACTCTTTAACGAAGAAATACAATGTCAGTTCTTATCTGTAACCTCACGGTCATGGTCCTCCCGTTGTTCATTGATTTGCTCTAGCGGACCCAGTAACGTCTCCATCGTGAGACTTGTTGTTACTGTGTTTGGCATATCGAATACATCACGGGTGGCTTGCCGGGCTCTGCCGTGCAGGCGAGATACTCTGGGTAGCTTGCCGGGCTCTCCGAGAGGGGCAGAGGAATCGAACTCGGGTCAGCCATGTTGGCTGCGTGCAAGGCAAACGCCCTACCCGCTGTGCTATCACTCCAGCCATCTGTTACCTAAGTAAAAAAAATTTTGTTACAGCAGCTTGGTCTTTTTCAGCATAGATATCAATTAGTCTTATAGGGTTGGAAAATCAAAAGGGGGAAATGTGACCTAGACATGGTCAGTTAGGTGAAGTGGGATAGAAAGTCAATAGGTACAACTTGAGAAATTATAGAAATATTCTAATTTGGGAGAGGAAGACAGCAAGAAAAGAAATTTTTGTCTGAATATTTGTTTTGTTAGTGGCAGTCAAATCCTCCAGCAAACATTTGGTTGGAGAAACTCATTGCCTTCATAGTTTACTATTGTTTATTTCTGTAGCACTGTAGCACTGTCTTCCCGTTGTTCATCGATTTGCTCAAGCGGGCCCAGTAACGTCTCCATCGTGAGACTTGTCACTCTGTTTGGCATATTGAATATGACACGGGTAGGTTGCCAGACTTTGCCGTGAGGGCGAGATACTCTTGGTAGCTTGCCGGGTTCTCCAAGAGGGGCAGAGGAATCGAACCCAGATCAGGTGGACCAGTTGCATGCAAGGCAAACACCCTACAGCTGTGCTATCGCTCCAGCCCCTGTGTATTACTATTATTATTACTATTTTATTTTTTTTTGCTTTTTGGGTCACATCCGGTGATGCACAGGGATTACTCCTGGCTTATGCACTCAGGAATTATTCCTGGTGGTAGTTGGGGGACCATATGGGATGCTGGGAATCAAACCTGGGTAGGCCACATTCAAGGCAAATGCTCTACCCACTGTGCTATCATTCCAGCCCCACTATTGTATATTTTTAATTGTTTATTTAAAATATTTGCCTGAGTCACCAATCAGAATCTCCTTCTTACATTCATTGATGACCTTCATGTCTATTCAAACATAATTCATGTGTGCTAAGCAGTTTTACAATGATGTCCTTTAAATCTTTTTATTTATTATATGGGGGTCACCCAGTCAGTATTCAGAAGGGTCCTCACCCTTCCTAGTAATTATCATTCAATCAGACAGATTAATCTATTAAAAATTATACAAATTGGAAGAAGAGAAGTTAATGGTCATTTGGGACTCTTTTCAAACTTTGTTGTGACATTTTAAATATAAATATAATCTTTAAGTTAGCAAATTTTTTTTCAGCTAAGTTTTATAAGCATATCTACTGCTCATTCATTCAAATTTCAACTACATGCAAGGACAATAAGATTGGCATAAATTTTGGAGATCCCTGGAATATTCACTTTGATCTTAATAAAATCTATTATCTGACAACTTTTTCAAGATACAGGAAGAAAGGAGATCCCTATTTGTCTTTTCAAAGAATTACAGAGAAAATTGGCAAATGATTAAACCTGGGAAGAAGGCCACTTGGTTTTTGCACATCAGACAAAAAAAAAAATGTCAAGTCAAAGGGTTTTCCCCATAAGGAGATAGTGCTAATGAGGATTCTTGAGGACGGATAAAGACAGGGAATATAAGAATCTGGATTCTAGCCTAGATCCACATATAGTTTGAAGAGCTTAAATTCACACCAAAATTGAGCCAAATTTTAGTGGAATCTTTATATGTTAGCAAATTTCATTTGAGTTTTCATTTCAGAAAAGATGCTGAAAGAAGGTATATGGTTTAACAGTGATGAAACGGCTACTGCTACTGTTAGTCACATAACTTGCAATATCCTGTTCCTATCTGAGAATCAGGCTAATAATGAAAGGGTGCATATTTAATCTCTGAGTTTTGAGCAATAGAGAGCTGTATGTGTTGTATGGGTTCTTAGTGGAGAGTGGCCTTGAGCATGGCTGTGGCTGGGTACCAGAGGTCTGCAGCAGCCCGGGCTCTGCTCAGGGTGGGGAGTGAAACCCAACCCACCCCCTCTAAGGGGCCTGGGTGAAGATAGCCTGGAGCAAAGGCAGGCCACTCTCCACATGCTCGGACGAGCCTCACTCATGAAGAAACTGGCAGAGGAACCCAGGTGCATGGTTCCCGGGGCTGAGATCTCCAAGTCTGCTCAGATCGGAACTGGGCCTCCTCCACCCAGATCACCCATTTTTCAGTAGCTAGGCAGTTACACCCACAAACTGCCCTCGTTGCCATGAAATCCCAACAACGACCAAGATTCAAAGACTATAAAACATAGCTCCTGACCTCTTATAGTCTACTTCTCCTTCTTGGAGAACCCAGCAAGCTACTGAGAGTATCCTGCCCTCATGGCACAGCCTAGTAAACTCCTGTGGCTTATTCGATATGCCAAAAATGATAACAATGATCTGTCTCATTCCCCTGACCCTGAAAGATCCTCCAATGAGACACTGTTGGGAAGGACGAGTAAGGAGAGCCTGCTAAAATCTCAGGGCTAGGACGAATGCAGACCTTACCGGTGCCCACTCGAACAAATCCATGAATAACAGGATGACAGTGATACAGTGATGTGTTCTCAGCTTCTAGGAGAACCCGGCAAGAGTTTCCTGCCTGCATGGCAGAGCCTGGCAAGCTCCCATGGCATATTCGATGTGCTAAAAACAGTAACAAAGATACGTTTCATTCCCCTGACCCTGAAAGAGCCTCCAATGTAGCACTGTTGGGAAGGATGAGTTTTCAAGGGAAGGCATGTGAGGGTGCAAGCGACGTGAGTGTTCTGTGTCTGAGAATCACTCCCCTAGCTGGCCCATGGTGACAGAGGGACCAAGGACCAGAGGAATGAAGAAAAGAGCCCCAGGCTTGTTGGCAGATAGTTTATTTCTCACCAGCTTTTCTGATCTTTCCCCTTACAGCACAATTGTAGTCATAGTTTTGGTCATAGTCCCAGTCATCATAGTTCCATCATTCTAGTCTCCTCATACACCTCTAAATCCTCTTCTGTTTCTTCCCTTGCTAGTCATCATCTTGCCCCCTCTTACCCATTAGAGCATAGTCATATAGAAATCATGAAGAGTGGGGGTACTCATAGGTGGGTTTGAACATTATAACAATAAACAGAGGTAAAACCACTCCTTCAGGGGAAATTCTAGGGGATTAACTCAAGGACAAAAATCTCATCTGAGGGTTCAGCACTCCAGATTACTAGAAGATCCGCTCAAGTGCGGGATTCCTTTCAGGGTGTATTGCTTTCTCTTTTCTTCAGCTAGTAATCCATTTAAACAATCATAGTAAATTTACTTCTTATAATATTTCTGGGCTGTAGCTAGCACAGCGGGTAGGGCGTTTGCCTTGCAAGTGAAATCGGGTTCGATTTCTCCTCCCCTCTCAGAGAGCCCGGCAAGCTACTGAGAGTATCTCGTACACACGGCAAAGCCTGGCAAGCAACCTGTGACGTATTCGATGTGTCAAACACAGTAACAAGTCTCACAATGGAGATGTTACTGGGCCTGCTCGAGCAAATTGATGAACAATGGGAGGACAGGACAGGATAATATTTCTAGTCCTTTTGTATGAACACGTTATGAGGTATATTAGGCTTAAAGGTTGGCTTTTCCTGGAAACATCTCTCTCTCTCTCTCTATATATATATATATATATGTATATATATTATATATCTCACAGGCTAGAGTCCTGAGGCCAGGTTAGTCTTTCCTAAGCCCAGCAGAGTCCTTAGTCCTTATTCAGTTACTTCCTTTTGGGTCATGATAGAGTTTGTCCCATGACCATGCTCTTAAACTGATTATACTTGCGATGCTTAGCTTGTCCCCTTTTGATGCCAGGATAGCTTACAGCTTGTCCTGGGTCCATCCAGTCCCTTCATTGGGACCCTGATTTTGGAGTGCTAGAAATATTGTTTCCTAAATATTATTTTGGAGTCAATTAGCTCCCATGTTACAAAGCATAGTATGAACTGTCGTCCTGTGTCTATACAAAAAGGACATGGCTAAACCATGCAAATGACATAAAGCAAAAAGAAAAGCAGGGGCACTGATGTGGGAGTAGCTCTATAAACCTAAACTCCCTGTAGGAGGAGCAAGGACAACCCAATGTTACCCACTAATTGGATTTTGTTTAAGTTAAGAAGTGAAGAACCTACAACAAATCTAAAACTACAGAAGAAATAGAAGACTTAAAAGATAGTCATTTCTCCATTCATTTATTCAGTATCTTGCAGCCCAAGATCACACAAAAATGCAGTGACTTCTCAGCCATAGACTACAATAGTCTTTTGCAAGAATAGCTTTATTATAATAGAATAAGTTGGCCAATTATGGGCTTGTTTCTGGGCAGTGAGTAGTAGTTTTAAATCCAAGAACTACGAGTCAAAGAGTAGGTGGCAGAGTTAAAGGAGGCAGAGAAAGGTCCAAAAATTTAAAATAATAAAATTAAAAATCCAGTGATAATTTATTGTATGTCATCTGCAAAATATTTGCTGTTCAAGAGTATGAAGTCCATCCCACATAGTGTTAGCAGGAAATAAAAAGGGAAACACGGTATTAGATTCTAGTAAACTTTGCCACATCTTTCATGTCAGCAATGCTCCTCTTTATTTGTAATAAATATTTATCACCACATTTTAGTCCTTATTCCAGTGTTCCTAAATTCAAATGTTTAATCAAATATTGAGACTTCTGTTTAGCACAGTGTTTCTCAACTTTTCTCAGCAGTAGTGTCCTTCAACTCTGTTTTCTTCCTGTGTTTTATTTATTCAGGATCAATTGGCCTCTGAGTCTTATACCATGTCCCCTCCCCCCATTTATGTGATTGTCACCTGTGATGCATTTGAAAAATCCCGGAGATCCACAGGAAGACATCCAATATTGACTACCTTGTCATTCATTTAGCTTGTCTTTTATTTCTCAGATTTGTATAAATTTTTGTAACACAACGAATATAAAATTTTATACTAATTGCATATATCTACTGATATATAATTACATACTAGTTGTACTCTTTTAGGATGCTATATAAGTAAAAATATGCCCATATTGATAATCATACTTATTATCATTTAAAATGACTTTATTCTTTTCATCTGTATGCCATATACTTATTTTTGTGTGTTATTCCAACAGATAAAAGATCATATACAATTTTAAATAGAATAAATGAGAGTATACATTCATGTCTTACAATATTTCACTGTTAAGAATCTGTGGGATTCAGAGAGGTATTACAGCAGGTAGGGCAATATCTTTGCATGTAGCTGACCTGATTTCATTCCCTGGCATCACATATGGTATGCTAATTGGGCGTTTTATTAATATTATATCAGAGTGGGACTTTAAAAGTATCCAATTCAACTATTTTTTTACCCTTTATCTGGGAGGGTGTTTAAACCATATATAGCTGATTTGTTGGTATAAAACTATGTATTTGGTCATTAAACATTTAAAAACTGTAGAATTTGTTACAGATGCCACCTCCTTTATTATTGATATAGTTAATATGAGATTTTTATTATTTATACCTGGTCAGTCATAGGGGCTGGAGTGGGTAGACCATTTGTCTTGCACGTGGCTAACCTAGGTTTGATTCCTCCATCCCTATGGAGAGCCTGGTAAGCTACTGAGAGTATCCCGCCTGCACAGCAGAGCCTGGCACGCTCCCCGTGGCATGTTTATTATGCCAAACACAGTAACAACAAGACTCACAAAGGAGACATTACTGGTACCAACTTGAGCAAATCGATGAACAGCGGGAGGACAGTACTACAGTGCTACAATGCTACCTGGTCAGGATTGCGGTATGATTTCACAGATCTTTGTCTTTTACTTCGAGAATTTAGCACATTAATAAAATTAAATTAATTATTTTTGGGGGATTTGAGAGGGTCATACCTAGAGGTACTCAGACTTAGTCCTACCTCTGTGGTTAGGAGTCACTCAGTACTCAGTAGGTCATATGTGGTGCTAGGGTTAGAATCCAGGTTGGCTGCCAGCAGACAATCTCATTATCCTCAGTGCATTTATTTTAATAAGATTATTATTATAATCAGGCCTAAATTTATCATTTTTATATTCCATTTGACTTGGTATTTATTTTAATGTCTTCTTTCTGAATAAGTGCATACCATTTATTGATTTAATTTTTTCTAACAGGCTTTTTTAAATTTTTTATTATTTTTTCTTTTTTTATTAGTGAAAAACCATGAGGTACAGTTATAGGCTTACAAATTTTGTGCTTGGGTTTCAGTTATACAATGATCAAGTGCCCATCCCTCCACCAGTGCCCGTCATCCATCCCCATGGGTCCCAGCAGGCTTTTTAGATACAATTCTTTGCTTTAGTGGCTGCACTAGGATTAACAGGTCTTTATAAATTTAACTTGTGCCTAGTTATTTTCAAGTGATGTTGTATTGCTTTATCTAAAGAATAAGAAACTTCGCGGGGCCTCATAGCATAGGGGTAGAGCCAGCCCTTTCCTCCCCTCCCCAACAAGATGCCAAGTTGCTGCCCACGAATGGCCTCTGGATCCTGATCAAGTTGCTAAATGACCATGATCCCAGAGACTCAGAAACAAATCTCGGAACCCAGGGGCTTTTGGCAGAAATGCATCCGGTCTCCGCAGTAGGTTACAGGTTCTGGGCCATCCTAGATGGAAATAGGTTTTGTGCCTTGGTCTGTTCTCCCTGGCAGCTCGGTGACCACCATCCTCCAGAGGCCACTGAACAATCAGGTTTGGGCCCGCAGTGACGAGACACGCAAGACCTCATGGGATGGGGTGGTGCCGGCCCTTTCCTCCCCACTCAAGGAGACCCCGGGTCGCTGCCCACGATCGGCCTCTCTGGCTCCTGATCAAGCTGTTTAATGGCCATGACCCCAGAGACTCAGGAACAAATCTCAGAACCCAATAGGTCTTGGCAGAAATCCCTGCAGATTTAATTGTTAAAATTTTGGTATTCCAAAATTGCACTGCCACTACTGCGGCAGCACAACATCATATGTTATTCATAAACAGCAATAAAAAACAAATTGTCTACGGTTGGCTTTTTGGCCCTCCCGTTGATCGTCGATTTGCTATCCAATACTCTTTTTGGCAGATCTGAGTGTTGGGGTAAAATCCCAAATAATAATGGTGGGTCTGGGGTCGAAATATTGAATGAAATCAAAGTAGAGAGAGAGTCATGTGGAAATCATCTGCCCCACAGGTTTTAGTTTATTGCTTGATGTATTTTGTGCCCTCCATGGACTAAGAGAAAAGAGATTCTGAGGACTGGCCACTTCTTGGCTACTTCACCTGTGGAGTTCAGGAAGCTCTCCTCAGCAATGAGACCTCCGGCATTGTCTGGGGCAGTTGCAGGGGCTTTGTGCAGGTGGCCATAGATGCACAAGTGCCCATTATTCCTATGTTTACGCAACATATTCGAGATGGCTTTAGATCACTTGGAGGAACAAGGTTATTTAGGAGGCTTTATGAAAAATTATGCTATCCATTTGCTCCCATGTGTGGAGGCTTTCCAGTGAAGTTACACACTTATTTAGGTGATTCCCATTTCATACGACCCAAAGCTGACTGCAGAAGAATTAGCTTAGAAGACAAAAAATGCTGTTCAAGCTTTGATTGATATGCACCAAAGAATACCAGGAAACATCGAGTGTGTTGTTAGAACGTTTTCATAAAAAGCAAAAGATCAACTAGAAGATGATTTAATACATTTACAATACTGGGTTTGTGTCTATAGTACTGTCTTCTGAATTTTATAGGCCCTATAGTATTTTTTAAAAAATTTTTATTAGTGAGACATCATGAGGTACAGTTGTAGACTTACAAATTTTTGTGCTTGGGTTTCAATTATACAATGATCAAATACCCATCCCTCCACCAGTGCCCATTTTCCACCACCACGGGTCCCAGTATCCCTCCCACACTCCATCCCCCCCTTCCCACCCTACCTCTGTGGCAGGGCATTTCCTTTTGTTCTCTCTCTCTTATTGGGTGTTGCGGTTTGCAAAAGAGGCAATGGGTGACAATCATGTTTGGTCTATAGTCTACTTTCAGCATGCTTCTCCCATCCTGGGAGGATCCTCCCAACACCTTTATTTGGTGTTCCCTTCTCTATCTGAGCTCCCTTTTCCCCTAGAATGTGTGGTTGGCCTCCAAGCTGTGGAGTAAAATTCCTGATACTAATCTTGGCCATTCTTGAGTGTTAGTCTCCTATTTTGTTACTTTATGTTCCCCAGATGAATGCAATCTTTCTATGACTATCCCTTTCTTACTGAGTCATTTCACTTAACATGATACTTCCCATGTAGTACCACGTGTATGTAAATTTCATGACTTCGTGGTTTCTAACAGCTACATAGTATTCCATTGTGTGAATGTACCAAAGTTTCTTTAACCAGTCATCTGTTCTCGGGCACTCAAGTTTTTTCCAGTTTCTGGCTATTGTAAAGAGTGCTGCAATGAACAGACAATTGCAGATGTCGCTTCGACTACTTTTTTGACTCTCTGGGATATATTCCCAGTAGTGGTATTGCTGGGTCAAATGGGAGCTCAATTTCTAATTTTTTGGTAATTGTTCATACTGTTTTCCAAAAGGGCTGAACCAGTCGGCATTCCCACCAACAGTGAAGGAGTGTCCCTTTCTCGCCACATCCGTGCCAGCACTGGTTGCTTTTGTTCTTGTGGATATGGGCCAGTCTCTGTGGTGTGAAATGATATTTCATTGTGGTTTTGATCTGCATTTCCCTGATGATTAATGATGTGGAGCATTTTCTCATGTGCCTTTTAGCCATTCGGATTTCTTCTTTGTGAAGTTTTCTATTCATTTCATCTTCCGATTTTTTGATGGGGTTGGATGTTTTCATTTTGTGGAGTTCAACCAGTACTTTGTGTATCCTTGATATCAACCCCTTGTCAGATGTGTATTTGGTGAATATCCTTTCCCATTCTGTTGACTGTCTTTGTATTTTGGTCACTTTTTCTTTTGGGTGCAGAAACTTCTTAGTTTAAGATAGTCCCATTTGTCTATTTGTGTTTTCACTTGCTTTGCCAGCAGTGTGACATCTTTGAAGATACCATTAGCTACTATGTCATGGAGGGTTTTGCCAACTTTGTCTTCAATGTACCTTATGGATTCTGATGTTGAGGTCTTTAATCCACTTTGATCTTACTTTTGTACATGGAATTAGGCAGAGATCTGAGCCCACTTTTTTGCATCTAGCCATCCAGTTTTGCCAGCACAATTTGTTAAAGAGGCTTTCCCTGCTTCACTTCACTTTTCTTGCCCCCTTATCAAAGATTAGATGATCATATAATTGAGCGGAGATGTCAGTATATTCATCCCTGTTCTATTGGTCTGCAGCTCTGCCTTTGTTCCAGTACCGTGCTGTTTTAATTATTACTGCTTTGTAGTAGAGTTTGAAGTTAGGGAGGTTGATTCCTCCCATTTTCTTTTTCCCAAGAATTGCTTTAGCTATTCGTGGGGGTTTATTGTTCCATATAAATTTCAGGAGTGTTTGCTCCATTTCTTTGAAGAATGTCATGGGTATCCTAATAGGGATCACGTTGAATTTACACAGTGCTTTGGGAAGTATTGCCATTTTGACAATGTTAATTCTCCCGATCCATGAACAGGGAATATTTTTCCATTTCCTCATATCCTCTTTTATTTCCTGAAGTAGCGTTTTGTAGTTTTCTTTGTGCAGGTCCTTTACTTCCTTAGTTAAGCTGATTCCTTGATTGTTTTCTTCATGTCACTTTCTTCTCTTTCACTATTTGCATATAGGAAAGCCATATGGCCCTATAGTATTTTTTTTGAACAATCATGCTGATAGAACTTTTAACTGAACTTTGTTTAAAATTGTATTAATTTGCTTTTGCAATGTGTCAAATGTAAACAATAACTCATTACATAATGAATAATTTAAAAATAAAGAATAAGAAACTTAAAATTATATTGTGCCATCCTCTCCATCATGATCCTGTGCTTTTTCTTCTTTTTGTCAGATTTCATTTATGTTGTAGCTTCCTCCCTAATTATTTTGCTTGAGAAATTCAGTCATTGACTGAATTTCTAGTTTTTAGTTTAAAATATATAATAAAGTTTGGATTTTAGATCAGGATATATATATATATATATATATATATGTAATTTTGAGTAGTTTTTTCGTTTTGAGTAGTTTTGTTGCCGTATCTCCATGTTTTTATCTTTAAGTGAAAGCATCCATTCTCCTTTTCTTCATAGCACTATCGTTTTCATCACTAGAAGATTGCTTTTAAATATAACAATTAAAACTTTTAATTTTCTTCATTGCTGATTTTTTTTTAGATCTGAATCAGCTTTGATTGATTTTTCATCCTCCTGTGAACTCTTTCCCTTTGGCTACTTTTGTATGACCATTATAATGTAAGAAAATTAGTTTTTGTTTTCATTTTATCTAACTATTGCTGTCACAAATGTCACTATGTGATAGATTTTTTTTTTTTTTTTTTTTTGCATTTCAAGACAAATTTTGGAGGTGTGTTCTGGAATGCAATACAATTACTTGAGATTCATCCTTTAGGTCTTGCTTTTTCTGTTATATGGAAAAAGAAAATTTTCTTCCACTAATAAAGAAAAGTCATTTTGATTTTTGAATAATGTGAACTATGTTTCCAGTTTGGCTGGCAAGAGCCAGTCCTATATCCAGTCATCTCTGAGTTTAGTGTTGTCCGTTTTAAGCCTTTAATGTGGTTCTTTCTTAGTTTCCTCTCATTAGATTTCTGGAGGTCTTACTCTTTGTAGAGAACAGGACTCTATCTTGTGAAGTTATTATTATTATTTTTTGTTCTTTTGTATTTACAAATCTTTATTTTAATCTCGAGGATCCATTATTTTTTTTGTCTGGGCTTCCAATCCATCCTGTGCCATGCCTTGGAAATTTCTCAAGCAGTAAGATGGGACAGTAAGGATGACCTTATTTGAATCCATAGGTGACTGGAAATCTAGAGAACCCTAATTGTTTATTTTACCACGACCCTTTGAAGGGGCTGTAAGATTTTTTTGAATTTTCACTACTATAAATAACATTTCATAAAAAAATTGTCTCTATATACAATCCTCTTTATTCCCTGATGTCCCGTATCTTGGAAACCATAGATTCATGTATTTTGTTCATTTGCTTTGTTGTTCTAGACAGTAGGGTAAATCCATTATATGTTGTTTGATCTTTAGTGGCTGTGGAAACCTCATAAGTTTCTTTTAATAATTAAGTGAAGTAGTCTGAAAAAATGTGCTTGCTTCTAAAACTCCATATAGATCTTCATCATTTTAAGAATAATATATAAAATATGGATATCAGGTTGTTAAAAAGCAACCATAAAATTCTATTTAAATATTTATTATTATAAAATAATATCACTGTATCACTGTATCACTGTCATCCCATTGGTCATCGAATTACTCTAGCGGGAGACAGTAATGTTTCTATTCCTCCCAGCCCTGAGATTTTAGCAGACTCTATGTACTAGTCTTTTCCCAATGATTGGAGGCTCTTTCAGGGTCAGGGGAATGAGACCTATTGTCCTACTGTATTTGGAATATTGAATACACCATGGGCAGCTTGCCAGTCTCTACCCGTGTGGGTAGGATACTTCTGGTAGATTGCCAGGCTCTCCAAGAGGCACAAATGGATAGGAACTCTCATGCATTTGCAGCCTCGTGGTCTGTAAAGCGGCCTGGAGTGTGGCAGCAGCCGGGCAGTGGAAGTGGGATGCCAGGGCTCTCACCCAGCCCACAGACTGGTGCTGTGCAGATATGCATATTATATATTTGGAAGACTTTAACATAAAATACTATAAAAATATAGTCCAGATTTGGGATTATGACTCAAGTGATAGAGCACAAGGCCAGCAATACAAGACCCAGAACGCAATCCCTTCCACCACATGGCCCACTGATCACTACTGGGTATTTGGTGTACCCCAAATACCACCAGGTCATAACAGCCTACTGCTGGGCTGACCATCCATGTCTGACTCCTCAGGTATCCCAAACACCACTGTGTGGATCCCCTATTAAAAATCTAAAATGATATTACTGAAAAATAATCATCAGTAATATTTTGGAATGTGTGAAGTTCGAATTCATTCTTTTCACGTACTAAAAAAATTAAGAATACATTTTGTTGACAAAACATGGTTTTAGTAGATCAATGAAATTCTACAGAGTTACAATTCTTTAATTATTACTCTTAGGGTATTTGAAACCATCTTAGATTTTCACTGCTATAAAAGCTTTTATATGATATGAATTGTTGTCCATGATTCTTTCTATAAAACAGATCCTTAGCTAAATAATTGCCTGTCTTGTCTTCTTTGTTAAAAACAAAGTAAAAGTGATAACTTTGTTGAAAGTACTTACCTTCCCAGGCAGATGGAATGTTTTATCTTGTGGGGTTAGTATTGATTGATTCTAATGTTCATTTTGCCATACTGCATTTAAACACTGTGGTTATAAATAAACTTCAGTTAGTCAAACAACTTCTTTGAACTCATGCTAGTTAATTGAAAAATTCTATAAGTAGGAGGAAGATTCTAAAAGATTAATGAAGATTGTCAAAGTTGTTAGAGAACAGTGATTCAGATGCTAAGGTAATTTTACATGATTTTTTTTCACTTTCACTTTCTAGAATATATATAGCAGTGTTCTGGTGGTGCTGGTGATGTGTGTTTGTGTTTGTGTGTGTGTGTGTGTGTGTGTGTGTGTGAGAATTCAATAAAAAATATATGTGAAAGTGGTCCCTTATAATTATGGTCAGACAGCATATCAGCTGTACTCAAATTCTAAACTTCTTGTTTATTAGTTATATGGATTTCTTAACCATTTAATGTCCTACCTTTTGCATCTGTAAACTGGGAAATGTATAAATTCTCAAATTGTCATTATGAAAGATTAGATAGTAATGTACAGCATTTAAAATAATGCTTTGCATATAGTGAATAGTTAGGATCTTGTAGATACTCTACAAGACCTTCATAAATAAAAATTTATTTTATGTAATATTAATTTTCAGGATAATTATTAAACCTTAATTGGGTGAAACAACTGGTTGATCATTTCTGTAAAACCATAAAAGAAACATTACATTACACTCTAATGAAATCACTCAATTTTACTTAAACTCTGAGCCACAAATTTTGTTGTGAATCAAAGATATCATTAAGAAGAATTTCAGTCTCCTATATCCCATGAAAATGCCTTTTAAATTCTCCAAAAAAATGGTCTCATCACTTTAATCTTAGAATCCTGCTCACCAAAGCTAACTTCCTTCCTGAAATGATATACTTCATTACTGGGCAATGACAGAGACTAGAAAAAAGTTTGGCTCAAATCATCTAACCACAGCATCTACCTGTCTTTAATTTTACTTTGAAGGAATTTGAACAAATCACATCTTTTTTTTTTTTTACTATATTATACAGTGCTATAGTGCTACTATATTATAACTTTGTTTTCACTCCTTAAAACAACTCAATAGGTTTTCCTTAATATTTTTCTAACATGGGCCAGACTTTCTTGTCAATTAAAAAACTGCATCTGGGGGCTGGAGTGATAGCACAGCGGGTAGGGCGTTTGCCTTGCACGCAGTCAAGATGGCTGATACAGGTTCGATTCCCAGCATCCCATATGGTCCCCCGAGCACCGCCAGGAGTGATTCCTGAGTGCATGAGCCAGGAGTAACCCCTCAGCATCGCCGGGTGTGACTCAAAAAGCAAAACAAAAAAACAAAAAAAAACCAAAAAAACAAAAAAAAACTGCATCTGTCCTTCCGAGAAAAAAGTCTATAGCTAGTTTACATCTTAATCAATTAAATAAACTTACATTTAGATTTAGCTACAAAAAATTAAAATTGAGATATTAAGGAACATTAAAAGGTCTAGTAAAGTGGTCCAATGGTAGATTGTTTGACTTGTATATATGAGATTGTGGATCCTAAGTTTGATTTCTGGTACTAAAAACAAATAAATAATATGAAGAGTAAAGGTAAAAGGTAAAGGTAAAGGCCCTCCCGTTGATCGTCGATTTGCTCGAGTGGGCCCAGTAACGTCTCCATTGGAGACTTTGTTGTTACTGTGTCTGGCATATCGAATACTCTCGGTAGCTTGCCGGGCTCTCCGAGAGGGGCGGAGGAATCAAACTCGGGTCGGCCATGTTGGCCGCGTGCAAGGCAAATGCCCTACACGTTGTGCTATCGCTCCAGCCATATGAAGAGTAGCATAATTAAAATTCTATTTTTATGTATGTGAATTAGAGATTTGTCATGAGTGCAATTAGTTAATTTGATACATTAAGGAATCATTTTCAGTTACATAGGATATAGGGAATTATGAGTATTTTGATATATATTTTATCACTTCACATATTTTAATTGACTTTCAATTCTTGAAAATAGCTTTGTTTTTACAACATCAAATATTAGAACAAGGACTTTCAGTAGAAATCAGCATTTTGAAGACTTCTCAGATACAGAATAATGTGTTCTGCTTCATTCTTTTTTGTCATAAGATTGCAGTGGTATGTTCAAGAATAAACAAATCTCTCTCTTCTTTCTTTTTTTTATAGCTAGCTACCTATTTTGGTTCTTGAAGCTGATAGCACAATTCCCTTTGTTCCCTCAGAATTTGAGGAAAAAAGTATTACAAGTATTCAAGTCAACATACTAAATTTACATATGTAAGGTAAATATGTAAAGCAAGTTATCAGTGCCTCCAAATCTTTAGTGACAGAACTCAAATTAGAAATAATATTTGGAGCCCAGGCTACCTGGCACGTGAATAACCTGACCCTGGGTAGGTCCCCAACACCCCATATGGACCAGAAAGCCTCTCCAAGATTGATCCCTGAGTGCAGAGCTAGAAGTAAGCTCTGAGCACTGCTCTGTGTGGCCTATAAACAAACTAACAAACAAAAATACCCTGAGGATTTGAACTCCCAGGAGATAACTCAGTGGTCAAAACAACTAGCTTTGAAAGTCTGAAGTGTAAGGTCTTGTATTTAATCTCTACATGCATCAAGCACCACAGCCAAACACATGTAACCTCCAGTTACCACCACAAAAACAAGGGGAAGAGGAAAGAGACATACATTTCAATTTTTAAAAGAGATGACAGGTGACACCTATTTATCACTAATATATCAAAAGATTTTGTTTCCAAATTAAAAAATTGTTAATTTGAAGTTATTTTTATTTATTTTATATATTTTTGGGTCATGCCTGGCATTGCACAGGAGTTACTCCTGGCTCTGCACTCAGGAGTTACTCCTGGTGGTGCTCAGGGGACCATATGGGATGCTGGGAATGGAATCCGGGTCGACCGCCATGCAAGGCAAATGCCCTACCTGCTGTGCTGTCACTCCAGCCCCTCCAACCCTATTCTTAATAATAAATCTTTAGTACTACTCATTGCTCAATACCAAAGCAGGAACTTCAAGGAGGCCTAAAATAATCCTCTGTGTCTCATGATGCCACCGAGAGGAAAGAGATGCACAAGTAAAAATTAAAGAAAACTTCAAGGAAACACTGTGGCAGATGGGTCTGAAAGGTAAAAGATTGAAGGAAGGACGATTTAGGGAGAAAGATGGGAAGAGAACAGCAATCAACCCCGGTTGAAGCAGTTGTTAAACAAACCTTTGGGGGAAGTCTTTAGAGTATTAATAGATTCAGCTAGCCATCAGTCTTTTTCCTGTCTACCTCGTGCTCTGGAGTACAGCTAAAAGGAAAACACCTACCAGAAGGATGGAGGCAATTATTTACTTTTTGCCTCCAAGCACCCAGCAATCTTATAGATCTAACCATTTTCCTTTTCCACTGATGTCAGGTGCTTTTCTTAGCCCAGACCCTTCTCCCACTTCTTGACCCAGAGTCAAACTGCACCCATTTTTTCTCAGATTTGATGCACGCTGAAATTGTTTGGCCAGGTTGCTCTATTTTAACTATAGGTATAACACTTCAGCTATAGGTATATTGGAATTTTCCCTGGCACAACCCCTTGACCACTGGAGGTTGCTGGATCTTTAGAGAGTGCCCCGAGTCCTGACTTCTCTGAGAACCAGGCTGTTGCCAGGGAAAACTGACAATCTCTAAGTACCCATAGATTAATTGGCCTTGACTGTGGGTGGCTGATAGTTTGGAATGAGGGGAACTGGCATCTTTGGGTGTTAGCAATGCTTCAACCTTGCCCTCTGCCTTAGAGCCTCAAGGGCAGTTCTCCAGCAGCTTCTTCCTAGTCTACCAATCCCTGCCTCCCTCCAGCACTTGTTCCTTTAGTGCATGTGGGCACATTCCCTCAGCCTCTAGGTAACCACTGCTTTTTCTAATAAATGGGATCATGTCACTATGAGTCTATGTTCCTGGTGGATGACTATTGCTTCAGCCCCCAATTTGGGAAATTTCTAATATCATCCAAGACATCTATTATTTCCTCAGTCTACTGATGAGCCAATCAAAGGTATTTTTCTATTGATGATTTTAATTTTCAACATTTTTTGGTTTCTTTTTAAAAGAGATTCCATCTTGGGGCTGGAGTGATAGCATAGCAGTTAGGGTGTTTGCATTGCACGTGACCTACACGAGTTCAATTCCCAGCATCCCATATGGTCCCTCAGAACCACCAGGAGTAATTCCTGAGTGTAGAGCCAGGAGTAACCCTGTGCATCGTTGGGCGTGACCTAAAAAAGCAAAAAGAGAGAGAGAGAGAGAGAGAGAGAGAGAGAGAGAGAGAGAGAGAGAGAGAGAGAGTCTATCTTTTACAGTGCTGTGTATTTGTTTACTTTTATGTCAGAGCCATAAACATATTAATCATAATTATTTCATATTACTTATGTGATGGTTTCAGTATTTGTATTACAGCAAGTAGTCTAGTTAATCCTGATTGTGCTTTCTGTGACTTCCATAGCAATTGCCCCGCTTTGAAATTTTTTATCAAAATATGGACATTTTATATCAGTTAATAGGAATTGAGGTATATGGATTGTTAATGTGAGCTGTATCTGACTAGGAGTGAGGGTGCTTAATGTTTTCTTCATCTTATGTGCCAGAAACTTCAACTTCTACTCAAATCTTGCTTCTTTGCAGACTTTGGGATTTCCTACTGCCTCTTATTGAGGGATCATGGATTATGTGGTTATTTTCAGTTGTAACCCATTGTCACTGGAGTCTTGTTGTTGAGTTCAGTATGGATAGAGGCATTCTAGAATTCTTCAGTTGAGCTTCAGTGTTTCAATAGACATCTATGTTAAAAACCCTCTCTAAATGAATTTTCAGTAACTTATAACCACTGGAAACACAAGAGTTTTTTCATATATTTTGCTTTACATTTGTTTTTCCTTCTATTCATTGACTATCCCTTTCCTAGGTTTTGGATTATTTGTCATGAAATCTTGATCTAAGTATGTTGAATAGAATTTTTTTCTTTTTGTGAGAAAAGAAGTTAGATAGGATGGCAGTAAAATATTTCGCCCCAAATGGAATAGACTTAAAAATATTTTATTCTAGAGAGTAAGCATCATTTGTAGGTATCATTTAGAAAAGGTTCTGGGCATATTTTATATCAATCATTAACTTCCTGCCAAAAATATATATTATGTGTTAAATTAGCATCTGGTAAAATCAAGAGAGCATTGAATGGCCTTAATCAAAAAAGGTCACCATGGTTTGTTTTAATAAGGTAAGCTAAGATATGCAGATATAGACCCAATGGTCATGAAAACTTTGTTTTGTTTTGTTTTTGGGCCATGCCTGGCAGTGCTCAGGGATGATGCCTGGCACTATTCTCAGAGATCACTCCTAAAAGGAGTTGAGGAGCCATACAGGATACAGAAGATCAAATCTGTGTTGGCAGATACAAGGCAAAAATCCTACCTGCTGTCTTATTGCTATGGCCAAATAATTTAGTTTTTATATTTATAGAACCATAGAAATAGGAGGCAGAGCACAGCAGAGTGTCACATAGGAAGGACTAGAGTCAATCTCACTTAATCACTTAACTTCCTGTTAGTCGTCGATTTGCTCGAGCGGGCGCCAGTAACGTCTCCATTTGTCCCTGTCGCGTGCTAGTGTAGCCCAGTGGCATCTCTTCGCTCTGGGAACATGAAGAGCCTCAAACCGATCGTTCATGATCTTGACAAAGAAGTCTGACCATCTGGTAGGTGGGCGGCCACGCGGTCTTTTGACATTCCGTGGAATCCAGTCAGTAACAGCTCTAGTCCAGCGGTCGTCTTTAAATCTCATTACGTGACCAGCCCATCTGATTTTTGACAGCTTGGCAAATGAGACAGCGTCTCTGATTCTTGATCATCCACAGATGTCGGAACTCCGGATTCTTTCTCTCATTTGAGTGAAACGTGATATTCCAAGCATAGCTCTTTCTATTCTTCTTTGGGAGACCTGAATAGCATTCTCATCGTGTTTGCATAGGGCCCAGGTCTCTGAGGCATATGTTAATGCAGAAAGAACAGTGGAATCAAAGAGATGTGCCTGGAGCTGGAGGTTCTTCATCCTCTTAGCTATTTCTTCGACATTCTTGAAGGCGTTCCAAGCCGCTCTCTTCCTCCTGCGCAGCTTGGGTGCCAGGTCATTTGTCATGTTGATTTCTTGACCTAGGTACACATAGCTGTTGCATTCGAAGATGGCCATTCTGTTGAGAGCGAATGGGGCATCAGGAATGAGGCTGTTTCTCATGAACATTGTCTTCGTAAGATTCAGCTGTAGTCCTACCTTTCCACACTCACGGTCAAAGTCGGCCAGCATTTGTGCCGCTTGGCTGATGTTTGGTGTTATTAAAACAATGTCATCAGGAAAGCGGAAGTGGTGTAGTTGCCGACCATCTATCTTCACTCCCATTCCTTCCCATTCCAGTCGTCGCATGATGTTCTCGAGGGTGGCACTGAAGAGTTTCGGTGAAATGGTATCACCCTGCCTCACCCCTCTCGTGACATCAACGATCACTTCTTTGTAGAATGATGAGATCCTGGTAATGAATCCGCAATACAGCTCACGGAGGATCCTGATGTATTGGGCTTGAATGCCCTGATTGGCTAGGGCTTCAATGACCGCTTCCGTCTCAACAGAATCAAAGGCCTTCTTTAAATCAATGAACATTAAACAGAGCGGCATCTTGAACTCCCGAGAAACCTCAATGAGCTTGGTTATTGTGTGGATGTGGTCAATGGTGCTGAATCCTTTGCGGAACCTGGCTTGGTCGCATGGTTGCCCTTCATCTAGTGTTCTGCCAATCCTATTTAGGATGACTCGAGTGAACAACTTGTAGATGACAGACAATAGGCAGATCGGGCGATAGGTGCCAATGTCATGGATGTCTCCCTTCTTGAACAGTAGTACAGTCCTGCTTGTTTTCCATTGGGACGGAACCTTGCATTCAGACAGGTAGCGAGTGAAGAGTGTATTGATGAGTACTAACGGCAGGTTCTTCAGGTGTTCAGGTCTGACCTTGTCTGGGCCAGGTGCTGTTGGTTTCTTTCCCGACGAAATGGCATGTCGGATATCGGAAGGGAGAACATTGGGAACAATATATCCATCCTGTGGAATTTTGTATGTCGGCAAGTGGACATGGCTATCGAAGAGATTTGAGTAGAAGTCATGGATAATCTTCTCCATTGCCTTTCTGGAGGATGTGATGGATCCATCAGGACATCGGAGGGCAGTCATCTTGGTCTTTAGTTGGCGAAGGACAGGCGGGCATTACGAATACTTTTCCAGGCTTCTGCTGCATCTACCAGTAGTTCTGCTCTTCTCTCTTTGAGGTCTTCCTTGATCGCATCTCTGCACTGCTTTGCGAGCTCAGACATTAGCTTGTGGTTGCCTGAGGCATGCGCCAAACCACGCTGGTGAATTAGCTCAAGAGTTTTCAAAGATAGGCAATTTTTTGTGGCTATCTCTCTCTTGGCGTTCCTTGCACATTCATGGAGGTGCTGAACCAGTCGATCGCATTCCTCATCAATGTTGTCAACAATGGTATCTTCCCATGTTGCCGCAATAGTACCAAAGAGTTCTCAGTTGGTGGTCATTCTGGGAGTTCTCTTTTTGAACTTTGCAGCCCTTTCTCCCCGCTCTGTGAAGTAGAATTTTGCACGAAGGAGACGGTGGTCCGATCCCATTCGAAATTTTGGGAAAACAGCGACATCAGTCAGGCAAAACCGTCGATTGAATATGATGTGGTCTATTTCATTGTGGAATCGTCCACCGGGAGACTCCCATGTTCATCGTTTAGATTCTGCCTTCTGGAACTGTGAGTTACCATGAATGGTCTTGGTCGACATGATGAACTCAGACAGTCTCTCACCCAGTCTCTCTCAGACAGTCAGAGAGACTGTCTACAGTGCTACAGATAAGAAAAATACTTTAATGAAGCAGAATCGGTCAGATATAACAGCTTTCTGCACTGTAGCACTGCCTGCTGCACTATCGCTCCAGTCCTTAGCAAATGGACCAAATACACTTCCTGTTTCTTCCTGAGCAATAAATTTCCACTCTCTGCCAGGTTGCTGAATTATTCAAAATGGCGATCGCATCCTTGTATAGAAATGGAATCACTCTTCATCTTCTCGATTCTACAAAGCTTGTCTTTCACAACCCTTATCTGCTTATTCAGTTCTCAAGTGACTCTCCTATTATCCTGTGTTGCCTATGTTTTTCTCTCCTGGGCTGTGTAATAGATCTTGATCATATATACCCAAGGTCCAGTATACAGTTTAGAGTGGAAATCCTCCCTCAGCAATGGAGAAGAGAGAGAGTGAAAAGGTGTAATTTTCAAAAAGATCTTCATTGTGTTGTTACCCTGAAGGAAATCTCATAATATTTTGGAGATTCTTTGGACATTCCTGGCAGTTTCTACAATCCAGCATACTCACCTTCATCAATTTTCTTAAATTCACTGTATCACTGTCATCCCATTCTTCATAGATTTACTTGAGAGGGTGCCGGTAACGTCTCTATTCTTCCCAGCCCTGAGATTTAGCACCCTCTTCTTACTTGTCTTTTCACAATGATTGGAGGTTCTTTCAGGGTCAGGAGAATGAGACCTGTTGTCGTTACTGGTTTTGGCATATCAAATTATGTCATGGGGAGCTTGCTAGGCTCTGCCAGTGTGGGCAGGATACTCTTGGCAGCTTGCTGGGCTCTCTGAGAGGCATAGGTTTGTATATTTCTCTCTATGATTTGTTGCCTATTGTTTGAGCCCCATCAAATATGGCATGGTAATTATGGAAAATGGGTAGGAAGTATCTCATAATGTGCCGGTCCAGAAAGCGGCCTGGAGTGTGGCAGCAGTTGGGTAGTGGAGGTCGGTTGCCTGGGCTGGGTCCCTTGGTGTGGGGAGGGCTCTCACTTGCCCCACTCTGGGATGCCCATAGTGAAAACAGCCTGGTGCGGAGTCCCAACTTTCTCAAATTATCTTAAAAAAAATAGAGGCCTTCCCAAGACCCACTATGAGATAAAAGAGGTGGAGATGTAGTGCCTGGGATGAAACTTTGGACAAAGCATACACTTCATTCTGTTATCACTTCAGTTTATGGCTCAATATGCTTATACTTCAGGTAAACAGAAAATGTCTTTTTTTTTTAACCCTGATGTGGTTGTTTATGTGGATCTCAGTTTATGAAAAGTCCAAGAAAAGTAATTTATTTTCAGCAAACTTTTCCTTGTTGAAACTGAAACTAGATGCCTTAATTCATTCATTTTTCCTCTCACTATCATTTCACTTTTCAACCATTGAAATTTCTCAGCAAAGTCACAGCTATCTTCATTACTAAAATTATTTCTTTTCTTAATCTGTCTGACCTTTAAAAACATTGAAAAATTTCTCCTTGAGACTTCTTCCTTGATAAATTTCTAAAGTACTTTGATTTTTGTGTGTGTCCTAGATGTGATCCATTCTTTAGACTAGTATTTTTCAAATTCTATCTTCAGCTTCCTTTATTCTCATACTCTTCTTGGGTGAGTTCCTCTGTGCCCTTGGTTTTATTAACTTTTCAAATTTAATCACTCCTAAAATCACTTTTATCTTAAGTCTTTTCCCCATGTTCAGATGTTTTTTATTGCACTTCCATTTGGGACATGTGAATTTTGGATGCCCAATATTTCATGTTTGACACATTAAAGTATGAAATAAGCATTTTGGTTCTGTGTTGACCACCCAAATCTAATATTTTTTATATACCTTTATTTTGTGAATGACTATGAGACATTAATTTACTTCATTTCCTCCAGAGTCTCCTGCCCCGGGTCCCGGCTGTCCTCCCTGGGGCCCTTGGAGGGGGGGTTGTTGAGTTGAGCCCCGGCAGCTGAAGACCTCCGGAACCAGCCACGACCATGCTTAAGACCACTCTCTACATTCAGACGAGCCTCACACATGAAGGAACCAGCAGAGGAGTCCAGGCAAACAGGACCCGGGGCTGAGATCTCCAAGCTTGCTTGGATCGGGACTGGGCCTCCTCCACCCAGATCCCCCCATCTTCCAGTATCTAGGCATTACACCCACCAACTGCCCCCAGAGCTGTGTTATCCTATCAATGCTAAGACCCAGGGACTATAAAACTCAGCTCCCGGAAGCACGTGCCCACATTTGCGGCCATGTGACTTCTTATTGTCTAGTTTTCTCTTGGTAAACCCAACAGGCTACCAAGTGTATCCTGCCCTCACAGCAGAGTCTGGCAAGCTCCCTGTGGAGTATTTGATATGCCAGAACCCAGTAACAATGATGGGTCTCATTCCCCTGACCCTGAAGGAGCCTCCAATGTGGCACTTGCTAAAATCTCAGGGCTAGGACTAATAGAAATGTTACTGCTAGAGGAAATCAATGAACAACAGGATGACAGTGATACAGTGATTTCCTCCTTGTCTTCTAATCAGTCATCATGTTTTGGGTTTTTATTTATTTATTTATTTATTTATTTTTTGCCAGTGCATCTAGAAGGTTTTTCCTGCTCTCAAAATTCACTGCCACTCACTGCTCCCACAGCTGGTCTACTGAGAGTTCACAAACATCAATGTGTAGCAGCCACATTATCTGGACTACTTTCTTTGAGGCAGACTGCTGGGATGGAACCTACAGTTTGTGATTCCATAAGTCTGAATAGGCCTGAAAGTAATCCAGAGGATTTTGACTTTCCAGATTTGAAGGCCACAATTTGACAATCATTGGTTTAGATTGTTATAATCGCACTGTAGTGAATATCCTTATTTGTATTCCAGAGTTCTTTTAAGTCATGCTCTACGGAATGTATTCTAAAACATATATCTGCTTAAAACCTGTTATGGTCCTTTATGGCCTTTTGATACCTGGCAAGTGCATAGAACAAGAAGTGTTCTTCATTTGTCTAAACAAAATGACATTAGTGAATGAGTAGAAGCTGCAGAGGAAGAGTAGGGAGACACATTTGACACTCCTTTGAAATATCAACTGAGAAAAGAAACAAAGGAAGCAAGAATTTCATGGAAATCAATTGGTAAAGAAGTAATTTTAATTTTTAGGATTTAATCATTTATTTCTTTTTTAGGCACCATGATTTATAATGGTTTTAATGAAGAAGCCAATATCTAAATATATAAACCAGGTTGGTTTCAGCTGTATTGGATTAAAAAAATAAATGTACATAATTGATGGCAACAGAGAAGTACTCAGTATCTTAAACTTTTTATTTTGCTTCACAGTGTTAAAGAAATTAGAATTTACTTGAACATCTTCCTCTGTTTTGCACAGTTTGCATAGTTGTTTTAGCATTCCTCTATATAGCATTTTAGAGCTCAGGAAATGTATATTTATAGAGTGTGTCTACTTGTGTGTAGAAATGCTTCCCATTAAAATTTGCTCAAGGACTTGATTTAGCTTCCCATCATAGTCAAAAATATATTTGTTATATCCCTGGAGTCTTAATATTATGATTTCTTTATTAAAAGAACTGTCATTTGCTTGAAGCTTCTCCTTCAAAGATCTTTTTTATGTGGAACATAGAAGCTTATTTCCTAAAATAGGATTCCTCTTATTTAAGACAATCCATTATAAACCATTTGTCTCCTGTCTACAGAGATGAATAAATTCAAGAAACATTCAAAAGCAAAGAAGATTTGTATCTTTCAAGGACAACAGTTGACCATGCTCTCTTGAGAACCATGGATGCCATTTAGGGTTAGTATCAGAATTTCTTATAAAAAGAGATATTCCATTCTTTTCATTGCTCTTCTGAGAGCTTTCAGTATAGGTATGACAATATCTGTTTTGAGCTATATTCAAGATAATTCTAATTTACCCTCTGAATGAGAACTGACTTAAGTTATGAAAGTTGGTTTGCAGAATTTTTATTTTGGTGAAGGTCGGGGTCCAGCGTTGCTGACTGTTCATTTTGACCAGTAAGAATATTGAAATAATTTAAAAAACGAACCACCATATGGTGTGCTGTATTAATAAAAGAAAAAATCATTTACCACAAAAATGTAGGTAAAACGCTTCCATAATAAGGCATAATCCTTTAAATGAAATGCATTATATCTAATTTAAAAAAAAGAAGATCTCATTGCTTTACCTATGCTTTGTAGGGGACCACTGAAACCTCATTATGGACCAGAACTTTTTCTATCATCTGGAGTTATAGCACTGGATAAATTAGCAGCCTCCAGGGAAGAAAGTTAACATCTCTTTTGCTTTCTTTACTCTTTATTTTAATTTGTCACTTTAAAGCTTTGATTTCCACGTATGTCATAGCCTATTTTGGTTCAATTAGGCATTTCCTTTCCTGTTTTTCTCTGTTCTTCTCCAGGGGAACCATCCTGACTGCTAATAATTCATGGGATAAGATCAGATGGTACTTTCTATCTGCCCTTCAACCAGTGTCAGGTTCAAAACTCTTTGATGATTCAGCTCTATAATATTTAAAGTTCTATTTAAAATTGTTCAAACTTAGGGTTTTTAGGAAATAGCTGCATGGGAAGGTAAGAAGAAAGTCTATTAAAATCTACAATCTTCTTAGCGACCCTTTTCACTAGGTTTCTCAATAAATCTGTCCAAGTTTTTCCCTCTACTCATAATAGAAAAAAGTAAAAGAGAAACAATCTTTCAAGACAAATCCAAGTCCCCACTCAGAAAAAAAAGGTAAGCCTTATTAAGAGAGAATATTGTACAAGCTACTTATTTTAAACACCGGGCATCAGAATCTCAAATTGCACATCTGAGTGAGGGTCAGCAAATTTAGGCAACTCTCTTTTACAATATTTGAAAGGATGTATATATATATATATAACACATATGTATATATACATATATGTATATATACACATATGTATATATGTGTATATATACACATGTGTATATATGTGTATGCCTATATATACACATGTATATATACACATGTATACATATGTGTATATATACACATAGGTATATATACACATATCTATATATACACATATATACACACATGTGTATATATACACATATGTGTATATATACACACATATCTATATATACATATACATATACATTATGACCACAGAAAAACAACTAAGGCTGTTTCTGAACTAAAAGTTATAAATTGTTTACATACTTAGTACCAGCTTTCAAGGTGCTTTCTGAAACCATCTCTTTTTCTTTTTTGCTTATTGATTACTTAAAGCTTTGAGCAGTTATTGCCCTGGGGATGCCTCTGTTGCACTGCTCACCTGCTCCTGTCCATGACATTGTTATCCTTTATCCGGGTCAGTCAGACAGGTTTCATACATTTTAGATTTATTTTATGTGCTCACTCAGACTAGTTAATACACACCAATTTTTTACCAGCTGTTTCTGTAGAAGACTTTGCCCCCTTTGAGCATTATTGTTTACTGTTAGTTGGACTCGTATAATCCCCAGCTGTCTGTATTTCTAAGATGGGAATTTTAAGGGTCTCCTTTTGGGGGCATCAATGTCCTTCTGCACACAGAAACATTAATTTGTGAAAAAGAACAGGAGGATTAAATCTCCTTGACAAGGAACATGACTATCTGCTTGAATGAAAGCTGGAACACGATTTCCTATTTTTGCAGCAACAACATGATTAGATATTTGTAGTACCATTAAATGTTGCCTTTCCAATCACTCAGATTTCGTAAAAAGCAGTAGCAATAGCATCAGTAGTGTAGTAGTAATGATAATTAGCAAGAAGTTTTTCTGTAGAAATTCCTTATGTGGTAGGCACCATTCTAATGCCTTAGTAGTGATAGTCATTATAGGAATTAGTCCTATAGAACTTCCTATGTGGCAGGCAGCGTTTTAATACCTTATTTTTATTAATTACTATTTAAGAAGCTGTTTAATTTATGTTCTATTAAGTCTATTTAACAGAAGAGGAATCTAAAGCACAGAGAGATTAAATTCACGGTTACCTTCTTAAAGCTTACATTCAGAATACAGAAATTCTTGCTCTTGAATACAGTCCTATTTTATTTTATTTTACTTTTTTGTTTTTGGCCACACCCAGTTGTACTCAGGGCTGTTTACTTCTGGCTCTGGGATCACTCGGGATCACCCATGGTGAGGATTGGAGGACATATGTGGTGCTGGGGATCAAACTTGGTTTGGCCGTATGCAAGGCAAGTATCTTACTCTCTGCACTATCTCTCCAGCACCTAAAAAATGATTCTTTAATGGCTATACTTCATAGTGAGGACATAAACCAGATGCCTTGTTTCTCAACCATGCCGTGTTGAAAAATAATGCTTGCTACATGTTTTTGCAGACAATTACTTGGAAACAAGATATATTTTTGTAGAGTAATAATTTGCTTGCAAAATTTCTGGGAACCTTTGGGAAAGAAAAATTTAGAGAGCAAAGATTTTCATTCAGATGTATTTAAATATTGAGCATTACTTTATTGGAATTTGTCCAAGTTTCTGAACCTCTTTAATCTGCCTTCACATAATTTTACAGAATACAGTCCCTCACTTACGGAGTCTGAACAAGAGTGAAGAAACAGAATGGCAGTTGAATAAATAAATTGAAAGTGAATATGAGTTCATATTTGATACTTTTTCCCACATGTGTTCATTTAGCCAATAGAGGATATGAACTATTCTGCCTGTGTGAAGTGCTTTAAGTACACGGACACATTAAAGCCTTCTGCATCTCCATGAGAAATTACCATTACTATCAAGCCTAATTTACTAATGAAGAAATGAGGCACAGGGTCTCACAGAGTCAGGATTAGCCAAACTGGGATTAGTAGAGATGAGATCTAAACCCAAGCATGTTCATGCAAATTTGAGTTTGTAACTGCTATGCTGTTTGCTACTAGCTTAGCTGAGGAAGAGAAGACTGGCATTTGAGCCTTCACTCCTTGCCGTGAAGAGTGGGAAAGCCAGTGCAAAAATGAAAAAGAATCCTTAAGAAATATTTTGGTCACACATAGAAGAGCTAGAACTGGAAATGTTCTATTATCCAGCCACAGCTGCGTTTCAACTCACAGACACAGTGATTATAAGTTTGGAATATAAAGATAATACCTAGACTTCGGCAGGAAGGAATCGCTGACTTTTCATGCCAATTCAGGATCTAGACTCAAGGCCCCTATATGACACTGCAAAATGATATCATCATACAAATATATTAAACTGCACTGTGACAGATAAACTTTGCTCAAAAAGCATCGAACTCTTGGTAGTGAATAAGTATCTATGGGGAAAAAAGGCAGTGAATAAGACTGAGATGGGGTGTTCTGCTTGATTTGCTAATGAAATATCTGAATAATTTTCCATAACAATAACAAGATGCTCCTGTTCTAGTAAACAGACAAATTTCAGCTGAGTGATTACATGCCACCTAATTACAATTATTTTTCTCTAATTTCAGATTCTTCATGTTTACGATGTTCTTTTCCTTCTGTCCTTAATTGTTGTTTACTATGTTTTCCTGCTGCTAAATTCTTACTAAATCTTTCCCTGGAGATAATTGTACACTGAGAATGGTTTAAATAATTCTATATACAATGTAGGCATGGGATATGTAAATATTTGTACTTCAACTATAGAATAAATCTAAATTAAAATATATTGTTTTTAGAAGTTCCCTCAAATGCCTCATATAGTCAAAACTCCTTTCACGTATGAGTTAGATTGGTCAAATTTGTAATTATTTATTAATCATACATTTAGTACTCCCCAAACTACCATAAAATGTCTGAAGTGACATGCTGCTAATAATAACTTTCTCAGGATTACAGTACAATGCAGACAATTTTCTACAGGGCAAGAAATAAAGAAACATATCTTTTCACCTATTTTCAAGCAAATTGTTAACGATTTTGCCCATTTGAGCTGAGAAGTAATTAGTAGCATGGGATAGAGGCCAAACATATTAAGAACTTGAAAATGTGTTTCTACTTATGTACTGATATGCCCATTTTGAATTCAGCTACAATTTCTGTACATTTTATGAATTTCTTTATCTTCTGTCACAAACTTATATTGATAACTTGCTTTTCTGAAATATTAATTTGAAAATAATGGCCATATTTTCTATAGAGACAAAATTATAATTATGTAATAGTAATAAACCTAAGTCAGTTAGGTACACATGGTTTTTTTTTTAATTTTTGGAAGATGACTTAATTTGACTCCCTCTCTATGTTTTCCCCCCATAGAAACTAAACCCTAAGAAATACAGAGGTTCAATCTGACCTCATAGCATAAAAATAACCCCATCGACTGGAGATTGGTTAATGGTTTATCCCTGGCATCAAAACATCCAGGCTTTAAGTGGTCTCAAGATCATTTAATTTTCTCTCCTGATACATTAAAAAAGCATTCAAATTGGGCCTAATCCATTCTTTTAAAACTCCAAGACAAAATCATGTGTAAATTCCCTAGGTGATTTATCTGGAATTTAACTACTATTAAAGTGGAATAAATATAGAATCAAATGTGTAATCTCATCCTTTATTTTAGGGAGGATGGCAAGTTAACTGATGTTTATTTCTGTTCCTTTTCCATAATATGTTAACTGGCAAACACCACTGACAATCACAGAATCTGAGAATTTGGGGTGTTAAACTATTTTGGATACTCAAAAGGCAATTGTCCAGCCTAAAGGAAGAGAGACAGAAACATTCTGGATAGGAATTTTAGCAGTCATATAGAGGTTGATAGTTTATAAATGTATGCGCTAGGTCCGAGCTGCTGAATAATGAGTCATTCCTGAAAAATTAGTTACCTAAGTTTATACTAATAAAATACATTAGATAAAACTTATCAATAGTGTTCCAGGGCATATAAATGCCATTCCAAGAAACAGAAAATTCTGAAAGCAAAGTAAGTCATTAATTTGGCAATTTTGACATGTGATTCTACATTATGTTTTGCTTTGCTACAGGATAACTAAATAATATGGCACTTAAATACGATTCAATAATATTCACTATCATTTCCAGTGTTTGAATAATCTGTCTGCCATAGTTTGCAACTTTTATCTTTTAACTCACGTTTTTATCAGGGTTACTCCCAGCAGACCTGTGGATAGTAGTCCTTGGGGGTCAATAGGGTTTTGTCCCTAGTGCTTCAGGGACCATGCAACTTCAGATCTTGAATTCTGGGCTGACCTCACAGAAATTACTGGGAGAATCTATGGAACTTGACTGATGGGGTGCAGATAGAGGCAGATGGGGAAGAACTTACAGCAACCAGCACTCTCTTTGGCAAACTCCATTTCTGTTTGCAGCAGCACCTGGATATAGGTGTTAGCCAGCTGCTTTACAGTTCAGAAGCCAATGACACTTTCTTTCCAGGGAGCTGGTTAGCAGTTCTGCTTCATTTGGATCTCTGCTGGCTTCAGAGTCCATTTGGTGTTCTTCCTAAGCAAGGGAGCCAGTTTGCAGTCTTTGTTGAACAGAGTATCTACATTGGCATTTTTTGGGAATTGTGATCAGCTGCTTATTACATCTTATACTATGTTTGAGCAACTGGTCAATCCAGGAGCCCTGCTTGACTGGTCATCAGAATCACTGGTCCTGCATTACCAGAGGCATGGTGAGTGAACTTGAGAAACCTTAAACCATCCAGTCCTTGAGTTACAGTCAGCCTCATGCAATACAGGTTCCCTGCCTAATTATTGATCCATCTTTCTTGAACAGTCACTGAGCTGCCTCATTGTGATCACAGTCTGTGGTCCTGCCTAGTCCAGATCCTGAGCCAGAAACCTTGATCCACAGAAGAGTGCTGCCTTCAACTAGAGTTTCCACTCTCCCAGAGAACTGGTCAATAACTTCTTGAATTGATGGTATACAGCTAATGATGCATCTGCTTAAACAAAATACTTCCTTCATCTCCAGGCATAATCTGCTTCCCTCCTTGCAGTTCAGAGTACAGTGTGTACTTTCACCTGACTATGAAACTTAGCCTATGTTTTTACCTAAATGCTGAATCCAGCCAGTGGTACCATCCAACTGAGCAGGGCAACCCAAGTCCCCATCTAACCAGGAGAAATTGAAGAACACATTCTATTCAAATACTTGCTCATTGAGCTGTCTAATTAGTGGCACTGTCCTGCTACTATGGAAATTCTCATTGAGAGCCAGCCAAGAAAACCAAGCAACACCTTCTGGGAAGTGGGAGAACTCAGTTTTAATTACTTCAGCAGACCCAGAAAAGTTCTAGCTCCAAATACTGGGTCCCAAACAAGGTGAGAGATGTGTTTTAGAGAATATCTTGTGGGGCAGGCAATGGGTGGGAGAGTGTAGACACAAGACATTCCCAAGCATGTTGAATTGCAAAACAGGCTCTAGGCCACTTCAAGGACATAAGCACATTTGGACTACATTTCTAGGTTACCGAGGTTACAAAGTGAGATTAGGACCATTTCAAGGACATTTTAAATGTATTCTATGGTTGTCTCATATTGTCCATACTCATTTGCCCCTTGGCAGCTCCTCCTCCCAGGCATTAGCCAGTTTCAAGATTGTCTGTTTGAAATGTGTGCATTTTCCTCATCACTGCAGAGAACATAACCAATGATTCCCCCAATTAGCTGTAAAATTGTAGAGCCCTGTTTCTAGTCTCATCTGTCTTGGGAAGAGAACCAGCAGCCTTGTATAACCAGGAGTACTCACAGTGATATTGCTTGAACAATTGGAAGATATACTCCCCTGCAAAACCCAGCTAAGATCAGAGGCAGTGACATCACCAGATTGGAAATACTGATGAAGATTCACCTCACCATGGATGCTGTTAGCTAATCCACTTCGTACCCCAAATTGAAGTGAACAGCAGAGGTCTTTTATCAGTGGAAATCTGTAAAAACTGAAGCAGCAGGGGTTCGAGAGATAGCACAGCGGGTAGGGCCTTTGCCTTGCACATGCTGACCTAGGTTCGATTCCCAGCATCCCATATGGTCCCCTGAGCACCGCCAGGAGTAACTCCTGAATGCAGAGCCAGGAGTAAACCCCTGTGCATCGCCAGGTGTGACCCAAAAAGCAAAAAAAAAAAAAAACCTGAAGCAGCAAACCAATTACTCAGATGCACAATAATGAATTCAAGAATATAAGGATCACCCCCAAGTCATGTAAATATGGCACCGCCAATGGTCCATGAACTACATACAGCACATACAATGAGAACTACATACAATGGGAACTAATAAAGTCCCCACTGGTAATCCTAAAAAAATGAATGTTATTGAAACACCTGACAACTTCAGAATAATCTTTGTAAAGGAGTTTGACAGAGTACAAGAACACACAGACAACAAAATAGAATTATGCGTTAACAAAAAGAAACTATCAAGGAAAACAAATTTCCAGTACTACACTAGGGCTGTTGAGAGTGACAGGTAGAGAAATAGGAATTTACCAGGAAGAGACTGTCAGGTTGGAAGATGGTCAAATCAAATTACCAAAAGAACCATTTTGTCTGGATAATTATAGACGTTTTAAAATTTTTTTGTGATAAAGGAGCATAAGGAAGTATGGTTCTAGAAAGGGTAGATTGCAGACCTGTAGGTGTCAGAATGAGCAATAAATCTCCTGTAGGCTTGTCTCCTGTGTACACTCCATCTTGTTTGCAAACCTAAAGAAAGGGAATTTTAGGCTTTTGGGGAAAAATGAGGAGGACTCACCTTAATTTTTTGAGGCAGTTCTCTAGAAAGGATGATTGTCTTTGCATTCACACATTTTGTGGTTTCTAATATTCATCTCTGGGTCAGTTTAATTTCCATTAACCTCATTATATTTTTATAAAATGACACATTTTCTCTCACACACACACACTCTTTTATTGTAAGCAGGAATGTTTCCTTTACTATTTCTATGGAATAATAAAATCTGCATGAACAACTCTATTTTGGATTCACTTTATTTATCTTTAACCAAGTATTCCAGAGTTCTCTGCTCTCAGGTTGGGATAATTCTGGGATGCACATCAATTCTCAAGTGCAGTTACCACCTATCTTTAGGCCTTAAGCCTGTCATTGCAACACTGACCCTGTAGTTGTAGAATAACTTGTTTGTTCAGCAATTCTTGCTTCAAAGTTTCCTAAATGAAATTCTTTTCCAGATCAGAACCAGAACCAGCAGGTCTCTGCCAGATGACCCTAAAGCAAACAGGGAGCATGTACAAAACTCAGGGGAGCTGAGAGCTTTAAGAACACAATTGAAAAATGCATTTATTTCTTTGGTTCAGAAACTTCAGGGGCACAGAACTCAGATATGGGCCTGATACTGTGTTATAATGATAAAATATAAAATGTCTTGCTTCTTGGAGTTCGCTGTCTTCCAAAAGGAATATAAAAGGAGTACAATATAAAATATAATAATATTTAATATTTTTATTAATAATAATATATTTAATAATATAAAAGGAATACAAAAATAATATATAATATACAGTCATGAGCGGACCCAGTAACGTCTCCATTGGAGACTTTGTTGTTACTGTGTCTGGCATATCGAATACTCTCGGTAGCTTGCCCGGCTCTCTGAGAGGGGCAGAGGAATCGAACTCGGGTCGGCCATGTTGGCTGTGTGCAAGGCAGACGCCCTACCCGCTGTGCCAATGGAGATGTTACTGGGCCCGCTCGAGCAAATCGATGATCAACGGGAGGGCCTTTACTTTACTTTTACTTACTTACAGTCATATATAATCATATGTATGATTCCATAATAAAAATTGTGACTAACTAGTGATTAACTTGTGACTAACTAGTCACTTTAGAGATATTACAGTGGGTTAGGAGCTTGCCTTGCAGCTAAGTTCGATTCCCAGTACTATTATATGATCCACTGATCCCTGCTAGGAGTGATCCCTGAACAAAAAGCCAGAAGTAAGCCCTGAGCACAGTCAGGTGTGGCCCCCAAGTATATATTTTTTTAAAAACTAGATTCTATCATGGGGAATAACAAATGGGGCTTGAGAGCTAACTTGCATTGAGGAAATAAATGGGTATAACATTTCTGAGCCTTAGTAGTTTAGTTAATTTTAGACAAATGAATATTTTAATTGGTGGTGGAAAAAAGTGAGGGAGCTTTCTAGATATATAAAAACATGCCAAATATGAGACCGGCAGGAATTCAGTGTTTTCTAGGAACTGAAATTGGTTTGATTATGTTCCCATGCAGAAACATTAGATGAGTTTGAACATTTGGATTAGAGGTTAAATCATAAAGATCTTTGGGTGCTATATTTAAAAAAATTGGACTTTATTCTAGGGAAGAATAAATGTTCTCTACCAATAAAATTATTTTACAATGACCTTAAGGCATGTATATGACTGAGACAATTGGATAAGAGTTTATCATTCTGGTAGTCAGGACTTGCAATACCAATTTAGGAGATGTTAGCAAAAATGGTATTTAAAATTATGGGAATGATGATAAGTCTTAGATTGAGAGTTAAAGGTAAGTTAAAATGGAAAGGCAGTCTAGAGTGTTTGCCTTTCATGTGATCAACCCTGGCAAGATCTCTGGAACGCTTATGTTCCCCTGAGCGCACCAGAATTCCTAAGCACGGAGCCAGGTGTAAGCCCTGAGCACAGTTGGGTATGGCTCTCAAACAGAATAAAACAACAACAACAACAAAAATAACATAAAACCAAGTACTATATTTGAACCCAAGGAACTCCAATATTGAGTAGCTGAGAATGAGTAACTAGTAAAGAACACCAACAAAGAATTGTCAAAGAAGATGCTGGCCAAAAGATTATTGTTTCAAGGAGTCAAATACAAAAACGGCAGGAATTCAGTGTTTTCTAGGAACTGAAATTGGTTTGATGTGTGTGTGTGTGTGTGTGTGTGTGTGTGTGTGTCTGTGTTTAAAGTGGTCAACTCGGTCAATTGCTTAAAAAGACTCAGATGTTAGAGTTAGTTAGCTTTATCAAGAGTGAGTTAAGTGAGTATGTAGATGGCAGATTGAAGTGAGCTGAAAGACACAGGCTGGAGACATAGTACAACTGATAAAACACTTGCCTCCCATACAGCTGACCTTAAGCACAGAACCAGAAGTAATCCTTGAGCACCACAGGTGTAGCTTCAGAACCCAAACAAGTAAGATAAATAGTAAATACAGAAGTAAATCCAGGTCAAAAAACTCTTTTATAAAGGTTTTGGATATGGGCTAGGAAGATGTCAAAGATTGTATTTTGATTTATCAAGTCAAAGCAATGGTATTTGACTTGCTGACCAGTTTGATTTTAGGCACCACATCTTGTCTCCCTAAGCACTTCCAGAAGTCATCCCTAAGAACAGAGGAGCAAGAGATACATTTTTTTAAATCTAAAATAAAAGTATTTATATGTCAATGGGAATAATAATGAAAGAAAAGGCTCAAGATGGAGAAAGAATAACTAAATGTCTTTAGAAAGCAAGAAAACCTAGGATTCAGAGGAAGCAGAGGAATTCTTTTATAGAAGATATTCATAATCATAAAAATTATGGTGATACAAAAGTACAAAGAAAAAACGTTGATGATATACTGATGTTCAGCTTCAGTGCTAGAGCTTACAGTCATATAACTGGAGTTATCAAGTTTAGAGTTTTCCAGAGGAGTATAAAAGTATGGGGAGGGAGGAATGGGGAGATTGCAGGTGGTGTTCTTCAAATGACGGTTTCCAAGGAGTGATCATAGCTGTGATTTAAATTGGAGACCTTTGATAATAGATTCATGTAGATTGTATAGTTATAGCAATAAGCTGTTTATGCCATAGCTACATTTGAGATGTTCCCTGAAATATATATTCAATTTGAAGGTTAGTATTTATTTTTTCATTACTAATCTGGAACTATGTCTAGATATGGACATTTAGTAGCAAAATTGTAATGACACTCTCTTTAATCTTTGTCATTCTTCTCTCCAACACTATCTAAGTTCTAAGAATAAATGTTTTTATGAATCTTTATAATTGTTATTTTCTATTAATATTTTTAAAATGAGTCTTGCAAACATCCTAATTTTTTTGGGGGGGGCACACTCAGTACTTTTTAAAATCTCAGGACTAGGACGAAGGAGACCTTACTGGGACCTGCTCGAGGCAATTGACAAACAACAGGATGATCGTGATCGTGATCGTGGGCCACACTCAGCAGTGCTCAGGTTTTACTCCTGGGTCTGTACTTGGTGATTGCTCTGAGAAGGCTGGGAGGACTATAAGTGATGCGAGGATCAAATGTGCATTGACCATGTGCAAGGTAAGTGCCCTAATTGCTGCATCATCTCTCTATCTCCTAAAATTTTCATCCTGAGTTGGTCCTCACACAAAGATTTAGCTCACTACGTAGACAAAGGACATGGTGACTATTAACAACCAGGTTAGAAAGGTAAGTGGATAATGATTGGGGGAAGCTGTCTGCACTTGTAGTATAACTCTAAAGGTAAAAATAAATAGGGACTGTTGTTTTTAAAAGACCACTTTGTCACTTTATATCCCAGATATTTTCTTGGTTTGCATAAAATTTGCATAAAAGATACTGCAAATGTGCTTTAATAATGTAAAACTATGACTCCAAATATAAATAAACAGTATATTAGAACAAAATCTGTAGCACTGTAGCATCTGTCCTCTGTTGTTCATAGATTTGCTCAAGTGGACCCAGTAACATTGTGAGACTTGTTGTTACTGTTTTTGACATATCGAATACGTCACGGGTAGCTTGCTAGGCTTTGTTGTGCGGGCGAGATACTCTCGGTAGCTTGCCGAGCTCTCTGAGAGGGGCGGAGGAATCAAACCCAGGTCGGCCACTTGCAAGGCAAATGCCCTACCACTGTGCTATTGCTCTAGCCAAGAACAAAATCTAAAGGAATAATTTTTAGAAGTACTACTAGGGAGCTGGGTTAATAACACCGTGAGCTAGAGTGCTTGGTTTGTGTGGTGGAGCTCTGGGTTTGATTCCCAGCATTGCATTTTCCCTAAAGCATTGCTGGGAACAACTCCTGAGAACTGAGCAAGGAGCTCCCTTGACTATGGGACCCTTCCACAAATTCTTTTGTAAAGATACATTTTCCTGAGATAATTAATTTATTTCTGATTTTTTTTGTTTATTTTTTGGAACCACAGCTGCTCAGAGCTTACTCCTAGTTCTGTGCTCAGGGATCACTCCTGCAAATGCTCGGGAAACATATGGGATACTGAAGATCAAACTGGGGTCAGTGGCATGAAAGCAAGTCTTTTACTTCCTGTATTATCTATCCAACCCTTCCTGAAGTATATATAGGTGAACTAATTACTCTCGCACACATACATGTTCTTCAAGTCTCTCTTTCTCTCTCTCTCTCTCACTCTCTCTCTCTCTCTCTCTCCTAGGAAAATCCATTCAACAAATACTCCTCTCCTATCTCAGTACTGAACTGTGAACTACATCTCAGTCACCATTAACTTTCCTCCTTTGAGGTGGCAATCAGGATACATTTACAACTGAGCAGGTGTCAAATATATAACTTGTATCTTAAGATTTAGTGGTATGATTTAGTGTTTTTATCTTCTTGTATTGGGCTGGAGCAATAGCATAGCAAGTAGGGCTTTTGCCTTCCATGTGGCCGACACGGGTTCGATTCCTTTGCCCTCTCAGACAGCCCGGCAAGCTACCAAGAGTTTTCCACCCACACGGCAAAGCCTGGCAAGCTCCCTGTGGTGTATTTGATATGCCAAAAACAGTAACAACCAGTCTCACAATGAAGATGTTACTGGTGCCCGCTCGAGAAAATCAATGGACAATGGGAGGGCAGTGCTGCAGTGCTATCTTCTTGTATTATAATGAAAACATTAAAGAGATATGTTTAATGGATTTTCTACAAATGATTAAAATAATGTTCTATGAATAAATATTCAAAATCATTTTATCAATATAAATATGTAGGCAATTAAAGATTTTTTACACATATTCATAACTTTGTTTTGGAGCCACATGCAGCAGTGCTCAAATCACTCATGGTGGTACTCAGGAGATCAGATAGGGATGCCCAGGATCGAACCTGAGTTGGTCGCATACAAGGCAAATACCCTACCTGCTGTACTATTACTCCATAATCCATATTTATAATTTTAATATTATCTTCCTCTGTTTTTATTATCATCTGCTGTAATTTCATTCATTTTTGGAAAACGCTTAATAACTCATCACTAATTTTTGGAGAGGTACTTGGTAAGTATTGAATAAATGATTGAGTCATACTGAATGTCATCCTCACAAATTATCTCCTACGAATTTCAGTAACGTTTGAAAACTGGGCACATTTGAATCATAATTATTCTTGCATTATATGTTACAAAATGAAGATAGGAGTTCAAGGATTAAAAAAGACAGCTTAAGTATAGGAAGTTATAAAGGCAGGGTTGAAGTTCAGGACTACATACTCTGATTTTGTTCTTTTTTTCTTCCCTGCACTGTAGGAGCTGAGAAGAGTCGTATGACTCTATCTATGTGAAAAGGGGAGGATTGTAAGTGAGAGGTAGAATATGTAGAAGGATTTTCTTTTGAAAATATACCTGGAGAAACTATTCTTCATTCAGAATGCAAATAAATTTAGCCATATCTCTCTTGTCTCTTGTTTCAACTTTGCTCTTTTGGTCACTTATCTACAGGATTCTATGGGATTTTAATAAAATGGTATCTTTAATAAAATTTCTTGAAGAGAGCAGGCTATGATGGAAGGAAATTATAACACAGCATTTTAACCCTAAATTAATAACCTCAACTGTAAATGTTACACCATTTATAAGATCATTCTTCTTCACCAGAGGAAAGTATTTGTACTTGTCATATAAACATGTGTGATGTACATAGTTAGTAAAACTGATTGTATTAATAAAAATCTTAATAGGCATAATGATTAGAATAAAATGATATTTTGATCCAAATCCCTAATTAGAACAGTGCATTTACCAACTGTTCTCATGCGAAACAGAGCCAGAATCCATCATTTAAAGTAGTACCTAATTAATCCTTTTTGGAAGCAGATGTCAGCCTTATTTTTATATCTTTTGTAGACAATGAATTGCTGTATAAATCTGTTAATTGTCTATGTGGTGTTACTTATTTTTTTAAACTCTAATATATGCTTAAATAAATGAGACAGTTTAAATTTGCATTTACTTATAATAGTAAAGGTTTGGAATATTGACTACAACAGTGATTATGAGGAATCAATATAAACTAAAGTAACATATTAAATCTGTTAATCATATTATGGTATATTGGAGAAATGTTAAAAACATCCTGGAAATTAAGAGAACATAGGTGTTTGGTTTTGTAATTTCTTCTTTCATTTTTGGCCCACATGTGGCAGTGTTCCAGGCTTATTTCTGGCTCTGTGCTCAAGGATCTCTCCTGGGGGACTTATGGGAATCTATGCAGTGCCAGAAATGGAACCAGGATTATCTACATACAAGATAGCTGACTTTAATTCTGTACTATTTCTCTGTCCCTAAGACTTTTATCATGATTCTTGTTATTGACTGAATTCAAACAGTAATCCTACTTTTTAGGGTTCAAATACAAGTGTTTAGAAAACTAGTCTGTGATTTTTAGGGTTCCTTACAGGTCAAATATACATGAACTTTAAAAAAAATTTCATAATTCACATTTTATTTTAAATTGCTCTTTACTTAGGTATCTACATATATGTATTAGAATATATGTAATCATATAGCCCTATATTAGTGTTTAGAAGTCATACCATAGTCTTTAACAAAAGTAAGAAATGATGATAGGTGATAAAGTTATTTATGAATTTATACATATAGTATCTGTTATAGATAAAAAGAATAACCAAATATTCAGGGGAAACTTTCATTATTTACTTTTGGGATGTGTATTATCACATTTTAAATATTTTTCATTGATTATAGGAAAAGTAATTGAAAAAGAAATTTGTGACATGTCCTTCTAGTGACCCTTTACTAAAGTAACAAATACTTATAGCCAGCAACTACTTACCAAAGAAGACAAAAGTATAATCTGGTGAACAGAAAAATTATGAAATAATTTGTGTCAAAAATGATGTCAGTACTTGCTATAACAAGGGGTTCACAATGTAAATAGAAACATAGATCACTAAAATCAAAAATTTAAAATATATGCCCTATTTTTGGATAGATAGCAAAAATTTCAGAAAGTGTTGCATTTGCTTTACTTCTGTTATGTTTCACAAAAAAAACCCATGAATTTATCTTTTCTAATGCCTAAATGGCTAACAATGGCTGAGAATTGCCAATAATTATTAAGTTATCACTTTCTACAAGATTGGTTATGTTTTAAGAACATAATCATATAAGTTTTATATCAATGACCTCTTTTATTTCATCTTCAAAACAGTATTGGGATATGGGCTCTTTGCTAATGCCATTTTGCAGGATGCTTAGAGGTGCAAAGTCAGAATCTCTGAACAAAAGTGAAGTATCAAGAATTCTGTCAGGCAGTTTGATTGGCTTCAGAAGTTTAACACTATATAATTACAACAGAATCAACCAACTAAAAAACAATAATGTAGATCACTATATATATTTTAGCCTGACCATCCTGAGCACTAGATTTTTATTTCTACCTATCAGATTTATCTGGTCACTGAATCTCATCATGAGTTCTAAACTTGCTCTCTTTCTGAGTGATTTTCCTACTCAGACAATAACTCCATCATTCATCTATGCCTCGAGATTGGGAATCACTGTCTTCTCTGTCTTGTTACATCCACTTATCCATTACATCCAATTTAATTCTATGACTCAAATACTTTTCAAATCCAATTGTTCTCCAGTGTCATGGCTTGCCTTGTGATACAAGAGACTGTCATTTCTCATGTAGAAAACTGTAACCATTTGGAAAAATTATAAATTTTTTAGCATTGATTGCTCTTTTTCTAGTTTTTTGTTTATTTTCTTTGGCCACATTGGTGGTGCTCAGGGATCACACCTGGTGGTACTTGGACTACCATGTTTCGAGCCACATTAGCTATGAGAAAAATAAGCATCAGCCTCTAGCTTTCCACTCTTTAATCTATGATCAATGCTTTAGCTTAATTGATGCTTCAGATCTATATTTTATCACATAAATATACATAATATCTCTTCTTAAGCTAAAATATTTTCATTATTTTTGAATAAAGCCCAACTTCCCTAACATTTTATCAGTTCTACTCTTTGTTCACCAACTTGTCCCAATTATTTTATATCATTATCCCAAATTTTGTCTCAGTCATTCTATTTTTCTATTAGTGCTTTGCTTTTGCATTTACTCATATAAGATTTTCATACATTCGTTTAATGATATTATAGGAAAAGTTTGATGCTCATTTTTTTTGGCATGTTATTGGGTAGCTTGCCAGACTCTCCAAGAGGGGTGGAGGAATTGAACCCTGTTCGGCCAGGCTGGCCGCATGCAAGGCAAATGCCCTGTTGCTGTGCCCACACAGCAAAGTCTGGCAAGCTCCGCATGACATATTTAATATGCCAAACACAGTAATAGCAAATCTCACAATAGAGACATTACTGGGCCCACTCGAGCAAATCGATGGACAATGGGAGAACAGTGCTACAGTTATTGGGAACCAAATTTAATAAGCCAAAAAACAAAATATACAAACCAAAAATCACCCAAGTCCAGCTTGAGAAAAGCATATTTGCTATTCAAAACTTTTTCACTGGGAAGGATTTTCCCATGGGTTTTAAAGCTATGTTTATTTTCCATCTCTGCCGACTACATTTATAGAAGAGCAAGTTGACAATGTCCATTCCTCTGTACGCTGATGTGGCTGAAAATCCCAGTGGCCAATCAGCAAATTTTTTGTAGACTCTGGTTTCCTGTCCAGCTTGTCCTTTGAGCAAGGATTCTGAGCACAGCTTGCCAAGTGTGCTCTGTTGGTGGTCTTGGCCTCAAACTCAGAGGGATGTCAAACTGAATTGTTTCACCTCTGATCATGAAACTCTGATTTGTCCTATAGGGTGTTGTGTCTTTGTGCCCTACAAGGTTGTATCCTTAAAACTGGGTCACTGGAAACATTTTTATTGTGTGCTGCACACAAGCCAAAACTCCTTCAGTCTCATATAATGATTCATCTGATCGCCTGGAATATTCCATTCTTTTAGTGAGAGAGGAAACTCACCTTTCAGAAAATGTGAGTCAGGATGCAATGCTGCCATGTAGAGGGCACTCAGCTTTTATAAAGGAAGCCAGCATGCAAGAGCACTTTGTTTTCACTCTTATCGGGAGAAAATAAATCATTGCAAGCCTATGGCTTATTGGAGTGGCATAAGAGTTAATTTTTCCCATGTGCTTTTTGAGGATAGTTCACAGTCTTTTGCCTGTGGATGTGGTGCATATATTATGTCTACTCACAAAAGTGTATATAAACGCATTCTCGATGGCTGAACTGAATTTTACTCGGGTCTAGTGGTTCCCTTCCCTATGAGAGAAAGAAATAAACTTCAACTAGCATTCTTTTTTCTTCTTAAAGAAACATAATATGAAACTATAAAATGCTTAGCTAACTTTTTGGCACATAATAAGGCTGCTAAAATGGTGACTTTAATTCATCTTCTTTAATCCACTAATCTTTTAAAATAATCAAAACAATTTTTTTCTGAAGGATTTACACAGTATACTTTTTACTTTCCAAATTATTTTAAGCAGCAAAATTAAAATAGCATGCTTAATTTGGAAAGACTTGCAAATAATCAGAGAACAGATTTAGGACTAGATATTTTTATTTATTGTGTTTATAAGAATACAGAAATATACTAAGGAATAGATTGATCTTTTTGTTTGTCACAATATTTGTTTTCTGTTTGAAGGGACGGATTTTTGATTTCATAGTGGATCATCATAATTCTTAACATCTTCTTAAAGTAATAACTTATATGAAGCAAAAATAATGTCTAATGTGGTATAGATTTTCAAAGGTTTTTTATCTGAAGAAATTGCTGCAAGGACAGGTTCATAATTCTTGTATCTGAATTCATCCATCCTCACTCCATTGCTTCAGGACAGATTCTTCCCTCCCAGAGGGAAAATTTTTATCAAGCACAACAACCAAATCAACATTTTTGATCAATGGCTTGTGAGGCACCACTCACATTATTAACTTTCTTCCTACATATTATTTTAGAGACAGTTTAAAATAGTAGAATTCCCTCTTATTTATAAATAGGATAGATATTTCCATTTACCCAGAAATGTTACAGATTAACCAAGAGTTATTGGGAAGCCCAAGGAATAAATTAGTCTCAGTTTACCAATAATGTTCAGAAGGAAGTTAGGGGAAGAAAAGAAACATCAAGAGAAATTTGTGCACAAAGAGAGGGGATTAGACTTGCTCTTTTCTGCATTCTTCCAGCTCAAATTCTGCATAGTTTCACTAGATATTCGTTTCAAAAACTTCTATTCAAGGGTAGAAAACAGTGTACAAATAAACATTTTAAAGCTTTAGAGGTATTAGATTACTGACAATCAATGGACTCAGGGAAAATCTGTTTATTTAAATCCGATTTATTTTTATTAATATGTGCATAAAAATAAAAATACACATTTCTATAGCTTCAAAGAGCTTAAATATTTTTTTCTACCAAAAAATTTGTTCTCAAGTTTCATTGCCTTGTGCCTGTTTCCAGCCTCAAGTGAATTTTTATGGTTGAGTCATAAACCTCTGAAAATCATAGCCCTAGTTTATAGTGGAAGGCTGACACCACTTTAATTACAGAGTGACAAGGACAAGTGTTAGAAGCAAGACTTTAATTCCTTCACTTATACTCAGTGTTGTATGTAGATGGGCTTTCTGCTTCAGTACTGTGTGTATTTCAAAGTCATTGAATTTCTACACGGTTTCTGTTTTATTTCAGTTACTTTGTCACTTCCAAGATGTGCTGTCTTTGGAGTTATAATGAACAGTTTCATTCTTTAGTTTTGGATCAAAGCAATCTACCATCTCTGAATAAACCAAGCTTCTTAGGCTGCTTAGTGAACTTCCTTCAGACTTGAATGTTAAAGCCACTTTTGATGACTAATATTACTGGGCTCTTTCTTTGGCTAGCAGATGAAAAATAAGGGGCTCATTTTCTAATTTGCAAGTGAAAAATGATTTTAAAACTCATTCCACCTACAAATAGGAAATTCAAGATTTTGGCAGCAACCATTTCTTTAGTGACGTTATCCATATTTTGGTGAATAAGGAAATGATCAAGCAACTGTTTAAGAGGATCAATGAGCCGTAAGTGGCCTAAAGTAACTGACTCATGAAAATAGCAAACTTTACAAAGGTATTTTAAAATGTAAATATGGAGGGATGGATGGACTGGTAGGAATATTTAGAATAGAAACAATCATGTGATATATATTGGTGTGTTTAGTGTATTGTGACACTTTTAAAACCATGAATCGGTAATAATGTGATTTTGAAGACAAGGAAAGTAAAAAGACATATTCTTTGTAGTATGATACCTAGGAAATTTCATCCTAAAATGGCTGAGCAAACAGACCTAATGAAATAAACTAAGCTGGGACAGATCCATCAAGTCAATAACTACATTAGCAATTACATCCTTTTAGTGAAAAAGCAATCGTGGGCCATGTCTCCATTGCTATTGAGGGGCTGTCTCCTCAGCTGTACAGGGAGAGTCCAATACCTTTGTCTACCTCAGCTTTCTAGGGCTTTCAGTTAAAGCAGTTGATGGATTAAGTTGGCATCTAATAAGGGCCAGCCACTGGAGTGTACCAGGACTTTGTCTTGAAAATTCTAAAAGATTCTATATCCTATCAGGAAATTAAATTCCATTTAGTGACCTCAGGAGTTATTTTTAATTAATTTAAAAAAATAAATTGACCATTCTATTTTGTGTTAATCACTGAAAAATAAACAACTTCTGGCCACCATAGATAGAGATACTGATAAACCATATCTGCAAGGTGTTCGTCATAGAATTATAGTCTATTAACCTGGGGGATCTTAGAGAAAAACCTTGTCTAGTGACTCACCACTTATTTTTTAAAATTTAATTATAGACTTTAAATTCTTTAAAAAATGACTTAATACAATTGGTGTGTTGCTTATTCTCCATACTAGTTTTATTTTCCACTCACTATTCCAGATTGTGTATGTAGTGTACTGTGCATTTAGAAATATGCATACATTGTACCTTAGCCCTTTAAAGTTTGGTCTCAGATTGTCTCCTGGGCTTGCAATTTCCCAAATTGGAAAGGTTGCTTCCAGTGAGTTTGAAATCAATAGAGCCAGTTGGAGTTGAAAACTATTGTTTATTTGTTTGGTTGGGTAATGTGAAAACTCAATCAATCAATCTTTGCTAAAAGTGGTTCCAGCTGGTCCCTGTACGTTCAGTCCTGCTTAGAATTGGTATTGCTTTACTTAAACTGTTGAAATCACAATCATTTAAATGGACAGGCTTTGTCTTCTCCTGATAACCTGCATGCTGCTTGATTAGCATTAGTTTGATTCTCTTCTGGGCACTTTTCTTTTAATTAAACATGACAGCATTTTTGGCTTGAAAATTCTCGAAGCACCCTAGGATCCCTATGTCCTTTCCACTTATAAAACCAGATCCTGGATTCCACAGTATAATGTAGGTCAAAATGCTTTGAAAAAGTTAAAAGCATTATATAAATATAGAGTACTAGTATTTTCTCATTTGGGAAAGTTACCTTGGTAAAGTATGTTCAGTACAGTATGAACTTGCATTTCTGTTCTTAGCTCTTTCGTTTTGCTTTTTCTCTCCTTTTGAAAGCCTTCAAGAGTTTCTTCTTTTGAATTGTCAAAGCCATGAAGTAGTTTTCCCACTTATATAAAGAATAAATAGTGAGTAGAGCACATCCTTTGCATGCTCCCAGCCAGCTAGGGTTCAATCCCCGTAGGGTACCCAGAGTCCCACTAGGTATAATCCTTGAGCACAGAGCAAGAGTAATCCCTGAACACACCCAGGTATGTCCCCAAACCCAAGTTAAATAAATAAAACAAGGGCCAGATAGTACAATGGTAAATGTGCTGACTTTGCTTAAAGCCAACCCTGATTAAATTATGGGTACTATCTTGTTCCTAGCATCCCCAGGAAAGACCCCTGAGCATAGATCCAGGAGAGGCCCCTGAGCCAGCCCTTCTCGATGTAGTTACAAGTCCCTGTAAAGTTTTGTAGAAGTAAAATCAAAGCAATAGGTAAGTATTTCAGACCTAGCATTTTGGGAAACAAGTTGTTAACATCTGTTTGCATTTAAAATAGATCAACTGTATTGGAACATATTAGATAAGGATTCTTTGAATACAGGAATATTACAATTGCCATTGGCCAGAGTTCTTCCAGATGGCTGATGTGAATGATGTAGGGAACGGGGTCCTAGAATTCTCTTATTTCAGGTTGGATCATAGGGCCAACTATTGACTGCTCTTCCTTAAGAAGTCCATGTATGGGTTTACTTCTACTGAATTTCCTATTGTGTTCACAATTAGAAGCAGTCAGAAGTTATATTCAGTAATTTTTATTTATGGATTCAACAGATTTCTTGTGCTTTTTATTTGGAGTGTCTTCCACGATCAAATGGTAAACACTGTGAATAGTAATTATCAGTATACACATTAGAGATTTCAAGTATGGTGCTAACAGGTACCTCTGGGTGCATTGCTAGTGAAAAAAGAAAGGTGAATTTTAAAATGGCACGGCAAAGGTAAGCAAGCTCGAAATCACAGTTAACAAAGTTAATGCTATGTTGGCTAATGTACAAACAGCTCTAATTTCCTTTAATTAGTTCAGAGTTAGGTGACAACATATTTAATCACTGGGCTAACAAGTGCAGCAGCTGATTACTCTTGCCACTTTCTGTGTATGTATTGGCTGAAAAACATAAATAAAATTACTTTCAGTGCAATAATAAAGTGGCATCCTAACATCATGACAGTGGCAACCTTTGAGAAGTACCATACAGTACTGAAAACTGATTATTTCCTGAATACTCCCATCCCCCCTTTCTTTAACATGCCAGTAGTCTTTAATTCTTTGATAATGTGAGGGCTAAACTGTAGTCCATCCGTCAAAGAGACAGTCCAAAATAAACTTAGATTCTGTGTCTCTTCTTCAAGGTACAGTGATGATTTTGAGTGCATTGCTTGAATTCACATTAGCAGCTTATTCTTAGGTGGCAAAATGTGGCCTTTGGCAGATGGGGATCTGTTCAAAATTCAGTGTTTTACCCAATTAAATACACCTAGAATCTAGCAGTGTCTGCACTTTTTTTTTATTTAATTATAAACTCTCTTTGTCAGTGAGATAGGAAATAGGTGTCATTTTTCTCATCTATTACATGACCTATATAGGAACAGTCATTTATTTATATTAATTAACTTGCATTTCACTATAACTTCCCTAGGTTGAGAGGAGAATCTCAAAAGCAATGATACTTAGTCAGAAAACATTTTTTCTGATATCATTGACCCATTGTAAGCTAAAGTTTAGAAAGCATTGTACCTCATGTGGTTGCACAATTTAAACCATAAGTTGTAATAAAGATAGATAAAAGCAACTGGCACCTTTTGAAAACACTGACTACATAATCTGAAGGATTTGGTTTTTTTTAATAAACTGTCTTGTTTGTAACCCTCACCAAAAATACTAATATTTTCGGAACCTTAGGTTATTCCTTTGTAAAAGGAATTTAACTAAAGGAAAGAAAAAAATTTACTAGGATCCAAGGTACTTAATGTTCATTTCAGAGTGGTGATATCCTATATAATCAAATTTGATGTGTATTTGTCAATGGAACTACTCATGTTATCTCATTTAATCTTCAAAATTTTGGTACAAAGATACTATTACTTCTGATGACTTTTGTGAAGAGGGGAAAAGAGAGGTGTGTCTACTATCTTCCTCTTTAGGAGTCTGTCACCCAGAGAAGTTCCCAGTAGGGTCCGGACTGACGCTGTCTGTCATAAGCACCTACATAGTGCGGATGCATGTGTCCCCCCAGCTCCATTAAACTATGTCTGAGTTCTCTTTGATTGATAAGGCCACAGAGACAAGACCCCACTATTGATTTCTTGAGGAACTGTGAAACTCAGGTTGGAACAAGAAATTTTCTCTTTGCAGAAAAGTAAAGACATCTTGTCTCTACCCAGGTGACTAGATTTATCTCCTGCCCTTAAGGAAAATGATTTCAGCAAGCTTTGAGTATTCAAGCACGACATCTTTATTTGAGAAGGAAGGGACATAAAGAAGGAAGAACATAGTCAGAGGAACCTAGCTTTCTCCAGAGGGGTGAGTCAAGTATGCATACCAGGTTAAAATCCCTGAGATGGAGGAGAGAGAGCACACATCCCAAGCAAAGGAGACAAAGAATTACTAAAATGTAGGGCACGGGGCTTGCCTCTGTAAATTTACATTTTTTTTTGGTGTTCTTTGCCACTCACAATGGTGCTCAGGAGTTATTCCTGCCTCTGAGTTTAAGGATAACTCCTAGATAGGTTTGGAGGATGATATGGGGTATTATTGGGAATGGAACCTCAACCTGGAGCCTGCAAGGGAAGTGCCCTACTTGCTGTATTATCTCTCCAGTCCCTGTAAAGTGACTTTTTAAAAACAGGATTTTGCCAAACTGCTCTGTTTCTAGGGTGTTGTTGAGGGGGATTGTTTAGAACTATTGATAGTCTTCTTGGGAACTTTCTTCAGAGCCTCCGTTCCTGCAGAACCACTCCTCTCAGAGACCTCAATCTGGACTTTCGCATTTGGACCTTCTCTGGAACTGGACTTTTGCATGTCAAGGGTCTCCATACTTCCACACTTATCAACTGTTTATTATACTTCAAAGACCTTTGGACTAGTTTGATCTGGAGACACAGAGATTTTTAATCAACACCTCCAGGGCCTGGCTTATCTGCCTGCCTATAATACTATCACTGCACTGTTTTTTTTTTTTTTAAACAGGAGGAAACAGGGATAAAGGAGAGTGAAAACTGGCCCTGGAGCTGGTCCCAGGTCTATATTCTGAACTTCACAGTGAACTTCAAGATGACTGTAACCAGCATATATTATGGTTGCTTCAGTTAATTTGTTTTCCTAGATATATAAGACTTGGAATTCTTTATCTAGGGTCTAATTTCCCTAAAGTCAAATATGCACCAAGGCTTTCATTTTACATGCCAAATTTATCTATTGACAGGAGCGTGGTTCAGGGAGACGTTCTTTTTTCTCTTTCTGGAAGGACACACCCTTCTTTTAAACAAAAGATAAATAGCCACTGGAGACAGTCATGAGTTCAATTCTTAATTTGTCTCTTATATAGTTGCATGACACTTGAACCAGTTGTGTAATTGTTCAGTATACATTTTTCTCACGTGTTAATTGGATAGGTTATAAGAATTAAGTGAAATCACTGAGTTACTTTAATGCATAATTTTAGATATGCATAAACCAAAAATAATTAATAAAAACTTGTACCAAGACCCCTGATTTAATAAAACTAACAAAATGTTATGTAATGTGAGTTTGATCCTTGTGTTTATTGATTACATATCACTTCTACTATAATATTTGGAAGATTAGAAAGATATTTAAATGAGAAGTTAAAACTGCCTTATACAGATAATGCATAAATGTATGTGAGAGTATACTTTTGAATGTCTTTTGAATGTCTTTCTCTATTTCTGTGAGTTGACCTGGTGTTTTCAATTTCTGAGTCTCCCTTTCCTGTGGGTATATGGCTTCCAATGAATTTATTAATCTGTGGATTATATCACTATCATGAATTTGTCATAGCTATTAAAAATGACTTTCCCACAGCAGTCTGAGACCTTGGTTCAATCTATCAGTGACCCAAAGCTACTTGATTAGCATCACTGTCACTGTTACTGCTGTTACTGTCCTCCTGTTGTTCATCGATTTGCTCCAACGGGCCCAGTAACATTGTGAGACTTGTTACTGTGTTTGGCATATTGAATATGTCATGGGTAGCTTGCTAGGCTTTGCCGAGTCGGTGAGAGACTCTCGGTAGCTTGCCGGGTTCTCCGAGAGGGGCAGACGAATCGAACTCGGATCAGCCATGTCGCCAATATGCAAGGCAAATGCCCTACCCACTGTGCAATGGCTCCAGCATCACCTATTAAAATTTGTGAACAATGGAACACATTTCTATTCATATGCAAACATTGTGTGTGTGTGTGTGTGTCTGTGTGTGTCTGTGTGCTCCCAAGAAATATATGGGACCCCAGGAGTCACTCCTGGTGATACTGGACGACTATACTTTGTTGTGCTACTCGGACTTGGAGGTTCTGGGTCACACTTGGTGATGGTGGGAAGAGACGGTAAGGTTGTTGAACTTTCTGAGACTGACTGCAAGACATGTGATATAGTGTTTTGAACTTTCTCTGGTCCTATAGGCAAACAATTTAAGCAGGGTTCCCTCCCCTGCCTTCTTGTCCCCCATTCTTCTTCCCCCCCATTCTTCTTCCTCTTTTAAAATTGAATCATCATAAGATACAGAGTTATAAAGCTGCTCATGGTCGGGTTTCAGTCATACAGTCTTCCAACACCCATCCAGCCCCTAGTGTGCATTTCTCACCACCAATGTCCCGTTTCCCTCCCTCCATTCTCCCCCTGCCTGTTTTTGTTTTTCCCTATTCTCAAAAGTCTCTGTGTCATTCTCAATGGCTAACCTTTACATAGGTGGGCTTTTACACCTTGATGAGTTTATCTATTCTTGCATCTGCCTTTCTAACCTATTCTAAAGCCATTTTCTTTTGGAACTATCCTAGCTTGTACTTAATTATGCAGAGAAAGAATTTAGTTCTTATGTCTCTCCTCTACCTTCTGAGCACTCTCCCTCCCTTCCAACAACCAACTGGCTTATCAGTGTATTTGATTTTGTTCCAGAAAGAATTTATGCTGTTCTATCGGGAGGCACAAAAGTAACTGCAGTTAGTTTGAAATCGCCTTTCCTTTTCCTCTCCCTGTCATTTGATGTTCGTTTATAAAGTGCTTACTAAATACCTATTTTGTATCTACTACAATAAGCAAAGAACAACAAAAACAAACCTAAGAATGTCCTACTCCCTGAAGTGTTTATCTTGGTCACCTTTGCTATTCTTGCCTATTAATATAAGTTGCGGCCTAGGACACTTTTAACAGAGTGAAAAAATAAGAAATATCCTCTCCTCATAATGTGGATTCATCAAAATATCACACATAAGTCATTCTCTTCACAATTAGAGCATCAAATTACTATATTAGCAATAATATGCCACATATTTAATAAGATATTTCTGAAAAGTAACTAACCATCAAGTCATAATCTGAGAAAAGCAAAATTCCAAGGGTTTTATTAAGTAATATCTCACTAATGTGGCCATGTCTCAGTATGCCCTTATAATCCTAAATATATATTTTGAAAACACTATTAGAAAGTTGCTATGTGATTACTTATTTCTGAAATTTGAAAAGTGACTGTAGTCCTCAACAATATTGATATGCAAAGGGACAAGAAAATAGAAACTATGGGGTAACTTACTTATATATCCATCTGTGGCTTTAAGATGATATCTTTTGTAATAAGCAAACTTTAGGATTTTGATATGGCACACACGATTTCACAAAACCCTGTTTTTAATGGCAGCAATGATCAAAGTAAAGTTAAATCAAGCCATCCAAGAGAGGCTGTTAAAATAAAACCCCAACTGTGATGCTGAAAGTCTTAATTTAGAGAGCTAGCATATGTACCAGGTGCATTCCTCCTAAAACACTCTATAAAATAATACAGAACTCTCAGAACAATGCCAAAATGGACATTTAACATTAGGATATTTTGTCTGCCTCATAATAACTTCTGTAAAAAAAACATCAAGCAGTTTTCAGTGGACATCAATTTTGTTTTCCTGCCCCTGTGGACGAGGCTATTTTATCATCTGCAGGAACTCAGAGAAAAATAATTGTATTGTAAAAATGATTTTGGCTAGCATTAAAGTTTTTAATTGCTTTATTTTTTTTTCTTCACAAAACACCTGATACTTAATCGGTAGAAAAAAGTACATGGAGAATAAACATTTTTATAAATAAACAAGAAACACCAAAGAGTATTATTGATTTCAGTTAAAGTCTCCTTTAAAATACACCAATAGACAAAAAGTAAAGCTTTCTTTCATACTTTGACTAAACAGGATATGCTATCTTAAGTTTTTTATAAGACTGTGAAATATTGTCACTTAATGGAAGAGGAAAGACAAGTAAATCGTATTCACTAGTGAAAATGTTATGCAAAACTGTCATTTATTCCTCCTGGTTCAGGAGACCATATGTACAGGACAGAATGAGCCCAAACAGACCAGACCTTAGAAATATTTCTTCAAAGCAACTCTACTGACATTTTTCAAGAATTCTTTTGCACAGAATATTTTTTTTTCTTATGTACATGACTATTCCACGTTTTTTTTTTCCATCCTCAAGAGATCCATGACTATGTTACGTTTTTAATGTCAAGGAGGAGATGAAATCTTCAGATTGAATTCATCCTGTGAGTGACATCATGAAGGACTCCATCGATTTTTACTAAGGGAAAAGACTTGTCACCAGGGGAACATCGTTGGAGGCACAAAGATTTGAAGGTATATTTATAAAACAGAAGATTTGATAATTTCTAGAATTTTTTGATGAATAAGGCTGTAGATTGAGATCATACTATGGTAGAAGAGTTGGTTGACCTTTTTAAAAAGGTAACTAAACAACACCATTTGATTAAAACCAAACTAGGATGGAATTTAATAGTCCTTGCCAAGTGAGAAAACCAGGGGCGAGGGCAGTAAAGGAAAATCTTATATGTTCATATTGAAAACAAACTCAAACAGCTGGAAGAGACAGGCTGCAATTCACTTCTCTCTGGGACTGACATCCTACAGAAACTGAAATCACATTTATCCCTTTCAGTATGGTGTGATAAGAGTCAAGGAAAATGATAAATACAGAGAAAAACTACATCCTTGGATCAGTGCAAAAATAGCAACAATGGTGATCTCAATTTTAAACAAAGTAGATGACTCCAGATCTCTCTCCCCACACCCAGTAAAGTTTAATTGTTTTTTGCATGGGAACCGCCTAGTGCATAGTTTTAAGAAAATGTGCAGGGGTGGGGGGGCATTAAACATTTTACACTGAATCTGTTTACCTTGTCTGTGAGCTTGTTTCCTGTTCATAGAATGGGGTATGATAGCTGCATTGCATTATAGAGATAATGTAAAGAGAATACATGCCACGTGCTTAACAATGAACCTGGATCACAATAAGGTCTTTAAAAAATTGTTACCATTAATTAGCTCAGAAGTTTGATTGTGTGGCAATGCAACTGTTTGAGTAGCACTGTAGCAACTGCACTGCCCTCTTGTTCATTGATTTGCTCGAGTGGGCACCAATAGTGTGTCCATTGTGAGGCTTGTTGTTACTGTTTTTGGCATATCGAATATGCCATGGTGAGCTTGCCAGACTCTGCCATGTGGGCAAGATACTCTCAGTAGCTTGCTGCGCTCTCTGAGAGGTGGCAGAGGAATTGAACCTGGGTCTGCTGCATGCAAGGCAAACGCCCTACCCACTGTGCTATCGCTCCAGCCCAGTTGTTTGTTTGAGTACGGGAAGGTAAAAGGTAAAAGGTAAAGGCCCTCCCGTTGATCGTCGATTTGCTCGAGCGGGCCCAGTAACGTCTCCATTGGAGACTTTGTTGTTACTGTGTCTGGAAAGTAAATATAAATTACAAATGAATTACTTTATCCAAGCAGATATACTTTGTGCTAAATACTGAGCTAGGTTTGGTAATGTAATTTTAACCAAGAGAGCCAGTCTGCCTTATTTTTGAGGTGTTCAGATTAGAGAGGTGGACACCTGTCTGAAGTCAAGAATGAATGAATGACTATGTACTTTAATTTCTGCAAGTTCTCTGAGGGAAATAAAACTAATGCTTTGAGAAGTTGTTATGAGAGTACAAATACTATGTGAGTACAAATACTAGACTCAGGGTCAGGAAGGTCTCCCTGAGGAGGTAAACTTCAAGCTCAGATATAAAGAATTAATAGAAGTTAGCTTGATAAAGTGACTAAAGCAAGTGGGTTCATGCTTTAGATATAGAGAAAAAAGTACCTCAGGCCAATCTAGTAATGCACTTGGTATTACTTGAAGAAAAGCAAGTCAATAAGAATTGTTGAGTAAGAGGAAAAAAATTGTAGGTCAAGTTGTGTCCAACTCAGATAGACACATCTAAATTTTATCTTAGACATTTTCCCCTTCAAATTTTCAGGAAGCAAAAAAAGGACATGAGCATAAAAATGACAAAAATGAGGATTTTATTCAGTTCATTTAGGCTACAGTTGGAGAATGGATAGGAGAGGGAAGAATGCATATTCAGAGACAATTAAAATCTTTATTGGAGAAATATTAGAGAAATATATGGAATAGAATTAGAAGAATAAAGATAAAAAAACATAATGTATTAGGGTGCATTTGAAAGTAGAATTGTGAGAGATATGTTGGTGGTAAATTGTGGCAATCGGGATAGAATTTAGATAAGACTAAAGGTTAACTTACAGATACTTTGGCTTGAGCAAGACGAAGAATACAGGTTTGATTCCTGATGAGCTAGTTAATCACATTGTTGTTTGATGAGGTTTTTAGAAATCCATTAAGGATTTCTTTTATTATATATATATAGATCAATGCAATTTGGTGTAAAAATTGCCATTTAAATCTGAGGATGACTAATCAAGAATTTAACAATATTTTGTAATAAATCACCACCAAGGGAAAAATGTTTTTTTCCTTTATCTATTCCTGCAGTTTTGCTGTTTTTGATGGATTTTACATGCTCATACATTTTATAATATGTAGAAATTTGTCTTTCTGGCTTCTACTTATCCGCCTTCTCTTACTTGGCTTCTCTCTCAAGAGCATATAGCAGTTCATGTCACTAAAAATTAATGGGTGGCCTCTTTAGAAAAAAATACTGAGAGATCAAATTTAAGCATTATGTAGGTTCTTAACACTGAAGCACAAGTTTGAGGAGATACTTTCTCAATGATCTGCTTGGTAGTTGAATTGGCACAAGAGAGTTCTATTTTTCTTTTTTGTTTTGTTTTTATTTGGGGTCATACCAGCAATGCTCAAGACTTACTAAACTTTGTGCTCTGTGCTCAGGGATCACCCCTTGTGGGCTTGGGGAAACACAGGGTGTGTGTAAATGGAAAATAATTTTCTAGTGTGCAAGGCTAGCACACTCTCTTTATCCTTTAGTCCCAGGAAGGAATACTTTCAATTTTGGAAGCTGAGAACATTGGGTATTAGAAGATTCTGTAGTCTTCGATCAAGGAGAGATATGGAGTGAAACATTATTTTCTTTAGCTCCAAGTTGTCCTATGGCAACCATAGCACTTGAAGGTGTTTTAACATCATTATCTAACATAACTGGGAAGTAGGGGACTGCATTGTCTATTTTAATATATTTTTTCGGAGAGCCCGGCAAGCTACCGAGAGTATTCTATATGCCAGACACAGTAACAACAAAGTCTCCAATGGAGACGTTACTGGGCCCACTCGAGCAAATCGACGATCAACGGGAGGGCCTTTACCTTTACCTTTACCTTGCTTTACTTACATGCCTATTATATCACTATTATTTCTGGAATAAGAACAGTTAAAATAACAAATTAGTGTGGTCTTTCCATTTGTTTTGCTCTAGGAAGAACACTTTGGCACTCTGGGCAATGGTTCATAAATTAAAGGTTAGAAAAACAAGCTCTGTTTTAAATTGCTAATAATATTAATGAACAATAAATAAATGAAACTATAAAGTAAAAGTAATTAACAGTTAAAATTCAATATGTAACACACTTTTGAGTCACATAACATAATGAGGTGACCACGTTTTGCAGTACTTTTATGACCGGTACTTGGACTAAATGTATCCCATCCACTGAAAGCCTAATACCCGTATGTTGCTATTTGGAGGATGTGAACTATGGGAGGTATCTAAAACCAGATTATGTCTTTTGGGGTAACTATTCTAATACAAAAGGGAAAAAAAGGAGATGTAACTGTCTCTTGGCCATATGAGGCTGCTGCAAGTATGCCTCTATTCACCACTAAGTGGCCTCTCACAGTTGCTCATTCCCTGACTCTCGACCTTTGAACAGAGGTAGAGATGTATTTCTGTTGTTTAGGTTTCCCATTGGCCAGCCTAAATAACAAAATTCGATAAGTTTTTGCTGCATTTGACACTCAGACCCTAACTGATAAACTTTAACACGCCAGATGACATTGCATACACCACTGTAATGTGTTTCCCAGAGGTGATGCTTAAAAGAACTGTTACTCCTCCCAGCAATTATTAGCCAAATACACTCCAAAAAGTGGTGCTGCTTTGCTTTGACTCCATGGTGCCAGATGTAACCTAGGTTTTCCTGGTGGTGCTGGGAGACCTCCAGGGTTTCAAGCAGTGATGCCTGTGGAACTGTGGGGTTCCAGGGATGAAACAAGGTGCAATAGCACACAATGCATGTGCCATAAATCCCTGTACTACTTATTTGACACCACATTCATATTTGGAGAACTGTACACTGTGAATAGTGTTAGCTGAGAATACCTGTGAAAACACACACACATACACACACACACACACACACACACACACACACACACACACACATACCTTAACAGAGCTCTGTAGTGTAGGGACATCAGGAACGCCAGAGGTGATTATAACTGAATGTGGCAGGAGTCGTTTCCTAGTTTCCACCTTGTGCTGGTGAGACAAGACACTGGTGGAGAGCTTAGATCAGATTCTAGACCCTGGCACTGATCCCCTTACAGGTCATTTCAGTGCACCCTCAGCTCAGCTGCGCTCTGGAATGTGTTGTGAAAGTTCTTTGTTCAAATCTTCAATGCGAAGTTTATAGGAGGTGCATGAAGCACTAACAGATAGCTAAACTACGCAAAGCTGATGTTGGGCTTTTAGTGCAAATGATACTGAATTCTAATTTTTTTGTTTTGTTTTGTTTGGATGAAAAGAGCTCTGTTTTCTGCAAAGCTGACGATAAATTAAGCATGTTTTCTGTCACCAAAATTGACAAGATTAAGTGTCCCGTGGTCATCACATTTCTGATTATGGAAGGATAATTAACAAGTAAACATCTGGCCATTATTCCTGATGAATCTGTTCCCTGATACTTCTTGACAAGGAGAGAGGGAGGGTTCAGAGAATCCAAGCACAGATGAACTCCATTGTGACGACCCTGGCCATTGACTCTAGTAGTTATTGTTAATGAAGCATTCTGCATAATTGATTATTTGATACTGAAAGATATATTTGTCATATTGCGCCATAGGTCACTTGCCTTGGATCAGAAGTAGAAAAACTATGCACAAGAATATATTTAGAGTTTCCCTTGGTAACTCAGTACACTGAATACAGAATATGGGGGCTAGGTATAAAGCATTGCTAAGTCACTGACTGCTTCTGGACACCAAACTACAGAGAGATAGAGTAAAAGGTTTTTCCAATATGCAGTAAGCTTTATGCTTATTGAAACATACTCAAAGACACTTTTCCCCCTGAACTGAGGACAGCTTCTTTACTGAGACCTGCCCTTATAGGTGTAGCTTAGAGACTAAACAAGTTAGCCTTCAGGAAGGGCATGCTCCAGGGTGCCACCTACATGGCCTGTGCTATTTCTGGCCCTTGCTGCGTAAAAGCAAGCTGCTGAGTTATTTCCTTCTGGAATCTCTTCTGCCACTTCACCTAGCTCAGTATTTCACTTATGTTCGGGGAGAAAGATAAAGCAGAAATGAGAGCATTTCATTTCCGCCCCCTGACCTGTGGTTCTCTGGATCCAAGACTCTTTCTTCTGTACTGATTCTGTCTGGAACAGCCACATTGTCCTACCTGACAGCCCTTGACTCCACATGCTCCCACTCACATATGAGATTTAGAACCACTGTCTCAGGAGTGGAAAGGCACATCTCATATCCTTCAGGCAGTATCTCAGGTGACGAGGACAAGGAATACTCAGAGGAGTGACTTGCTAAGTTACTTATGAAAAGTTGTCCACCCATCGGTGATTAAGCGCAGATTATTTTTTCTTTGTTCTGTTTCTCTGTGTACAAAAAGGTAGGTCAGAAGTAACAGAAAAAAAACATGGAGTATAGGGCAGAGGCAATTGATTTTAAATACTTCTTACAAGGAGCCACTGAAGGTTAAAGTTGCCCACAGTTACACAGCAGGTCTGGCATTTTTCTCCTCTCTCATTTATCTTTTCTATTTCTCCTCCCAGCTGTTTTGGCTCTCCTTTCACAGAGAAAATCTATTTTTCAGGCCTTTCATGTGGTGCTTGGAAAACCCTAGGCACTCCTCATGGGATTCTTGTCCAAGTTTGTTTCATGTGAGGACTCCAGGACACTGTGCTGCTCAGGCTTTCGGGTTCTGGGGGTTACCTGTATTACCCAGATTTGCTCAAGGAGCTGCAGGGCCACACATGGCATTGCTTGGAACCCAACTAGTGTTGATCTTATGTAAGGCATATGTGCGTAAGCTTTGTACCATCTCTGTGACTCCTGTGGGGATTCTCTCATCAATCCCATCCAAGGCATTCCCAGTGCCACTATCTTGGTTGGTGCTCTGAGCAATCACATCAACATTCTGTTCGCATATCTGTCTCCAGGCTCTTCTCTCTTCACTTCCCTTTTTACAGAGCCACTAAAATCACATATTTATATCCCTGACTATGGTACTCTGCTGCTGAATTTTTTCAGTGCAAAATCATCTCATACAGATGAAAACTAAGGGCTTAGTATGATATTTAATTTCATCCATTATGTGTCCCTATCTCTTAGGTGAATGTGAACCAGCTGGGGAAGCTGGGTTACTGAGAGCATCTCAACTCAGTCATCAGCTGGGTGACATGGAAAAGGAGCTTAATCTCTCCGTGATTCAGTTCTTCATGTGTGATGTAAAAAGTTAGGATAAATTGACACATAACACATTTTGTATTTTCAACTGGCTCTGATTCTCCCTTCAGAACTAGCTACTCTTTGTCACTATCCTTGTGCCGTGGTCAATGGTACTGCTGGCTATTTTCTAACATAAACCATCCTTTATATTATTTAATTTCATCCTGCTGAAATCCTATCCATCTTTTTAGATGCAGCCAAAAAGCTACTTGGAGCCATTTCTTATTGTACAGAAATGTAATGCAAGAAGATTATGTTCTTTTATGCCTCTCTCCTGTATTTCTTTTATAATATTTTCTATCATGTCTATGTGTGCACCTATCTTCTTTTTCCCTTTTTATCTTGAAGTTGAATCATGCCTGTTCATCTTTGCTTTCTCTTTAATGCCAGATTCCACAATCTTCATGGAGCAGATGTTCAATGAGTATTGGTTGAGTTGAAAAACTGCAGTTTGTGCCAAGAAAAATAAAAGTTTCTTTTTTACCAGCAAAACCTCATTGGTTAGTGCCTAAGCTATGCAATAACCTAGATAATGAAACTTAATTATAACTCACCTGATGTTTATGCTAATCCACTTTTCTGGTGTATTGGGATATTCAGAACTTAAATGGTCATTTCTCTACTGTACAATTTGCTGCTTGGATGTTCAAAAATAATATCCCCTTTATCAACCTTTTTTTACTTTGATTTTTACAGGCAGAGTCTTGGACTGCATAGCAGAAGATTCTATAAAAGAATAAGAAAATCCTATAGGAAAATTTATTTGTGAGCCAGAAGGAATCAAAAATCCTTGATCAGTAATGAAGACTCAGTGCTCTGGGAAAAGAAGTTCTTCTGAGGATCAATAATAATGTTAAGGAAACATTTATTTAAGGGTAAAATGTCAGGCATGGTTCTATGAACTTTATAACTATTCTCTTTTATCATCTTCACTTTATCCTAGTGAGTGGGAAGGCACAATTACTCATCTTTAAACATGAGGATAGTTGGATTATACTTGCGTCTTACGTTGTTAACAAGTGGCAGAGATAGAATTAAGCCTACATTGGTCTGATTCTAGAGTCCTCTTTAGCTATACTATAGCACAATGTTGGCAATGGCTTGTTTTATATAGTTTTGATCTTAGGAATGTATCATTTTTTAATTGAATCATTGTGCAATAGACCCTTACAAAGCTGTCAGTGATTGGGTTTCAATCATACAGTGTTCCAACACCATCCCTCCACCAGTGAACGTTTCTCACCACCAATGTCCCCAGTTTCAGTCCCGCAACCCTCTCACCTCCAGACCGCCTGTATGGAAGTCACTTTTCTTTCTCTCTCTTTCCTTTTGTGCATTGTTTTGCAATAGCACTGTAGCACTGTCCTCCCATTGTTCATTGATTTTCTTGAGCGGGCACCAGTAACGTCTCCATTGTGAGACTTGTTGCTACTGTTTTTGTCATGTCAAATACATTACAGGTAGCTTGCCATCCTTTGCTGTGAAGGTGAAATACTCTTGGTAGCTTGCCAGGCTCTCTGAGAAGGGCAGAGAAATCGAATTCAGGCCAGCCATGTGCAAGGCAAATGCCCTACTCGCTATGCTATAGCTCCGGCCCATGTTTTGCAATACAGGTACTAATTTAGGTCAATGTTTTTGTTCAGGAGATCAATATTTTTATCAAGAAGATATAGCATTTTTTAACTGGGAAGCTTTTATCACTGAGTGGCAGCGTTAGGGTCTGTAGGTGACTGCTGGCGCTTCCAGAAGTGCAGGAAGGTGGGGGGAGGTAGTCCATCCCAACTCTGAGAAAGTCTGGAGATTTCAGTCACAAAACCTGCATACCCAAATTTTCAGCAGGTTAATCCTGAGAGGGTGGAGTCCAAGTGGAGGCATGGTGGTGATTTTGGATTGTGGGAGAAAGTAGATGCTGAGGATATTATTTGAGTGGATACTGGGCTAACCCACCCCTTTCTGATGGATCCTGGTTTATTCAACCATGCATAGGTCTGGGATTTACTGTGGCTTTTTATCTCTTTCAATATATTTTTAAGGTTCTCTGGGTCAAGGCATGATGGTGTTGGAGATAATTCATCTGAGAATACAGGAAAGTGTGGGGAGGTAGCTCTTCCTGACTCAAAGAAAGCTTAGAGATTTCCTGAATTTTCAGCAGGTTAATTATTCGGTGAGGTTTGTTTCAAGTTAGTAAATGTGGCTGAGAACCTGGTGGCAACTTTGAATTGTGGAAGCAAGCAGCTGCTGGATGCTCTGTTTGAGTGGACACTTTTTTAATCTGTCTCCCTCTGATGGACCCCGGATTATTCAGCTATATGCGGGTCCCAGAAGATTTACTGCATTTTTTAAATCTCCTTTGAAATTTATTTATGAGTCTCTGGAGCAAGACTGATAAATGATGAAGTTGGAGGTAGTTTGTGAGCATGTCTCTCGCATAGCTAAATTTTGGTGGTTTAATGTTTGGATGTCCTGATGGATCTATCACATCTTTCAGAAGGGCATTGGAGAAGATTATCCATGAATTCTACTCAGATCTCTTCGATAGCCACATCCACCTGCCCACATACCAAATTTCGCAGGATGGATACATCATTCCCAATATTCTCCTTTCTGAAATCCAACACGCCATTTCCTCGGTAAGGAAGCGAACAGCACCCAGCCCAGACATGGTCAGACCTGAACACCTGAAGAACCTGCCGTCAATTTTCATCAATACACTAGCTTGGCTCTTCACAGGCTAGCAGTCTTTGGTACTTTAGCGAAAATCTTTGTGCTAACCTTGGTGTTTGTACCCAACACATCCCCACACAAGGTGTTCAAGGTGGAACTGTCCCTGGGTTTACCCCTCCCACAGGACTTATCTCATAATACAGGGGAGACAGAGTTGTGTGAATAATATTGAAAGAGGTCTTCTGCTAAAGTGATTTGAAGACAGTAGGGGGTGAAAACACTTTTGTGCAAGTGACAAAATAGAACAGAATAAAAGGACAAAGTCATGGAGCACATGATGGCTTTTATAGTCTTAAGATTGCCAAAACTTCACTGAGCTCTGTTGTGCAGTGATACAGAAATTCTTGTGTGCAGAGTGGTGAACACTAGATGTTTTTTGTGAGAGATAGTGTGTAACTATCGATTGGCCTGAAGGCAGGTGACATGAGGGATGACAAGAGAAGCCTCTTCCTGGCAGTTAATAAGATTTGTAGGAACAACTATTACTTAAAACTTAGATTCTATGTAGAAGGAAGGGATACGTAGGCAGACCCCAAGATTTTTAGTCCGTTGAACCTATTGTGTGTGGTACTCTGAGACTTAAACCTTGCAGCATAATAAACCTTCCTGAAAAACTATTAAATTCTGTTAGTAATAATGTATCACTATTTGTTCATCAATTGTGATAAATCACATCAATGTAAAATGTTCTTATTGAGAGAACCTGTTTAGAGAGTGTGAAGGGGCATCTGTGTTGGCAATGGAAGTAAGACAAGAACAAGAGAGATACCTCAGTGAATGAAGCACAAACTTTGCCTGTAGGAGACCAAGGTTTCATCTCTGTCTATGCATGATTTTCTAGTACCACTGGGAATGATTATTAAGTACAGAGCAACTAGTAATCACTAAGCACTGCTGGGTGTGGCAGAAACACACACAGTAGGGTACTAAGTTGGTTTGACCTATGTTTTGGGCTATGTGATTTTCAATTAAAGGGGAAAAACAGAATACTTATTTAATGTTCATGTTTTAAGCCTCATTATACATGACAAGTAATCACTATAGTTATAAAACATAATTTGATGATTAGAATTTTATTTCCCATAGCACAGCGGGTAGGAAGTTTGCCTTGCACGCAGCCAACATGGCCGACCCGAGTTCGATTCCTCCGCCCCTCTCCGAGAGCCCGGCAAGCTACCGAGAGTATTCGATATGCCAGACACAGTAACAACAAAGTCTCCAATGGAGACATTACTGGGCCCGCTCGAGCAAATCGATGATCAACAGGAGGGCCTTTAATTACTTACTTTACTTTTCTATAAAATAAAGAAAGATATAGACAATAATAAGAACATCTGCAACTATTTCAATAAGCGACTACTGATAAGAAAATTGTTTTGGATTGTATAACATATCAACATATTGTCTGCAAATACTACATTGACATCATTTTAACCAACAAAATGTATATTTACTACAGATATGTTAATATTCAAATAATGTCTAATGGGGGGAAAGTTGTCCTTTCACATGCCCCTTTGAATATAGACTTGCATGTTTTTTTTACAAGTTATATGTTACTATGTACATAGTCTCTTTTCTATTAACAAAATATAGAAAATGAGTAAGGCTATTTTGAGATATTTTTGTGAGGATTACAAATTATGGCCATCTTGTTGACATTGTCTGACTCTTATGAACAACTCTAAAATTAGTGACTAGAGATGGCTTAGAAGGAGTTACAAAGATCAAACACATCTTGATTTGAGTAGAGTGCATGGGATTCTCATTCTACAAACATGCATTGATCATACCTTCATCTATTCATTGCTTCATTTAGTCAGCAAATGATGGTGTCCACTAAATATTGTAGCTCTGCAAAAATAAAGAAGACAATCTCTGTTCTAAAGGAGTTTAACTCAGGAGGAGGATAAAAGGCTCACAAACAGTGATGGAATGTAGAACAAAATAAAAATTTTAATACAAAAAGTAAAAGTGCTACAGAATATCTGAAAACTGAAAATTAATTTCTTTATGGTCAACATCTGAGAAATCTTGGTCCCAACCTTAGAGGTCAGACAAGTTGGCTTCATGGAACACATAAAACATACAAATAAGCAAAGTCACAATTTCTTTACTCCACATAATTATTCTACTTTCCACAGGGCCTTTAGAATTTATTGGAGTATTTTAACAACAAAATTATAAATTTTAATAGGTGTTACATTATATTTTTAAGTTCTATTTCATGGATAGTTTATTAAAATGGCTCATTTTTCTTGAGTATCTTGAAGTGAGCTATATTAAAGTGAAAAGCAATTTCTAAGACTGATTTATTTAATCACAAAAATAGAAGCCACCTCCAATTTCTTATTACTGGAAAAGTGACTTTTATTGGAAGGGTTACACTTATCATTTACTTTGTAGGGGTCACAAAGAAAAAAAAATTAAAGGGTAAAATTATATTTGAAAAACCTTTCAATCAAACTTCAGTTTTCAGACTTTTTTATTAGCAGGATTAATTATACTTGTTATCACCATATCATTGTTTATATAGTTTCCAATAAATTATTTCAATTGTAAAGAAAGAGCTCTTAAATTTTGCTCTTAAAACTATATATAATAATTAGTAGTGGTCTGCAAAATAAAATTTAGTTACATGGATTACTATTACTATCATTATTAATTGGAGAATTTTAAGGATTTTAAATACAGATTTTCTAATGCTGTTATCAACTCAGAGAACTAAGCACAGCATCAGTCTGGTGCAAGTAATTTATGAATGTTACTTCAATTCCCATACTCTAAGAGTGATTTTATCACAAGTGTATATACAGCATGCTGGTTGAAAGTGTAATTTCTGGAGTCAGACTGACTGGGTACAGCTTTTGGCCTCTTTTGTCAGTATGACCTCTGACAAATTACTCACATTTTTCTACACAGAACTTTCTCATCTATAAAATGGGAAGTGACAACTAAAGGAAGATTTTTTCTGCCACATGCATTTTAGGCATTTAACAGTTAAATGAGGAAATCACCAAGAATTCTAGCAAGTCTGTAAGGACTGTTAGCATTATGAAGGAGCTTCAGAAATTCTTGACAATGGTTATCATTAACTCTATTCTACAGGAAAAAAATCTGAAAGATATAAAGGGCAAATGATTTGACACATAGACACAGGGTTTAGAAAGTATCAATAGACTGATCTAAAGAGTCTGACTCTAAAACTTACTCAAGCAGAAAAAAGCAATAACACATTTGACTTTTTCTAGTTGTTTTTAGTGTAGTGCTTGTTCCCATGTATGAAACAATCCCTGGATGTCTTACACTTGTTAATACACATTTCATGCTGCAGTTGGAAGGGAAAAGTGTCGGAATGCTACAAATGTAGGATATAAAGTGTCAGGATGTTATTTTAGAAATGTGGTCATGAAAGGAAGGGAGAGAAGTGGCTGTATAGTGTAGCTCAAGAAAATATGCCTGACAGCATGGTAGATTATTGGATGCCAGCCCATCTGAACTAGAAATAAGTCCAAAAAGTAAGAAATGTATTCCTTTTCCTGCTAGGTTGAGGATAAATGTTTATTTAAAACAGGATTTTTATGAATATAAAGTTGTGGCATGTAAAAATAATTATTGAAGTGACATGGTTTATAAATGTATATAGGATTCAGGTATACAGCATTATGGTTTGATATCTCTATATGCTATATTTATGATCTCCACCAAAAGTCTAGTTCCCATCCATCACCAAACAATTTACCTCCTTGACTTGTCTTTTGCCATGAAACTCCCTACTTGCCTATTACTCAGGTAAGGGTTCTCAGTAGTGTGTAGTGTTTCTAGCAGCAAGAACTGTTGGTGTTTTCCTAGAGGTTCCCAGACCCAAATTCTAAAAAAATTTGATCAAAGGAGAAATATTATTATCTTTGCAATAGAATAGTGTTATAAATAGGTTATTTTTGAAGTATTATTTTTAGATGGAGAATGTTAGAGTAATAATTATTTGAGATAATTATCACAATTTCTGGCTAAGTCCAAGTCCTTAAATGCATAGGTGCTATTGACCACTTACTGAGTTCCATGCTGAATGGTCTAAGTACGTTACTTCATAAAATTAAAAGAAAACAATATTATTCATATTTTTTGACAAAAATCGACTAATTTTTGCAAAAATGTTCTTTCCCCCTAGTAACAGACTAACATATTCTCCAGTTTCTCTTCCAAGTGATTAGCATTATATGACTAAATTCTGCTCCTTGTAATGAGAATTATAATAATACATGCTTCTTCTTGTGTGAAAGACCGCATGAAAACAGTTTCTGTGTGTTACTCTGTTGTTTCTTTTTCTTTCTTTTTAAATTTCTCTATCTGAAGAAAGAAGACAGTTTCTGAGGAATTTAATGTGAGAGAAATTACACATAAAACTTCTAAGATTTCTTCCTCATGGCATAGACATAGTAACTACCAACTCCCAGTACCAATTGTACTTTATGTGAGAGATAAACTTCCCTTGGACTAACAAATTAATTTTTCTATATTTTTCAGTTAATATACTACTTTTAGAAGAAGCAGTTATTAGCCTTCTTTAAGATCCTTATTCAAGAATGCAAGATATTTTCCCAGGGGGAGCTGCGAACTGTCAACCTCTTCACACCTTCTCCTTTCCTCATTCATAACTTTAAGAATCATGGACTAAAGAGTATTTTTCTTCACCAAGATTATACTTCTAACTAGGAATGGGCTTTCTCCAGTGACTGAAGAACAAGTGGACACAGAGGATCAAATTCTTCTCAACTCTCTGGGAGGTAACTGTGAAAGTCATTCATCTCAGTGACAAAGTTCTTTATAAGGAAGTCTAAAGACTTTATTGAGACGTTATGATTGAATATTCTTTTCTATTTAATCTCTTTCCACTTCTTACACAGGTATTGATGCCAAGAATGTTCCTTTTGGGACAATGATCAAGATGGAAACAGAAATTTTCATTTACTCGGCTAAGGATATTGAAAGGATTTAATTTATATGAGTCTTATACTTTAATTCCAAGCAGCATCTACTTTTATAGCAGATATATCAATATTCACTTATTTAAAACAAAGTATTTCATTATATTTAAATTTTAATACAATAAAAATGAAATAAAATGTTTCATTAATTTGAAATTATATCAGAATGGGTATTAACAGGTTCCATATAATTCTTTGGTCTTTGAATGAAAAGCCAGCTCTATTTGCCATTGTGAGAGTTTAGGAATGTTTCAAAACTCTTAAGATTTTCATATTATTATATGTAAAATGAGACTGATCGATAGCACAGCAGGTAGGGCATTTGCCTTGCATGCAGCCAACCCAGCTGACCCAGGTTCTATTCCTCAGCCCCTCTGAGAGAACAGGGCAAGTTTCAGAGAGTATTTCGCCCACTTTGATACGCCAAACACAGTAAAAAGTGTCACAATGGACATGTTACTGGGCCTGCTCGAGCAAATTGGTTAACAACGGGAGGACAGGGACAGTGACAGTGATATGTAAAATGGGATTATATTAGCACTATTCATAGTGTTATGCTAGGATAAAAATGGTAATCTAGTGAGGGCAGTTCCTGGACCATAATAAATGCTTAATAATGTTGGCTTTTGTTATTTCGTTTTGACTGCCCAGTTATTCCTATTACCTATACCAAAAGTAAAATTGACTACTCAGTCAGTTATAGCTTCACAGTTCTCTATTCTCTCACATTTGGAACACCTTATTTTGCACAGTCTGTTTACCCTTAAAGGTCTATTTAAATTGTAACCCTTGTGAAGTTCTTGGCAACTTTATCTGGGTCAAATATCTCCTTTGACTGGACTTCCATAACAACTTAATGTGGTCTTTGTTACAACATTTACATGTAATCTCTGCAACTAAATTGGAGTCCTATGGCTGATTTATGTTTACATTCACTGAAGCTCTTATACAGTACTCTGCATAAATAAGGGGATCATAAATATTCATCGCATGAATGAATTAGGTCAACACAATGTCCTCACCTGGAATTTGCATATATGCAAAATGAAATTCAAACTCATAATTATCAAGTGCAAATCTGATACCCAAATTGTCATGCTAGATAAGATATCACATTTCCCAACAGAAAGATTTTCACAGAGTGCTATCAGATTATTATACGTTTATTAGCAAAGGAATAAAATATAAGTAGAAACAAGAATATTTAAAAATATCTGTAAATTACTTATTAAGGACTTAAGTGTTGGAATTTTAATTATGTTTTTTGTTATCAATACTTAACCAAACACATGTCATATGGTAGCCATTTTTTCAAGAGCTTTAGAAATAATAAGCTATTTAAGTCTCATAACAACCCTGTGAAGTTACTGCTGTTGTTAGATTCATTATATGGATGAACAGAGGAACAGAAAGAATAAATAACTTAATACCACTTTGGCAGAAAGTTGTGGAGACTTATGCTAAAAACTCTATTCTTTCCTGCTGCACTCTATTTTTTTCTTAGCACTTTTTGGGGGGTGGGGAGCAACCTCTCTGTACGACATTAAGATTTGGGCATTCTCAATCTGAACAGGAGGAAGGAAATAATAAAACTCAGAGAAGAGATTAACGAGATGAAAAAACAATCTGAAAGATCAATGAAACCCAGAGCTGATTCTTCGAGAAAATAAACAAGATCGATAAGCTCCTAGCAAAACTCACAAAGAAAGAAATTGAGAAAACCCTAATAAATCGAAACAGAAATAAAAAGGGGGTCATTACAACAGAAACTACAGAAATTCAAAGGATCCTCAGGGAGTACTTTGAGAAGCGTTATGCCATGGAACAAAAAAACCTCGAGGAAATGGATAAATTCCTAGATTCCTATAACCTCCCAAGGCTGAACCAAGAAGACCTGGAGGACCTGAACAGACTTCTCACCATCAAGGAAATTGAAATGGTAATAAAAAGCCTCCCCAAGCACAAAAGTCCTCGCCCAGATGGAATCGCTGGTGAATTCTTCCAAATCCTTAAAGAGGACTTACTCCCAATCCTCTTTAAGCTTTTCCATGAAATTGAAGTAACAAAACCACGTTCAAATAGTTTCTATGAAGCAAATATCACCCTGATACCAAAAGCAGACAGAGACACAACAAAGAAAGAGAATTACAGGTCAATATCCCTGATGAACACAGATGCCAAGATCCTCAACAAAGTATTAGCAAATAGAACCCAATGACTCATCAAAAAGGTCATACACCATGACCAAGTAGGTTACATCCCAGGGATTCATGGATGGTTTAACATTTGGAAATCGGTCAACATATTCCATCATATCAACATCATATCAACCCGGGGCTGAGAACTCCAAGCCTGCACGGTTTGGGACCGGACCTGTCAGTAGCTAGACAGTTACACCCACCAACTGCCATGTAACCCCCACAACGGCCAGGATCCAGAGATTATCACACCAAGCTTCTGGGAGAGCACAAGGCAGAGTCTCCTACCCTGTGCCTGACTGTCCTCACCAGGGCCCAACAGCTGAAGACCTCCAGGCCCCAGTCAAGGCCATGCTGGGACCACTCTCCACACACTTGGATGAGCCTCATGCACAAAAGAACTGGCAGAGGTACTCAGGTGTGTGGGACCCGGGGCTGAGATCTCCAAGCCTGCACGGTTTGGGACTGGACCTGTCAGTAGCTAGACAATTACACCCACCAACTGCCATGTAACCCCAACAACAGCCAGGATCCAAAGATTATCACACCAAGCTCCCAGGAGCGTATGGCTGCATTTGTGGCCGTGCGACTTTTTATCTACATTTCTCTAAGTTTTCAGGGTACCTTAAATATCCCACCCACATGGCAGAGCCTGGCAAGATATCCGTGGTCTACGCCAAATAGACCAAATTGATATGCCAAATCCAGTAAAAAAAATGGATCTCATTCCCCTGACCCTGAATACGGCAGAGTTGAGAAGGATTTGGAAGGAGAGGCTGATAAAATCCCAAGGCAGAAATAGGCTGCCAAAACGAAGAAAGACAAAAGTAATTGTCTGTACTTTTAATGCACATACACTGGCATCTGATGCATCCATCGAGGACCTGATGGTACAAGCGTGAATGATCAGGTACGACATCATTGGTCTGACCAAAACGAGAAGACATCAATCACATCATGCCGTTTTCGACACGGGAGAAGAACTCTTCCTTGGGACATGTGACAAAAGAGGCGTTGGTGGTGTTGGTATCCTTGTCAACACAAATTTAGCCATGAGCATTGAATCATTTGAATGCCTAACAACCCAAATCGGATGATTACACTTGAATAGATGTGGCTCACTGCCAGCAGTTTCTATCTTTGTTGTCTATGCACCAACATCCAGTTATGGTGAAAGAGAAATTGAGAAGTTCTACATGGAGCTGGAGAAGTTCTATAAAGAAGATCACACCTTCTACAAGATCATTGTCGGTGATTTTAATGCCAAGATAAGACCAAGAAGATCAGCCGATGAACTCCACATCGGGACCCATGGCCTAGAATGGAATGAACAGGGTGACAGACTGTCTTGAGTTCATCATGTCAACCAAGACCTTCCATGGTAACTCACAGTTCCAAAAGGCTGAATCTAAACGTTGGGCATGGGAGTCTCCCGGTCGACAGTTCCACAATGAAATAGACCACATCATGTTCAATTGGCGGTTTTGCCTAACCGATGTTGCTGTTGTCCCAAAATTCCAAACGGGATCAGACCACCGTCTCCTTCGTGTAAAATTCTACCCCACAGAATGAGGAGAAAAGAATGCAAAGTTTAAGAAGAGGACTCCCAGAACAACCACCAACTGGGTGCTCTTTGGCTCTGTTGCGGCAACATGGGAAGATGCCATAATTGACAACATTGATGAGGAATATGATCAAATGATTCAGCACCTCCATGATTGTGCAAGGAATGCCAAGAGAGACAAAACCACAAAAAAACCGCCTTTCTTTGAACACTCTTGAACTTATTTGCCAACGTGGCTTGGCACATGCCTCAGGCAACCACAAGTGAACGTCCGAGCTGGCAAACCAATGCCGAGAAGCCATCAAGGATGACCTCCAAAACAGGAGAGCAGCGGTGCTGGTAGATGTGGCAGAAGCTGGGAAAATCATTTGTAATGCCCATGTGTCCTTCACCAACTACAAGACCAAGATGACTGCCCTCCGACATCATGATGGATCTATCACATCTTCCAGAAGGGCAATGGAGAAGATTATTCATGCCTTCTACTCAGATCTCTTTAATAGCCATGTCCACTTGCCCACATACCACATTTCACATGTTGGATATGTCATTCTCAATGTTCTCCCTTCCAAAATCCAACATGCCATCTCGTCAGTAAAGAAACAAAGAGCACCTGGCCCAGACAAGATAAGACCTGAACACCTGAAGAACTTACCATCAGTACTCATCAATACACTGGCTCGGCTCTTCACACGCTACCTGTCTGAATGCAAGGTTCCATCTCAATGGAAAACCAGTGGGACTGTACTACTATACAAGAAGGGAGACATCCACGACATTGGCAACGATCGCCCAATCTGCCTATTGTTTGTCATCTACAAACTGTTCACTAGAGTCATCCTGAATAGGATTAGAACACTAGATGAAGGACAACCATGTGAACAAGCCGGATTCCGAAAAGGATTCAGTACCATCGACCATATCCACACGATTACTAAGCTCATTGAGGTTTCTCAGGAGTTCAAGATGCCGCTCTGTCTAATGTTCATTGATTTAAAGAAAGCCTTTGATTCTGTTGAGACAGAAGCAGTCATAGAAGCCCTAGCCAATCAGGGCGTACAAACTCAATACATCAGGATCCTTCGTGAGCTCTATTATGAATTCACTACCAGAATCTCACCATTCTACAAAGAAGTAATCATCCATATCAAGAGAGGGGTTCGGCAGGGTGATACCATTTCACCAAAACTCTTCAGTGCCACCCTCGAGAACATCATGTGATGACTGGAATGGGAAAGCATGGGAGTGAAGATAGATGGTCGGCAACTACACCACCTCCGCTTTGCTGATGACATCGTTCTAATAACACCAAACATCAGCCAAGTGACACAAATGCTGACTGACTTCGACCGTGAATGTGGAAAGGTCGGACTACAGCTGAATCTTACGAAGACAATGTTTATGAGAAACAGCCTTGTTCCTGACGCTCCATTCGCTCTCAGCAGGACCACCATCTCTGAATGCAACAGTTATATATACCTAGGTCGAGAAATCAGCATGATGAATGACCTGGCACCTGAGTTGCACAGGAGGAAGAGAGCGGCTTGGAATGCCTTCAAGAGTGTTGAAGGAATAACTAAGAGGACAGGACAAAGAAACTCCAGCTACAAGCACATCTCTTCGATTCCACTGTTCTTCCTGCATTAACATATGCCTCAGAGACCTGGGCCCTACAAAAACAGGATGAGAATGCTATTTGGGTCTCTCAAAGAGGAATCGAAAGTGCTATGCTTGGAATATCACGTTTCACTCAAATGAGAGATAGAATCCGGAGTTCTGATCTTCGTCAACGCTCAAGAATCAGGGACGCTGTCTCATTTGCCAAGGCATCAAAAATCAGATGGGCTGGACATGTAATGAGGTTTACAGACAACCGCTGGACTAGAGCCATTACTGATTGCATTCCACGGGACATCAAAAGATCGCGTGGATGCCCACCTACAAGATGGTCAGACTTCTTCATCAAGACCCTGAATGATCGGTTTGAGGCTCTGCATGTTCCTAGAACGAACAGATGCCATTGGGTTACGCTAGCACTCAACCAGGATGAATGGAGACGTTACTGGCACCTGCTCGAGTAAATTGATGAATAACAGGGATTAAGTGATTAAGTGATTAAGTGATCAACAAAAGAAAACATATGGTCATATCATTAGATGCAGAGAAAGAATTTGACAAATTCCAGCGCCCGTTTATGATGAAAACTCTCAGAAAAATAGACATTGAAGGAACTTTCCTCAATATAGTAAAAGACATCTACCACAAGCCCACGGCAAGTATCATTCTCAATGGGGAAAAACTAAAAACTTTCCGTCTAAGTTCGGGCGCAAGACAAGGTAGCCCACTTTCGCCACTCCTATTCAATATAGTACTGGAAGTCCTGGGCATTGCAGTTAGGCAAGAGAAAGGTATCAAGGGAATATAGATAGGAAAGGAAGAGGAAACTATCACTATTTGCAGATGATCTGATACTATACTTAGAAAACCCTAAAGATTCTACAGAAAATCTCCTAAAAAACAATAAGTCGGCGTAGTAAATTGGCAGGCTACAAAATCAATTCTCAAAAGTGCATGGCTTTCTTATATACAAATAACGAAAGAGAAGAGACATTAAAAAAGCAATCCTGTTCACAATAGTACCTCAGAAAATCAAGTACCTCAGAATCAACTTAACCAAAGACCTATACAAGGAAAATTACAAAACACTGCTTCAAGAAATACAAGAGGGCACTAGGAAATGGAGACACATCCCCTGCTCATGGATAGGGAGGTTTAACATTATCAAAATGGCAATAATGCCAAGAGCACTATACAAATTCAATGTGGTCCCTATCTGGATATCCATGACATTTTTCAAAGAAATAGTCAAAACACTCCTGAAACTCATGTGGAACAATAAAGCCCCATGAATAGCACAATCCTTGGGAAAAAGAAGATGGGTGGCATCACCCTCCCTAACTTCAAACTGTACTACAAAGCAATAGTGATTAAGACAGCATGATACTGGGCTAGAAACAGACCTGCAAACCAATGGAACAAACTTGAATATTCTATCACAGTCCCCCAAATATATGGCCTCTTAATTTTTGACAAATGAGCAAGAAATGTGAAGTGAAACAAGGAAAGCCTCTTCAACAAATGGTGCTGGGAAAACTGGATAGCTACCTGCAAAAAATGAACTATGAGCTCTGTCTAATGCCAGGCACAGAGGTTATATCAAAGTGGATTAAAGACCTCAATATCCAAGATAAATCCATAAGGTACATAGAGGAAAATGTAGGCAGAACTGTCCATGACATTGAAGCTAAAAACATCTTTAAGGATGAAACAGCACTGACCATGCAAGTGGAAGCAAACATAAACAAATGGGGCTACATCAAACTAAGAAGCTTCTGCACTTAAAAAGAAACAGTGACCAAAATACAGAAAGAGCCCTCAGAATGGGAAAGTATATTTACCCAATACCCATCTGATAAGGGATTAGTATCCAGGATATACGAGACACTAGTAGAATTGTACAAGAAAAAAACCTTCAACTCCTTTAAAACATGGGGAGAATAAATGAACAGAAGTTCCCTCAAAAAAGAAATACAAATGGCCAAAAGGCACATAAAAAATGCTCTGCATCGCTAGCCATCAGGGAGATCAGGCAAATCAAAACAACAATGAGATATTATCTCACACCACAGAGACTAGCACGCATTCAAAAGAACAAAAGCAACCAGTGATGGCGTGGATGTGGGGGGAAAAGGGACATTCTTTCACTGTTGGTGGGAATGCCCACTAGTCCAGCCTTGGAGAAAAACAATATGGACAGTCCTTCAAAAACTAGAAAATTGGGGATATGGTGCCGCCAGCAGGTCAATCTGTACCTGTGAGGTGAGTGCATCAGCAGCCTGATGCCACCTTCAGACTTCCAGATACCCCCAAATTGCTGCTGTGCCTTTGGCCAGACCCCAAAAACTTGGGGCAAAGTTTACCAAGAAAGTAAATGGCCAAAAGTTAGGTATGTGGGAAACACACCCACAAACCACCTCTGGCTCAGCTATATAATTGGAGGCACGGCCTCTCTGGTTCCTGATTGAACTGCTTAATGGCCATGATCCCAGAGACTCAGAAACAAATCTCGAAACCTAGAGGCTTTTGGCAGAAATCCCTCTAGACTTATGTGTTAAAATTTTGGAATTTCAAAATCGCATGGCCACTACTGCAGCCATGCGACATCATATGTTATTCATAACCAGCAATAGAAAACAAATTGTCTACTGTTGCCTTTTCAGCACATCTGAGTGTTGGGGTAAAATCTCAAATAATAATGGTGGGTCTGGTGTCAAAATATTGAATGTGATCAAAGTAGAGAGAGAGTAATGTGGAAATCATCTGCCCCACAGGTCGGGGGAGGGTGTGGGATAGGGGGATACTGGGGTTGTTGGGGGTGGACAATGGGCACTGGTGAAGGTATGGGTGTTTCATTGTATGACCGAGACTTAGACCCGAAAGCTTTGTAACTGCTCTCACGGTGATTCAATAAATAAAATTATAAAAAAAATTGGTAGGGCGTTCGCCAACATGGCCAACCTGAGTTCGATTCCTCCGCCCCTCTCGGAGAGCCTGGCAAGCTACCGAGAGTATTCGATATGCCAAACACAGTAACAACAAAGTCTCCAATGGAGACGTTACTGGGCCTGCTCGAGCAAATCGACGATCAACGGGAGGGCCTTTACCTTTACCTTTACCTTTATAAATGATTCAATAAAGTAATGTGGAGTTCATGCACAATTCAATCAACTAACCAGTGGCTGAATAAATAGCAATACTCTTACATTAAAAAAACCTAGAAATTGAGCTTCCATATGACCCCACAATACCACTTCTGGGAATATATCCCGAGGATGCAAAAAAGCACGGTAGAAATGACATCTGTTCCTATATGTTCATTATAGCACTGATAACAATAGCCAAAATCTGGAAACAATCCAAGTGCTCTAGAACAGATGACTGGTTAAAGAAACTTTGGTACATCTACACAATGAAATACTATGTAGCTGTCAGGAGAGATGAAGTCATGAACATTGCTTATAAATGGATAGACATGGAGACTATCATGCTAAGTGAAATGATTCAGAAAGAGAGGGACAGACATAGAAGGACTGCACTCATTTGTGGAGTATAAAACAACATAACATAAGGCTAACACTGAAGGATAGTAGATACACAGGACAGATAGAGCTCCATAGCTGGAAGCCTACCTCATGAGCAAAGGAGAGAAGACAGCTGGAATAGAGAAGGGAATCACTAAGAAAAAGATGGCTGGAGGAATTGGTCGGGATGGGAGATATGTGCAGAAAGTAGATAAAAGACCAAACATGATAACCTCTCAGGGTCTGTATTGCAAACCGTAATGCCCCAAAGTAAAGAGAGATTATGGGGATCATATCTGCCATGGAGGCAGGGAGAGGGTTTGAAAGGAGGAGTATACTGGGAATATTGGTTGTAGGGAATGTGCACGGGTGGAGGGATGGGTGTTTGATCATTGTGTGATTGTAACCCAAACATGAAAGCTTGTAACTATCTCATGGTGAGTCAATAAAATTAAAGAAAAAAAGATTTGGGCATTCTGTCTCATCCTAAATCCATTTTCTATTACCTGGTGAGAATTATATACTATTAACTTAAATTGTGTTTGGAGAAAGTAGAGCTCATCTTTCATATAATTGGTTGGTGAAAGACAAGTAAGTAAAATCTCAAAAGAAAAAGAATACCAGGTATTATAACCAGTGTCAGGTGTTACAATAGGCAGACTGAAAAATAAATTGCTTCTTGAATGAACAAATTATATGAGAAGAAATTGGAAAAAATAGTTATTGAGCTATAATTTAAATCCAGATGAACTTGGTTAGCTGTAGACTCATATGCTGAAATTTTGTGCCATATTTTTAAAAAATAAATCAATAGACAATGCACTATAGCTTACTATATGCTTCATAAGTATCAATCTAAAAACATACTGTTATAACATAGAAGTGTTTAGAAATTACATGTCCTAAAAGATCTAGACTTCTCAGGGAGAAAGATTGCTCTTCTATAAAAATATATATTAGAAACAGTGGACTTTTTTAGGTCAGAATTTTAAATGATGGAAATAGAGAAAAAAATGGGTTGATTCTTATAATATTCAGGGAAGAAAGGAATTCCTTCAAAAATCTATATGGCATAATATACCACTTTAAACACTATGAATCATAAGTTAAAAGCAAATATATGACCAAAAAATGATAAAAACAAAATTTATTATAGGGTTTATTTGGGAAAAGAAGGTAATGAGGATGTACTACAGAGATTGGTCAAGTTTTTTAACTAACTTACATTAACCAACATATATTTCTATAGTCATTATATAATAAAAATAAAGGTAAATCATGCTAAAATATATTTATATTTAAATTATATTTATGAAGTTTTAAATATATATTAGTGTTCCTAAATTTGAGAGAGCAGCCTCAAGAATTTTAATAGTTAATAACAAATTCAGTGGAAGGAGAAATAAACTGATAAAAATTTATTCAATTTAATTACTAAATCCTAGAAGATGAAAAAATGAAAAATTTGCCTTTTCCTTGACAACTTTTCATTGAGTCCTCACTACAGCTCTGGGACAGCTGTATAGATAACTGATTAAACAGAAGCTATATGTACATATTTATATATAATATATTATAAATCATAATTTCTTCTCATATAATTTGTTAATTCAATATATATATGTATCAAATGTTTTCCTTCTCTTCACCAAAATGGTCCTTTTGGGCAGATGCTATTATGGGGTGCTGGATACTGACCCTGGGTTGGCTATGTATAAAATAGTACTATACATATGTATAGTACTGTGTATCAATTAGACACTATTACTATCTCTTAGCCTCTCTCCCAAAGTCTTTATAGACTACCTGTTGTATAAGAGGCAGTAATTTAGATACTGATGATAAAGGTTAATGAGATAGTGAAGATAGGCATTGTTTTTAAGTAATTACTATATAAAACAGTGAGGTTGTTAGAGCAGAAATATAGAGTGCTAGCAGAGGACAATGGAACAAATAGTGAATATTTATCTTATCTCCCTGTGGTATTCACAAGTGAGGTAAAAATTTGTGAGGAATTTTAAATACTAAAGAGGTATACATTATATGAGAACTAATATTTCACTGATATTCTGTGAAGCTGGACCAGAATGTTAAAACATGAAGATTTAAAAAAGGGTAGAAGTCCATTTTTTGTTTTTTAAGAAAATGTAGTTTCTTGAAATTATTTAATAAATCCAGGTCCACATCTAGAATATAAAATACTTAAGAAAAAATAAAGTTTGTGAAAATGAGTTGGAATGAAGAGTTAGGCTACATTTTTAAAAAAGATTGCATTCTATACTGTTGTGTATCATACTAAAGGTATGAACTTAATTTTCAGGTGATAGAGAAATTTAGAGATTTATTTATATGGTAGAAAGAGTGTTGGAGTGTGTAGAAACAGAAGCTCAGAGTTAAGTTAGGAGGCAGCAAAAATGACTAAAAGAAGGTTTCTAAATAATTAATATTTTCAGGTCTTTGCTATTAAAAAAATATGTCCACAGAGTGGACAGAAATTTCTTCTAATATTGTAAGAAAGTTTCACTTTCTCTCTAAGAAATCAATTTTATGTTTTCTTCATGTATGTTAATGGATGGGGTAGAAGAAAGTAATTACTTCTCATCTAATTATAAATACAAGATAGTATGTGTCTAAATGCCTCATTTAGTAAGTTTGTTCAGTGATTCTATAAGGTAGGGGAGAGAGGAGTTGAGGATAGAAAGGATAATTTCAGTACAAAGTTTGTTTACAAAATGAGAAAATAATTAGGTATTCTTGAAAAAAGTCAAAAATCCCCCAAAAGAAGAATCTACTGAGATAAATATACGTGAGATAAATGTGAGAGCATAGTTTCTCCAAAATTGAAAAAGGTTTGAAATTTATGATTGAGTTAGAGGCATGGGGTATAGAGGATATATTTCTGCTTATATGAAGATTATGTAAAGATGAATAACAAAGAGATGAATAAAAAGAATAATGATAAACATTGATGACTAATTGCATGGTAACTGGTAAATTCAATATCCGCTATCTTTTTTTGTGTTTTCAGTTTATTTTAAATTGTTTCTCAGAATTTAGTACATATTTCTGCATGTAATAAAACCTTTGCATTTTTGTTTTTATTTTTTTATTTTTGCTTTTCTGGGGGATCACCCCTGGCAATGCACAGGGGTTACTCCTGGCTCTGCACTCAGGAATTACTCCTGGTGTTGCTCAGGGGACCATATGGGATGCTGGGAATCGAACCTGGTTTGGCCATGTGCAAGGCAAACGTCCTACCCAATGTGCTATCACTCCAGCACCCTTGCATTTTCATTTTAAAACATTTTATTCATTTATTTAAAGCATTTTTATTGAGGCACCACTGGGATTTACAATATTTTCCCTTATACTTTTTATGCATGCATCATTCCAAAACACAATCACCATCACAGAACCTACTTCCCCCATGAGTTTTCCCACCCACCAGGCAAGCTCAGTTAAATAGACAAAATCTTCATCTGTTGACTTTGGCCATTTGCTATTCCCTTACTATGTTCCTATCTTTACCTCCCACGTAGAGAGATCTCTCCTATTTTTTTCCTATTGTGGAGGTGGTGAAACCTACACACATAGATGATAGCGGTAATATTTTAGTGCTCCACAAAATTGTAAATCGATGATAAATTAATATAATTTTCCAGATATATCTTTTTCATGTAAATTTAAAAAATGCTATGGATAATCCTGTGCTAATACATTTTAATATTTGTATGAAATAGATAAATCTTATAGATGTAAATTTTAGTAATTGTGAAGAGCATTAAGAAAAATTTAAAAGGAAAATATGAATAGACCTAGAAAAGTATAAAAGTGTATTTTACCCAAATATAGGGAGTATTGCCTTTATGTTAGAAAACACTATAATGTGGATATTGCTTTAGTGTTTGCATTGATAAGCAAAAGATTGCTATTACAATCCAGAAGGCTTTTGTTCTTACATCCACGTGGATGTAAAAAATCCGATTAGATATAGGACATACAATATAAATAAAAGCTTAATTTGTTATTGCATATAAAATATCTTAGCAAGTTAGAATCAGACAAACCTTTCTTAATCTAGTAGAAGGTAACCATAAGCACTTTGAGTGAATGCCAAACTCAGTGCCAAATCCTGAGAAGTTTGTCTTGCCTTTTCTAAGCTGGTCCTTTCTCTGAGGCTCTGTTTCTATCATTCCTTCGAACCTTAATGACAGTTTATCTGGATAGAATATTTTTGATGACATATTCATGTCACTGAATTTTTGTAATATATACCTCCATTCTCTTCTTGCTTCTAAGTTTCATTTGTTCTACTGTGAGAAATCTACACGAGATTTCCTTTGTGTATCTGGTCTTTTCTGACCTTGCTGCTTTTCAATATTTTGTCTCTATCTTTGAATTTTCTTATTTCAAGTACAATATGTCTTTTCTGAGTCTATAAGCACTGGGACCTTCAGGCCTCTTGGATTGGTGCTTGCATTCCTCAACTCTGGGAAATTCTTTTCTGTGACTCTTTAACTGTTGATTCATTATTGAATTCACTTTCCTGTAGCACAGCGGTAGGGCATTTGCCTTGCGGGCAGCCAGAGCCGGGTTCGATTCCTCCGCCCCTCTTGGAGAGCCTGGCAAGCTACCAAGAGTATTCAATATGCCAAACACAGTAACAAGAAGTTTCACAATGGAGACGTTACTGGGCCCGCTCGAGCAAATCGATGAACAACGGGAGGGCAGTTTGTTGAATGTTGTTCTTTAGAAACTCCCATGAATCTAGTACTGGTCCTCTTGAACTCAACCTTTAGTTTTCTGGCATATTGTTAATTTCATTTCTGACTTCTCACCACCAGAGGTTGTTGTTTTCCAGAGGTTTCCTCCATCCCTTCTTGAAGCATCTTGATCGTTATCTCGATAGCTGTCTTTCTGCTGCTCAGAGCTCAACTAACTTTTTGTTTTAGGATTTTGGACTACATACAGCGGTTCTCAATGCTTACTCTTTGCTCTGCATTCATAGGTCATGACCATATGAAATGCTGGGTACTGAATCCTGGTTGGCAGTGTACAAGGCAAGCTCTGTACTATACTATCTCTTAATGTGTCTGGGCCCTCTATCGAACATTTTTGTTTGGTTTTGGATTCTGGGCAACATCCAGCTGTGTTCAGGCTTACTCCTGGTCCTACATTTCAGGGATCACTCCTGGAAGTCTCTGTGAAAGTTGCACGGTGTCAGGGACCAAAGCCAGGTCAGTTTTTGAAAGGCAAGCATTTTATCTGCTGTATGTCTCAGACCCCTCTACTAAGGTTTTGTACCACCAATTGTTCTCTTCATTTCTATAATTTCTGATAGAATTTTTTTCATTTTGGCTCTTATAATTTCTCTTGCTTTGCTGACTAACTATGCCATCATTACTTTGAGCTGATTAAACATTCTTACAGGGGTGTCACTACTGTCTGTTGAGAAAGAAGTGTTATTTTAGATGTCAAAGAATTAAATAAGTTTGGTATCAGGGGTCAACTAAAACTGTGTTTCTTAATCTATGTTTAAATTATTAGCGGCCCAATGTCATTGGAAAATAGGAGACTTAGTGAATGACAAGAGATAAAATAATATTTCAAAATGTTATTAGAGAGGCCAGGAAATATCTCAGTGCATTAGAGGAGGTACATTGCTAGTATGAGATTACAGGTTCAATCCCCAGTGCCAGGGCAAATGCCTAACAGTTTCAACAGCTCTGTTGTTTGACCCTCACAGCTCTCCTCTTTGAGTCTGAAAGCAGTACTGTTACCACTAGACAAGTGATTTCCAGGTGTACCATAGTAAATTGTGTGTAAACACCACAAGTAAAGAAGTAGAATTTCTGATGAGTGCTACAAGTAACCTATGCATGAGTACCATGACTGGGAAATATATATACTGACATGTACATGTGTAAACAAGACACTCTCAATAAGAGGATACTACAAGTAGAATCTGTGTCCACATCATTAAAATTAAATAGTGTAACCGAGCAGAGTCAAGCATGCGCACAAGCATCAAAGTCAAAGGAGTATGATCCTTAGTGAGCACCACGGCCAAAAGTGCAAGCACCAGAGCATGAATGCGATCCTTGAAAAGCACATCTAAAATGTGTAAGGAACACAAGTAGGCAAGTGTGTGTGTGTGTGTGAGATCCCCAGTTTTTAACAACAACAAAAATGAAGGGAAGGCAAGAGGGAAAATAGAGTTTCTTAGAAGCTTTTGAAGAAGAAAATAATCAGGCATTTAGGTGTAATAGATGATCAAGTTCATTCATGAATAATTCAGGGTCAGTGAAGCTGTTGGATGACTGTTGATAGGACTATAAATTGCCGTGCAAAGTTGATGGCCAGGTCAAAGAGATAGTACAAAGGGTAAGGTGCTTGCCTTACAAGTGAGGCATGTATGGTTCTATCCCCAACACTGTATAAGATTCCCTGAGCACTGCCAGGAGGAATCCCTGAGCACAGAGCTATGAATAACCCCCAAATACTGCTTGGTTGTGGCCAAAAACTAAATATATATTTTTGGTGAATGATCATGACATGAGGAGCAAACTCACTAAGAATAAAGTAAAGATCAGACGAGAAATAAAATTACATATAGCTGCATATTTAAATTAGGAGGTGGTTTGTAGGGAATTGTAATAATGAAAGAACACTGTAAAATGTATAGGAATAGAGAATGAATGGCAGGTCACTTTTTTTTCAAGATTTTTAGATTAACATCTTTGTTCATATTAACCATTCATGCCATTCAACCTAAAGTCTACCTTAAAGAATCAAGATAACATTTTTTTAAAATTAGCTTTATTTAATTTCCATGATTTACAAAGTTGTTCACAATACAGTTGTTTCAGGTATTCAATATTCCAACACCAGTCCCACCACCGATGTGCCATTACTTCCACCAGTGACCCTCGTTTTTCTTCTTATCCCCAGAGTATATTCTCTTAGCAGATACTGTCACTGTCACTGTCCTCCCGTTGTTCATCGATGTGCTCGAACGGGCCAGGAACATCTCCATTGGAGACTTTTGTTGTTACTGTATTTGGCATATCAAATACATCACAGGTAGCTTGCCAGTCTCTCTGAGAGGGGTGGAGGAATCGAACTCGGGTTGGCCATGTTGTCTGCGTGCAAGGCAGATACTAATTACTTTATATGGCTTATTATCTTTATCTTTTTTATAATATAGATCTCATAATAGTGTTGTTAAAGTCATGGCTAGAGGACTTACTGAGCTGTTTGGTATGAATTGGGCCTCTGTATTATTGTTTATACTCATTGAGCTTAGTGGTTTTCATTCAATTTTCCCATCAAATTTTCTTGTTTCTCCTGGGCTTATACCCTGTGAAGTTTGGAGGTGTAGTGTAGCTGCATATGTGGCTTATTGCCTTAGGGCCTTAAGAGCCAAGATGATCAACTGCAGGTGTCACTCTGGCCTCTCTGAGATCAGCCCTAAAGTCGGGCCATTTCTCTGGCAGTGGTGGGAGATGGATGTGGGTGGAACATGGGACGTTTGGTTGTGTGGCAACTGATCTGTCTCCATACTGCATAGATTCCAAAGATTTTTTTTCCAGTGGTGATCAAAGGGATCTCTCCAAGATCCATAATAACAAATTTTAATTTCAATTTTTCAACCATACTTACAGCAATAAAATACAATTGCATAGTCAAGTAGTAGGTAGACTATTTTATAGCATGTTCATGGTACATTATCATTCTGATCTATACAAGTCCTCTCCTTTATATTTCTCGGGGATGGGGGGGGAAGAGGCACTCCCAAGAGTGCTCAAGGGTTACTTCTGACTCTACAGCCAGGGATCGTTCCTAGTAGAACTTGGGGGATTGTATGTAGTGCTGGAGATTGAACCTGGGTATGTTGTGTGTGAGGCAAGTGCCCTACCATGTATGCTATTGATCTGGTTCCTTTGTTTCAATTTCTTAATTATTCAATTCTATCTCCACTTCCAACTCTTACTATCCATATTTTATCCCCCATAGGAAAATCGAAAATCTACAAAGAAGCATTCTTTTGTTTTAATGTATGACACAGATGTTTTGCTAGCACGTACTTTGGATTACTTAAAATTGCATTATTTTTTTAAATTTCTTTTCACTTTGAACGATGCTTTTAAATTTACCTATATTGCTCTAATAACATCTAAATGTATGTTTTAATATTTGCATTGCAAATGTATTCAAAATATCCATGGTATGTATTCAAAATATTTGCCAATCACTCTTCCAGTAATGGCTTTACAGGCATGTGTCTACAAATAACACTATGTAAGTGATATCTTTACATGTAATCATTTTGGGACTCCTGCATACATTTCTTTGGAGATAGATATCCAAAATAAAATTGGAAATGATAAGTACACAGACTATTTTGACTTGATTGGGGCAGGTTATTCTCTGGAATACTTGCTGTAGTTCAACAACAATGGTGCCTGAAGTTTTCTAGAGTCCCACATTGCCAACAAATATCTTTATCACTTTAATTATTCTTGCTGAATAGGATCAGATTGACTTATTTTAATGCTAATTTGCATATATTTTATTAATAGACTATCATAGCATCTCTTCGTATATGTTATACAAACTTTTGGGCTTTTTCTTCTCCAGTTTACAATTTCTTTTTTCATATTTATTTTTCTATTGGGATTACTCTTTTACTACTTAATTTGCTGATAATAAATATTTTGGTATTTTATAAATTGTAAATTCTTTTATTATTCTATCAATGATTTAAATACAAAACAATTGTTGAACAGAAGACTTTAATTTCAGTGTTAAAAGAGACACTAAATTTGTTTCTCTGAAATTAAAAGTATTAAAATATCTATCAACATATATGTATATAAAGTTGATTTTGAGGAACCAGAGCATAGTACAGTGGGGTGAACATTTGCCTTGACTTGGCTGACACTGATTCAATTCCACCATTTTCTATGGTTCCCCAAGCCCACCGGGAGTGATCCCTGAGTATAGAGTTAGGAGTTAGTTTCGAGTACTGGTAGTTGTGTCCCTCACATAGAAACCATTGATTTTGAGATCCATTGATAACCACAATGAGCTACCACTGAAAACCATAACTTATTCAAATTTCTCCCTTGTAACTGAAATATTTTAATAGCTTTTCAAGAATTCTTTTTGTTGAAACAAGACAGGTAATAATATTTAAAAACTCCACTAGTGCACTAGAAGAGTATTTGAATGAAAATTAGTATTCAAAGTGTCACAACTTATAAAATAGTCATGCAAGTCTTTGCAATTTATAAATTTTCATCTATCACAAGCATTCTCTTTATAATGTATTTAAATGTGAAAGAACTTGATTACTTGGTCACTTGATACCCTGTTACTCATTGATTTGCTCAAACGGGCACCAGCAAAGTCTCCATTCATCCCTGTTGCGTGCTAGAGTAGCCTAATAGCATCTGGTCGTCCTAGGAACATGAAGAGCCTCAAACAGGTCATTCAGGGTCTTGATGAAGAATGGAATCCAGTCAGTAATGGCTCTAAACCTCATAATGTGTCCTGCCCATCTGATTTTTGATGTTTTGGCAAATGAGACAGCGTCCCTGATTCTTGAGTGTTGACAGAGATCAGAACTCCTGATTCTATCTCTCATTTGAGTGAAGCGTGATACTGCAAGCATAGCTCTTTCGATTCCTCTTTGAGAGATCTGAAAGAAACAAATGGAGTATTCTGATGTAGCTAAGCTTCTATTGTTGACAGATAAATAAATAAATGTTCCACTTTATTCTTTAAGAAATATGTGATCATATATGTGTATGTGGCTCTGTGTTTAGGGGGTCACTCCCAGTGGTGGTCCTGGGACTATATGGTGTCAGGAATTGAACCTGGTTCTACCACATACAAAGCATGCAGTCAGCCCTTTGAATCATTTCTCTGGTCCTAAATTATATTTTATATACTAATTATCATCATTTTTCGGAGAACCCAGGTGTCTGAGGTGTATGTTAAGGCAGGAAGAACAGTGGAATCAAAGAGATGTGCCTGGAGCTGGAGGTTCTTCATCCTCTTAGCTATTTCTTCAATGCTCTTGAAGGTGGTACAAGCTGTTCTCTTCCTCCTATGCAACTTAGGTGCCAGGTCATTGTTCATGTTGAGTTCTCAACTTAGGTACACATAACTGTTGCATTCAAAGATGTTTGTTCTGTTGAGAGCGAATGGAACATCAGGAATGAGTCCATTTCTCATAAATATTGTCTTCATGAGATTCAGCTGCAGTCCAACATTTCCATACTCACGGTTGAAGTCGGCCAGCATTTGTGTTGCTTGGCTAATGTTTGGTATTATTAGAAGGATGTCATCAGCAAAGCAGAGGTGGTGTAGTTGCCGGTCATCTATCTTCCCATTCCTTCCCATTCCAGTCATTGCATGATGTTCTTGAGGGTGGCACTGAAGAGTTTCTGTGAAATGGAATCACCCTGCCAAACCCCTCTCTTCACGTTGATGATCATTTCCTTGTAGAATGGTGAGATTCTGGTAGTAAATCCATAATATAGCTCACAAAGTATCCTGATGTATTGAGTTTGAATGCCGTGTTTGGTTAGGGCTTTGAAGACCACTTCAGTCTCAACAGAATCAAAGGCCTTCTTTAAATCAATGAACATTAGACAGAGCAGCATCTTGAACTCCCGAGAAACCTCAATGAGCTTGGTTATTGTGTAGATATGGTCGATCCTGCTGAATCCTTTTTGGAACTCGGCTTGCTCGCATGGTTGTCTTTCATCTACTGTTCTGCTAATTCTATTCAGGATGACTCGAGTGAGCCACTTATAGGCAATAAACAACAGGTAGATCAGGCTATAGTTGCCAATGTCATGGATGTCTCCCTTCTTTTACAGTAGAACAGTCCTGCTGGTTTTCCATTGGGACAGAACCTTGCATTGAGACAGGTAGCTTGTGAAGTGCTGAGCCAGTGTATTGATGAGTACTGATAGCAGGTTCTTCAGGTGTTTGGGTCTGGCCTTGTCTGGGCCGAGTGCTGTTCGCTATTTGGGTCTCTCAAAGAGGAATCAAAACATCTATGCTTGTGGTATCACGCTTCACTCAAGTGAGAAAGAATCTGAAGTTTGATGTCTGTCAGTGATTGAGAATCAGGGATGCTGTCTCATTTGCCAAGGTGTTGAAAATCAAATGTGATTTGGAGATGACCTCTAGACAAGAGCCGTTATTGACTGGATTCCACAGGATGTCAAAAGATCACATGGCCATCCACCTATGATATTGTCAGACTTCTTCTTCAAGACCCTGAGTGATCAGTTTGAGGCTTTTCATGTTCCTGAAGTGAGCAGATGCCATAGGGCTACACTAGCACTAAACAGAGATGAATCAAGACATTACTGGCTCCCACTCATGCAAATCAGTGAGTAACAGGATGTCAAGTGATCAAGTGTGATACGAATAGAACATGACAAGTTTATTATACATAATACATAACACTAAATGTATTTTAAGTGATGGACCTAAATAAGATAAGTTTTCTCACATTTTGCGACCTTAATCTAGGCAGCACTTGTTCATTAGCTACATCTTTCTAAAATACACATGTATTTACACAGTAAATAAATTCTGTTTCCAGCACATACTTTATAACCTATCACAGGGTAAATTATGGTTTTATAAAAGGAAAACACATTGCTAAATGATATCCAAAAATGTGATTTCTTTTTAGTGTAAAGAGAAAACAGTGTTTAGGTAAGTATTCAACAATCTCCAGGATTTCTCGGAGTTGGGATAGGATACCTCCCCCCACTTCACAATACGCATGGAATCATTGGAAGTCAGCCCCACGAACCAACTGCAATGAAACTATGTAAGCTCTACTACTGGCCTTGTTTCAGAGACCCATAAATAAATTTCAAAAGAGATCAAAAACTGTAGTTAATCTCAGACCCACACATGGCTGAACAGACTAGGGTAAATCAGAGGGAGGGAGGGGTTGGACGGTGCCTGCCCAAGAAGAGCTCCTGGCAACTACTAGCTTCTACTATCCAAAATCGCCACTATACCCCCAGCTTGTCTCCACCATCTCAGGACAGATCTCACCAAGATATAATCTGCTTAAAATTCTGGTATGTGGGTTTTGTGACTGAAATCTCCCAACTCTCTCTGGGTTGGGATGGGGTACCTTCTCTCACCTCCCTGTATTTTCAGAAACCTCAGCAGTCACATTTTACACCCCAAATCTTCCACGCAATTGAAAAGCTACTCCAGCCTTACTGTTCCAATAAAAATACTTTGAACAAGTACCATGACTTCTTAGCACCTGTATTGCAAATCATAATGCATAAAACGAAAAGAAGAGACAGAGCAAGAAGGAAAGTGCTACCACAGAGGGAGGCTGAGGCTGGGATATGGTGGTGGGAAACGGGGAACATTGGTGGTAGGAAATGTACACTGGTGGAGGAGTGGGTGCTGTATAATTATATGAATAAAACCCAATTATGAACAGCTTTGTGATAGTCTATCTCATGGACATCCAATTAATTTATTTTTAAAAAGTAATGTGGAGTTCATGCCCAATTCAATCAGCTTAATCAATGGTTGAGGTATTTATCTGGTACTGGTAGGGTGGGTCTTCTGTGCATAATCAAATTTCTGGGTTGCCTGTTGTTGGTGGAAACAGACAGGGCAGAGTAGGATGGGGCTCCTGGTTTTAATCCCTTCATCACCTGTGGTTGGTGGGAGCAGGCAGAGGATCTCTTTCCCTGGGTCCATTGAGCTTGGAGTCCAAGGTCTCAGAGTTCTGCTTATCTTGTTCTGTGGGGCTTCACTCATGAGTGAATATTGGCCTGAGAGTCCGGAAAGCATCTTGGAGCGTGGTGACGGCTGAGTAGTGGAGGTAGTGGAGGATCTCACCATTCTACAAAGAAGTGATCATCGATATCAAGAGAGGGGTTTGGGAGGGTGATGCCATTTCACTGAAACTGTTCATTGCGGGCAGAGTCTCCTGCCCCCGCACCTGGCTGTCCTTGCCGGGACCCCTTGGAGGGAGGTGGTTGAGTTTCCCTCTGAACCCCGAGCAGAGCCCCAGCAGCCGAAGACCTCCAGAACCAGCCACGACCATGCTGAGACCACTCTCCACATGCATGAAGGTACCGGCAGAGGAACAAAGGCATGCAGGTCCCGGGGCTGAGATCGCCAAGCCTGTTCGGATTGGGGCTGAGCATCCTCCACCCATATTCTCCATCTTCCAGTAGGCAGGGGTCACACCCACCAACTGCCCACCCCCCACCCCTGGCGCCATGTAATCCCATCAGCGGCCAAGACCCAGGGACTATAAAACCCAACTCCCGAAAGCGTGCGGCTGCAAATCTTATTATCTCATTCTTACTCTGGACAACCTGCCCACACGGCAGAGTCTGGCAAACTCCTCGTATTGGGTATTTGTACCCAATATGCCAAATACTGCTAACAATGATGGGTCTCATTCTCCTAACCCTGAAAGAGCCTTGAATGTGGCACTTTTTAGAAATTCAGGTCTAGGACGAAGGAGACATTGCGGAGGGCCCGCAAACCACTCTCCAGCCCGCGGAGGTGGCCCTAGGATCCGTAGGTGCAGGGAAGGACCGACCTAATGAACACAAGACACAAGAGACAGAGTACAGTTTAGGAATAGAGAGAAAAAGGGACAGGCTTTATTGAGGGATACAGGCTGTTTATATAGGGTCAGGGCAGCTCAGTCAGAAACAGAAGCAATATAACCATATATGGTAAGGTCAGCAACAAGGGCTTTACCTAACATTCAAGGTAGACATTTGTACATCAAAGGGTCTTATGACAGTAGTTGCATCCTGAGCTTTACATTTGTATATCAAAGGGTCTTAGGGCAGTAGGTGCATCCTGGAGGTTACTATAGATAAGGACAGATAAGATAAGATAACTGTCAGCCTGATGTTATTTTCTATAGATCAGGCATCCAGTAGGTCAGGAAGCCCTGGGAAACTGTCACCAGTGTCTGTCCCACGCAGTTCCTAACATGAGAACCATGGCCAGGGTCTATGAGAGGCCTCTTGGCTTCCTACAAGACGTTACTGGTGCCTGCTTGAGGCAACTGACAAACAACAGGACGATCGTGATCATGATCATGATCGTTCAGTGCGACCCTCGAGAATGTCATGCGATGACTGGAATGAAAAGGAATGGGAGTGAAGATAGATGATCAGCAACTACACCATCTCCGCTTTGCTGATGACATTGTACTAATAACACAAAACATTAGCCAAGTGGCACAAATGCTGGCCTAATTCAGCTGTTAGTGTGGAAAGGTCGAGCTACAGCTGAATCTCACAAAGACAATATTTATGAGAAATGATCTCGTTCCTGACGTTCCACTCACTCTCAACAGAATGAACATCTCCAAATGCAATGGTTATGTGTACCTCGGTTGAGAAGTCAACATGATGAATGACTCAGCACCTGAATTGCGCAGCAGGAAGAGAGTGACTTGGGACGCCTTCAGGAGCATCAAAGAAATAGCTAAGAGGACATAGGACCTCGGCTCTAGGCACATCTCTTTGATTCCACTGTTCTTCCTGCATTATCATACACCTCAGAGACCTGGGCCCTATTAAAACAGGATGAAAATGCTATTTGTGTATCCCAAAGAGGAATCAAAAGAGCTATGCTTGGAGTATCACATTTCACTCAAATGAGAGAAAGAATCCGGAGTTCCAACCTCCGTCAAAGGTCAAGAATCAGGGATGCTGTCTCATTTGCCAAGGCATCAAAAATCAGATGTGCTGGACACATAATGAGATTTGGAGACAACCACTGGACTAGAGCCATTGCCAACTGGATTCCATGGAATGTCAAAATACTGCGTGGCCGGCCACCTACAAGATGGTCAGACTTCTTCATCAAGACCCTGAACGATTGGTTTGAGGCTCTTCATGTTCCTAGAATGAGCAGACGCCATTGGGCTACACTAGCACGCGGCAGGGATGAATTGAGATGTTACAGGTGTCTGCTCAAGGAAATCGATGAGTAACGGGATGTCAAGTGATCAAGTGAATCAATGGTTAAACAAGTAGCAGTACTCTTACATTAAAAAAGGAAGTATTCAACAAATGCATTATTCTTGTTTCTGTTCTTTAATTAGTAAATGAAATATGCCTAGATTCTGACATAAAGATTCCTGAGAACAGATGTGATTATAATTCTGCAAAGGACAACAGTTTGGATTTTATTACATTACAGGTAGTGAATCTTTTACATCAGTGAGAATGAGAATTTATTTGTCCTTTGATTCTTCTCAAATTTGTCACAATATTTTGGTGAAGAGTTTTGGGGGGAACCCAGATTCTATACATTAACCAATAATTGAAGGAAGGTCTTTCTTTCAGTGTGTGTTTGTGTCTGCGTGTGTGTGTGTGTGTGTATGTGCCACATCTGGCAGTGCTCAGGGCTTACTCCTGGCTTTGCACTCAAGAATCACCCAGCAAGCTGTGGGAACCACATAGTATGCTGGAAATCGAGCACTATTTGGCAACATGCAAGGGAAGCACCTTACCCATTGTATTATCTCTCCAGACCTCAAAACCATCCTTATAAAGTTGATCCATGTTCCATTAAAGGAGAATTCTGGTTTTGTCTATCAGAAAAAAAAATGTAGAAAGAACTTCATTGCGGTGAGAATCTAGAGGCAGTTTATGATATGAACTATTTTGAATTGATTAAATCATTATGAAATTTTAGAAAGCAATCTATTGATAAGCCAAAAAAATCTTTATAGATATCAGTTTTAAATATAACAAGGTTGCTGTTGAAATTAGGTATAATTCAAGGTACTGATTTTTATTTAGTCAAAATGTATTGAGTTCCTACAACTTTAAAGTCAGACCAGTAAATACAAGGCATCCATGGATTATAAAATATAATTTTTGATGTTAAGGAGTTCAAAATATAATGTGCCCAGAGCTGGAGTTTCTTCGTCCTCTTAGCTATTTCTTTCACGCTCTTGAAGGCGTTCCAAGTTGCTCTCTTCCTCCTGCGCAACTCAGGTGCCAGGTCATTTGTCATGTTGACTTCTCGACCTAGGTACACATAACTGTTGCATTTGGAGCTGGTCGTTCCATTGAGAGCAAATGGAGTGTCAGGAATGTAAATATAATGGGTAAATTTGCATAATAAATAATTATAATTATGTTGAGATGCAGATAATATAACATGGAGTAGAATATTAGAATATAAGTCCCTTCCATTAATTCAGTAAACCAATAAATTACTTGTAATGGCTGAAATACTATTGGACAATAATAAAAATTATGAGTTATATGAATGTAGCTTCTGTCTGTATGTAAAGTATAGTATATGAGACAATAGATACTGAAGAATGAACAGGAAATAACACATAGCAATATGAATACTGTTTGGAGAAATATAGTGCATTGTGACTGCATTTCTGTAACATTGTATCTAAAGAGTGATGCCTACTTGATAATTGTAAGATGAAAGTTATGCAACAGATGAAGAGAAAATACAACAATCTCTATAGAAAGAATGGAACCCTAGAAATCTGACAGTGATGGAACACATGCTGTAGATGACTATCTGAATATATATAGTTGTATATATATGTACATATATATATGAGCAAAATCTAGCAAGATTGGATATTCTTTTTAGAGAAAATGCTAGAAAACTGAGCAGAAGTCAGGAGTCAGGTATTGTTAGTCATGTTGAATAATTTGGACATTATGGAGAAACAACTAAGAAGGATTTTGTAATGGAGAAACAACAGATTGAGGTTTTAGGAATGTACTTCAGTTCCAGTCTAGAAAATAGATTTGTAGAAGGATAAAGCTGCAGATAATAGGGATGGTAAATTTAGGTTGATTAAACTGATTTGGAAGGACATAGAGACCTGAAGAATGGTAAGTTTAGGGGAATAAAGAAAGTTGATCACATATGAGATATGAATCAAATAGAGTCTATGGCACTTAAATATATGGATCCTTTGAGCCCCATAAAGTGATAAATGTAAAGATGACATTGAAAAATAAATAAAAGTAGATCACAAATAGATGCTAGAGCTGTATTGTGGCAACTCTCATCTCTTTGTTAGGTATATCTTCCTGTATTTTTATGTCTTCAAATTTTGTATTTTTCTAACTGTATCTTTATTTGTTTGTGAATTCTAATCTTTGTATTGTCTTTGTATTTTTCCAGAAATAACCTCCATGCATTCACCCAAGGCTGGGAATCATTTATCCCTGTATCTTCAGTGTCTGAATTTGTATTTTCCACAGAGAGACTCCACAAAAAAGCATTATAGAATTTCGGTTTAATAAATAACTTCACAGATTCCCACAGGCTCAGACTTTATTGTAAATGAAGCTTACCCACACACAACAAATCCTGAACAAAGAGTTGAACCTATCTTTGTAATATTTCCTGAATCCTCCTATTTATTCCTCTGATGCCTTTCTTATTCTTGCAGGACAAACATGGTTTCCCTCATGTATCTCTTAAACTCCAAGCTATGCCATTTTCAATTCATTTTAATAACTCTTCAGATAATAGTTTACAGAGATGGCTTTTGTCATGGGTATTCTCACTCTAAGATGGTAAAATTCTTTTCCTTCACCATCCTATCTTGACCTTTATGATCCCTATGATTTGCCTTCTGAGCTCTACCTTTTATTTTTGTATTGACATGCTACTTCACTGCTTCAGTCATAGTGGCATTACTTTGCCACATTTACCTCTTGACCCATATTTTATTGATTGAAATTCCTCATCTGTTTCAGGTTCAACTTGTCCAAAGTCTATCCTTCTTTCAAAGTTCAGCCTTATGTACTACCTTTTGCATGAGATCTGGGTTGATTACCAGCTTGTGGCAACTACTCTCCTGTAAGCTTCAAGACCATTTTAATATATAGATCTTATGGTGCAGTTTATTCTTCTAAATGGTTATGTGTGTTCATGCTTTACTCCCCCTTTTACACTGTAAGCAGCACATGGATTGAGTTTGTTTATTCCTTCTGACATAGCCATATTTAATCTGTCGCCTTATTGCTTTACTGGCACACTATGCCCCCATAAACATTTATTGAATGGATAAATCAATGAACAAATGTCCCAAATACATGACTGGCTAAGTCTAAGGACAATTTTATTATTCTTCTTATAACTTAATTTTCTAAAAGGACTATTATAGCCAACTAGAGAGGACTCATCAGTGAATAAAAATTCTCTTATCATATCAAAGTCCATCCAGGTAAGTGTCACAACTGGTATTTAGTGGTGTAATCAAATAAACTTATGCAACTTTGGGTCCTGTCATTTTTTTTTGTTTGTTTTAACTGCGATAGGCTTCCTAGAATTAAGTAATTAAAAATAAAATTTACTGAGATTTGTAGACTGGACAATGTATTAGTACTTCTCTGGGAAATTTTCCTTTCTTTTATTTTATTTTCAGTTTTATTGTAGTTTAAGCAAAATGGCTAAAGTATTGTTCAAATATATGGTTTTGATGTACAAAGTTAATGTAACCCACAATCACTGAAACACCCCTCTCACTGTCCCTACATTACCTCTAGTCTGTTCCTTCTACTCCTTCATACTTCTCCACTTGATTTGGTATTAGGTTTTATAACCTAAGACCAAGGCTTCATCATTATTCAATACTGCTCATTCTCTTTTTTTTTCTTTCTATATTTGGTATTTGTCTTTTTCCCATTAATTTATTCCACTTAACATGTAGTCTTTAGTTCCATTCACATTGCAGTAAACAGCATGGTTTCATCTTTTCTTACAGTTTCATAGTATCCCATTGTAGATATGTACCACAATTTCCTGATTCATTTATCTATCATTGACTATTTGAGTTGTTTCCATATTATGGTTATTTTACAAAGCACTGCAATGAACATAGGTGTGCATATATCTTTTCAAATTAATGCTTTTCTGTTTGGGGAGCAGATGTAAAGAAATGGATTGCTGGATCATAAATAAGGGAATTCAATTCTAACTTAAAAAAAGTCTATTGCTTGTTATAGTGCCAAACTGGATAAAACTCCCACTAACAGTGAATGCAATTTCTGTTTTCACTACACTCCCACCAACACATCTTGCTCAATTTGCTCGAGTGGGCCCAGTAACGTCTCCATTGGAGACTTTGTTGTTACTGTGTCTGGCATATCGAATACTCTCGGTAGCTTGCCGGGCTCTCCGAGAGGGGCGGAGGAATCGAACTCGGGTCGGCCATGTTGGCCGCTTGTAAGGCGAACACCCTACCGCTGTGCTATCGCTCCAGCCCACCAACGGGGTTCCATAGTGTAGCGGTTATCACGTCTGCTTTACACGCAGAAGGTCCTGGGCTCGAGCCCCAGTGGAACCACGTAGTGGTAACCAACACATCTTATTCTATATTTTTGATATATTTTATTTTTATTCATGTGAATTATAGCTCATTGTTTTGATTTGCAGCACCTGGGAGATACTCATATAGCTTCTGGTAAGACTAAGAAATGATTGGTAAGGAACTTTGATCCCTAACCAGACAAAATTCCTCAGTAGAGGCTGTACAATGGAGCCCTCCCGTATCAACTAATTTCTCATTATCATACTTGAAAATATCCCCCAATGATATCTCTCCATCAATTTCTCTTCATGTCGTATATGATTATGTTTGCTCATTTATATTTTTCAATTCACAAATGCCTTTTTCTACTCATGCATTTTTTTTCTGGAAAATTTGATGTATGCATAGTCTGTTAAACTATCCTATAGAAACATTATTTCTGAAAATTTCTCTATATCCTGTGCTGTCCAGACAATCTTACTAAATAAGAATATTATTTCTTGTCTTCTCCTCTGTTCCTGTGTTGTTTTGTTTTTTTTGGGGACCGCACACAGTCATCCTCAGAGGTAACTACTGGCTCTGCACTCAGTATTAATCCTGGTGGTGCTTAAGAAACCCTATGGGATGTAGGGATCAAACCCATGTAAGTTGAAGTGCAAGGCAATCGCCTTACTCATTGTACTATCTCTATGGCTCCCATTCCTGTGAATTTTGAAAGGCAGTAGTTAGGGACAAGAATGTCAAATAACTTGAATTACTTTGAAAAAAAAAAAGACAGCAGTGAGGACTGCTGTCTTTTCATTTTTTCCCCTTGTATTTTGTAAACATAATTATTGTACATATTTGATAAAGTTGGTTTATAAATCATCTCAAGTAGTGTGTCAGTTACTTATCTGAAAAAAAGAGGATAATGACATTTCAGAATATTAAGTACATTAGTGCATAGAACGCTTTCTGACAAAACCTTACATGTTGTGAGTGTTCAATAAATATTAGTTATTTTCATTATATTGCTATTTTGCTATTTGTATTGTTTGGAGATATTTTTCAAAGTAAGATTGCTCTGAATTTGGAGTCGAATAAAAGCCTCGGGACTTTTTCCACATGAAGATCTGTTGTCAGCTCCTGTGTGATCTTACACCTATGAACAAAACCAGCTCAGACATTGCTGTGCTTCAATTCCTTTCAAAGGTTGATGGGAAATTCCAAGGTGAATCAGACTTAATGCCTGTGGCCTTTATCCACAGCATTGAGAAAGATACATCAAGGTGGAAAAAAAATTGATTCTAGGTTATGTACTAAAATGGATCTGGCACTATGCTGCTTTGTATATCATACTCTTTCTATGCTGCATTTGGTTTTCTGGGGGAACATATACATAGTTTTTCTTTAAGGAACAGTTCCTTTTTGTTTTGATTATTTTGTCACTACTTAAGATTCTGTTGCAGTGTAAGAATTATTTATTTTTTAAATTAGAATTAACATTCTCTCTCTCTTTGCGATAACTGTTATTGTAACTGTCCCTCTGAACATCTCCACTTACCTTTTCTCATTTAATTCTTTACAACCAACCCTTGCAGTAGAAATTATTATTTTCCTTAAGTAATTTCCTTAAATAATTAAATTATTATTTTCCTTACTTATAACCAAACTAATAAGATGTCGCTACCAAAAGTATCCCACCCGCATGACAGAGACTGGCAAACTTCCCATGTCGTATTCAATATGCCAAGTACCAGTAACAATGATGGGTCTCATTCTCCTAATCCTGAAAGAGCATGGAAATGGTTCTTTTAAAATCTCAGGGCTAGGAAGAAGGAGACGTTACTGTTGCCTACTCGAGGAAATCGACAAACAATAGGATGATCGTGATCATGATAACCAAATTGTTCAAGTATATGATTCACACTGTATCAGTTCAATAATTCATATTTAGATTTTTATGACTCAAGGATCACAGATAAACTGTTTAATATAATGGCAACAAGCTCAAGTAGTCACCTATTTCAATATTTCTTGAATCAGGTTATTGTAAGCAATGAGAAATTAAAAAAAAGTCACCTTGTGGACTGATTTTTTTATTTTACATATTGGGCATAATTCTTGGAAGCATGAACTATTCAATTTAGGTAATTCTATACATAAAAGTACAGAAACTGTTAAAAGTGAAGTTAATAACAAGTCCCAAACTATGTACAGGCTGTGTGCTAATATTTCTAAGTTTGTTTAAAGCTCACAATCATTGCAATGTTAAAAGTGGTCAAGTGAAGATTAGCAGTAGATAAAAGAGGTTCGAAGTTCTCAAACAAAATCCTCACAAAGCCATTTATTATAAGCTATTTTAACATAGCTTCTGTAGAATATGAGTTAGCTATGAATTTAAACCTAGAATTCTTGAACAGAAATTCCCTGAGAAGCATTTGAGAGGATAATCTTAGACAGTGCCATTTGTATCTAATAGTAATTTGACAAATCTAGTGCTCATGAGTCCAGAGCTACATGTTTTCTTTCTCCATTGTTAGGACTTAGTAGAATCATAAAAGAAATTCTCTGGAAAATGCATTTTGATTTTTTTTCTCACTAATTCACATAATGCCGATCTTTGGTAAGGAATCACTGACAACACTTTTGATCACAAAATAATGTGTAGCTATTCAAAAGGACAAGAATTTGAATGAAAAAATGGAATGTTTCTGATTAATGTAGATCTAAGAAAATGTTACCCTTACTGTGACTAGTATAAAAATGCAATAGATTTCTGTGAGATGAGTAGTACTTACAATTTTTTAATAAAAACTGTTCACATCTATTTCAGTAAAATATAATTTAGTATTCAATATGTATGTATATTTTCATGTCCCATTCTGAACATTTGTGACAGCTTTGTGGATAATATAATTCTTTGTTTTTATATTTCAGCTTATGTGTGCCTAGCCTTTGTTGTTTTGTTTGTCTTTTATCCTATTTAAAAAATATAATGGACAGAGGAGGTGTATATTATATGGGATGGATGGCATTAATGAATATTTCAAAAGCAAGTTATAGAACTAACTCTTAGGAACTTATGCAACAGGTATATGTTTATTATTCAATTCCTTCATGGAAAAATAGATTTTTCAACTCCTGAGGTTATACTGGTGAGCATAATTTAAAATAAAACCTGAGAAAAGTAAAAGAGATTAAATAAATATTCATGAAAATGCCCTCTTCAGGAAATAAGGTCATTTGAACAGTCTATTCCATTAAAAATCGCTTTATTTCACTTAAATTGGTTACCTCGCAGGGAAGGAAGACATAAGAATACTAAAGGATTGATTCAAAAATCTGAATCCAAGAAATAACTTTGAAATCTCTCCATTACTTTAGCCAGACAGAAGTTATCACAAAAAATCTAGAACTAATCAGTTACCTTAACCTATATATTCAGAAAAGTACCAAGAATTCATTTAATGTTGTCAACATTTTATTAAAAAATGTTTTGTTAAAAAGAGTACTGATATAAAACTATAAATTAATGTGAGCTTTTTTTTTATAGCATTTAGGTTGATCTAAAAGGAGGAATTACTAAAAGGTGACATTAAAAATCACTTTTAATCATTGAGATTAAATCATTCTGATCATTTTAACTTCAATGATCACTGACATTATATTTTGTGTGTGTCTACCAAGCAGTGTTCAGGATACCTACGGTCCTCTCCTGGTGATTAGCTGCCAACCACACCTGCAACTGAGTGGAGGGTCCAAGGATATGATGCTGCATGGGCCTTGTCTATTACTGATGATTTGGACCACATAGGCAGTGCTCAGTATCTTCCAGGGCTGCCCCTGGCAATGTTCAATGCTCAGGGGACCATGTAGTGCTGGGGGATCAGACTGTGGTCAGACACATGCTAGGCAATGACTTTTACCACTGTACTATCTCTCCAGCCCCATAATCATTAAGGTGAATTTATAATTAGAATAGCAGAATTGATTGTAAAATCATTAATATCATGTGATTTTTATTTATAAAACCATTAGAAATTAATCCAAATTGTTTTTAATTAAAAGATGAATAAATATGAAACAGTAAAACTTGTTATCAAATGTACCATAATTAACAATCAGCAATCACCATGATTTTATCTTCTCCCTCTTCTTTCTCTCCTCTCTCTCTCTCTTTCTCTCTCTCTCTCTCTCTCTCTCACATACTCACACAGACACATACACTGCGGCTTTCAAGATTCATACAAATTTCAACTTTGTATATTAAAATCGTAGTAAACAAGTTAATGCAAAACCCATTCATGTCCCTTGAATGAAGTTAGAGAAGATTTTTCAGCATAATTGATAATCAGTGTCCTGAAATAAGTAATATTAGCTTCATCTGAGTTTTGTGGTTTTATTTTTAGAAATGCAGAATCTTTGGCCCATTCTTTTCTATTCCATTCTATTGAACTGGAATTTCTAAATAGAACATAGGTTAAAAAAAAAAAGACAACTGGAAATTCACTGTTCTATGATGTGTCTTGAAGACTCAGTAGTGCAACTAGTCCAAAATACCAGTTCATTGCCGCCCCTGTGCTGGACATCTTGACTAAGAAATGCTTTGGGATAGGATCCAATGTCCTATCTCATCTTAGGACACACCAAAATTTGCTTTTTAAATTTGTTGCTCAATCAGTCTTAAAGTGACTAGAATGAAGGGCTAGAGCATGCAATGGTGCCCTTTCCAGCAACTGTGAAGTCTGCCAAAATAGCAGACAAATTGGAGTTAACCATCCTCTGAGAGCTGTTAAATTAATTTAAAGAGCAGGCCATTAGACTAAGATGCTTCTAATACCTTAAGAGCCTGCTAGGTCAAAGCAAATTTTAACTCTGTAAGTTTCCCAAACCTATGGAAGCAAAACCTAAAAGAGTTGTCTAGCCACAAACAATAGAAAGCACTCAAACCAGAGTCCCCCCAGAATTTTCAGAATTGCTCTCAAACAGCTCCATTGTCATACAAATTAAATCTAACAACAATGAAAGCCCTGGAGTGGTGATTCCCTAACAAATGTGGATGATTTTTCCCACTACCTTCTCCCTCCGGAAAATTGGGAGGATCCTGGGAATAGTGGCAGCCTGGGTAATGGAGAGAAACTTGCTTTCTTTAATATATATATATATATATATATATATATATATATATATATAAAATCACCTTGAGATATACAGTTACAAAGTTTTCCATGATTGGGTTTCAGTCATACAATGTGTTCCAACACCAGTCCCTTCACCAGTGCATATTTCCCACCACCAACGTCCTTAGTTTTCGTTCCTCAACACCCCACCCCCAGTCTGCCAAAAAGGCTTTCTTTTTGTTATCTAAGAAAAAGTAGATTTTCTCAGTGTGAAGAAGGCCTCTCCATGATTTTCGTTGTCTGAAATGGAACTTGAAGAATGCTTTGGAACCTCTTTCCCTAGAATCTAAAGAGAAGATTTGTGTCTTCTTTAATGTTTCCCTAATCAAAGAAGAGATTATCTCTCCCTAAACTTTGCTGTTTTCCTAACTGAAGAACCAATTACTGTTTGCCTTGTTATCACCTAAAAAGATACAGTGTTTCTTTTTTTTTTTAGGGGAGGGTGAGGGGGTTATCATACAGGTGTTGGTTCTTCTATTTTTCATTTCTTTGTTTGTTTGCTTTGGGGCCACACATGGAATTGCTTGGTGCTTATTTCTGGCTCTGTGCCCAGGAATTCTCCTGGCTCAGTGGAGCATATGTAGTGTCAGGTATCAAACTCTGGTCACCTGCATGCAAGGCCAACTCACTGTACTATAGCTTCAGGTCTAGGTGTAGGTTCCTCTGAAACCATGTCACCTCTAGATAAGAATCTCATTTTAACTCTGAGTGAAGGTGAAGTATCTCCTCTTCATCCAGGTAAAGTCTTCCCCTTCTCTCTCCTTTTCACCACACGTCCCTAAATTCAGGATTTATGTCCATTTTCCTGACTAAAATTGGATCTGTCTCATCAGTGATTCTCCTCTGCGAGCAATATTACATTGCTTTTCCATCGGTAACCAGACTACAACTACTATTTTAATTCCTGTTCAACCTGAGAATGAGAGTTAATAGGGGATTTTCCCCTGTACCTGACACAGCCAACGAGGTGGCCTTTTTAGTTTTTGTTTTGTTTTGTTTTTGCCATATAAAGCAACTCCTTGTATGATAATTGTTTTTCTTACTTTGCTTCCGCTGTTTCTGTGTATGTCTTTCTTCTACCTCCAACCAGCAGAGCATTCCCACCTACTTCCATCTTGGCCCTGCCTGATTCAAATTGACTTTTGCTCAAATAAACTCTCAAAATCTTCAATCTGCTTCATTTTATTTTTTACTATAGTCTTTGCCAGGAATGTTGCTTTGGCTCTTCTTAGAATTGTACTAGTGCACTAGTGCATTCCCATATAAGTAGAGAGAAGTAGAACGTTGGGACTTGGCTAGCACAGTGGGAGTTTTGCAGTACTAGAAATAATGCCACATGTAGATCCAAGATTTCTGACTCTCAAGACATATAAGATCATGAAAAGCCAGGACTCTTTCTCCCCAGGAAAGATTTTATTGTGCTTAAAGGACTTGTGAAAGAACAAGGGAAATGGACTGGGTCACAGTATAAGGGAAACATCACTGGACCCTCATGCTGGGTGTGTTCTGTATTCAAAAGTATCATATGGTCCAGCCACTCCCTTGTCTATTACTCGAGATGCTGCCCTACAAACTGGTCCATATACACTGAATTGGGTTCAGCTGTGGCACGTGGCAACGTGGCATTACCTGTTTAGGAGATCAAGGACACATGATCCAAGATGGTAAGTTGAACATTAGTAAGATTGAAGGTGACAGACTTAGAAATTCTCTTATACTATGCTGTGGCTGGGGTGGGGAATAGGATGGGGGAAATTTATAGTAAAGAAAAAGTAGTTTGTCAAAAAGTATTTGTGTTGAGTGGAAGTTTGCCTTGAAGCCAAGTTGCATGTTGGCTTCTTAATTTGGGTTGAGGTGCCAAAATCAGCCCTCATTCTGTTTGTAAAGGGTTGTATAATTTGTCAAAACAAAGGAAAGCTAAGTGCTTTAGAGATGTCACCCTGTGTGATCACTTAAAGATTTTATTTTTGTATAAAATTTAAAACAGTGAGACAGAGTGCAAACTGTAAAATGTGATAATTTTGTTTGGGAAGTGATAATTTTACTATATATTATGAAATATTTTATGGAATTTAAATAATGTATTATAAAATAAAATTTATTTTTTAAAAACTACTACCCATTTGTTTTAAAACTGAAAAATAAATCAACAAAATTAAGTGCTGTTTTAGTGATCAATTATAAGCAGATGTTTGACATCATTAAAATGTTTTATACTTTATTATCATTACAACTATAGATAGACAATATAAAGTTGTTTTCATCTTAAAAGTGAAATTTAAAATAAATCCACTATTTTTATAACTTCACTTCTTTTATTCAAACTTACAAAGTAAATAACTTTATTTACTTTGTTTAAATTTTTAATTGTTTTGTCTGATAAGCATTTATCTACTATGTTCAAGAAAATTCTCTATGTTGTTAATGATTTCTATTACTATATTAACATTCCTTTCATTACTATTAATAGTATAGTTTGGTTTATGGAAGATTATCCTTTCCTGGCATCAGAATCCTGGACATCTGTTCCAGAAGAAACTGGTTCAGTGATGGAATATCTATCCCTGAAGTTGGTTTTACTAACGACAGAATTACGAGTTTCCCTAGAAAGGAACTTTTACTGGAAGAATTTCATTTCTTTGCCTTTCAAGTAAGACATTATAATCTGAAGAATGACAGAATTTAAGAAAATCTGACCTTAAGGGATTTGTAAATTTCACCCTGTGTTAATTTAATTTATATCAGACCTTTATGCATAAAGGCAAGAATGGATAACATGCATTCTAATCCATATGCTTTTCTCAGAAATACTTATTGAATTCTCTTAGTAGACTAGTTTGATGTTTCTACTTCCCCACAGATATTGTTATGTATGGGGCTGTTAGCTTTCAGTCACTAATTTGTCTTCTGTTTTTGAGATTGGAGCCTTTAAATGTAATTCTCTGTTTGTACTTATGATTGAAGATAAAGAAAATTTAGAAATAGTTGTAGCACATCTTGACGAGTTAAGATGGGTAAATAAAATGGGCTTGGAAACACAGTTATGTGAAAACCAGGAAGGTAAAAATAAGTGTATAGAAGGCAGACAGTGGAAAGCAGAAGGGACAAGGTAAACTGAAAGAAGTTTCTCTAAAGTATTAGAGGAAGTCACTGCTCAACTGTAGCACACTGCAATAGGACAGTTACCTGAGGAGAGGGTTGCTGGATCATTGAACAAAGATGGCAGGGTGGGGGACAGGAAGTAGTGGCAGGACAAAGGCCCTTATAAGTGTGATCTACAACTGACCTAGACAAAAATGGATTCAGAAAACTTTACCTCTCATGGGAAATGTTTTCTTCCGCAAAGCTTAGTACAATATTCTGATATTCTTTTAAGCAAACACCTGTTTATATAATGAACAAGACCTTTGTACCAAGTCCTTTCAACATATAAACATTGTCACCTCTCCTTTATGATTATATTTGATCATATTTTGATTGCAAGACTACATACAAAGTCCAAAAGTTTGGTGTGTTTTCATTCACAATAATTGATGTACTAAAAATGCTTGACACCAAAAAGTTAAGCTTTGCCTAAGAACAACTAAAACCAGAGAAGAAAATAACAAGTGACCCATAGTTAGCCCTAAAATTTTTTATACACTTATTATAATACATTTACATTATAAAATAATGCCCACCTGTGCTATGAGTTTATAAATGATATAATATTTCCAAAGAGGTCAGATATGGTTAGAAAATGAGCAGAGCTGTGACTCTGAGAAATAACCATCATTAAAACCTCCCCTTCTCTGAAATTTTATACATATTATATTAGTTATTAATCTACTCTCTATATCTATAGGGTAACCTATTGTTTTGAATTTAAATAAAGCTGTTCTTTCTGGACTATGCCTATACTCTCTGAGCACATGTCCTTCACTTTTTAGTGAACTGTTTATTTGATTTAGAAACAATGCTATTTTATCTATAGTATACCTGCACTCCAACTTTGAGTGTGTACTCATGCTTTTTAATAAGCTGTTTTCTACACTTTCTCTGACTCACTCCTGAATTCTTCCTGTAATGAATTCAAGAACCTGAACTCCCACACAGAGCTAATATGTTTAACTTCGACTAGGCTTTCTCAAGAATAGAAGCATTAAATCTATTTTTTTAAACATGGCAACTGTCAGTGTTTTAAAATAAAGTACAATAACAGAAGTGTATATTTCTGATGGTTAGATTTAGTCGATAGGCCACTAGATTTTTTTTTAATTTCTAGAGAAACAAACTTTCATAATATATTCTAAAATATCTCTAAGAAGACATTCCAAATAAAAACAACAAAACCATTATACACTAATTTATATCCATTTTTTTATTTTTCCTTTAGGGGGATAAATACTATTATCTATCTTATGCATTAAACACACACATTTAGAAATGTTAGCCACTCCACAGAGAATTTATTTATTTCTTAGTGAAATCATAGTAAATATTTTATATAATTCACATTCAATTTCTCAGGACTTTTGCTAAAAGAGAATTTGATGATATCCTATTTGAGATAGGAAAAAGAGCCTTGTCTTTTTTTCAATGAGCTGTCTTTAAAGCAATCATCATGCTCGAGCGGGCCCAGTAACGTCTCCATTGGAGACTTTGTTGTTACTGTGTCTGGCATATCGAATACTCTCAGTAGCTTGCTGGGCTCTCCGAGAGGGGCGGAGGAATCGAGCTCGGGTTGGCCATGTTGGCTGCGTGCAAGGCAAACGCCCTACCACTGTGCTATCGCTCCAGCCCAAAAGCAATCATCATAATCATTTGAATAGTTCATTTGAAATTTTTAAGTGCTTCAATTTGTTTTTAATTTTTCTCAAATGTATATCTAAGACACATTATCATATGGTTAACTTTTCAAAGACTGCATAATAAATAACAGTATTTTTATAATGGATGGGTCAAATATTATCATGACTTCTGTATTTCTATGCCTTCTTTGGTATAAACAGAGATTTTCAAAAAATTAATTTAGGTATTGTAAATTGATATGACTCTAAATTGATGTCTTCCTGCATTAAACTTTTCATATATAAATGTTAAATAGTGGTACTTGGTTATGTATAATATTTTTCTTCCATTCAATCTTTTGTATAAAATATTAAAATTTGACATTTCCTGAAACAGAAGTCAAGAAATGTGAGATGCATGAGTATCAATAAGCAAATAAAACCAATAATTACTCTAATAATTACTCATTAGGCCGAGCCTCATAAATGAATGAAGTCCCACAGAACCCAGATAATGCACGACTTCGTAACCTTGGACTCTGGACTCAATTGGACCCTGGAACAGAGATCCTCTGCCTGCTTCCCTCAGTCTCCGGTGACTCAGGGATCACAACCATGAGCCACACCCTGTCGGCACCAGATTATCTCATCAGCCACCATCCAGAATTCAGGATACTCCTCCCAGACAGGACTATCAAATGAGGCTCCCCGAACCATGCCACCAGACTCCGCACCAGGCTGTGGGGTAGGTGACCCAGCCCGGCAGCCGACCTCCACTACCCAACAACCGCCATGCTCCATGCCGCTTCATGGCCTGTCATGTATAATATGACACATTATAAGACACTTCCTATGCATTTTCTACTATTACTACACCATATATGATGGGGTTCAGACAGTAGGCAACAAATTATAGAGAAAAATATATAAATATATGCCTTTTGGAAAGCCCGGCAAACTACAGAGAATATCTCACCTACACCGGAAGAGCACAGCAAACTCCCCCTGGCATATTAGATATGCCAAATACAGTAATGGCAACATGTCTCATTCCCCTGACTCTGAAAGAGCCTCCAATCGTTGGGAAAAGAAGAGTAAGAGGCTTCTAAAATCTCAGGGCTGGGAGGAATAGAGACATTACTGGCGCCTGCTTAAGTAATTCAACGATCAATGGGATGACAGTGACACAGAGATACAGTGATTACTCTAAAAAAAGAAGGGTATGATTTAATATGCAGCGTTAAACAGGAGTACCTTAAACTTATATCTAACTCAAAACTTGAACATAATTTTTGAAATGAAATACAATAATGAAATACTCAACTAAATGGATTTGTTAATATTTTTAGCAATCTTGGAGAGAACAATGATTCCTGTTGAAAGAGGAGATTGTGAAAGTTATTAGGAAAAGGAAATGTGTTCTTTTTTATATTTGCATTCGAAGGAGCTTGTACAATGTCTAGCACTTTGCAGCAACCCAGTGAGGAGCTGAATGAGTAATGGGAGAACAGCTGCTCCATGGCAAGTTTCCTGTCAAGACTTGGTTAGCCGAGATGAGTGTGAAAAGTCCATCAGCAGAGTCTGCCTTTCGAAATAAGGAGCATCCCTCAGATTGACATTTCTAGCTCTAGAAAAAGTGGGAGAGGGATGACATTCAGTGAGATTAAGTGTGGGGACTACCCACATTCAATGATCCTGTGTTTTATATTCTTGTAGGAGATTTTTTTATAGAACCTATTCAAACCCACTCACACATTTATATTAAAAGTTATGTTAATTGCCAAGAAAATAATATTTCAAATTTAGAAATCTTACTCATTCCTAATTATAGTTGTCAGAATGGCAGGGCTTTATGAACTAACTAGCAAACATGGAAAAGCCTTCCTAGTAAATCAATAAATTGGAACATTTTTAGAGATATGTGATTAATTGTTTAGCACAAGGAAACACTATGCAGCTTGTATTTTGTCTACGTACAATTGCATGGATTCTTTTCTTTTGGGTTGAAAGCTAATTGTTCTTTTCTAAGTAAGTACCTAGGATACAAATCACTTGATTTTCTAAGTGGCATGTCAAACTAACTTACAAGTCAGTGCCTATTAATAAATACATATTACAAATATTGCTGTGAAAATAAATGAAATGGATCATTTACAGTTTTCTTTATAATATCTGAAAGACACATATTATAAACCAAGTATGTTGCTTTATAATTTTGTCCTTTAATTCAGAGATTATTAAAAGACAGCCTATTTATGATACATTTCTCACTTAATTATGCTTTCTGTTAAGTCATATATTGTATAGAATGTAAGGAACTATGACAGTATTTTGTTGTAAGTTACTAAGGTAATTGCAAATGTGACAATAATGAAATTAATTTCTTTTTTTTTTAGGTCTCGTCCGGAGATGCACAGGGGTTACTCCTGGTTCTGCACTCAAGAAATACTCCTGAAGGTGCTCAGGGGACCATATGGGATGCTGGGAATAGAACCCGGGTTGGCTGCATGCAAGGCAAATGCCCTACCCGCTGAGCTATCGCTCCAGCCCCCAAGAAATTAATTTCTTAACATTTCAACTTAGAAGAAATAAAGACACAGACCCGGGAACATCTAACACTATAGACAATGTTATGAGAGAAAACACTCAACCTTTATCTTCGCATTTCAGCCTTTATCTTTGCACTTTTCACGTATGAACTGGGTAAATTTGTTCACTTATTAGTATTGTTTCGGCTATAGTTTCATCAGTTGAAATATGAATGGTCTGATTTCTATAGAGATATGGCTGAGGATTTCGGGGGCACTTTAATGATAGTGAGGTGAGATAACTATGTACGTTAAGACTATTAATGTCAATTGTAAACACATTTCCTTAACTATAATATTTGTCTGTTTGGGGCCATACCCAGCAAATTCTCAGGGCTTATCCCTACCTCTGCATAGAGCAATCACTACTGACAGCCCTTAAGGAAACAAATGGGATATGAGGAGGTGACACAGGTCAGCCACTTGAGAAGCAAGCATACTGCTTGTTGTGCTATATCTTCAGATCCTAAATATAAGGCATTTCTAGATAACGTTTTTCAAGATGCCAGGCATGCAGTAAAAGGTCAATTATTATGATGCATTATTTTTCCCTCAAAAAATTAAACCACAGATTTTAGTATGATTTGCATTTCCAAAATAAAACTGATAATCACTTGAGAAACAATGGTTTATTTCAGCTATTGTAAGTATAAATATCAATTCACGTGTTCTCAAAAATGTCATGTAAGAGTGAACATAGCAACCTTAGTCATCATAGCTTCAATTTACAAACACAAACTTTTCGTGCCATAAAATAATTCTGTTGGAGAGTAAAAGGCTAACAAATGTGGATGTTTTATTTCCTAAATAAATTTATATTACAGGAATATTTTATACATTCATCAATTAATCTTTTTAAAGTCTGTCCTTAGAATTCATTATATATATAGACATACCTCATGAAGCATTTATTTAAAAACTTTTATATATAGTTATTTAAGAAAATTTCATTATCCCCATTCTTGAAAATGATTTTAGGGTGTAATAAATTAAACTAGAATAATGACTACTTCTGTATCATCAAGAATTTATACAATGACTTGAAGAAAACAAATGAGAATAGAAAAATGCCTCACAAATTCGGTCACAAACTAAAAGACAAATACAAGATGAACTTACTCATATGTGGGATAGAGAGAAACAAAGCAAGGGAAGAGAAAGCAGTCAAATGTTAGGCAATAAACACTAGGACTCTAACCACAGAACTGAAGTTTGTAAAGTTTGAGGGGAAATTGGGATCAGAGAGAGGAGAGAGGTCTCAATATACTGTTGGAGAGGGGCATTACTGCTTTGGTAGTGTATGGGGCTGGAGCGATAGCACAGCGGGTAGGGCGTTCACCTTACAAGCGGCCAACACGGCCGACCCGAGTTCGATTCCTCCGCCCCTCTTGGAGAGCCCGGCAAGCTACCGAGAGTATTCGATATGCCAAACACAGTAACAACAAAGTCTCCAATGGAGACGTTACTGGGCCCGCTCGAGCAAAATTGATGATCAACGGGAGGGCCTTTACCTTTTACCTCGAGGAGTATTGGAGAAAATATCTTGAAGAGACACCACAATTTAACACAAAAATATATGCAGACACATACAGATATGTTAACCGATGTAACCTGAATTACAAAACTATGAAAGGTAATATTATTAATAATAATAAAGTAGTGATGGTATATTGTATCAAGACATCTTTGGTTCTTCAGAAATTCTGATAACATCCAAGATTAAAATAATACAGAATAATAATTTACATTTATTGTCATAGTCAGTGATTTTCAAGATTAGTCTAGAAATCACTCAGTCCATGGAAATTTTCTGCTGATTTCCTGTAAAAAGGCATGTGAAAATGTTTAGATTAACCCAAGTAGGAAGTTAGAGAAGAATGTAATGCCCCCAAATTGTCAAATTGGTGACCTGTAGAAAGAACACAGTTGATGAATATGTATAAATAGGCCAGTAATTTTTTAACTAACGAATTACTTGCCAATGTTTAACACTTAGAAAATTTCACCTATAATTGTCACCTCTTGAATCCTTGGAAAAATAAGAAAATATGATGCTGTTGAAATTTTATTCTCACTTTTCAACTAACTACTTCAAAATTATAGCTCTTATAATTGTTGAAAGGGTTTAAAGTTTATCACTTTAGAAAATAAGTACAAATTCATCATTAAGTTAATCACACATTTAAAATATGGTTATGATATTTCATTACTAATTTGTTAAATATAAATAGCATGTTTCTCTTATATTAAAAAAGTTAAATATAACAATAGTTATAGTAAATTTTCATTGTAAATGCCTCTAATTGGAAACAACTCAAATGCTCACCTATAAGACGTTTTGATTAACTAACTGTGGTATTGTCATACAATGTAATGTTATTAAACAACAAACATTAAAACAAAAACAAATCAAGATACACATTAACATGGATGACTCTCAAGAACACTCACTAAAACACAAGAGTCAGGTATAAAAATAACACTCCTTGGGGGTATGTTGCTGCCAGGCAGGTTGACCTTTGCTCACCCAGGCAGAGTCCCCAGAACCACTTGATTCTAAAAATCTAAAATTGCTGTCATGCCCCAGCCTGACTCCACCATCTGAAGATGGGGCTCACCAAGATATAATCTGCTGAAAATGTTGTATTGTGGGTCTTAGCGCACCAACAGTCCTGACCCAGAGATACAGCAGCAAGTCCTGTAAGACACCACAGTGCCGGAGATCTTTCCGAACATACCAGGTGAATTTCACTGGGACACCCCAGATTGAGCAGGTGCAGTCCCCCTGCCTATTCCAGATGGAATCCCGCTGAACAAGAGATTCCACAAGCAATTGAACCTCTAGGCTGCGTGGCAGCAGTGGACACAAGCTGTCCCTTCCCAGGTCCCTGTCCACCCTGCAGACTGGCTGTCACTCCCACAATTTACCTCCGGGTACCATCTCAGCACACCAACAACCCTAGCCCAGAGTCACAGCTGCACATCCCGGAAGACATCCAGTGCTGGAGATCTCTTTGGGCCAATTTTTACCTGGGCACTCCAGATGGAGCAGATGCAGTCTCCTTGCCCACTACAGATGAAATCCTAGTGACCAAGAGTTTCCACAAGGAAGCATCCCCCTGGCCCTCTCCCACCCCCTAGTATGTGGTTTCCAGGACCCAACAGCCCTAGGCCAGAGACTCCCAATTGAATCCCAAAATAGATTAGTGCCATACAGATATGTCTCTGGAATGCAACCATTTACAATTTAGAAATTTAAATTAAGTATCATGGCCGTGCAATCTCTCATGATACTCAAAATGAGCAATGGAAAATAAATTATCTAGTGTGTGCCCCTGGCTGATAGACTTGAATAGTGGTGGGAGATCTCGAGCAAAACATAATGCCCCAAATTAGAGAGATAGTATTGGAGAAATTGTCTGCCATAGAGGCAGGGTGAGGACTGGGATGTGGGTGGTGGAAAATGTGCACTGATGGAGGGATGGGTGTTCCGACATTGTATGGCTGAATATCAAACATGAAAACTTTTTAAGTCTATGTCATGGTGATACAATTAAAAAAACAGTAATGTGGACTTCATGCCCAATTCAATCAGCTTAATAAATGGCTGAACAAATAGCAGTATTGCTGCATTATTAAAAAAAAGATCACTGTATGATTCTCCATATATAACAAAGTTTGTGAATTTGAGAAATCAGTTCATGCATGATACTAGAACTTAGAACATCAATTATGTTTAAGGGAGTGGCAGAGTAATTAACTGGAAAGAAAACTTTATGAGCTGAAGAAATATTTATCTGGATCTTGGCAATGTTTATAATATATTGCAAGTTTTACTCATAATCTTATGTCCTGTGCATTCTTCTATTTTACCTCTGTGTCAATAAATATTAGCATAAATACAAGCAAATCAAGGAAATAATTGAAAATGCCAAGTTCTTCAGGCATAGTCTCCCACATGATTCCTGAAAATATTGTTTATAACTCCTAAGAGTATGTTATTTCCTGAAGGATTCTTAGTTGTCTAGAAAACCCAACTGTTTATAATTAATTCTTCCATGATTCTATACAGCTGAAAATTTTCTTTCTTTCTTTCTTTCTTTCTTTCTTTCTTTCTTTCTTCCTTTCTTTCTTTCTTTCTTTCTTTCTTTCTTTCTTTCTTTCTGTCTGTCTGTCTGTCTGTCTTTCTTTCTTTCTGTCTTTCTTTCTTTCATTCCTTCTTTCTTTCTTTCTTTCTTTCTTTCTTTCTTTCTTTCTTTCTTTCTCTTTTGAATGCTTTCTTTAACTTTATAAATTGTATCACTGTGATTTAAAAATTGTTAATAGTCAAGTTTTTGGCATACAGTGTTCCAGCACCAAACCCACTACCAGTTTCCCTTAACCAATGCTCTCAGTTTCTCTCCTGTAACCCTCCTACTGCTCCTCCAAACAACCTGCATCCTTGTCAAGCACATTTTTAAGTTTTAGTATTATAATTTGAGTCTCCTACTTGCAATGTTGTTGGCATGTGTCTGAGACATGTACACATACCTATACACCACCTATGTGCTAGGGTTCCTGGATCCTACCCCTGTTAACTTCTGCTCACCTCTTCTTATTCCACCTCCACCCCATCTCTCTCTCTCTCTCTCTCTCTCTCACTCTCTCTTTCTCTCTCTCTCTCACACACACGTAAATTCGTTTCTTTCCCTTTCCTTATTTCTATAAAGGGTAACCTAGGTATCCCCCATTGATACCTTGTATTCCTTTGTTCTGTTATATATTCTGAAAATAAGGGAGATCATCCAATATTTGCTCTTCTTGTGACTTCATTTAACATATCTGGTTTGATTCAACTTACAGCAAAATGCATGATTTCATCCTACTTTGTAGCTGCACAGTATTTCATTGTGCATATATTCCATACCTCTGCCCCTCTCGGAGAGTCCAGCAAGCTCCCAAGAGTATCTCGCCCGCACGGCAGAGCCTGGCAAGCCACCCGTGATGTATTCGATATGCCAAACACAGTAACAACAAAATCTCCAATGGAGACGTTACTGGGCCCACTCAAGCAAATCGATGAACAACAGGAGGGCCTTTACCTTTACCTTTACCATTATCCTCTTACCTGTCTTTGGGCACCTACGTTGATTTCAGACCCTAGATTTTGAGCTACGTGCTACAGTAAATAATGGTGTTATTGCCTCCCTTTGAATAGATGTTCTTGGGTCTTTGACCTAGATACCAAGAAGCAAAATTTAAGCACACGGTGGCAGCTCTATTCTTTGTTCAATTTTTTTAACGTGCCTTTTATATGAGTGGTTTATTTGAACATATATCCTTATACAGCAAGTGATTAACAATTAGCACTCCTACATTTCAAACATTTCAAATTAATGGAAGTACTACTTGACACAGCAGATAGTGAGAACACAGTGAAATATAAAATTCATTACCCTGAAGACTTATACATACTTAAAAATAATTAAAAATAGTTTTATATTGAAAATACAATTATATATCTCAAATCTTGTATCTTAAATAATAGCTTATATATAAACTATAACAATTTTTGAAAAGAAGCTATGGATATTTTCAAGTTCAAGACAAGGAGTTTAGCCAGTTCTTTTTTCATAATACATTCTTTGTTCTTTCAATCAGGGACAAAATTCTGAGCTGAATGGTTTATATCTCTGACAAAGAATGGATTTTAATATTAATCAGCCTCTTTCAGAATAATTTATTTATAAAACCATAGCACAAATCTTTTTATTTTTCAGGAATTTAAGAGTTAATGCCAAACTCTCTTATCTGTCAAATTCATTTATGTTCAGAAGCATGTTGCCCTTTGAAGGTTTATAAAAAAGAAATCTATTTAAGGTCAACTATTATACATGATATGCATTTAAAACAGTTTATGAGTAACATATGTTATTAATTAATAATGCACATGCAGTTAAGTGTTGAGATTAAGCTATATTTATGCATGTAACTGTGACTCATTCTTTCTTCAATGATTTATGTGACAGAATTTTTATCTAACAGACATTTCCAGGTATCTAATCAACCAGAAGGCACTGCATTTTCATCATGAGGCAGAGATATTTCAAATTTAATTATAACTCATTGACCTACAGTAGTGCTTTCAGATTTGATTTGCATAGTCATCACCAGCAAGTTGAAGATAACCAATGGTTAGAAAAATTGCAAATATAAATCAACAATAAAAGGAAGGCTTTTAAATTAATGGTTTTTACATTTTTCTTAAAATCCTAAATTTGGAGATATTGCTATCAAGTCATATCTGGTCAATATATGTCTTTATTTATGTGTTGGTCAGGCCTTTAATAATTGATAGCACCCATTATGCCCAGAATAGTACAGAAGGTTCCTAATTTACTTTCCTCATCATGGTCACTACTTACTCAGTTTTGACCATATGGAGTGGATACACCCTCATACACCATTTTCACAAACTGTGCTTCTGCTCGCTCTCTCCAGAGTTTCTCTGTGACAATAAATATTTTGTGTGTTTCCTTGTCTATACTAGACTAAAATCTATAAGCACTTATTATATGAAATGACAGATATTTTATTCTGGTTTTTTTGAGGGGGAACACAGTCAGTAGTGATGGGGGCTTACACCTGGCTCTCTGAGAGGACTATTTGGGGTTTTGGAGTTTGAACCCAAGTGAACCATGTGCAAGGCAAACACCCTACCTGTCTATTATCTCTACATCCCCATAGTTATAGATTATTTAAAAATATCTGCCTTTTACAATGTCTGAACCATCACTAAGATGTTTTAGCAAGTAACTTTGTACACTTATTATCAGTGTTTGGTTTGAAACCTGGTTAGTTATAGAATCTGATGGATATGTCAAATTCACATCACACCATTTTATCTTGTTGCTTGTTTGTTTATTTTTGGACCATATCCAGTGTTGCTCATGGCTAATTCCTGATACTGTGCTCAGGGATCACTCCTTGGCAGCTGGGGGACCATATAGGATGCCAGTGATAGAACCTGGGTCAGGGCTACACGCACTTTCACTCTACTCAGGCCCAACTCAGGCCACACCATTTCATCTTTTTTAGTACGCTGTTATTCTCACCTTTATACCATTGTTATCCTATTGATTCACCACTAATGCTCATTATCTTCTTAATTGTATCTTAAAACTTGTTTATTCCCACTACATTGAGCACATCCAAATGCCGCGTTTCATTTAAAAAAAAAACAAGAAAAAATATAAATATCAATTTATCATTACTTACTTTTTGTCTAGTCCTTTGTGCATATGAGACTTCCTCTTTTTAAACTATAAATTCATTGAAAGAATTACCTTGTGATAGGTTTTGGTCTTAACTTCTTGATGTTGTCTACAGTGTATTTTTTCCATGACTAAATTTAAAGCATAGCAGTATTTTTTAATATTATATGCATATACCTAACATTTTCTCAAGAATTTCATGGCAGCCAATAATGCATGCTGCTGAAAAAGAGGACAAAAACTCTGTCTTTCTAAACCATGGTGCTGAGAAAGGAAATTCAACTGACCAAGATGTGAGTCAAGATTGTGACTCTCAGGAGGAGATTTAAACAGATACACTGCACTTTTTTGTATTGGTTGCAACGGAGATGGTTAGAGAAAGATCTATAGTGATTGTGTTGTGACTGCAGTGAGCCAATAAAACCATTTTTTAAAAAAGAATTCATGACAATCTTGAAACAATGGTGGATGGATTGGTGTAGTACACAGTTAACATAAATAATGATTTACATACTATTGTGAACTACGATAACTCATTAAAAGACAAAAATATAAAGATAGAAAGAAATAGAGAGAAAATTGAAGTCCTGAGAGTTAGTAAAGAAAGCATGGTGCTCGTCTTGTATGCAGCTGAGCTCCGTTCTAACCCCAGGAACTATGTATTGTCCCTGAGTCCCACCTATAGTGATCCTGAGTATAGAGAAAGGAGTAAACCCTGACCACATCTATGTGTGGCCCAGAAAACAAAACAAAGATAACTGAATGAAAAAATAAGTTTGAGTCAGGCCCATGAACCACCTCTGGTGCCATGTAAGCTATGATCCAGAGACTCAGAATAAAATCTTGAAAGAAATCAACAAGTGGAAGATTTTTTTCTAGATGCTACACAAGGCTGAATTGCTGGGGCATCCTGGAGCCCCCACACCTGCCCACACAGAACTCTGGCATCTGAATACCTCCACACTCCACAATTGCAATCATGCTCCTGGCTGAACTCCACTGCTTGGATTGAGCCTCATCCAGAAATTAATTTGTTGAAAAACTCAGGTATGCAGGTTTTATGACTAAAATCTCCAGCTTTTATGGGGTCAAAGTGGAATATCTTCCCCCATCTCTCTTTACTTCTGGAAGCCTGGCAGTCAGTCACACACTCACCCCAAAGACATCAGTCAGTTAAGTATTTAACTCCAGCTGTATCACCCTGCTAAAAAGTTTTGACACTCTGGACTTTGCTGCCACGACTTTGGCCATGAGACATCTCAAACTTTATAATTCCAATAACCACACCAGATTGGCTGGGATATAATATAGAAGACAACCAATCTTTATTAATAAAATATAAATACAGAAGGCTTTAACCTATAACAATGTTTTAGTAATCTCTTATACAAGGGCTTAAGGGCTTCAAGATACAACAATCTTCACTTTCTTCTAAGGAAACAATTTTTGATTATCCTTTTAGTAAATTATTTATAAAAAGCACTGTAACATAAAGTACTGAGGGCCTTCTATGGGGACAGGCTCAAGGAGTGGTTGGGAAAATTGGAAATAATGGTGGTTGTAAGGTTCAGTGATGGTGGAATTGGCGTTGGAATATTGAATGTCAGTAAATAAAATAGTGACTTAATAAAGTTATTTTGAAAATTTAAGTTTATGCTGGGTTGATGAAATAGCTCAGAGAGTTTACCACATTCTTTGCATGAGAGGGACAGAAGTTTGATCTTTGTCACTGCTTGAGTGTAGAGCACTGCTGGGACAGATCCTGAAGGAAAAAACTGCAAGTACTCTTAGGCACCACTGGGTGTGGCACCAAATAAAAAACAAACAAACTACAGTTCATGGTGAGGCTAGACAGATAGTATAGTGAGTCAGGTCCTTACCTTACATGCAGGCAATCTTGGTTCAAGCTCCAGTGTACCTTATGACAGAGCCAGGATAAAATAAGCTCTGAGTATGACTCTTGCCTTGCATGCAGTCAACCTGGGTTTGATCTCTGCATCCCATATGGTCTCCCTTAGATACTTTTCTTTTCTTGAAATACAAGCAGCATCCAGAACTGGCAATGACATTTTTTTTCACTACCAATCCACAAAAGTTGAGTCTCTGATGAAATGTTAAAAGATTTGGGGATAAATTATTACTTTTTGGAAAAAATTCAGTTTTAGGGATCAAACATGAGAGGAAATTAAGGTAGGCAAAGTCCTTTATTAGTACGATACAATAGAAAACTCAACCTTTCCCAGGTCTATGAAATTCAGAATACACATAAATCTAAAAAAATTCTGGGACTTTGAACATTCATGACTTGATGGATAATTAATTTTTCAGGATCTGTATAAGCTTCCATCACTAGAGTTGAATAAAGGGCTTTATAGAAGTGCTTCTACAGGTCATCTCTAATCAAGAAATGCAAATGTGAAGAAGCAAGACTGCAAATGTGCTGTGATGATATAGTTTGAAAGGAAAGATAAAAGGTGACAGATTTTTTTTATTTCACTTTAGAACCCAGAACTATGAGAGTTAATTTAGAAATGAGAGAGACAGACCAGTTTAGGTGTTTGACAGCTTCACTGCAGCTGACTGAAGACATATATCTGTCTTTATTTTTTTCCCTTTATTTGATACCCTGGGGATTTTACAAGGGAAACAAATTGTAGAGTGGATTGTAATTCGAGAAAACTACACATATTAGAGATTGACAGCTGTAGGTTTCTGTCATCCTCAAGAAGAAAGGTGTCTGGTAATAAAGAAGCTCACCCATAAATCTGTATGTGAAGGGAGAGACTTTCTGTGAGAATTCTGTGCAGATGGATCATTTCAGCACAAAGCAGGTGGAGCTTCTCCTTTAGACTTGCATTCACAAGCATGGTTTCTGTCTCCAAAGGGTTTCAGAATTCTGTGTAGTACTAAAACTAGCACATGTGGTAGCTACTGAGATTAGTCACAATTAGCTTTCCTATATACAAATAATGAAAGAGAAGAAAGAGACATTTTTTAAAAAAGTCACATTTGCAGTAGTTCCTCAGAAAATCAAGTACCTCAGAATCTAGAATCAGCTTAACTAAAGAGGTGAAGAACCTATACAATGAAAATTTCAAAACACTTCAAAAAATAAAAGAGAACACTAGGAAATGGAGACACATCCCCTGCTCATGGAGGGATAGGGAGGATTAATACTATCAAAATGGCAATATTCCTCAAAGCATTATACAGATTAAATGCTGTCCCTATGAGGATACCCATGACATTCTTCAAAGAAATAGACAAAACATTCTGAAATTCATACAGAACAATATAATCCCTGCAAATAGCTGAAGCAATCCTTGGGAAAAAATAGGATGGGAGTTGCAGTTAGTTTTTTTTTCTTTTTTTATTAGTGAAAAACCATGAGGTACAGTTATAGGCTTACAAATTTTGTGCTTGGGTTTCAGTTATACAATGATCAAGTGCCCATCCCTCCACCAGTGCCCGTCATCCATCCCCACGGGTCCCAGCATCCCCCCCAACCCTCATCACCCCCCCCCGTCCCATCCTGCCTCTATGGCAGGGTATTCCCCCTTGTTCTCTCTCTCTTCTTTTGGGTACTGTGTTTTGCAAGAGAGGCTTTGAGTGGCAATCATGTTTGGTCTATGGACTACTTTTAGCATGCTTCTCCCACACCTCAAAAGAAACATTGACCAAAATACAAAGACAGCCTACAGAATGGGAAAGGATATTCACCAAGTACACATCCGACAAGGGGTTGATATCAAGGATATACAAGGTACTGGTTAAACTCCACAAGAAGAAATCACCCAACCCCATCAAAAAATGGGGTGAGGAAATGAACAGAAACTTTCGTAAAGAAGAAATTCGAATGGCAAAAAGGCACATGAGAAAATGCTCTACATCACTAATCATCAGAGAGATGCAGATCAAAACCACAATGAGATATCATTTCACACCACAGAGACTGGCCAACATCCACAAGAACAAAAGCAGTTAGTTTTAAAAGGGTTAAAAAGCTACAATTTGTATGAAATTTAAGAAAAAGGTAGTGTAACTCAATGCCATCATTAAAACGTATTCTTCTCCTACAGTGTTGTTGGACCTGAAGCAAGCAGACTTCCTTCTAAGAAAAAACAGGTGTTTCTGAGATGATCATTTGAGTTTACAGTTAATATCTGGACTGGAAAAGGGGTGTAACTAACTGGCCTGCTTGAAACTTGAGACAGTTTTGCCTCTTTCTGTCTTTTAATGCCAAACTTAGGGAACAGTGGGTCTACCCACTGCCTCCATTTCCTGCAATCTAATGAGATTTCCTTCACCACTCCCGTGAAATTGCTCACTTGACGTGGCTTCAGATGACTTTTTCATTTGTCACATTCAACGATCCTTTCCTGGTTTTCATTTTTTCTTGATATTTTGGTACATTTAACACATTTGACCACTTCCTCTATCACAAAACTCTCCCACCTGCATCTTTGACAGTACTATGTTTTTAAGTTTGTGTTTCCCTTCTTATTGGTTTTCTATTCTACTTTATTTACTTCTTTGTTTAGATGTATTAGAACATGATATTTTTCTCCACTTTTGTCTTCTAATTTAATTTAACACTTCTTACAAATATTTTTTTAGTTCATTCACATCTGCAGTATTCTAGAGAGAAAACAGTTTTTATGAAGTGGGAGGAAAGAAGAGAGGAAGGAGGGATAAAGTGAGGAAGTAGAGAGAAAGCGGGGAGGAAGAGGGATAGGAGAGAGAGACAACACCTGAAAATCACAAACGTATTCTTTCCTTTGAAGTACTTCTTATTTTTTTTTTCTAACTAGGAGGTCAGGGAGATAGTAGAGTGGGGAAGGCCTTGTTTTGTAAATTTTATGACCCAAGTGGGATTTCCAGCATCACATCTGGTACCCTGAGTTCTATCAGGAGTGATTGCTGAGTACAGAGCCATAGGTCAGCTTAGAGCACAGTTTGATGTGGCCCAAACACTCCCCCTCAAAAAATTCCTTTCTAAATTTACTCCCTTGATCTTACCCTGAATCTCTTCCCATAATATTTAAGATATTGTGGTATAATTTCACAAAAAACTCTGATTTTACTATCTTTCCTTTATTCTAGTATTTATGTTTAAGTATTTACATATTGCATAAAATATTAATAGGTGAATATGTAATTAATATTTTGAATATATATTGTCGACTTATGTACTTTCTTATCCAAAGACACCAATATCTTTCCTTTGATTGTTTCAGTTCCAGGAAGAGTCAGATTTTTAGCTATCTTATTTATTATTAAATATTCAGTTATCAAATTACTGTCTAGTCAATGGTAGGTTTCCAATAAAATTGCTGAGTAAATAATAAAAAAGAATCCATTCCTAAGTAGGCTGAACACAATGCTTTCCACAACTTAACTCCAATTTCTCCTTTATACCTATCTTGTTTTACCCCTTCCTGTGAACATTAAATTTCAAATGTCTCAATTTATCCCTTACTCTCCACATCGGTTGCAAACATCCCTTCAATAACCCCCTTGTGAAATTTATCCAAATAAGTCTCTATTCTTAAATGTCTGCTTCTAAATCTTCTTTCCTCTTAAAATTTTAAAGTCTGACATTATTAATCCCAAATGAAAGCTGCAGTTTATGTTTTCTTTTACAATTGTTGAAGGCTTTCACTGCAGGGTACTTTTCTATACGCTTTCAGGATATAACCACTTATATTTCATAACCACCCATTCAAGCAAGTTTCTCTTTCTCCCTTTGATGGGCATCAGTGTTCTGAATTGTGACTTCACCAAGCAGTCACATGCCAGAGTTGAAATTTGAGCTTTGAGCTATCCACCTCAATTTTCCTTTCCTGAGACAACAATTCACATGTTTCAGAAATTCAGTGGAGAATGCCATGGCTTTTATGAACATTTGTTGGATGCCATGATAAAATCTTGCCATGACTTTCTCCATGAATGTCTGGAATATTTGAATTGCTTTATCTCTTTGGGATTTTTGGTACTGTATTGCCTTGCCCAATTGCTAAAGGTGTCATTGAAATCATGATTGAAACCATGTCTCTTAAATATAAAACGTCTCTCAGAATACAAAGTCTATGTATCATCCTTTGCTTTCACCCTCACTCTTCAGAGTTATGAATAGAGATATCACACTGTCTGTCCTCCCGCTGTTCATCGATTTGCTCGAGCGGGCCCAGTAATGTCTCCATTTTGAGACTTGTTGTTACTGTGTTTGGCATATTGAATACGTCACGGGTAGCTTGCCAGGCTCTGCTGTGCGGGCGAGATACTCTCGGTAGCTTGCCGGGCTCTTCAAGAGGGGCGGAGGAATCGAACCCAGCTCAGCTGGGCTGGCTGCGCACAAGGCAAATGCCCTACTGCTATGCTATCGCTCCAGCCCTATGAATAGAAATATAAACAATAATTATTCAGTAACAACAAAGTCTCCAATGGAGACGTTACTGGGCCCGCTCGAGCAAATCGATGATCAACGGGAGGGCCTTTACCTTTACCTTTACCTATTCATGTCATCATTCCCTCCTGGATTTTTTTCTGGTTTAAAACATGGCATTTTGGGGCCTGGTGAACTAGCAACTAAATATGTATTACCTGTTCTTTCTACTAACATGAAGCACCACATCCAGTTTGGGTGAAAATATTTTTTTCAGAGAACAGAAGTGGCATAAAATAAGAACACCTTTTTATTTATGTAAATAATTCAAACTAATGTCAGACATGCCTCATTCCAACTCATTTAAGTCATCCTAATGATACATGAAATATAAAGAGATTTTTGTTAAAGGTCTCTAAGGAGAAAAGGTCAACACCACTAAATAAAGAAGAATGATCATATTGGGACAAACTTGAAAGGAGATGGCATTTATACAAAATGCAATTTATTTTGACAGTAATTTTCTGAATTTCCCTTGTTATTACTGAAGATATATGTGTGTTTGAGTAAGAATGCTCCCTTTCTCCTCTCTAGCCAGCTGCTCTGTGTGATTCTGTGCTGAAGACACCAACCTGTGCTAATGGCTTCACAGTTTGTTCCTGGAGGGAAAAAAATTATGATGATGTCACAAATTTGTCATTTTGACTTCACTGCAAGGTCAGGTTGGGGAAGAAATGTTGTAAGGGATAAAATCTTGCAGGCAGAAACTTTTTTCCTTCTACTAACAAGAAATGATGTTAGGTTATGAATTTAAAATCCAACAGATGAGAGGGTACATGACTGTAAATGTTCACAAGTTTCACATGAGAAAAAATCCATCGGAATTTCCTGTACCTTAATGATGCCAGAATAACATTTGTCTCTACATCCTGGCTGATCTTTCTCTCTGCTTTTCTATACATATACTCCATAGGTCAAAAGAGAGTTTTCTTTTTGGACATCACAGATTTAGCTGCCTTAAATTTCTTTGAGGACTGATCCTGCTTTGCATACCATCAATGTGTTATTTTGTTCTGGCACTTTTAATTATGCATACCAACTTCAAGTTTAAGAGGGTGAGGTATAAGAAATTTTATTCCTTATTCTTTTTGAGATTTAACTAAAGCAACAATTATTAATTAAAAGGGAAAAAACTGCTCAGTAAAACAAAATAAAGAAATGGTTATAATCTTAAACTATGGACTATTTATATACACATCAAATGATGCAAAATTTGGGTCAGGATAGAGCAAGATGCTGTGAACCAGTGCATGCTTTCTTGAACATTGATGGTCATCGATTTTTCTGAAAGTAAATGTTACGAACAAGAAAGGCATATCCAATGATTCTCTGATTAAAGATGACAAGATCCGGGAGGTAGAGTAGCTGCAGAAAATTGCAGAACTTCCCTGTAGAATATAAGTTTAATAGCACAGAAAGGCAGGAGAGGTGGAACTGAAGCAAAAATCAAACTGGCATTCACCATTTTGGTTGACTATATACAGCTCTCTTTACGAGGGTGAGCACCAGGGTGAAACTGGGTGAGAAGGAAACAACACAGGGAACATTGGATGTCAAAGGTTTTCCTATGACTCGTGATGTTGACTTGCACAGAGAGCAGGTCATGGACTTAGCCCTGGCAAAGTAAATAACTGATTTAGTGTAAGAGTCTTTGAGATCACAAAGCTTATTCTAGGCTCTGGAACTTTGGATCTTATAGTCTATTTTCTAACACCACTATTATGGAGGTATCAAACTTCATTGAAAGTAAAGAATATCTTGAAGACCAGTGACTGAAGGATCAAAAAGATACAAAATTTCAAAAAAATGCTATCAAAGCATGTAGTGACCTTAAACATGTTATTTAGAAAGATCAATTTAAATAAATGACTTCATCTCAAAGGAGCAAAAGAAACAAAAAAGAAATATAAGCTCCCCAAATAAGAGAATCTATATAATAGAAGAAAATTTAAATCTAGCTGTTGGCTCTACAAAGATACATTTATGTGACAAAGAATACATATTAGCAATGAAGCAATCTTGTAAGGCAATTTGGGAAAATAATAAAAGTGAGAGAAAACATTATCAAAAATATGGTTAGTGTATCATGTTACAAAGGACAATATTAAATAAAAATAATGAGGAAATAAAAATTGTAACCAATACCATTATAAAAAGTGCAAAGGAGACCTAACTCATGCATATTTATTATTCCTGAAGAGAATAAATTAAACAATGATATATAGTGTTAGGAGTTTGAACACAGTAAAGTCTTTCTTTGTTTTTAAATTTTATTTCATATAGTTTTTCACAATAATCAATTACTTTCAATATTTCAACACCAGTTCTAACACCATTACACCTTCCCACCACCATTATTTTGAATTTTCTCTGCCCCAAAGGCAGATGCTAAATAATTTATTTTGTATTGCTTTTTATGAATAATTGACTAAAAATGATTCAAAAATTTTCCCTTAGAGGAAAGTGTGTGAAAATTTTTATATCTCATCTTGGAGCAATTTTAAGAGATGACTATATGTTGTTAGAGGTTGAGCCTTATATCTGTCACTGTCCTCCCATTGTTCATCAATTTGCTTGAGCGGGCCCAGTAACGTCTCCATTGGAAACTTTGTTGTTACTGTGTTTGGCATATCAAATACGTCACGGGTAGCTTGCCAGGCTTTGCTGTGCGGGCGAGATACTCTTGGTAGCTTGCCGGGCTCTCCGTGAGGGGCGGAGGAATCGAACTCGGGTTGGCCAAGTTAGGCAAACGCCCTACCGCTGTGCTATCGCTCCAGCCTATAGCACGGTGGCTGGAGCGATAGCCTTGTATCCATGAGCCTTGTATATATACATATATATATGTACATATATATATATCACTTCACACTTGATCACTTGACTTCTCACTAATTGTTGATTTGCTCAAGCGGGCGCCAGTAACGTCTCCATTTGTTCCTGTCACGTGCTAGTGTAGCCCAATGGCATCTCTTCTAGGAACACTAAGAGCCTCAAACTGATCGTTCAGGATCATGATGAAGAAGTCTGACCATCTGGTAGGTGGGCGGCCACACGGTCTTTTGATGTCCTGTGGAATCCACTCGGTAACAGCTCTAGTTCAGCAGTCGTCTCCCAATCTCATTACGTGTCCAGCCCATCTGATTTTTGACGCCTTGGCAAATGAGACAGCGTCCCTGACTCTTAATTGTCGACAGAGGTTGGAACTCTGGATTCTTTTTCTCATTTGAGTGAAACGTGATACTTCAAGCATAATAGTTATTTGGATTCTTCTTTGGGAGACCCGAATAGTGTTCTCCTCCTCTTTGCGTAGGGCCAGGTCTCTGAGGCATATGTCAATGCAGGAAGAACAGTGGAATCAAAGAGACGTGCCCGGAGTCGGCCCGCTTTTGTGCCTCGTGGATAATGTTTGGCATCATTAGACAATGTCATCAGCAAAGCGGAGGTAGTGTAGTTGCCGATCATCTAACTTCAGTCCCATTCCTTCCCATTCCAGTCATTGCTTGATGTTCTCGAGGGTGGAACTGAAGAGTTTTAGTGAAATAGTATCATCCTGCCGAATCCCTCTCTTGACGTCAATGATTACTTCTTTGTAGAATGGTGAGATCCTGGTAGTGAATCCGTAATACAGCTCACAGAGGATCCTGATGTATTGAGTTTGAATGCCCTTATTGGCTAGGGCTTCAATGACCGCATCTGTCTCAACAGAATCAAAGGCCTTCTTTAAATCAATGAATGTTAGATACAGCAGCATCTTGAACTCCCAAGAAACCTCAATGAGTTTGGTTATCATGTGGATATGGTCGATCATGCTGCATCCTTTGCTGGCTATCATGGTTATCTAGTGTTCTGCCAATCCTATTCAGGATGACTCGAGTGAACAGCTTGTAGATGAAAGACAATAGGCAGATTGGGAGATAGTTGCCAATGTTGTGGATGTCTCCGTTCTTGTAGAGTAGTACAGTCCTGATGGTTTTCCATTGGGATGGAACCTTGCATTCAGACAGGTAGTGTGTGAAGAGCCGAGCCAACGTATTGATAAGTGCTGAGGGCAGGTTCTTCAGGTGTTCAGGTCTGACTTGTCTGGGTCGGTCACTGTTCGTTTCTTAACCTACTAAATGGCATGTCGTATTTTGGAAGGGGGAACATTGGGAACGACATATCCATCCTGTGGAATTGGGTATATGGGAAGATGGACATGGCTATTGAAGAGATCTGAGTAGAAGTCATGAATAATTTTCTCCATTGCCCTTCTGGAATATGTGATAGATCCATCAGGATGTTGGAGGGCAGTCATCTTCGTCTTGTGGTTGGCGAAGAACAGGCGGGCAATACAAATGCTTTTCCAGGCTTCTGCTGTATCTACCAGCACTTCTGCTCTTCTCTCTTTGAGGTCTTCCTTGATTTTATCTCTGCACTGCTTTGCAAGCTCAGACATTTGCTTGCGGTTGCCTGAAGCATGTACCAAGCCATGTTGGCGAATAAGCTGAAGAGTTTTTCGAGGACAGGTGGTTTTCTGTGGCTATCTCTTTCTTGGCATTCCTCGCACTATTATGGAGGTGCTGAACTAGTTGATCCTATTCGTCGTCAATGTTGTCAACAACGGTATCTTCCCATGTTGCCACAATAGTGCCAAAGATCTCCCAGTTGGTGGTCGTTCTGGGAGTTCTCTTCTTAAACTTTCCAGCCCTTTCTACCTGCTCTGTGAAGTAAAATTTTGCATGAAGGAGACCATGGTCCAATTCCTTTTGGAATTTTGGGACAACAGCGACATTGGCCAGGCAAACCCATTGATTGAATATGATGTGGTCTATTTCATTGTGCAACCATCCACCGGGAGATTCCCATGTCCAACATTTAGATTCGTCCTTCTGGAACTATGAGTTACCATGGATGGTCTTGGTTGACATGATGAACTCAGACAGTCAGTCACCCTGTTCGTTCCTCTCTAGGCCATGGGTCCCAATGTGGAGTTCTTTGGCTGATATCTTGTTCTTATCTTGACATTAAAATCACCAACAATGGTCTTGTAGAAGGTGTGGTCTTCTTTATAGAATTTCTCCAGCTCCAAGTAGAACTTCTCTATTTCTCCTTCATCATAATTGGATGTTTGTGCATAGACAACAAAGATAGAAACTTCTGGCTGTGAGCCACTTCTATTCAAGTGTAAATGTCCAATTTGGGTTTTTAGGCATTCGAGTGAATCAATGCTCATGGCCAAGTTCATGTTGACAATGACATTGACGCCTCCAACATCTCTTTTATCTCATGTTCCGAGGAACAATTCTTCTCCAGTGTGGAAAACAGCATGATGTGATTGATGCCTTCTTGTCTCTGTCAGAACAATGATGTCGCACTTGATCTTTTGTGCTTGTACCATCAGGTCCTTGATGGATGCATCCGATGCTAGCGTATGTGCATTGAAAGTACAGACAATCATTTTTGTCTTCCTTCATTTTGGCAGCCTATTTAGGCCTTGAGATTTTATCAGCCTCTCCTTCCTCATGCTTCTCAACACTGCCATATTTGTGACGCCTTCAGGGTCACGGGAATGAGCCCCATTGTAATTACTGGTTTTGGCATATCATATACACAATGGATAGCTTGCCAGGCTCTGCCATGTAGACGGAATACTCTCGGTAGCTTGCCATGCTCTCCGAGAGTGATAGAGACTTTTGGGAAGGCCTCTAATCGCCCTTGTAAGTGTTCCCATGGTTCAAACCATATTTGAACCCTACCAAATATGGTATGGCAATTCTGGAAGATGGATATTAAGTCTCTTTTAATATATATATATATATATCAAGATAAGTTGTCTTCTACTTTACAACCATCAAATGTGGTGTATTACTCTTAGTATATCACTTAGGCATAAAGAGAGTGTTGTAGCTTGCATATTAGATAACAACTAGATAACAACTCTTACCCCATACCTACTATTTTAATAGGTGCCATACAAACTTTCAATTGACAGTAAGATAGTATCAGGCAAGTAATGAGGCCAGTGAAATACCATTCATACAATAGTCTATTTACTTTTAGTAGCAGCAAAGAGGGTCTGTGTGGAATATATACTTACACTATTTTGAATGCTTCTTTTGGTGTGCTTAGTATTGAGAGTGGTGAAGATTGTATATGCGCATTGTGGGATATTCTAAAAAATGTTTGAACACTAATGCATATGTAGACAAAAAATCATAATTAGTCATAGTGATTATATGAATCTCAAGATTCATAACACGCCTTAAGTCTCTAAACACCTTTTTAAATCTAAGTATTGAAGTGGAAAGGGAATTTTAGGTAAATTATGAATAATTCTTGTCAGGTAAATTTCTATAAAGAATGAAAGGTAGACGAGACTGTGGGAGTGAGGACAAAAAGAAAGAGAGAATTATAAATAAGGAGTAGAGATTCCTCCTGACTTTAACTCTTTGGAGTTTGGTATCATAAAATTAAATAGCACTAATAAAAATGTTTAAAGACTACATGAAAATGAGTCCTATTTGCTCAAATCAAAGCAGTACAAAAGAATTTTTCTACTTTAAAGCTAACCTCATTAATTTTGTGATCTTTGGGCAGCAGTAGCACCCCAACTGTGCAGATTATTTGTATATTTGAAACCCATCATCATCACATATTCTTACGATTTAAAAAATACATATATATATAATTTTGAACGTGTGAATTAAAACGTTGATTATCATGATGCAGACATTTCTTTAAAAAACCTTGTCTGTGGGTTATAATCATTAAAAAACTTTAAAATATATATATATATATATAATTAAACCTTTCTTTTTGAAGATGGCTGCTCCTAAAATTGGACATGAATAATATTTCATGTGAAAATGCTGAACATGTATGTGTATCTCACTCTTCCTGTGACCTTGTACTAACAGAGCAACAACCATTTTGAAACCCAAGACTAGTGCAAACCAATTAAATCTCTATATTTCCTATAAGCACAAACTGACAATATCTGTTGCATTATTTTGGCAGACTAGCAATAGGTAGATATTTTCTGCTTCTGACTAAGTTGTCCCAACTTGATTAACGCTGTATCATATATTCTTTAGCTACATAATGAGTTAATTCTACATCTATGAACAATTACTACCTTTAAACTCATATAAATTTTGAAAATTTGTTCTACCATGGGAAATTTATGTTACTAGACAATACTTACACAAATGATATATTTAACCGAAATGCATGCAATTTTAGAACATGCTAATCAGAGTGATACCACAAAAGGCAGCTTTACAATCTCTGGTGCCAAATGACTTGGGGCACATCAGATTGTAATACAGCTTTGGCTTTCATTTCTGAAAGGGGTATGATTTTTTTGCTTACCATATATTGGATGTAAAACTAGAAACAAACAAGAAATATAAATATCACTCAAGATTGTATGTTTAAAAAATTTGGACGTCCTATGATTTATTTTTCTGAAAACTAATTCCACTTCACTAAGCACTACATCCTTTATAATCAGAAGAGGCACAGTGTGCCTTCCTGAACTGATTCCCCTCTGATAATTTTTGAGCTCTGTGAACGATTATAGAATTGAGCAAATAGGTTTGTTTTTTGTGGAATAATGATATGAGTCTTCATCCTTCAAGTTGTGGCTTTGTATGCTGTATATATCAAAGTCATGTAATTTTCTATTAACAACAATATATTTTTCTTCACTTAAAAATCACTTAACTTCCTGTTAGTCATCGATTTGCTCGAGCGGGCTCCAGTAACGTCGCCATTTGTCCCTGTCGCGTGCTAGTGTAGCCCAATGGCATCTGTTCGCTCTGGGAACATGAAGGGCCTCAAACCGATCGTTCATGATCTTGACGAAGAAGTCTGACCATCTGGAAGGTGGGCGGTCACGCGGTCTTTTGACATCCCGTGGAATCCAGTCGGTAACAACTCTAGTCCAGCAGTCGTCTTTAAATCTCATTACGTGACCAGCCCATCTGATTTTTGACAGCTTGGCAAATGAGACAGCGTCCCTGATTCTTGATCGTCGACGGATGTCAGAACTCCGGATTCTTTCTCTCATTTGAGTGAAACGTGATATTCCAAGCATAGCTCTTTCTATTCTTCTATGTGAGACCTGAATGGCATTCTCATCTTGTTTGCGTAGGGCCCAGGTCTCTGAGGCATATGTTAATGCAGGAAGAACAGTGGAATCAAAGAGATGTGCCCGGAGCTGGAGGTTCTTGGTCCTCTTAGCTATTGCTTCGACGTTCTTGAAGGCATTCCAAGCCGCTCTCTTCCTCCTGCACAGCCTGGGTGCCAGGTCATTTGTCATGTTGACCTCTCGACCTAGGTACACATAGCTGTTGCATTCGGAGATGGTCATTCCATTGAGAGCGAATGGGGCGTCAGGAACAAGGCTGTTTCTCATAAACATTGTCTTCGTAAGATTCAGCTGTAGTCCTACCTTTCCACACTCACGGTCAAAGTAAGTCAGCATTTGTGCCGCTGGACTGATATTTGGTGTTATTAAAACAATGTCATCAGCAAAGCGGAGGTGGTGTAGTTGCCGACCATCTATCTTCACTCCCATTCCTTCGCATTCCAGTCGTCACATGATGTTCTCGAGGGTGGCACTGAAGAGTTTCGGTGAAATGGTATCACCCTGCCGCACCCCTCTCTTGACATCAACGATCACTTCTTTGTAGAATGGTGAGATCCTGCTAGTGAATCTGCAATACAGCTCACAGAGGATCCTGAAGTATTGGGCTTGAATGCCCTGATTGACTAGGGCTTCAATGACCACTTCCATCTCAACAAAATCAAAGGCCTTCTTTAAATCAATGAACGTTAAACAGAGCGGCATCTTGAACTCCCGAGAAACCTCAATGAGCTTGGTTATTGTGTGGATATGGTCGATGGTGCTGAATCCTTTGCGGAATCCTGCTTGCTCGCATGGTTGTCCTTGATCTAGTGTTCTGCCAATCCTATTTAGGATGACTCGAGTAAACAACTTGTAGATGACAGACAATAGGCAGATCGGGCGATAGTTGCCAATGTCATGGATGTCTCCCTTCTTGAACAATAGTACGGTCCTGCTGGTTTTCCATTGGGACGGAACCTTGCATTCAGACAGGTAGCGAGTGAAGAGCCGAGCCAGTGTATTGATGAGTACTGATGGCAGGTTCTTCAGGTATTCAGGTCTGACCTTGTCTGGGCCGGGTGCTGTTTGTTTCTTTCCCGACGAAATGGCTTGTCGGATTTCGGAAGGGAGAACGTTGGGAATGACATATCCATCCTGTGGAATTTGATATGTCGGCAAGTGGACATGGCTATCGAAGAGATTTGAGTAGAAGTCATGGATAATCTTCTCCATTGCCATTCTGGAGGATGTGATGGATCCATCAGGATGTTAGAGGGCAGTCATCTTGGTCTTATAGTTGGCGAAGGACAGGCGGGCGTTACGAATACATTTCCAGGCTTCTGCCGCAACTACCAGTACTTCTGCTCTTCTCTCTTTGAGGTCTTCCTTGATCGCATCTCTGCACTGCTTTGTGAGCTCGGACGTTAGCTTGCGGTTGCCTGAGGCATGCGCCAAACCACGCTGGCGAATTAGCTCAAGAGTTTTCGAAGATAGGCGATTTTTTTGGCTATTTCTCTCTTGGTGTTCCTCACATATTCATGGAGGTGCTGAACCAGTAGATCGTATTCCTCGTTAAATATTTTCTTTATTTTTATTTAAACAACATAATTGACAAAGTTGTTCATAATATAGTTTTTTCAGGCATTCAATGTTCCAACAGTAATCCCATCACCAGTGTGACCATTGTACCACTATCCAATACCCTGAGGAATGTGTTTTATGATAAGAATTTCCTGATTGATTTTTCAACCCCTGATCTGCGTGGGATGGGCACAGAGGCCCAGCTCTGGGCAACAAAGATGAAAGGCTCCAATTCCAAACAGGTACAGCCTGCCCCCAAGGGCCTGGGACCCTCTCTGGGCATGCGCAGCTAGATCCAGCCCCTAGAAAGCCGGTTTTCAACCCCTGATCTGCGTGGGACGGGCACAGAGGCCCAGCTCTGGGCAACAAAGCTGAACGGCTCCAATTCCAAACAGGAGGCATTCCCAACTCCTCGCCCAGTGCCAGGGACTCTTTCCGGAGCCGCGGCCGCTGATGCAGCCGTGAAATATTTTCCCACTACATATGCCATAGGAACCATAAGCTACCTTCTTATATGGAAACTTCTCTATTTTAGCTCAGCCACTGGAAACACAGTAGCCAATAACTCATAAGCCTATCTGCATATCAAGCAGAATGGTAACAGTGAACGTGAAGGACTAAACCACACCTCTCACAATGGTAAAGCAATGCAAAAGCCCACCAAACTTTCATATTGAAGAGTCTAGCCCAGATGACACAAACAGTACTGTAGTGTTAGACAACCTCTCTGACAAGGAATTCAGAAGGGATCTACTTAGGATGCTTAGGGAATTAAAAGAAACAATGGAAAACAATGCCAATAGAAGACAAGAGGATCTGAAGGCAGAAATGAGGAAAATGCAATCAGAAATGTCAGACCTGAAAAATCTCGTAGGCGAAGAGAAAAATTCAGTGGAAGGCCTCAGCAGCAGAGTAACAGCTGCTAAGAACAGAATCAGTGAGCTGGAAGATGAAGTTCAGAGACTCTCCAGAAAAGAGCAGAAAATGGAAAAGAGACTCACAGATAGCAAGAGAAGATCGTGATGAAGCCAAGAGGGGTAACATAAGAATTATTAGAGTCCCAGAGGTACAGGAAGAAAACCTTGATGAAGAAGAAACTGTCAAAGACATCATTGCTACAACGTTTCCAGAGCTGAAGAAAACTTGTGACCACATTCAGGAGGCCTGAAGGGTACCAGCTAGAAGAAATCCGAATAAAAATACACCAAGACACATTCTGATCAAAATGACCAAAACCTTAGACAGAGACAAAATTCTGAAAGCAGCAAGATTGAAGAAAGAAATCTCTTACAAAGGAGCATCCTTAAAATTCACAGCTGATTTTTCTGATGAAACCCTCATGGCCCGAAAACAGAGGTGGGACATAGTGAAAAAACTCAATGAAATAAATGCCTCCCCCAAAATACTTTTCCCAGCAAGACTCTCATTCATAATAGAAGGAACAACATACAGTTTCACAGACAAACAACAGCTCAGGAACTTCATAGACTCAAAACCATGGTTACAAGAACAACTAAATGGGCTACTTTAAGGCAAGAAAGGACCCTCAAATACACCGAATTTTAACAGAACAATGGGACAAAATCCCATAACAATAATCTCTCTCAATGTCAATGGGCTAAACGCACCAATTAAAAGACATAGAGTGGCAGGATGGATTAGAAAATTGAACCCAACATTCTGCTGCCTGCAAGAAACGCATCTCAATAGTCAAAGCAAACACAGACTCAGAGTCAAAGGCTGGAAAACAATCCTACAGGCAAACAGCTCCCATAAAAAGCTGGGGTAGCCATCCTTATATCAGACCACATCAATTTCAGAGTGAGGAAGGTCATAAGAGACAGTGAAGGCCATTTCTTATTGATCAAAGGATCTGTACAACAGGAAGAACTTACAATAATAAATGTATATGCACCTAATGAGAAACCAGCAAAGTACTTAAAACAACTACTCATAGATTTGGAAAAAGACATCAATAGCAACACAATACTAGTGGGAGACTTCAACACTGCTTTGTCACCTCTTGATAGATCAACCAGACTCAAGCTTAGCAAGGACATACTTCATTTGAGGGAAACAATGGAAGAAAGGGACTTAGTAGATATATACAGGAAACTTCATCCACAAAAAGCTGAATACACATTCTTCTCAAGCGTACATGGAACATTCTCCAGGATAGACCACATGCTGAGCCATAAAACATGCCTCCATAAAATTAAGAAGGTAGAGATTGTATCAACAATCTTCTCAGACCATAATGCACTGAAATTAGAAGTAAATCACACACAAAAACAGAAAACTAAATCAAACACCTGGAAATTAAACAGTGCACTATTGAACAACGAGTGGATTAGACAGGAAATCAAAGAGGAAATCAAAAGATTCCTAGAAACGAATGAAAATGAGAACACGAGTTACCAAAACTTATGGGACACAGCAAAGGCTGTGTTATGAGGAATGTTTATAGCTCTTCAAGCATTCTTCAGGAAGGAGGAGCGAGCACACATAAGTAACCTAACCTCACAGCTTAAGAGCTTGGAGAAGGACCAAAAAAAGGAGCACAACCCAAACAGGAGAAAGGAAATAATAAAACTCAGAGCAGAGATTAACGAGATGGAAACCCAAAAAACAATCCGAAAGATCAATGAAACCAAGAGCTGGTTCTTTGAGAAAATTAACAAGATCGATAAGCCTCTAGCAAAACTCACAAAGAAAGGGAGAGAGAAAACCCTAAGAAACCGAATCAGAAATGAAAAGGGGGTCATTACAACAGAAACCACAGAAATTCAGAGGATCCTTAGGAGTACTTTGAGAAGCTTTATGCCACGGAACATCAAAACCTCGAGGAAATGGATAAATTCCTAGACTCCTACAGACTCCCAAGGCTGAACCAAGAAGACCTGGAATACCTGAACAGACCTATCACCATCAAGGAAATTGAAATGGTAATAAAAAGTCTCCCCAAGCACAAAAGTCCTGGCCCGGATGGATTCACTAGTGAATTCTTCCAAATCTTTAAAGAGGACTTACTCCCAATGCTCTTTAAGCTTTTCCACGAAATTGAAATATCAAAAACACTTCTGAACAGTTTCTATAAAGCAAATATCACACTGATACCAAAAGCAGACAGAGATACCACAAAGAAAGAGAATTACAGGCCGATATCCCTGATGAACACAGATGCAAAGATCCTCAACAAACTACTAGCAAATAGAATCCAACTACTCATCAAAAAGATCATACACCATGACCAAGTAGGATTCATCCCAGGGATGCAAGGATGGTTTAACATTCGGAAATCAATCAACATAATCCACCATATCAACAAAAGAAAAGATAAAAAGCGTATGATCATATCAATAGATGCAGAGAAAGCATTTGATAAGATCCAGCACCCCTTTATGATGAAAACCCTAGCCAAAATGGGTATAGAGGGGACCTTCCTCAACATAATTAAAGCCATCTACCACAAGCCTACAGCAAGCATCATCCTCAATGGGGAAAAACTGAGAGCCTTCCCTCTAAGATCAGGGACGAGACAGGGATGCCCACTCTCTCCACTGCTGTTCAATATAGTACTGGAAGTACTTGCAATAGCGATTAGGCAGGAAAAAGATATTAAGGGCATTCAGGTAGGAAAGGAAGAAATCAAGCTCTCACTATTCGCAGATGATATGATACTCTACTTAGAGAACCCAATAACTTCCACCAAAAAACTCCTAGAAACAATAGACTCGTATAGTAAAGTTGCAGGTTATAAAATCAATACCCAAAAGTCCATGGCTTTCCTATACGCAAACAGTGAGAGAGAAGAAAGCAACATGAAAAAAACAATCCCATTCACAATTGTGCCCCAGAAAATCAAGTACCTAGGAATCAGCTTAACTAAGGAAGTAAAGGACCTGTACAAAGAAAACTACAAAACTCTACTTCAGGAAATAAAAGAGGACATGAGGAAATGGAAAGATATTCCCTGCTCATGGGTCGGGAGACTTAACATTGTCAAAATGGCAATACTACCGAAAGCATTGTATAAATTCAATGCAATCCCTATAAGGCTACCCATGACATTCTTCAAAGAAATGGAGCAAACACTCCTGAAATTTATATGGAACAATAAGCCCCCACGAAGAGCTAAAGCAATTCTTGGGAAAAAGAAAATGGGAGGAATCAACCTCCCGAACTTCAAACTGTACTACAAAGCAGTAATAATTAAAACAGCGTGGTACTGGAACAAAGGCAGAACTGCAGACCAATGGAACAGGGTTGAATACACTGACATCTCCCCTCAATCATATGATCATCTAATCTTTGATAAAGGTGCAAGTAATGTGAAGTGGAGTAAGGAAAGCCTCTTTAATAAATTGTGTTGGCATCACTGGACGGCTACATGCAAAAAAATAGGCTCAGAACTCTGCCTAACACCATGTACAAAAGTAAGATCAAAATGGATTAAAGACCTCAACATCAGACCAGAAACCATAAGGTGCATTGAAGACAAAGTTGGCAAAACCCTCCCTGACATTGAAGCTAATGGTATCTTCAAAGATGCCACGCCAATGGCCGAGCAAGTGAAAATAGAGATAGATAAATGGGACTATTTTAAACTAAGAAGCTTCTGCACCTCCAAAGAAACAGTGACCAAAATACAAAGACAGTCTACAGAATGGGAAAGGATATTCACCAAATACACATCTGACAAGGGGTTGATATCCAGGATATACAGAATACTGGTTAAACTCCACAAGAAGAAAACATCCAACCCCATCCAAAAATGGGGCAATTAAATGAACAGAAACTTTCTCAAAGAAGAAATCCGAATGGCAAAAAAGCACATGAGAAAATGCCCTACATCATTAATCATCAGGGAGATGCAGATCAAAACCACAATGAGATACCATCTCACACCTCAGAGACTGGCCCACATTCAAAAGAACAAAAGCAACAGATGCTGGCGTGGATGTGGCGAGAAAGGGACACTCCTTCACTGTTGGTGGGAATGTCCACTGGTTCAGCCCTTCTGGAAAACAGTATGGACGATTCTCAAGAAATTAGAAATTGAGCTCCCATTTGACCCAGCAATACCACTCCTGGGAATATATCCCAGAGAGGCAAAAATGTATAGTCGAAGTGACATCTGCACTTGTTTGTTCATTGCAGCACTCTTTACAATAGCCAGAAACTGGAAGAAAACTGAATGCCCAAGAACAGATGACTGGTAAAAGAAACTTTGGTACATCTACACAATGGAGTACTATGTAGCTGTTAGAAAAGATGAAGTCATGAAATTTACATACAAGTGGTACAATATGGAAAGTATCATGCTAAGCGAAATGAGTCAGAAAGAGAGGGATAGACATAGAAAGATTGCATTCATCTGGGGGATATAAAGTAACAAAGTATGAGATTAATACCCAAGAATAGCTGAGATCAGCACCAGGAGGATTACTCCATAACTTAGAGGCCAGCCGGGTATCCTAGAGGAAAGGGCAGTTCAGATAGAGAAGGGAGCACCAAATAAAGGATGTTTGGAGGATCCTCCCAGGAGGGGAGATGCATGTCGAAAGTAGACTATGGACTGAACATGTTTGCCACTCAATGCCTCTTTTGCAGACCACAACACCCAAAAGGAGAGAGAGATCACAGGGGATTGCCCTGCCACAGAGGCAGGGGGAGATGGGGGGATGGGAGTGGGGGGTATTATCCATGGTGGTGGAAAATGGGCACTAGTGGAGGGATGGGTATCTGATCATTGTATAATCGAAACCCAAGCACAAAAATTTGTAAATCTACAACTGTACCTCATGGTGTTTCACTAATAAAAAAAAAGAAAGAGAGGTGCCTTCTCCCTGTATCTCTCACCCCCCCCACCCCAAATAGATCATGTTTCTTATATGCCTGATGTTTAGGAACTGATTCATGAAAGGTTGAGTTTGATTATGTAAAATTTCATTATCAATTTAGGAAAAATTTTATTTTTTGTTATGTAGAACTGCTAAGTGATGAGAGTTTGTTAAGAACAGCTAAGTGATGAAAGTATGTTCATTTATTTAACCATAATTTATTCCTATCTACTATATACTGTATACTGGTTTATTATATATTTATACATAGTATATACTATTGTGCTGGATGCAAAGGTGACTAAGATTTTCTAGTCTTTGTACTCCTAGAATGCCAACTGAATTTTGATTTTGGATTCAAAATCAAATCCCCTGAACACAGGGGATTGCCCTGCCACAGAGACAGGGGGGATGGGGGGATGGGGGTGGGAGGGATATTATCCATGGTGGTGGAAAATGGGCACTGGTGGAGGGATGGGTATCTGGTCATTGTATAATTGAAACCAAAGCACAAAAAATTTGTAAATCTACAACTGTAAAAAAAAAAATAAAGGGAAAAAGAAAAAGAATTTCCTGATTCTTATGGGAAACTCAATTTGAGGATATCGCATTTTTTAAAGATAGAGAAATGACCAAATTTTGCTTATAAATACTTATGAAAATAATATAGTGTTATGATTTAATGAAGAATAAATCAAACCCGTTTTTCAGGTATAGAGAACTATTGAAACTTCTTAAACTATTAATCTTTACATAAACAGCTAACTGGGGAATTTCTTTACATTAATCGAAAGAAAGAAGGAATTTTACATACTATTTTGGTATAATGTTAAGATAGTCTTATATGTTGAGAAGTGTTACGTACTTTCAAATAAAGCTGAAGGCTACGTTTTGTACTGATTCAGCACAATGTCATAATAAAGAGAACCACACATTGTGCAATTCGCAATATGATAATTAAGCACTGGATAGGCTCAGATATTACAGATATAATTTAAATAATCCTTATTTGTGGTAAAGATGATGATTGTTAATGGTTAATCAGTCTGTAATGAGAGAAGTATAGACCTTGCTTATTGATATCTTATGGTCGTACCACAAGGAATTTCTATTATTTGTAGAAGTTCTCTGAGTTTTAAAACAATATATACGTACATGTGTGTGTATACATGAATGTCTAGATTTTCTTTTAGCTGTTTGGGTCGCACCCAGCGATGCTCAGGGGTTAGACCTGGCTCTGCACTCATTATTCCTGGCAGTGCTTGGGGAACCATATGGAATGCTGGGATTCGAACCTGGGTGGGCCGCATGCAAGGCAAACACCCTACCCGCTGTACTATTGCTCCAGCTCTGAATGTCTAGATTTTTAAGAAATGATTCTTTGGCAATACTGAACCCACATTCCTGTTGGAAATAGTAGCTTGGAATAAAGCAATCCCCTGATATTCTGTCTTCTTCAGATCTAACTGAGGTTTCTGCTTTTCCTCGAACATTCTTAAGCACAGGATACTTGACTTATTTCTTTACGTGGCAATCCCTTAGAGGCATGCGTATCTGACCTTCATATTGAAGCTCTTAATTTTATGTGATTTTCTTTGTGCATTTGTTTGTTGTCTGTAATAGTGTTTTCAGTCTTAAGACAATGGCAGGTGACTTAAATGTTTTGATTATCATGATGAATAGAAAACAATTCATAAAATACATAAACTATCAAAGCAAGAGTGTTTCCAGATTACAACAGTGTCATAGTGAAGAATATCATCCTAAATCTAAATAATACAGATAAGGCAAATATTAGAATATAAGAAAATAAGACCTTTAAAATTATTTTCAGAGGCATCAATTTAGAAACTTATACATCATCTCAGCATCTCAGTAAGTTCAGTGTGGCTGATTCTCCTTCTAGCTTTGGAGCAGAAAGATGTATTTTCCTTTTTTCTTGCTTGAGCACCCAATAAGGCAATTGCACTGAATTTAGGAATCATAATATATGCAATATTCATCTTTAAATTTTAGAATACTCAGAAATGTGGCAACATGATCACTAAGAGAGGCATATGGGAAGTGAATACAAAGAGTAAAAGGCAGAGTCCAATTTTCCTTGTTGTGCTCACTCTGAGGCATAAGCTCAGTGAGTGGAATGACAAGTCAAATTCTCATACCATTTAATTCATCTCTCTCTTGCCCTCACCCTTTTTTATGAGTGCGTGTACTTGAATTGGAGTAAATTTTAATTTGTGCATAAGGTGGAAATACACTGATTCACTACATATTTTAATCGCTTATTAGGTTGTTATGATATATGGGAAAGGAAGTATAGATAGGTTATTTGATTTATAATAAGAACAGTTTATGAGAAGATAAAATAATCCAACCGATAAAGATATTTGGTGAATCCCTTCTGTGCATGAAATACTCTGATAGAAGTTTTTGGGGATGAAGAGAGGTGCAATGTACCTATCTTTATCATTAAAGTCTCATTCACTTTACAGTATATAAGTTTTAGAAAATTTGAGAAAACCACAAAGGGCTTCCAACTATTTTATTTGACTATTCAGTGCACTTGGACGAGAAATAAAATTTAACATGAAAAGGCAAGAAAGATCTTATGATTAAATACAGTCCTTTAAATTGAATAAATAGATTCATGAAAATCAGTTGTGACTCATATTTGTTGACTGTAAAACATCACCAAGAAGCCATAAAATGTATGAAGATATGGTTCATGCATTTGAAAAGAATAATATAACAGGATAAGTTCAAGTTTAAAATCAAATGAGTAGCAAAAATTTAATCGTTAGGAATCAAAAGGCAAGCCACTGATTGAGTACTAAAAGTTCAGAAAAGGAGGGCGGTATTCCAGTAATATAGCAAAGGTTACTGAAACATACTAATTTGCTGACTAGATGGATATGTGATTGAACTAGATGTGCTTAATTTGAAAATTCACAATCATAATCTCACAGCTTCTGAGAAATTGTGGGATTTGAGTTGACTCTGGTAAATTGCAGAGGTAACCAATACAAGGACTACATTTCTTGTTTTAATGAAGAAATTTCAATTGTAAGAATAATTATATTATAGGCCTAATACTGATTGTTGACTGCTATAAGAAAGAAAGGAGCCAGTAAAGGATTCTTATCTCTTCTATATCTTTCTTTGCTTCCAAAGAAAGCTGACAGAGATCTAATGACTAATTTGACTTCAAAACTTAGCAAATATACTCTATAGGTTAAGCATTGGATGTGAGCTAAATAATCTACCAGGAAATATATTTACTTCCTCAACTCTCTTACTATTATGGCTCTACTTGATAACCATGCATATAAAATTGCATTCATTGGAATAAGAAAATGACTTCAACTATTCCAATGGCTTTATTTTTTTGTTTGGGTTTATAACCCTCAGGCATTGTCAGTAGTCAAGTATTAGTGTGTGGGAGTGATAGAAGGTGGAAATCCATGGTACTAGGTGTAAAGATTCACTGATCTGAGTCTAAAATTTTGGCATGTATGTTTGTGTAGAACAACCAAAATTGTAATAATACTACATGAAAGAGTTCAGAAGATTTGAAATATCTTTTTTTAAAGTTTCTTAAGAAGATCATTCTTTTGAAGTATGTATGGCATTTATTTTTCAATATTAAATGGAATATAGAGAAGAGTTGAAGGATTCTGAAGATATTTATTTAGCCACACCTATGTCTGACAGAAATGCCAAGCCCAAATCCAAAGATTTGGAAATAATCTAATTGCGACTAAAATTTTCTTGTCAAATATCACTCTTCTTTTGACAGATGATATTGTTAGTGACAAGAAAATTGACTACAGTATTTGGAATGATCTAATAACTGGTTATCTCATCTGAGTTTTTTGTTTTAATTTTGTATCTCATCCTTACACTGTTGCTTAAGAATTTATGGATGTCCATGCAACAGTTTCTAATGAATATTTCAATCCACTCTTGCAGTACCTCTGATCCTTTCTACAGCTGGTGTTCAAGTAAATTTTGTTTAAGAATCCTTTCAAGTTAATAATATAAAATGAACGTATTTCACTTTATAAGCATACAGTATAAAAACATGATAAATCAACATATATGTATTTTCAAAAATTATACTCCAGCTTGGCTAGTTAACATATCTATAAGTTGCTTCACATAATAACCCTCATATATTGTGTGCATAATGAGAATCTTAAATGTATTTTCTCTTAGATGCATTCAAGTGTACACTATTGTATTGTTGACTGTAAATGCCACACTGTACATTAGGTTTCCCAGAACTTACCAATGATAATTCCAAATTCTTACTATCTTCAGCCATTTCTTTTGCTTCCTCCCTTGGCAATACCAAACTTTTCTCTGTTTACATGAATTTGATTTTTATTTGATAAAACAGTGAGTTCATACTGTATTATCCTTTCTCGGTTTGAGTTTGTGTAGTATAGTACTTGTAAAGTTTATTCATATGGCCACAAATAGCAGAATTTCTTTCTTCATAGCTTTAAAATTTTTACGGTAGGAAAGGAGAGAGTACGGTAGGTAGGGCACTTGCCTTGTGTGCTGCTAAGCTAGGTTTGATCCCTGGGACTGCAAATGGTCCCTTGTTTACCAACAGGAAAGATCCCTGAGGACAGAGCTAGGAAGAAGCCCTAAGCACTGTTGGGTGCAGTCCTACCCCATTTTATTTCATTGTATAACAAAGTATCAATTCATTCAACAATAGACACTTAATTGCAAAAAAAGTGTCTCCCATTCCATAGGACTTTTTGTATTATTGATTGAGCAAAACTGTGTAGTTCTATTGAGTTTGATAAGGTCATATTCATTTGTTTCTGTTTTTGTTGTCATTTAAAAAAATCGTTACCAAGAGCAAAGGCAATGAAAATTTCGCTTTTATTATAGAGATTTTGTGGTTTCAGGTCTTAAATTTAAATCTTATATCCATTTTGAGTAAGTTTTAGTATATGGTTTAAGACAGAGTTCTAGTTTCTGCTTTTTGAATCACATGTCCAGCAGAGTAAGTGGCATTTATTGAAGAGACTATCTTTTCTCCTTTGACTATCTGTTATATTCTTGGAAAATATTAGTTACCAAGTACAACTGGGTTTATTGCTGAATTTTTGCTTATTTAGCCGTTTATATGTCTCCATTTTTACCAATCATACACTGCTTTATATTATATAGGTCATATGCATATGGTATAGCTTGAAATCAAAGTGTTATGCCACCATTCTTGTTCTTTCACAAATTGTTTTCAGAATTTTTGTGATATTTTATTAATTTAGTTCTATTTTATATTTACATAAATATAAAAGAAAATTTTAGTGATTGCTTTGAATCTGTCATTGATTTTCAACAGTATTAAATTTTTTTAAATGGAGAGACCATTTATTTTTAGGTTGGACTTTGGTTCTATTTTCACCCTTTATTGTGAATACAGGGCATTACAGATTTGATTATTAAATGAGCAAATATGGTGATACAGTATCCATATATCAAGTGTGACGTGAATTTGGTGAGTAAGTGGTTTTCCAGCTCCAAGGAATAGAAGACATAGTAGGTAAAACACTTTCTCCAAAGGAGAAGAGAACCACATTGCTCAGCCACCAGAGTGTTTTGGTTTCAACTCATACTGGCTGGATGGAAAGCCAGTCCTGGTCAGCTATCCATGATCTTCATTTAGAAAATCAGAATTTCTGTTTTTTTTCAAACTAATTGTAGGTAAGAGAGTAACTCCAGACTGACTTAGAAGTTGACGTGAATGACTAAAGTGTCCCCCATCCATGAGTTGGCAAAATCGTCAGAGGGATTGTTGGAGCAAGGAACCTTTCATGTGCTCCCAGTTATTATATAGTGCATAGAGGCTTGTAAGTGTTATTCCTGCTAGACCACCTCGTTCTACCCCTCGAAGTCCACCAATAGATTTATATAACATGACTGTCATGCTTCCAGCTGCTACTGTGTTGAGATCATCTTCTGCACCTCTTGTTTTCTCAATGACGACATCAAATGCGCTATAGAGCAAAGCCAGAGAGCCTGGAGTGTTAGCCCGAAGAGCCCCTTGCCTAGTCACCATATTCAAAATCTGGACATTTCTTGGTTTGGACCGGGCCATATTCTGGGTTTCCTTCAATCCTAGCTGTAGACCATTGATTGCCCCAAATGCAGCCCCAATAGTAAAACAGTATCCACCAATAGTAGAAAAGACCAGCTCAAATCTTCCCCTCTTCTTATTAACTCCAGTTGGTAAAATAATCTCATCTGTATCCTGTACCAGATATCTTGGATCCACATTTAAATAAGGAGACAAGGGGTTCATACCAGTTAGCCGGACGCCAGCCAGATCCGCGTGCGAATATCCTGCTCTGAAAAAGCCGGCCAAACCCTCAGGGATTTTGTTGCCACTTTCCCCGCTGCCCTCCACGGTGATGCCAGCAACTGTCCGCCTGCTCCTCACCGCCGCCTCAGGCCGGAGTGGTCCGCTCGCCCATTGCCCTGGAGTAACCAGTGGGAACCCCTGTGTTCCAACTGGCTTCTTCACATGCTGAACAGTATTAATTTTTTAAGGTAAAGGTAAAGGTAAAGGTCCTCCCTTTGATCGTCGATTTGCTCGAGCGGGCCCAGTAACATCTCCATTGGAGACTTTGTTGTTACTGTGTCTGGCATATCGAATACTCTCGGTAGCTTGCCGGGCTCTCTGAGAGGGGCGGAGGAATCAAACTCGGGTCGGCCATGTTGGCTGCGTGCAAGGCAAACGCCCTACCCGCTGTGCTATCGCTCCAGGCTGGAGTGATAGCACAGCGGTAGGGCATTCGCCTTACAAGCAGCCAACATGGCCGACCCGAGTTCCATTCCTCCGCCCCTCTCGGAGAGCCCGGCAAGCTACCGAGAGTATTCGATATGCCAGACACAGTAACAACAAAGTCTCCAATGGAGACGTTACTGGGCCCGCTCGAGCAAATTAATTTTTTAATCTATAAATTATTTTATAACTTTTTAGTAAATTTTCTTATAAATTTTTAAATATATACATTATTTTTATTTATATAAACAAGATGAATATCACCTCTGCATCTTAGTTTTAACACTCAAGAGTCTTTACAGCAGGGGAAATCTTGATATTTTCTTGTGCTGACTTGGGGAGTAGTTGATGCCTTTCCAAGAAACCCTTAACCTTCTAATGAGTTCCTTTTCTTAGATGTATAGTAAATAGAATAAAAACTTAAAAGATAGTTTGAAAAATCAAGGAACGCATTCTATGATCATTATATGGTTCTACAAAGGGATAAATAATTTTGATAATCATTACTATCAAAATAACATAGCATATAAACATAGATCTCCAAGCCTACTTGGATTGGAGTCGAGCATCCTCCACCCAGATCCTCCAAATTCCAGTAGGCGGGAGTCACACCCACCACCTGGCCCCCTGGCGCCGTGTAATCCCATCAACGGCCAAGACTCAGAGACTATAAAATCCAGCTCCCGGCCGTGACATCTTATCAGGACATCTTTTTATGACATCTTATTATCTCATTCCTACTTTGGACAAACTTGCAGGCTATGAATGTAGCCTGCCCACAGGGCAGAGTCTGGCAAACTCCCTGTGGCGTACCAAATATGCCAAATACCAGTAACAATGATGGGTCTCATTCTCCTAAAGAGCCTTGAATATAATCTCAGGGCTAGGATGAAAGAGATGTTACTGGGGCCTGCTCGAGGCAATCGACGAATAACAGGATGATGAATGAATGAATGAATAAACATAGAGAAAAAATAAATCTAACACACAGGATCAGGAATGAAAGAGAAGAGATTAAAACATACCACGTAAATAAAGCGTGATAAGAAAATACTATGTAAAAGTTATACTATTAGTTTAAGAACCTAGAAAAAAATTTTAGAATCAAATATCCATCCAAGTATAAATGAGCAGTTAATTGAAAACCTCAGATCAGTTACTAGCGAGAACATTGAAACAGTAATCAGAAGTATATCCCTAAACAAAAGCCCAGGTGCACTGCTGCGAATGATATCTGCCAAACATTCAAAGATTATCTATAGCCTTCCTTTTTTGAAGATCTTCATCAAAGACTGAAATAAAGTAATTCTTCCAAATAATTTTCATAATGCCAACATTACCCCGATATTGAAAACATATGGTGGCATTACAAAAAGAGAAACCTAAATATTTTAATATGTATATTATACATATTCATATATATGTACCTATCCCTGATAGCAAACAAAGATGCTTAGCAAAATCTTATAAAAGTAAAATCAAGTACATTAAAAGCTTATTCATCTTGATAAATAGGACTTTTTCTATGATGAAAACATTTGTTTCAATCAGTAAAGCTAGTTGACCACATGCAAAGCAACTGAAAGAACATACACATCAGCAAAAGCCAAGATGAATATCATATGATCTTATAAAGAGAATAAGAGAAAGTTCTGACAAGATTTAACATCTGCTTATGATAAAAGTTTTCGAGAAAATGAGAAGAGAAAGGCATATCTAAACATAGTAAATAGCATAAAAATATGCCCAATGCAAGCATCTTACTCAATGATGAAAAACTGAACGCTTTTCTTCTAAGATCAGGCACAAAACAAGAACATTCATTCTTAGTACTATTCTTCAACATAATTATAGTCTGTGAACTACTGTTACTTCAATACTAGTACATTTTAAATTTTGAGACATTTTTCTATTTTTGTTGTCTTGGGGACTACTTTAGTACTTCTCCTGAGTTCTGGAATTTTCATATTGATATTGTGTCTGTAACTAGTTGCTAGTTGGTCTGTGGGCAAGACTGAAATTATAAACATTCTTGCTTCTAGCTACTTTACATTACTTCAAATTAATATTTTAAAATGAAAATTGGATCACACCTCATCCCTATTTTATATGATTAAAAGGCTAATCAATACTTTTAAGATAAAGTTCAACTATCTTAAATGCAAGGACTTAGTTCTTACTGTCTCTCTCCTCAGTATTAATCTTTCCTTTTTCCAGTTTAGAATTTATTGAAATATGGTGACTGACACAATATATCATCTTTTCTTTTTTGATCTACTAAATAACCACCTTTATACATTGCATACCTGCTAATCTTAAGTAAGTTTTATGAATGGTTTTCATTTAAACCACAACTACAAAACTGCGATAAAATTCTCTCTTGACCTGACCTTTTCACTCTTCTTCAAATACATTTATTTATTTCCCATTTCAGGAACTTTAAATGTACAATTTTCTCTGTCTGGGATGTTGAAATTTCCTTCACAGTCTGAGATTAATTTCTAATTATTCTTAGCTTTGAATTTGAATCCTTTATTGAGAATGTCTTCCCTTAGGCTTTTAGACTAAGTTCTATCTTCTTAACTATTCTATTTACTTTCTTTTAATAGCAATTAGAAGGAAATTGCTAAATAAAATGCTTGCTTATATATTAATATTATAAATAATTATGCCTTTATCTTCCCTATTAAAGTGTGTTTACAAGTTTTATCATTGTTATTATCTGGAGTTACTGTGCTTCATCATATGTCATGTTTTTCACTCCTATTGCGCTGGTAGCCACCATGATCCTCACCCTTTGACCATCGACTTGTCTCTGGCTTACACTAGAGTGTGTACTTCTTTGATTTTTTTTTAACTTCTGGGCTGTACCTGGTGATGCTCAGGTCTTATTCCTGATACTGCACTCAGGAATTATGCCTGGTGTTGCTGAGAAGACCATATGGAATGCTGGAGTTAAACTAAAGTCCACGCTTGCAAGGCAAACGCCCTACCTTCTGTATTATAGTTTTGACTCCTGGAGTGTGAACTTGAAGAAAGAGACTAATCATGCTCTAAATTTTGTGAGTACACCACCTAACAGGACAATTGAAAGTGACAGAAACATCAATAAATGCATAATGAATGAATGATTACTGTATTAGCCTGATTCCTTATGCTTTAGAGAAGAGACTGAAGTTTTAGAAATTTTATATATTTGAAATATTGAAGACTTGTATTTACTGGTTTTGGCATATCGAATACACCACGGATAGCTTGCCAGGCTCTGCCGTGCGGGCGGAACACTTTTGATACCTTACCAGGCTCTCCGAGAGGCATAGAGGCTTTTAGGGTGACCTCTAATCATCCTTGCAGGTGTTCCCATGGTTCAAACCATATTTGAACCCTGTAAAATATGGTGTGGTAATCGTGTATTAAGTGTTTTATGATGTGTCTCTCGGTCTGAAGAGCATCCGGGTGTGTGGCTATGGCTGGGTAGTGGAGGTAATGGAGGTCTGGGAGCAGGCAGAGGATCTCTGTTCCAGGGTCAATAGAGCATGGAGTTCAAGGTCACAGAGTTCCGCTTCTCTGGTTCTGTGGGGCGTCACTCGTGTATGAGTATAGGACCAAGTGTCTGGAAAGTGTCCTGGAGAGTGGAGGCGGAGTGGGTAGTGGAGCTACTGGGTCTCATTCCACTGACCCTGAAAGACCAATGAATACAGCAGCATTAAGAAGGATGAGGAAGGAGAGGCTAATAACATCTTAGGGATAAATTAGGCTGCCAAAACGAGGAAAGACAAAAATGACTATCTGTACTTTCAATGCACATATGCTGACATCGGATGCATCCATTGAGGACCTGATGGTACAAGTGTGAAAGATCAAGTATGACATCATTGGTCTGACCAAGACCAGAAGGCATCAGTCACATCACACCACTTTCGACACTGGAGAAGAACTATTCCTCGAAATATGTGCCAAAAGAAGTGTCGGAGGTTTTGGTGTCCTTGTCAACATGAATTGGCCATAAGCATTGATTCATTCTAATGCTTAAAAACCAGAATTGGGCGATTACTTTTGAATAGATATGGCTCACTGCTAGCAGTTTGTATCTTCGTTGTTTATGCACCAACATCCAATTATGATGAAGGAGAAGTTGAGAAGTTCTACATGGAGCTGGAGAAATTCTATAAAGAAGATCACACCTTCTACAAGATCATTGTCAGTGATTTTAATGCCAAGATAGGACAGAGAAGATCAGCCAAAGAACTCCACATCGGGACACATGGCCTAGAATGGAAGGAACAGGGTGAGAGACTGTCTGAGTTTATCGTGTTGACCAAGACCATCTATGGTAACTCACAGTTCCAGAAGGCCAAATCTAAACGTTGGACATGGGAGTTTCCCAGGGGATGGTTCCACAACAAAACTGACCACATCATATTCAATCACCAGTTTTGCCTGACTGATGTCACTATTGTCCCAAAAATCCAAACGGGATCAGACCACTGTCTCCTTCATGCAAAATTCTACTTCACAGAGCGGGAAGAAAGGGCTGCAAAGTTTAAGAAGAGAACTCCCAAAACGACCACCAACTGGGAGCTCTTTGGCACTATTGTGGAAACATGGGAAGATGCCGTCATTGACAACATTGAGGAGGCATATGATTGACTGGTTCAGCACCTCCATGTTTGTGCGAAGAACGCCGAGAGAGAGAGATAGCCACAAAAAAAGCCTGTCTTCAAATACTCTCTAGTTAATTTGCCTACATGACTTGGCACAAGCCTCAGGCAGCTGCAAGGGAACATCTGAGCTCACAAAGCAGTGCAGGGAGTGATAAAAGAAGACCTCAAAGAGAGAAGAGCAGCAGTACTGGCAGATTCAGCAGAATCCAGGAAAAGCATTCTCAATGCCCGCCGGCCCTCTCCAACTACAAGACCAAGATGACTGCCCTCTGACATCCTGAAGGATCTATCACATCTTCCAGAAGGGCAATGAAGATTATCCATGATGTCTACTTGGATCTCTTTGATAGCTACGTCCACCTGCCCAAATACCAAATTCCGCAGGATGGATACGTCATTTCCAATGTTCTCCCTTCTAAAATCTGATATGCCATTTCGTCAGTAAAGAAGCAAACAGCACCTGGCCCAGACATGGTCAGAGCCGAATACCTGGAGAACCTGCCATGATACCCATCAATACACTGGCTAGGGTCTTCACACAAAACCTGTATGAATGCAAGGTTCCATCCCAAGGGAAAACCAGCAGGACTGTACTATCCATGACTTCTACTCAGATATCTTTAATAGACACGTCCACCTGCCCACATACCAAATTCCACAGGAAGGATATGTCGTTCCCAATGTTCTCCCTTCCAAAATCGGACACGCCATCTCGTCGGTAAAGAAACAAAGAGCACCTGATCCAGACAAGGTCAGACCTGAACACCTGGAGAACCTACCATCAGTACTCATCAATACACTGAATCGGCTCTTCACACGCTACCTGTCTGAATGCAATGTTCCGTCCCAATGGGAAACCAGTAGGACTGTACTAATGCACAAGAAGGGAGACATCCACAACATTGGCAAATATTGCACAATCTGCCTGTTGTCTGTCATCTAAAAGCTGTTCACTTGAGTCACACTTAATGGATTGACAGAACACTAGATGAAGAACAACCATGTGAGCAAAGCTAGTTCCAAAAAGGATTCAGCACGGTCAACCATATCCACATGATAATCAAGCTCACTGAGGTCTCTCGGGAGATCAAGATGCCCCTCTGTCTTCATTGATTTAAAGAAGTCCTTTGATTCTTTTGAGACGGAAGTAGTCATCGAAGCTCTAACCAAACAGGCCGTTCAAACTCAATACACCAGGATCCTCTGTGAGCTGTAGTACGGATTCACTACTAGGAATCTCACAATTCTACAAAGAAGTGATCATCCATGTCAAGAAAGGGGCTCAACAGGGTGATACCATTTCACTGAAACTCTTCAGTGCCACCCTTGAGAATATCATGCGACAACTAGAATGGGAAGGATAGGAGCAAAGAGAGACAGTTGGCAGCCTCTGCTTCGCTGAACACACTGTTCTAATAATACCAAACATCAGCCAAGCCGCACAAATGCTGGCCGACTTCTACTGTGAGTGTGGAAAGGTCGAACTCCAGCTGAATCTCACGAAGAAAATGTTTATGAGAAATGGTCTCGTTCCTGTAATTCCATTAGCTCTCAACGGGATGAGTATCTCTGAATGCAACAGTTATATGTACCTAGGTTGAGAAGACAACATGACGAATGGCCTGACACCTGAGTTTTGCAGGAGAAAGAGAGTGGCTTGGAATGCCTTCAAGAACATTGAAGAATTAGGTAAGAGGATGAAGAACCTCTGGCTCTGGGCACATCTCTTCAATTCCACTGCTCTCCCTGCATTAATATACGCCTCAGAGACCTGGGCCTTATGAAAACAAGATGAGAATGCTATTCGAGTCTCCCAATGAGGAATCGAAAGAGGTATGCTTGAAGTATCACACTTCACTCAAATGAGAGAAAGAGTCCGGAGTTCCAAACTCTGTCAATGGTCAAGAATCAGGAATGCGGTCTCATTTGCCAAGGTGTCAAAAATCAGATGGGTTGGACACGTAATGCGATTTGGAGACAACCACTGGACTAGTGCCATTACCAACTGGATTCCACGGGATGTCAAAAGATTGCGTGGCCGCCCATCTATGAGATGGTCAGACTTCTTCGTCAAGACCCTGAATGATTGTTTGAAGCTGTTCATGTCCTAGAACAAGCAGATACCATTGGACTACACTAGCATGTGATAGGGATGAATTGGGACATTACTGGCGCCAGCTCGAGCAAATCAATGAGTAACAAGATGGCAAGTAATCAAGTGAAGACTTGTAGTAGTCCTCTGAATTAAAAAGTTTGTCCATTACATATAAATTTCACTGAGATTTTAATAATAGTTAATCTGTTTTGACCTGTGTGATCTCTCAACCAATGTAAAATATAGAAAAAAATTAGAGTTTAGTGATTATGAATTCAGCAGAGATTTCTTAGTACAATGCAGAAAGCATGTATGTAAGAGAGTAACTAATGAAATGCATTTCATAGAAATAAAAAACATGTTAGTGATTTTAAAGATGTACATGGGAGTTGTATCCAGTTTCCTTACAAGAACTCTCAAAAGATAGCAATAAAAAAAACAAAAAGTCTAATTTAGAAAACTTAACTCAATTTCCAGGATCTGGATCAATAGTTCAGCAGGTAGGGTGCTAGTCTTGAACACTGCCACCCCTGGTTAGATCCACAGCACCCTATATGGTACCTAAATTCACACAAGGAGTGATCACTGAGCACAGAGTCTGGAGTAAATGGTTCAGATAGTTAAAAAAAGGAAATATTTGCCAGTCATTTCATGAAAGAAAATGTAGAAATGGCAAAGTTTAGAATTAAATGCTGAACATTATTGCCTAAAAACGAGAAATAAAAACCACAATGAGATACTACAGAACATAGAACAGCTAAACACAGACACATTCACATTTATAAGAGCTAGCAAGTGTATGGAGTAATTGAATTTCAATACAATATTTTTAAGATTTCAACATGGTGTGTCTACTGTACAAAAGAAACTTGCCCGACTTTTGTTAAACAGACACTTATACTATGACCAATCCATATCATTATACCTAACCAATGTATATATTCACGCTATGGGGAGTATTAGGTTTACACAAAATATGTATGTTAATATTTATACTGGCTCTATTGGTAATTTCTAAAATCTGGGCTCAATTTAAATCAAGGTGCAATATAAAAACACTCTGAAGTGCTAGTCTACACTAAAAAGATTGCACAACTGACATAAACAACAAGGATGAATAACCATTGCACTTCCAGTGTGAAGAATATTAGACTTTAAGTCCATATATTATTATTCCATTTATATGACATTCTGAAAAACAATATTATAGGAGTGGGAAACAGATCAGTGGTTGACAAGAAATGTGGGAAGCATTGTTTATAGAGTATTAGGAGGAATTTGGGAAAATTATTGAGCAGTTCTGTATTTTGTGATGATGATTACATGGTTGACAAATGTTTGTCAAAACTCACATAGGCACATAAACACAATGGATTTCATGTTCATTACCAAGATGAAAATAAATGTCAGTGACAGAAGCTCATCCTACTGAATAATGTACACTTTCAAATAAGTAAATTGATAACAATATTTTACTCCATATTTTGAATAGAAAAGCAAGATTAACATATATGGATGCGCATCTAATAGGACAAATAAAGTACACAGTACATATTACAGACTTCAATAATTTTGACTAATGTCTAAAAGTGATGTCATTAAAAACTATTTGACTAAACATAGCTTGATAAACACAAGATTCATGCCAGAGCCATACATTGCTGAGTGGCTAGATTCCAGGTAAAGTGATTGATGGCGTTATTGAAGAACACATGTTTTACTAGTCTACCTATAAATTACCTTTAGCTCCAGGGCTACAGTAATAGGTTTTCATTTCAGGACATTTTTTTTCTCCATTAAAAATGTCATGATTTTTTTTAGCCTTTATCCTATGCCCATTTCTATCTTGTTCACTTACAAAATAATTTCACCTTTGTCTTTTTCTGTAGAAAACTACTATCATATAGTAGTGCCTAAAATGCTGACGGCAACTATTTTGAATGACTGAATTCTGAGAGACCCAAAAAGAATGTGGAAGAATTTCTAGGCAAATTCTCATCTCAGGGGGAAAGGTCAATCATTTAAGGCAAGTTCTATATCACATCAATATTAGCCCTTACAAAAAGCCAGTATTATAATTACATTAAAAAGCCTCTCCAGATTGTATGAAGAGAAAAACATTCTTTTTTTTTTAATTTTTACTAGTGAAACACCATGAGGTACAGGTGTAGACTTACAAGAAATGTGAAGTTGAGCAAGGGAAGCCTCTTTAACAAATTGTGCTGGCACAACTGGACAGCTACATGCAAAAAAACTGGTCTCAGATCTCTGCCTAACACCATTTACAAAAGTAAGATCAAAATGGATTAAAGACCTCAACATCAAACCGGAATCCATAAGGTACGATCACGATCATGACCATCCTGTTGTTCGTCGATTGCCTCCAGCAGGCCCCAGTAACGTGTTCTTCGTCCTAGTCCTGAGACTTTTTAAAATGTGGTATATTCAAGGCTCTTTCAGGGCTAGGAGAATGAGACCCATCATCTTTACTGATATTTGGCATATAGGGTACGCCACAGGGAATTTTCCAGACTCTGCCATGTGGGCAGGTTACATTCAGTAGCCTGCCAGTTTGTCCAAAGTAAGGATGAGATAATAAGATGTTGCAGGGCCGGGAATGCGGCCACGTGCTTCTGGGATCTGGGTTTTATAGTCTCTGGGTCTTGGCCGTTGATGGGATTACATGGCGCCAGGGGGCCAGTTAGTGGGTGTGACCCTTGCCTACTGGATTATGGAGGATCTGGGTGGAGGATGCTCAGCCCCAATCTGAGCAGGCTTGGAGATCTCAGCCCTGGGCCCCGCATGCCTTTGTTCCTCTGGCGGTACCTTCATTCATGTGGAGAGTGGTTTCAGCATGGTGGTGGCTGGTTCTGGAGGTCTTCGGCTGCAGAGCCCTGGTTGGGGCGGGGAGGGAAACTCAACCCGCTCCCCTCCAAGGGGCCCCGGCGAGGACAGCCAGGAGTGGGGGCAGGAGACTCTATGCTGTTCTCTTCCATAAGATCCATTAGGTACATTGAAGACAAAGTTGGCAAAAACCTCCATGACATGAAACTACTGGTATCTTCAAAGATGTCACACCACTGGCTAAGCGAGTGAAAACAGAGACAGACAAATGGGACAATGTACAGAATGTGAAAGGATATTCGCCAAATATGCATCCAACAAGGGGTTGATATCAAGGATATACAAAATACTGGTTGAACTCTACAAGGAGATTACATCCAACACCATCAAAAATGGGGCAACAAAATGAACAGAAATTTTCGCAAAGAAGAAATCTGAATGGCTAAAAGGCACATGAGAAAATTCTCTACATCATTAATTATCAGGGAGATGTAGATCAAAACAACAATGATATATCATTTAACACCATAGAGACTGGCCCATATTCAAAAGAACAAAAGCAACCAGTGTTAGCACAGATGTGGCGAGAGAGGGATCCTTCTTCATTGCTGGGAGGAATGCTGGATGGTTCGTTCAGCTCTTTTGGAAAATAGTATGGACGATTCTCAAAAAATTAGATTTTGAGCTCCCATTTGACCCAGCAGTACCAGTCCTGGGAATATATCCCAGAGAGGCAAAAAAGTATAGTCAAAGTGACATCTGCATTTGTTTGTTCATTGCAGCACTGTTTACAATAGCTAGAATCTGGGAAAAAAATGAGTGCCCAAGATCAGATGACTGGTTAAAGAAACTTTGGTACATCTACACAATAGAGTACTTGTAGCTGTTAGAAAAGATGAAGTCATAAAATTTACATACAAGCGATACTATATGGAAAGTATCATGCTAAGCAAAATGAGTCAGAGAGAGAGGGACAGACATAGAAAGATTGCATTCATCTGGGGAACATAAAGTAACAAAACAGGAGACTAACACCCAAGAATAGCTGAGATAAGTACCAGGAGGTTTACTCCATGGCTTGTTGGGAGGATCCTCCCAGCATGGGAGATGCACGCTTAACGTAGATTATAGACCAAACATGATTGTCACTCAATGCCTCTTTTGCAAATCACAGCACCCAAAAGGAGAGAGAGAACAAAAGAGAATGCCCTGCCACAGAGGCAGGGTGGGATCGGGAGAATGGGGGTGGGAGGGATACTGGGATCAGTGGTGGCTGAAAATGGGCACTGATGGAGGGATGGGTACTCGATCATTGTATAACTGAAACCCAAGCACAAAAATTTGTATGTCTATAGCTGTACCCATGGTGTTTTATAAAAAAAATCTCTGTCTAGCACCATGTACAAAAATAAGATCAAAATGGATTAAAGACCTCAACATCAAACCGGAATCCATAGATAGATTGAAGACAAAGTTGGCAAAACCCTTCATGACATTGAAGCTATGTCACACCACTGGCCAAGCAATTGAAAACAGAGATAGACAAATAAGACTATCTTAATCTAAGAAGCTTCTACACCTCTAAAGAAAGTGACCAAAATAAAGAGACAGTCTACAGAAGGGGAAAGTATATTCATCCAAGACACATCTGCCAAGGGGCTGATATCAAGGATATACAAAGTACGGGTTGAACTCCACAAGAAGAAAACATCCAACCCCATCAAAAAATGAACAGAAACTTTCTCAAAGAAGTTCAAATGGCTAAGAGAATAACATTCTTAAATATACACACGCCATTTAACATTTAAGATGATTTCATTTAAAAACACACATTTATTAAAGTATGATATGCTCTGCCTTCTAAATGACAATCTTTCTTGCCTCATTTTCTCTCCCTGTGAATGTTCTACCAATTTACATACCGAACAACTTTTAGCTATCTTAAGGAGAAAAAATGTTTTTTGAAAGGACATTAATAAATGTGTGCTATGAACTGAGCCACTAAGAGCAATGATTTTATTATCCTCATAAGACCACTGAACATTGATGTTGAGTCTTGTATCACAAACTATGCATCCATCAGTAGTTTCTACAACTCAAGTTTTTCTCTCTTTCATCTCATCACTCCACTTTCATTCCCCATGTGTGCTTCAGCACCTACTTATTCATAGACTCAGCACAATTTCCTTTATGCATATCTTGATTTGTTATCAGAAATCAATATTTTGAAGACATTTTTCTTCATAGATTACTATCATTTCAAAATCAAAATATTTTGAAATTCCTGAAAGCTCACAGAAGTATTCCTTGCATGAGCTGACAGGAAACTGTAATCAAATTGTCAAGCAATTGCTCCGACTGTGGCAAAGTGAGAATGTTAGATTATATGTGTCAGCATGTGAAGATAACGGCTGTGCAGTGAACAGCATGGTGAAGGCTTGATAGGAGATGGGAAGTTTATCGCTGTAAACTGCAACCTATAGTAGTAGACAGTAGTGCCATCTCAGCCTTCCTTTATTTCCGCCAGGAATGCTTTATCATCAGTAAAGAGTAGCAGTTTAACTATTTGGAAAACATTCTGAAGATTTCTGTCAATATGTGCTCTATAAATTAATCTGTGCTCATCTGCCCGTCAGGGTTAAACAGCTAATGGTTCTGATAGGTAATAGTCGTCCAATCTTTCTCAAATAGAACCTATACTTAGTAATGTATTCATTTTATGTGAGTGACCACTGCAACAAGCCAACAAATTCTCTTCTGCTCTAATGAGTAACATCCTTTATCTGGAAGCTTGTTTACTTGGGTATTGAAAGATTCATTGCCAATTTTGTTTTCTGGTTCTCCCCTGGTCACTGCAAGATTCTTCAGGCTTTTCAACATTCTTCCCTCTTTCTATGGTTTCTTGCAGCCTCCGCCAAGGGCTCCCAAGGATATCCATTATTCAATGCCTCCATGTGCTGTTGCTAAAACCACAGCCTAATCGCCCAGCATCTGCTGTGACTTCTCCCCCTGAGGCAGAAATCTGTGGAGTTTGAGGTCAGCATGTGTTGACTCCTTCACTCTTTTATCCATCTTGAAAGTCATGTATTTTAAGGTGCTATACTTATTATTCAACTACAAAACCAGGGTGACTTGTGACAATAGAGTATATTAGGTATTTATGAAATAAATACATACGTTGTTATGTGTATTGTTTATCAGGTTAGTTATTATACTACTTATTATACTACTCATGCATCTTTTGGTATTTTTACTTATTTTAAAATGGTTTTTTTTTCATTTTGGTTTAAGAATATACTTCTGCAGATTGGAACCAATTTCCCCAAATATGTATGATAGTCTCTTGATAAACTTTGACATCTTGGGAAACTATAACTCATTCTGGTTCTACAGCTACCTCTTTTTTAATTGCCCATTTCGATATCCCGAAAAGGACCTTAACTGCCTAAGAGTTGATTTAGTTCCCTGGAGCATTAATCTTTCTCTCCAAAACCATTAAACAACTCTTTCTTTTGAAGCAAAAAAAAAAGTTTTAAGAAAATCAAATTGCAAAGATCTCCTCACACCCCCTTTGGATTTGGCACTCAGTTGCATTGTTACTGAATATGGCCTGTGAATGATCTGCACTGGAAAGGGTAGTAGACCCTAGAGATTTCTGAAGTTTAAAAATTGAGGTGTATTTTTTCCTGTCACTTCCTATTTCCACCTCATCCTAATCCTCATGTTCTAATCAGTTCTTTTAGTCTTGAGGAAATATATAGAGCTTTGCAGAGCTGGTAATAAGGCTGGAGCAATAGCACAGCAAGTAGGGTGTCCGCCTTGCATGCGGCCGACCCGGGTTCAATTCCTCATCCCTCTCAGAGAGCCGAGCAAGCTACTGAGAGTTTCCTGCCCCCATGGCAGAGCCAGGAAAGCTCCCGGTGGTGTATTCAATATGCCAAAAACAGTAACAAGTCTCACAATGGAGACGTTACTGATGCCCGCTTGAGCAAATCAATGAACAACGGGAGGACAGTGCTGCAGTGCTACTTAAAAAAATCAGGGTATTTGCCTTGCACATGGGAGACCCGAGTCTAATCTCTGGTATTCCATATGGTCCCCTGAGCAACACCAGGAGTAATTCCTGAGCACAGAGCCAGAAATAATTCCTGAGCATCATTGGGTGTGACCCCAAAACAATAAAACATAGAAATACACACATAAGCCCACAAGTCAATGAGGGGCTTAATTTCTGTTTCAGGGAGCTTAAAACCCTATCATTAGCAAACCCTAGTATTGCTAATTATGGAGACTAAACTAAAATAAACTGTAGCACTATCCTCCCATTGTTCCTTGATTTGCTTGAGCTGACACCAGTAACATCTCCACTGTGAGACTTATTGTTACATTGTTACTGTTTTTGGCATATGGAATACACCATGAGGAGCTTGCCAGGCTCTGTTGTGCAGTTGAGATACTTTCGGTAGCTTGCTGGACTCTGTGAGATGGGAGAAAGATTCGAACCTGGATTGTCTGCGTGCAAGGCAAATGCACTACCTGCTGTTCTATTGCTCCAACAAACAAATAATAACGTAACAAATGTCAACTTTACATAGACAAATCAAATTCAGTAAAAGTACACTTGGAATTTTCTATGTGATCATTTGGTACTTGGGAATTTATCAGTCAATTCCCAAATTCTGATTGTCCAATCTCTCTGTCTACCTACCAGATGGTCAGACTTCTTCGTCAAGATCATGAACGATCGGTTTGAGGCCCTTCATGTTCCCGGAGCAAACAGATGCCATTGGGCTACACTAGCACGCGACAGGGACAAATGGAGACGTTACTGGCGCCCGCTAGAGCAAATCAACGACTAACGGGAAGTTAAGTGATTAAGTGAATCTCTCTGTCTATAAAGGGTCATTCTGGGATTTTATTATAATTTGGTTGAAGACATAGAACTAATCATGCAACCACTAAACATGTATATATATAAGTTTATGTAACTGAAGGTCCAAATTAGTGTCATAACTATTTATGAGGAATGAAAAGTAGATATGTTCATATTTTATTTGTAAAATTTCTTTATCCTTTTTTTATTTGCACTAGTTAGTGCCTATGATACCAAGAAAGAGATAATCTACAAATGCTCTCTCTCACATATACAGCTTCACAATATTTATTATCATTCAAACAAAAATAAAAATTATTTAAGAAACATAAATTTATCAAGTAGGGTTTGCTGAGTAAAAGGGTACAGGCCCAGGGGTACAGTACTTGCCTTGCATGCAGCTGACCCTGGTTTGATCCTTGGCATCCCATATAATCCCGTGAGCACCACCAGGAGTGACTCCAGTGCAGAGAAAGGAGTTACTCCTGAGCATTGTTGTGTGTGGTACCAAAAAAAAAAAACAAACCAAACCAAACCAAACAAAACCAAACAAAAAAAAAAACAAAAAGGGTATTGGGGGAGGTTTCTACGAAAGTCCAACTTTCCCTAAGTTTTCCTAGTAGCTTATCACAAATTCTAAAACTTGACTGTGATCATTTTTTTATTGAGACATTACTGGTCTATGATGTCAGTTTTGATGCGCAGCTGTACATTTTTACATCTGCATTTACTTCATTACAATCAATATGGAAAATCCAGCTCTCAGACATAGCATATAATATATCTGCATTCCATCCTGCTTCTCCTTTGTTCCTACCAAGTTATTGTTGTAGTCTAAGCTTTGTTATAGTTGATCATTTGCTTTATCTGCCACACCCAAATAAATTCAGTTTTTTTACTTTTCTCAGTATGATGCTTTTCTTATTATAACTCTTAATGACCATCCATATTACTGTAAATGGAAAACATTTTTTATACCTATAGATGATATAGATGCAGTGATGATATGCAGTGATGATGTATGTAGGTACAGATATATTAATTATGTCCTGTATTCATTTTAAAACATTGAATAATCTGTTGTTTTTATTGTTGCATTATAAAAAAAGTGTCAAATTTTTTGGATATTAATTCCTTGTCTGATAAATAATTTGCAAATATCTTCTTCTATTCAATGGGTTGTCTTTCAATTTTGCCCATTTTAGAGAAAGGTTTTTAGTTTAGAATAGTCTCAACTTTCTCTATTGCTTCAATTTGTTCTGAAACTTTGGCTAAGCAATCATGATTATTCTATAATCTGTCCACATCACTACCATCTACTATCACTACCCTAATCAACTCTTTTTTAGAATATATAATCTACTTATTTTTAGAATATATTATCTATTATGGATTAAGTTGCATGACTCCAAAATTTCTTATATCAAATTTCTATCATGATTATTCTATAATCTGTCCACATCACTACTATCTACTATCACTACCCTAATCAACTCTTTTTTAGAATATATAATCTACTTATTTTTAGAATATATTATCTATTATGGATTAAGTTGCATGACTCCAAAATTTCTTATAACAAATTTCTAACCTTCACTGCCACAGAATGTGACATTGTTTGGAAATAGAATGATTATAGATTCAATTGATTGAGGCAAAAATGGAGCAAATTTGATCCTCCAAAAAATTTGACTGGTATTGCATCAATAGGAAAAATTATAGGGTCTGAAGTGATAGCACAGCGGGTAGGGCGTTTGCCTTGCACGCGGCTGACCCAGGTTCGATTCCCAGAATCCCATATGGTCCCCTGAGCACCATCAGGGGTGATTCCTGAGTGCAGAGCCAGGAGTAACCCCTGAGCATCGCCAGGTGTGACCTAAAAAATTTAAAAAAATAGGAAAAATTATAAATAAACATATCACAAGAAAAACACTAGCTAAAAATGAATATAGAGTAGAATGACATATATTCAAGTCAGAGCGGTCAACTCCAACTATTGTCAGCAAGTTACCAAACACAAGAAAAATATCATGACACTTATTGTCCAATAATAGTCAAAAGGAATTCACTTATTACAACTTGATCTTGAAATTCTACCCTGTAGAAATTTGAACAATCAGGGCCAAAGAGCTAGTACATTTGGGTTAGAGGTTTGCCTTGCATGCAACATCCCTGAGTACAAAGCCAGCGGTGTGCCATGAGCTGTGCCAACAACAAGAAACAGATAAACTTTGAACTATAAATTTCTTTTGTTTAAACTACTTATTTTGTGGTGTATGACTATGATAAACCTTGCAATCTAATATATAGTATTTCATTATATTAAGTAAATTCCTATGAGGAATTCATGAGAAATGGACTAGTCCCTGATGTTCCATTTTCTTTCAATTGAACGGGCATCTCTGAATGCAGCAGTTATAAAAATGCAACATAAGAAACAACTGGGCACCTGATCTGTACGGGAGAAAGAGAGTGGTGTGGAACGCCTTCAAGAGCATCAAAGTTGTTAAGAGGATGAAGAACCTCTGGCTCCAGGCACATCTTTTCAACTCCATGATTCTTCCTGAACTAACATATGCCTCAGAGACCTTTGAAAACAGGATGTGAATGTTATTCTAGTCACCCAGAGAGGAATCTAAAGAGCTATGCTTGGAGTCACTCAAGTGAGAGAAGGAATCTGGAATTCTGATCTCCTTCAACTATCTAAGATCAGGGATGCTGCTTCATTTGCCAAGGTGTCGGAAATCAGATGGGCCAGACACATAATTTGATTTGGAGACAACCGGTGGACTAGAGCTGTTACCGACTGGATTCCACAAGATGTCAAAAGAACACCTGGTCGCCCACCTACGAGATGGTCAGACTTCTTCATTAAGATCCTTAACAAATGGTTTGATGCTCTTTGTGTTCCTGGAGCAAGCAGACGCCACTGGGTTACACTAACACACCACACGGACGAATGAAGACATTACTGGTGCCTGCTCAAGCAAATCAATGAACAACAAGATGACAAGTGATTACAAGTGATAGGTAAATTAATATTTGCTAATTATAGAATTTAATGTTTATCTTTCCTTTAAAGGGCATAATTTTCAATAAAGGAAAAAGCAGAGATTTTTGTGTGTTCTATTCACTGACAAAAATTTATGCCTAGATCAAAGTTGAGTCAAGATAAATAAGTGTTCCATGAAAGGCCAAGAAAAAACTTTCTATATAAATTATACTAGACTAAGCACAAAAAACTAAATGCATCTTTCCTGTCACTTTCAAATATATAATTTTTTAGTCAATTGTAGATTTTTGGTTTAATAAGTTACCTGGAAATTATTAATGTAGTACTCGGATTTGGCAATGTAAAGGAAATACAAATGTGCTACATTTTGTTGAATCCAATTATTAGAAACATTGATGTCCTTTGGATGACACAGAGATCACACTAACCCAGAATACTGGTAGTGTGCCAAAGCGATAGTACCACAGGTAGGGCATTTGCCTTGCATTGCCCTGACCCAAGTTCAACCCCTGGCATCCCATTGGTCCCCCAAGCACCGCCAGGAATAATTCCTGAGTGCAGAGCCAGGAGTAACCCTGAGCATTGTTGGGTATGACCCAAAAAGCAAATAAATAAATAAATAAACAGAATAATGTTAGTTAATAAAATCACTAGTATCACTTGTCATCCCGTTGATCTTTGATTTGCTCGAGTAGGCTCCAGTAATGTCTCCATTTGTCCCTGTCATGTGCTAGTGGAGCCCCATGGCATCTGCTCACTCCAGGAACATGAAGAGCCTCAAACCATTTGTTCAGGGTCTGACCATCTTGTAGGTGGGTAGTCACATGTCCTTTTGACATCATGTGGAATCCAGTCGATAAAAGCTCTAGTCCAGCAGATGTCTCTAAATTGCATTACATGAGTGGACACATGGAGACTTCAGGAGACTGGTATTCCTGGAGATGCTCTGAAAGGTTTGTGCTCTTTCCTTATACTTTCCCCAATGCAAAACTTCAATTTGGATGTTCATCTGTAGAGCAGTAATCCAAGGTTACTCCTGGCTCATGCACTCAGGAATTACTTCTGGCGGTGCTCCAGGGACAATACTGGATGCTGTGAATTGAACCTGAATAGGCCGCATGCAAGGAAAACGCCCTGCCCTCTGTGCTTTCAAACCATTGTTGTCTTTGACACTGTGATGTACCTAATAAGGGACCAGCTAAATACTTAGAAACAACTTCTAACAGATTCCGAGGAGGACATTGCCAGCAATACAATAGTAGTTGGAGACTTCAACATCGCCTTATTACCTCTGGATAGATCAACAAGAATAAAACTCACCAAAGAAACACAGGCTTTGAAGGAAGAAATAGAAGAGAGAGGATTAAAAGACCCATACAGGGCTTTATACCACCAAAAGAAAGATTACACATTCTTTTCCAGTGCACACGGGACATTATCTAAAATAGACCAAGTGCTGGGTCACAAAACATACCTGAATAGAATCAGGAAGACAGAAATTTTATCAACTATCTTTTAGACCATGATGCACTGAGATCACTTCACTTGATCACTTTACATCCCGTTACTCATCTATTTGCTTAGCAGGCGCCAGTAAGTCCTCCATGCACTGAGATGGAAGAAAATAACACACAGACGCGGAGAACCAAATCAAACACCTGGAAATTAAACAACTAATGTTGAACAATGAGTGGGTCAGGAAGGAAGTCAAGGAAGAAATCGAAAGATACTTTTAAACAAATGAGAATGAAGACACGAGCTGCCAGAACCTATGGGAAACAGCTAAAGCCTGTTAAGAGGAAAATTTATTGCCTTGCAAGCATTCCTCAGGAAAGAAGAAAGGGCCTACATAGATGACTTGACTTCACAGCTCAAGACCTTAGAAAAAGACCAACAAAAGGAACCCAAGCCTGACGGAAGGAAAGAAATAATAAAACTTAGAGCAGAACTTAATGACATGGAAACCCCCCCCCAAAAAAAAATACAAAAGGTCAATACAACGAAGAGCTGATTCTTTGAGAAAATAAACAAGATTGATAAACCACTAGAAAGACTCATGAAGAAAGGGAAAGAGAAAATTCTAATAAACTTAATCAGAAATTAAAAAGGGAACATCACAACAGAAACCAATGAAATTGAAAAGATCAACAGAGACTACTTTGAGAGTCTGTATGCCACAAAACAAGAGAACCTAGAAGAAATGGATAAATTTCTGGAGTCCTTTAATTTCCCAAGACTGAGCCAAGAAGACTTGTGATACTTGAAGACCCATTCATATTAAGAAAATACAAATAGTAATTTAAAAGTCTACCCAAAAACAAAAGCCCAGGCTCAGATGGATTCACTAGCGAATTCTTCCAAACTTTTAAAGACGACATTTTGCCAGTTCTCCTCAAGCTTTTCCAGGAAATTGAAAAAACAGGAACTCACTCAAAGAGCTTCTATGAAGCACATATCTCCATAATACCAAAAGCAAACAAAGACACCACTAACAAAGAAAATTACAGGCCAATATCCCTGATGAACATGGGTGCGAAGATCCTTAACAAAATATTAGCAAACAGAATTCAACAACTCATCAAAAAGACCATACACCATGACTAAGTGGGATTCATCCTGGGCATGCAAGCATGGTTTAACGTTTGGAAATCAATCAACATAATCCATCATATCAACAAAAGTAAAGATAAAACCCATATGATCATATCAATAGATGCATAGAAAGCATCTGACAAGACCCAACACCCGTTTATGATGAAAATTCTCACCAAAATGGGCTTAAAAAAACTTCCCTCAAGATAGTCAAAACCATCTACAACAAACATATGGCAAGCATTATCCTCAATGGGGAAAAACTAAGGGCCTTCCCTCAAAGATCAGGGACAAGACAAGGATGCACACTATCACTACTTGTGTTCAATATAGTAAGAAAGTACTTTCAATAGCAGTTAGACAAGAAAAAGATATTAAGGGCATCCAGATAGGAAAGGAAAAAATCAAGCTCTCATTATTCGCAGATGATATGATATTATATCTAGAGAATCCTAAAGCCTATACCAAGAAACTCCTAGAAACAATAGACTTGTAGAGTAAAGTCACAGGCTATAAAATCAATACTCCAAAATCCATGGCCTTTCTATATGAAAATAATGAGACAGAAGAAAGAGAGAGACATGAAAAAAGCAATCCCGTTGACAATCGTGCCCCAGAAAATCAAATACCTTGGAATCAGCCTAACTAAGGAGGTAAAGGATCTCTACAAAGAAAACTACAAAACGCTACTCCACAAAATAAAAGAGGATAAGAGGAAATGGAAATATATTTCCTGCTCATGGATAAGAAGAATTAACATTGTCAAAATGGCAATACTCCCCAACGCATTACACAGATTCAATGTGGTCCCTTTGAGGATACTCATGAAATTCTTCAAAGAAATGGATCAAGCACTCCTAAAATTCATTTGGAACAAAAAATGCTCATGAATAGGTAAAGCAATTCTTGGGAAAAAGACAATGGGAGGTATCACCCTCCCCAACCTCAAACTGTATTATAAAGCAGTAACTATTAAAACAGCATGGTGCTGAAACAAAGGCAGGTCTGCAGACCAATAGAACAGGGTTGAATATCCCTATACACAACCCCAAATGTATGATTACCTAATCTTGGATAAGGGAGCAAGAAATGTGAAGTGGAGCAAGGGAAGCCTCTTCAACAAATGGTGCTGGCATAACTGAACAACCACATGCAAAAAAATGGGCTTAGTCCTCGACTAACACCATACACAAAAGTCAGATCAAAATGCATTAAAGACCTCAACATCAGACCAGAATCCATAAGGTACATTCACCCAAGGTTGAAAAAACCCTCGATGATATTGAGGCTAATGGTTTCTTCAAAGATGACATGCCACTGACCAACTGTGTGGAAACAAAGATAAACAAATGGGACTATATTAAATAAGAAGCTTCTACACCACAAAAGATAAAGTGACCAAAATACAAAGACAAACTACAGAATGGGAAAGGATATTCACCCAATTGCCATCCGATAAGAAGTTGATATCAAGGATATACAAAACTCTGGTTGAATTCCACAAGAAAAAAAAATCCAACCCCCATCAAAAAATGGGGTGACGAAAGGAACAGAAACCTTCTCAAAGAAGAAATGTGAATGACTAAAAGGCATATGAGAAAATGCTTTACATCACTAATCATCAGGGAGATGCAGAACAAAAGAACAATGAGATGTCATCTCACACCACAGAGACTGGCCCATAACCAAAAGAACAAAAGAAACCAGTGTTGGTGCGGACGTTGAGAAAGGGACCCTCATTCACTGCTGGTGGGAATGCCGACGGGTTCAGCCATTTTAGAAATTGAGCTCCCTTTTGACCAAGCAATACCACTCCTGGGAATATATCCTGGAGAGGCAAAAAAGTATAGTCAAAATGACATCTGCACTTGTATGTTTGTTGCTGAACTGTTCACAATAGCCAAAATCTGGAAAAAACCCGAGTGCCCAGAACAGATAACTGGTTAAAGAAACTTTGGTACATCTACACAATGGAATACTATGCAGCAGTTAGAAAGGATGAAGTCATGAAATTTTCAAACAAGTGGTTTACATGAAAAGTATCATGCTAAGTGAAATGAGTCAGAGAGTGCAGATAGAAAGACTGCACTCATCTGGAGAATATAAAATAACAGAACTGGAGACGAACACCTTAGAATAGTTGAGAAAAGTACCAAGAGGTCTGCTTCATGGCCTGGAAGCTGCAGCACATGCTGGGGGAAAACATAGCTCAGATAGGGAAGGGACTCCAAGTAAAGGGTATTTGGAGGACTCACTTGGGATGCGAGACACATGCTGAAAGTAGACTATAGACCAAACACGATGGCCACTCAATACCTCTATTGCAAACCACAACACCCTAAAGGAAAGAGAGAGCAAAAGGGAATGCCCTGCCATAGAGGTGGGGTGGGGTAGGAGGGTGGGGGAGTGGGAGTGTTACTGGGTTCATTGGTGGTGGAGAATGGGCACTGGTGGAGGGATGGGTACTTGATCACTCTATAACTGAAACCCAAACACAAATATATATAAGTCTACAACTGTTCCTCATGATGTTTCACTATTAATAATAATAGTAATAATAATAAATTTCATTTTTTGTCCGACCCATCTGACTTACGATGCCTTGGCAAACAAAACAGCGTGCTGATTGTTGATTGTCAATGGAGGTCAGATCTCTAGATTCCTTCTCTCACTTGTATGAAATACGATACTCCAAGCATAGCTCTTTCAATTCCTCTTAGGAATACCCGGCTCATCTTCTTGTTCTGTTTTTGTAGGGTCCAGGTCTCTGAGTCACAAGTTAGTGCAGGAAGAATGGTGGAGTCAAAAAAATGTGCCTGGAGCCAGAAGTTCTTTGTCCTCTTAACAAGTTCTTCTATGCTCTTAAAGGCATAGAACACTGCTCTCTTTCTGCGCACTTCTGGAGCCATGTCGTCCCTCATGTTCAGTTCTCTCATGTTTAGTTCTCGACCCAGGTACAAATAGCTGCTGCATTCTGAGATGCTCATTCCATTGAGAAAAATGGAATATCAGGGACTAGTTAATTTTTAACAAAAATCGTCTTGGTGAGATTCAGCTGCATTCTGACTTTTCCACACTCACTGACAAAGTTGGCCAGTATTTGTGCCGCTTGGCTAATGTTTGGTGTTATTAGAACGATGTCATCAGGAAAGCAGAGGTGTTATAGTTGCCAACTATCTATCTTCACTCCCATTTCTTCCCTTTCCAGTTGTTGCATGATGTTCTTGAGGGGGCACTGAAGAGTTTCAATAAAATGGTATTACCCTGCCGAACCCCTCTCTTTATGTCAATGATCACTTTAGATGCCTGTCTTCAGAAACTCTCGAGCTCATTTGCCAACATTGCACAAGCTAACTTCCAAGCTCTCAAAGCTGTGCAAAGCAGCAATAATGGAAGAGCTAAAGAGAGAATATCAGCAGTGTTGGTTGATGAGGTAGAAGCCGGGAAAAGTATTTCAATGCTCGCCTGTCCTACGCCAACTACAAGACCAAGATAACTGCCTTCCGACGTCATGATGAATCTATCACATCTTCCAGATGGGCAATGGAGAAGATGATCCATGACTTCTACTCGGATCTATTCGATATCCATATCCACCTGCCCACATACCAAATTCCGCAGGATGGATATGTCGTTCCCATCATTCTCCTTTCTGAAGTTCAACACACCATTTCATTGGTAAAGAAGCGTACAGCACCCGATCCAGACGAGGTCAGACCTGAACTCCTGAAGAATCTGCCACCAGTACTCGTCAATACACTGTCTTGCCTCTTCATACGCTACCTGTCTGAATGCAAGGTTCCGTCCCAGTGGAAAAACAGCAGGACTGTTCTGTTGTACAAGAAGGGAGACAGACATTCACAACATTGGCAACTAACGACCAATCTGCCTGTTGTCCGTTGTCTACAAATTGTTCACTTGAGTCATCCTGAATAGAATAGGCAGAACACTAGGAGAAGGAAAACCAGCTGGGCAAGCCGGGTTCCGAAAAGGATTCAGCATGATCTACCATATCCACGTGGTGACCATGCACACTGAGGTTTCTCGGGAGTTCAAGATGCTGCTTCTTCTAAAGTTCATCGATTTAAAGAAGGCCTTTGATTCTGTTGAGATTGAAACAGCCATCGAAGCCCTAGCCAAACAGGGTGTTCAAACTCGGTACATCAGGATCCTCCACGAGCTGTATCACAGATTCACCACCAGGATCTCATCATTTTGCAAGTTAATAAAATATTGTCATATATTGAATAGTAGTTTAATTGTTCTTGCGAGACTCTCTAAAGATGAAATTTTTGAACAACTGGTTTTTTCCTGTAAAATAACAAAGAGTTGTACATGAAGTAAAATGCTATAAGTGATTAATGAATATTTTGATACAAACTAGATATAATAAAAAGCCTGAATGAACTTGAATGTCCTGAAGTGAATGAACACTAACAGAAGGTTTAGACTTTTGCATGCAACTCAAATAACTGAAAAATTAAAATTCAAGAAATACATGATTTATTTTCATGACTTTTAGGTGTATTTTACATCAAAGGAAATTTTACAGGAAAGGAATTTTACATCAGATGATATCATCAATTTGTGAACCTAATGAAATCTAAACTGCTCTTTCCTGTCTGTTTTTTTGCTTTATAAGATGAAATGGAATAAGACATCCCTTTCTGTTGCATTATACTGAACTGTGTTGCTCATTTAAATGAAGACTTTTCTCAAGAATCTGTGATGTGTAAAACTGAAATTTTTTTTCTGAATAATTCATGTATTGGAAAATTCTGAAGCAGATCTATCATATTATTAAACTTTACATTATTGACCCTCTAAAGGAATTTGTTGATAATTTCAAGAATCCCTTGAAGATATTAATATTTACAGAGATTACAAATTCATAACAAATATGAAATCACAAAAAACATAAAATGAAAACTTAAATTAATGTAATTCATCTCACGTTATAATTTTAACCTTGATGAAGAACCAACTAATTAAAATAATAATGACCAGCAGAGCAGTATTTGGTGTTTTATAAATAAAAATTAATCATTTTCAAATATTTCACATGAAAAACTGTATTTGGTTTGAAACACAATAATTATCACAAGATATCTGAAATCGTGTTTGTCTATATATGAAAGAGCTCTTAAATGTCATGACATACAAGTTAGAGAGATTAAATTCTCTAACTTCTGGTAACAGTGATAATATATCAGTCTAAAGCATTAAAAATAGTATTAAAATATAATTTTTCATCAATTGTTGAGTATATAAAATTTAAGTGATAGTATGTTCTGGCTATTTCTATGTAGCAAACCACCTACAACCCTATGACTTAAAGTAACAATTTATTACTATAATTCACAGTTTTGTAGACTATATGCAATTCATAATTTAGCTTTGGATCTCTTATATAATGGCTTTGTTATCAGGTAGATACATAGGTTTTTGGAGTTTGACTAAGCTGAGAACCTATACTAGCTGATAATTGACACTGGCTGCCAGATAATAATTCAACTGTCAACCAGAATGTTCAACGTTATCCTCCACTCAGCCATTAGCCTCTCTAAACAACTGAGACTTTTCACTCATGGCAATTGTTCTGAAGGATTATTTTCATACACACACATACACACACACATGCACAAAAAAAATGTTTCAAGACACCTAGGTGAAAGAGCTAAATTTTCTTTTTAAGATTTTCTTTCAGAGACACACCATAAATCCTAGAGGAATCCCTTCATCATGCAAAAACTCCAGTTGAGCTTTCCCACTAAGAAGGGAAAACCTCACATGGCCACCAAAATTTGTGTGACAGTTACAACGTGATATGGTGAATTTGGCCTCCCTTAGGCACCAACAGTACTAAGCATCATGACTGTCAGAACCCTCTGTAGCAAGACAAGCCCAGCAGATAAAAGGGATAGCAGTTTTATGAGAACTGAGCAGGAAAGTGACTGAAGATTGGAATCATCCCTGGGTCTCCAACAAGTTCCTCCAAGTATTCACCAATTTTACCTCACAAAAACTTACTTAATGTGACTGAGGGCAGCAGGTGGAATTAGACAAGGATACCTATCATTTATCCAACTCAACTCATTGCAAAATTTTAAATTATTGACTGTTATTTTTTTCTTTTTTGGAAGTAGACTTTAGATTTTTAATACTAACAATTGTTCTCACAGAACTGTTCATGATTAGATTTCAGTCATCCAGCATTTGACAAGATCAAGCATCCATTCATTATGAAAACTCTCAAATGAATAAGATTTGAAGGATGTCTCTCTAGTATAGTCAAAACCATCACCACAAGTCCACAGCAAGCATTATTCCAATGGGGAAAAACTATAAGCCTTCCCTCTAAGATCAGGGACAAAACAAGGTTCCCCACTCTCCCCATTTCTATTCAACACAGTACTGGAAACACTTGTCATAGCAGCTATGAAAGAAAAGGATATTAAGAGCATCTGGTAGGAAAAGAAGAATTTAATCTCTCTCTACTTGCAGGGCTGGAGTGATAACACAGCAGTAGAGCATTTGCCTTGCACGTTGCTGACCAGTCGACCCAGGTTTGATTCCTCCACCCCTCTTGGGGAGCCCAGCAAGATACTGAGAGTATCTAGCCCGCACAGCAAAGCCTGTCAAGCTACCCATGACATATTTGTTATGGCAAACACAGTAACAATAAGTCTTACAATGGTGACGTTACTGGGCCCGCTGGAGCAAATCGAAGAACAATGGGAGGACAGTGACAGTGACTATCTGCAGGTGACATGATACTATATTTAGAGAACCCTAAATCTCTACCAAAAAGCTCCTAGAAACAATAGCTTTGTATAGTAAAGTGGCAGCTTACAAAAATCAATATTCTCAAGTTCATGGCTTTCTTATATGCAAATAATAAAAGAGAAGAAAGTGGTATTTTAGAAAAAAAAATCCCATTCACATTGTGCCTCAGAAAATCAAGTACCTCAGAATCAGCTTAATTAATGAGGTAAAGCACCTATACAGAGAAAACTATAATACGCTATTTCAAGAATGAAAAATGGACACAGGAAAATAGAAATACATCCGCTGCTCATGGATTGGGAGAATTAACATTGTCAAAATACCAACACTCCCCAAAGATTCAATGTGATCACTATAAGGATACCCATGACATTTTAAAATAAATGGATCCAACACTACTGAAATTCATATGTAACAATAACCCCCCAAGGGTAGCTAAAGCAATCCTTAGGAAAAAGAAGATGGGAAGAATCATCTTCTCCAGCTTCAAACTGTACTACAAAGGGGTAGTAATTAAAACAGCATGGTACTTGAATAAAAGTAGACCCACAGATCAATGGAATATTTGACACACACTCTCAAATATATCATCATTTAATCTTTGATAAGGAAAAAAGAAATGTGAAGTGGAGCAAAGAAAGCCTCTAACAAGTGGTGCTGGGTAAACTGGACAGGTATTTTCATTTTCATTTCATCATCCTGTTAATCGTCGATTGCCTCGAGCAGGTCCCAGTAACGTCTCTTTCATCCTAGCCCTGAGATAATATTCACGACTCTTTAGGAGAATGAGACCCATCATTGTTACTGGTATTTGGCATATTTGGTAGGCCACGGGGAGTTTGCCAGACTCTGCCCTGTGGGCAGGCTACATTCGATAGCCTGCAAGTTTGTCCAAAGTGGGAATGAGATAATAAGATGTCATAAAAAAAAGTTCTGATAAGATGTCGCGAGGCCGCGAATGTGGCCGCGTGGTTCCGGGATCTGGATTTTATAGTCTCTGAGTCTTGGCCGCTGATGGGATTACACGGCGCCAGGGGGCCAGGTGGTGGGTGTGACCCCCGCCTACTGGAATTTGGAGGATCTGGGTGGAAGATGCTCGACTCCAATTCGAGTAGGCTTGGAGGTCTTTAAATGTAAAGTTTTTGTACCTCAAAAGAAACAGTGACCAAGATTCAAAGACAGCCTATGGAATAAGTAAATTAATTCACCTGATACTCTTCCAGTAAGAGATTAATATCAAAGATATATAAGCACTGGAAGAACTTCGTAAGAAAAAATATATCCAACCCTATCAAAAAGTGGGGAGAAGAAATCAACAAAAACTTCTCCAAAGAAGAATTCTGAATGTCCAAAAGCACATGAAAAAAATGCTCTTAATCACAAGTCATCAGGGAGATGCACATCAAAGCAACAATGAGATACATCTCACACCGAAGAGGCTGGCAGACATCCAAAATAACAAGAGCATCCCATGCTGGTGCTGATGTAAAGGAAAGAACTCTCCTTCATTGCTGGTGTGAATGCTGACTGGTTCAGCCTTTTTGGAAAACAATATGAGCATTTCTCAAAAAACTAGAAATTGTGCTCCCATTTGACCCAGTATACCCCTTTTGTGAATATACCCTGGGGCCCCAAAAACACACAGCAGAAACACCATGTGCACTTGTACGTTCATCAGCACTCATATGTTCACAATAGCCAGAATCTGGGAACAACCTAAGTGCCTGAGAAGAGATGAATGGATAAACTGTGGCACATCTACAGAATGGAAAATTATGCAGCTATTAGGAAAAATGAAATAAAAAATTGCCTATAAGTGGATTGACATAGAGAGTATAATGCTGAGTGAAATGATTCAGAAGTAGAGGGACAGATACAGAATGGCTGTATTCACTTGTGGTATATAAAAATATATAAGGTAGAAAACTAATATCCAGGGGCATGGAAAACAAGGGCTAGGAAGTCTTGTCAATGATTGGAATCTATCACAAGTATGTATGGGGAAGAGGGTAGGTAAGATAGAGAAGGGAGCAAAATGACAATAATAGTTGAAAATGATCATGCTGGACAAGAACTGAATAATCAAAGTACATAAAGGGTTATATGCACCACCAACCTTTCAGTATCTCTATTGCAAACCACAATGCCAGAGAGAGAGAGAGAGAGAGAGAGAGAGAGAGAGAGAGAGAGAGAGAGAGAGAGAGGAAAGAGAAGAAAATTGCCTGCCATAGAGACAGACAGGAGGTGGGGTGGGCAGTGATGGAAGGGAAATTGGGGACACTGGTGCTGGGAAATTCATGCTGATTGAGGGCATGGGTCTTAGAACACTATTTGACTGCAACCTAATCATGAACAGTTTTGTAAAGGTCTATCTCACATTGATTCAATAAAAAATATTTATAAATAATATGTGTTTATTAATATAGATTAATAAATACCTTTCTCATAATATGTTAAAAATTAATATTATACTTTCTAATGGTTTCAGGATAGAAATAAATAAAATTTATATAAAATTAATAAATGTAAGGCACTATGATAAGTGCTATGAAAATGTTCATTTTGACTTACTAATTAAATATTAAGTGTTATTGCTTGGGAACCAGCATGACAGAAATGAGCCCAAAATATTAACCAGTTTTCCCAATGTCATATAACAAGTTGGTGATAGATATAAACCTAGTTTCTTTGGACTCAAAGCCTAGGCTTCTAACCAATCCATTATAATATACAGATTATATTTTTATTAAAATAAAAGGACAGCGGTAGGGCATTTGCTTTGCACGCAGCCAACATGGCCGAGCCGAGTTCGATTCCTCCGCCCCTCTCGGAGAGCCTGGCAAGCTACCGAGAGTATTCGATATGCCAGACACAGTAACAACAAAGTCTCCAATGGAGACGTTACTGGGCCCGCTCGAGCAAATGGATGATCAAAGGGAGGGCCTTTACTTACTTACTTATTTTTTTTAAATTTTTATTAGCGAAACACCATGAGGTACAGTTGTAGATTTACAAATTTTTGTGCTTGGGTTTTGATTATACAATGATCAAATACCCATCCCTCCACCAGTGCCCATTTTCCACCACCATGGATCCCAGCATCCCTTCCACACCCATCCCCCCATCCCACCCTGCCTCTGTGGCAGGGCATTCCCCTTTGTTCTCTCTCTCCTTTTAGGTGTTGTAGTCTGCAAAAGAGGCATTGAGTGGCAATCTACTTTCAACATGTTCAGTCCACAGTCTACTTTCAACATGTTCAGTCCACAGTCTACTTTCTACTTTGTCTCCTGGGAGGATCCTCCAAAAACCCTTTATTTGGTGCTCCCTTGTCTTTCTGAGCTTCCCTTTCCCCTAGAATGCCAGGCTGGCCTCTAAGCCATGGAGTAATCCTCCTGGTACTGATCTCGACTATTCTTGGATATTAATCTCCTATTTTGTTACTTTATGTCCCCCAGATGAATGCAATCTTTTTATGTCTATCCCTCTCTTTCTGACTCATTTTGCTTAACATGATCCTTTCCATGTAGTACCACTTGTATGTAAATTTCATGACTTCATCATTTCTAACAGCTACATAGTACTCCATTGTGTAGATGTACTAAAGTTTCTTTAACCAGTCATCTGCTCTTGGGCACTCAGATTTTTTCCAGTTTCTGGCTATTGTAAAGAGTGCTGAAATGAACAAACAAGTGCAGATGTCACTTCGACTATACATTTTTGCCTCTCTGAAATATATTCCCAGGAGTGGTATTGCTGGGTCAAATGGGAGCTCAATTTCTAATTTTTTGAGAATCGTCCATACTGTTTTCCAGAAGGGCTGAACCAGTGGACATTCCCACCAACAGTGAAGGAGTGTCCCTTTCTCGCCACATCCACGCCAGCATCGGTTGCTTTTGTTCTTTTGGATGTGGGCCAGTCTCTGAGGTGTGAGATGGTATCTCATTGTGGTTTTGATCTTCATCTCCCTAATGATTAATAATGTAGAGCATTTTCTCATATGCTTTTTTGCCATTTGAAAAAATCTATTTAATTTTTGATCAAATCATAGATTTTCAATTCATTAACTGATGGACAGTGAAATATTTGTTGAATAATAGTATACTTCAAATTATTTTGGTGGAGGATTTTGGAGATATACTTAGCTTCCCCATTCAAGAACTACTTCTGGCTTTATTTTTAGGTTTGTTCTGGAGTGTTGAGAAGACCATGGCTGTTTTGGGGATCAAAATAGGGTATACAGCAAGAGCCTTAACCCCACATCTCTCCACCTCCATGTATATAAGTTTAAAAGATTATGTGCTAAACCCATATCTTGGATTCTAACCCCATTCTTTAAGAAACGCCTTGGAACCGCCCTCCCAGCTCACTGCAGAGCCACCCTCCTCTGCAGGTTCATCAAGGAGCTGGGGAGCACATCTGTGTCCTGCGCCCCGCACACAAGATCCTTTCCCCCGGGCCTTGCCCCCACCACTGGCAGCCTTAGGAGACTTTGGGGAACACCTGCAGGAGTTCTGCCAGCCCACCTCGTCAATGTGCTGCCTTCCTGGGCAGGTTCCTAGGTCAGCGTATCCCTGGGACTGGTTGGGGGTGTAGCCTCCACTTTAATGGGCGTGGCCTCCTCAAAAGTGGGCATGGACTTCTGTGTGGCAGGAGACACCTTGCACTCTCCACTCACATCCCAGCCATTATCACCTTTATTCTGTGGAAAAAGTCCTGGCTGCCTCAACCACAATATAACAATAATCCACTGGCCTATTCCTACTCCAATTCCAACAAAAGACAAGTACACAAGAAGCTGTACAAGCCCAATATAAAAGAGCAATTCTTCCAATGCTTCACTAAATGCCTGTCATAAGCCACAGAATAATTCCAGAGAGGAAGGACATATTCTAGAAGGGGAGAACGATGACCGCCATCAATCAAATTTATTCAGAATCCTTTCCCACAATAAGAGGGAACAGTGCTAGTGAACTTTAAGGTTTAACCTCTATACAACCACAACGACATGAAGAAACAGCACAAATCTCCACTGCGAGGAGAGGATGAAGAAAAGAGTCTCGAATCCTCAACAGGGATTACCCACAAATATGTTTTCTCTGATAAAGAATTCTGAGATGAAATGCTGATGATGTTCAAGGAACATCAATGGAGCAGACATCCAGAAAAAATAAAGGAAGAAATGAAAGAAACTGTGGAACGGATAATCGAGAGAACACAGGAAGAAATGAGAGCACAAATAAAAAAGCTACAAAAAGAAGTGTCACAAATAAAGGATTTGGTAGATGAAATTAAAAACTCAGTAGGTGCCCTCAGCAGCAGAAACACTATAGCCGAAGACAGGATCAGTGAGCTTGAAGATGAGCAACAGAAATCGTATAGGGAACAACTAACAATATGTAAAGACCTAAAAATAGCTCTAAGGTGATTCAAAGACCTAGGGTATGACACAAAGAAGAAAAACATTAGAATCAACAGAGTACCATAGAACAGGGAGGCAAGACCAATGAAAAAGCCACAGTCAAAGAAATCATTTCTGAAAAGTTTCCAGAGTTAAAGAATGCAGACATCCAGATGCAAGCAACCAAAGGGTGCCAGCTAAAAGAGACCCTAATGAAAACACTCCAAGATATATCAGAGTCAGAATGATGGATGCTGTGGAAGAGACACAATACTGCAAGCAGCAAGGTCAAAGAAGGAAATCACATACAAAGGAGCACCCCTTGGATTCACAGAAGACCTATCAGAGGAAACCCTCCAAGCCTAAAGACAATGGTGGGATATAGTGAGAAAAAACTCAATGAAATGAACGCCTCTCCAAGAATATCCAGATAAACTCTCACTCAAACTTGATGAAAGGATACATCATTGTATAGATAAAAAAATCGTTCAGGAACTTCATAAACTCAAAACCAAACCTAAAAGAAGAATTAAAAGGGCTCCTGGAAGATAAGAAGGAAAAAACTTATAAGCATAACCAACCCCTACAGAAAGATGGCACAAAACCCCAATAATCTCTCTCAATGTCAATGGTCTAAATGCACCAATCAAGAGACACAGAATGGCAAAATGTATTCAGAAACTGAAACCACTAATGCAAAGTCCAGCAGTTTGCAGCAGAAAAGTGAATGGACTATGCATTAAACCACAGTACCATGCTTTCCCCCCCCCGGAGGGAAGGAGTGTCGCTCCCTTCCGCCTCCCCCCCACCCCCGGGCAGCAATATGGCAGCCGCCTCAGAGCTTCTAGGAAAGCCAGGTATGAGTCGTCAGTGAGGAGGCAACTACAACCTCATGGGAAGGGGGGTGTCCTTGGCTCGTCCTTCATGCCCTACCAAGGTCATGAGTTGCCCCCCATGAGCAGGTCTCTGGCACAGCCATGGCTCCAGAGCCACAGAAACTAATCTCGTAATTATCTGGCTCTTGGCAGAAATTCCTCCAGATTTGATAAGCAAAATATCAGAAATCCAAAACCGCGTGGCCACAATAGTGGCTATCATATGGTTCTCATAACCAGCTGTAGAAAACAAATTATTTCTCAATGCCTTTTCAGCAGTTCTGATTGTTGGGTGTAAACTCTAAACAATAATGGTCCATCTTTTGTCGAAATAATAAATGTAATCAAAGTAGATAGAGAGTTAAGTAGAATTCATCTGCCTCACAGGCATTGGGAGGGATGGAAGGGGGGATATATTGGGTTCTTGGTGGTGAAAAATAAGTAGTGGTTAAGGGAAAGGTGTTTGATAATTGCATGACTGAGACTTAAACCTCAAAGTTTTGTAACCTTTCTCACATTGATTCAATAAATAGATTTTCAAAAAAAGAAAACAAAAACAAAAACAAAACAAAACAAAACAAAACTGAAACAAACATTCTGCTGTCTCTAAGAAACTCATCTGAACAGTCAGAGCAAACACAGACTCAAACTTAAAGGATGGAAAAAAAATCCTACAAGCAAACAGCTCCCTCAAAAAAGCTGGGGTAGCTATACTAGTATTTGACAACATAAATTTCAGGTTGAACAAATCAGAAGGGACAGCGAAGGCCATTTTCTACTTATCAAGGGATATGTAAAACAGGAAGAAATCACATTCTTAAATATATATGCACCTAATGAGGGACCAGCTAAATACTTAAAACAAATGCTAAAAGATTTTAAGGAGGACATTGCTAGCAACAAAATAGTAGTCAGAGACTTCAACATTGCCTTATCATTTCTGGATAGACCAACAAGAACAAAACTCAGCAAGGAAACATTGGCTATGAAGGAAAAATTAGAAGAAAGAGGCCTAATTGACCTATACAGGGCTTTACACCACAGAAAGAAAGAATACACATTCTTTTCCAGTGCACAAGGAACATTTTCCAAAATAGACCAAGTGTTAGGCTACAAAACATACCTCAAGAATCAGGAATATAGAAATTGTATCAACTATCTTTTCAAACCATGATGCACTGAAGATAGAAGCAAATCACACAAAGAGACGGAGAAACAAATCAAACAACTGGAAATTAAACAACTCAATGTTAAGCAATGAGTAGTTTAGGAAGAAAGTCAAGGACGAAATCAAAAGACACCTGGAAACAAATGAGAATGAAGACACGGCTACCAGAACTTATGGGACACAGCTAAAGCCATGATAAGAGGAAAATTTATAGCTTTGCAAGCAATCCTGAGGAAGGAAGAAAGGGCTTACATAGATAATCTGACCTCACAGCTCAAGACCTTAGAAGAAGACCAACAAAAGGACCCTAATTTGGCCGAAGGAAAGAAATAAGAAAAGTTAGAGCAGAAATTCATTTCATTTTTTCATTTCATCATCCTGTTATTCGTCGATTGCCTCGAGCAGGTCCCAGTAACGTCTCTTTCATCCTAGCCCTGAGATTATATTCAAGGCTCTTTAGGAGAATGAGACCCATCATTGTTACTGGTATTTGGCATATTTGGTACGCCACGGGGAGTTTGCCAGACTCTGCCCTGTGGGCAGGCTACAATTGATAGCCTGCAAGTTTGTCCAAAGTAGGAATGAGACAATAAGATGTCATAAAAAAAGTTTTGAAAAGATGTTGCACGGCCGCAAATGCGGCCGCGTGGTTCCGAGATCTGGATTTTATAGTCTCTGAGTCTTGGCCGCTGATGGGATTACACGGCGCCAGGGGGCCAGGTGGTGGGTGTGACCCCCCGCCTACTGGAATTTGGAGGATCTGGGTGGAAGATGCTCGACTCCGATTCGAGTAGGCTTGGAGGTCTCGGCCCCGGAACCCGCGTGGCTTTGTCCCTCTGCCAGTACCTTCATGTGTGCGGAGAGTGGTCTCAGCATGGTGGTGGCTGGTCCTGGAGGTCTTCGGCTGCCGTAGCCCTGGTCGGGGCGGGGAGGAAAGCTCAACCCGCTCCCCTCCAAGGGACTCCGGGAAGGAACACCCAGGTGCGGGGGCAGAGACTGCACTGTTCTCGTCCGGGATCTGGATTTTATAGTCTCTGAGTCTTGGCCGCTGATGGGATTACACGGCGCCAGGGGGCCAGGTGGTGGGTGTGACCCCCGCCTACTGGAATTTGGAGGATCTGGGTGGAAGATGCTCGACTCCAATTCGAGTAGGCTTGGAGGTCTCGGCCCCGGAACCCGCGTGGCTTTGTCCCTCTGCCAGTACCTTCATGTGTGCGGAGAGTGGTCTCAGCATGGTGGTGGCTGGTCCTGGAGGTCTTCGGCTGCCGGAGCCCTGGTCGGGGCGGGGAGGAAAGCTCAACCAGAGTAAGAATACCTAAGCAAAAATGATGGCTGGGGGGGGGGGGGGCTGGAGCCATAGCCCAGCGGGTAGGGCATTTGCCTTGCATGAGGCCGACGTGGGTTCGATTCCCAGCATCCCGTATGGTCCCCAAAACACTGCCAGGAGTAATTCCTGAGTGCGCGAGCCAGGAGTAACCCTTGTGCATCGCCGGGTGTGACCCAAAACGCAAAAAAAAAAAAAGATAGCTGGAGGAACCGGTCGGGATGGGAGATGTGTGCTGAAAGTAGATAAAGGACCAAACATGATACCCTCTCAGTGTCTGCATTGCAAACCCAAAAATGCCCAAAAGTAGAGAGAGATTATGGGGAATCATGTCTGCCATGGATGCAGGGGGAAGGTGGGAAAGGGGGGGATATACTGGGGGGATTGGTGGTGGGGAATGTGCACTGGAGGAGGGATGGTGTTTGATCATTGTGTGATTGTAACCCAAGCATGAAATCTTGTAACTATCTCACGGTGATTAGATAAAAATTTAATTAATTAATCAGTTAAAGAAAGAAAAGAATACCTAAACAATCACAGGAATTTGCGCTAGAAAAGCTGAATCTTCAACTGACTTTCCAGACCCAGTGTTCCATTCTTTATGACATTTATTTTGTAACATTCCCTCTTCACGATCCTTAAGGACATGGAAACCCCAAAAATAATCCAATAGGTTATTGAAACCAAGATCTGGTTCTTTGAGAAAATAAACAAGATTGAAAAACCACTAGCAAGACTCACAAAGAAAGAGAGAGAGAACCTTAATAAACTGAATCAGAAATGAAAAAGGGATATCACAACAGAAACCAATGAAATTCAAAAGATTATCAGGCTACTTTGAGAGTCTGTATGCCACGAAACAAGAGAACCTAGAAGAAATGAATAAACTCCTGGATTCCTATATTCTCCCAAGATTGAACCAAGAAGACTGGGAATACCTGAATAGACCCATTCATATCAAGGAAATTGAAACTGTAATCAAAAATCTTGCCATAAACAAAAGCCCAGACTCAGACAGAGTCATTAGTGAATTCTTCCAATCATTTTTTTAAATTAGTGAAACACCATGAGGTACAGTTATAGACTTACAAATTTTTGTGCTTGGGTTTCAGTTATACTACGATCAAGTATCCATCCCTTCACCAGCGCCCATCCTCCATCACCACGGGTCCCAGCATCCCTCCAACCCCCCATACCCCCCATCCCACCCTGCCTCTGTGGCAGGGCTTTGCCCCTTGTTCTCTCTCTCTCCTCTTTTGGGTCCTGTGTTTTGCAAGAGAGGCATTGAGAGGAAATCATTTAAAGAAGACCTTTAACCGTCAAGCTTTTCCAGGAAATTGAAAAAAAACATGAACTTACCCAAACAGCTTCTATGAGGCACATATCTCCCTAATACCAAAAGCAAAAAGAGACACCACCAACAAAGAAAACTATAGACCAATATCCCTATGAAGATCCTCAACAAATATTAGCAAATAGCACAGCGGGTAGGGCGTTTGCCTTGCTTGCATGCAGCCAACATTGCTGACCCGAGTTCAATTCCTCTGCCCTCTCAGAGACCCCGGCAAGCTACCAACAGTATCTAGCCCACACGGCAAAGGCCGCACGGCAAAGCTACCCGTGGCATATTTGATATGCCAAACACAGTAACAAGTCTCACAATGTTACTGGGCCTACTTGATCAAATCAATGAGCAATGGGAAGACAGTAACAGTGACAGAATTCAACAAATCATCAAAAAGATCATACACTATGACCAGGTGGAATTCATCCCGGTGATGCAAGGATGGTTTAACATTGAGAAATCAATCAACTTAATCCATCATATCAACAAAAGCAAAGATAAAAACCATATGATCATATCAGTAGACACAGAAAGCTTTTGACAAGATCTAGCACCCATTAATGATGAAAACTCTCACCAAAATGGGTTTTGAAGGAACTTTTCTCAAGATAGTCAAAGCCATCTATGACAATCCCATGGAAAGCATTATCTCAATGGGGAAAAATTAAGGACCTTTCCTCTAAGATCAGGGACAACACAATGATGCCCACTATCACCACTTCTGTTCAATATAGTACTGGAAGTACTTACAATAGCGATTAGGCAAGAAAAAGATGTTAAAGGAATCCAGATAGGAAGGAAGAAATCAAGCTCTCACTATTCGCAGATAATATGATACTATATCTCGAGAAACCTAAATCCTCTACCAAGAAACTCCTAGAAACAATAGACTTGTACAGTAAAGTTACAGGCTGTAAAATTAATGCCCCCCAAAACCATGGCTTTCCTATACAAAAAAAATGAGAGTGATGATAGTGACATGACAAAAACAATCCCATTCACAGTTGTGCCACAGAAAATCAAATACCTCATAATGAGCCTAACTAAAGAGGTAAAGGACCTCTACAATGAAAACTACAAAATGCTACTCCATGAAATGAAAGAGGACATGAGTAAATGGAAACATATCTCTTGCTCATGGATAAGAAGAATTAACATTTTCAAAATGAAAATACTCAGCAAAGCATTATACAGATTCAATGCAATTCCCATAAGGATACCCATGAAATTATTCAAAGAAATAGATCAAGCACTTCTGAAATTCACATAGAACAACAAACATCAACAAATAGCTAAAACAATTCTTGGGAAAAAGACATGGGAGGCATTACCCTCTCCAAACTCAAATTCTATTAGAAAGCCATAATAATTAAAATAGCACGCACTGGAACAAAGGCCAGGTCACAGACCAATAGAACAGGGTGGAATATGCCTATACACAACCCGAAATGTATGATTACCCAATCTTTGATAAGGGAACAAGAAATGTGAAGTGGAGCAAGAAAAGCCTCTTCAACAAATGATACTGGCATAACTGGAAAACCAGATGCAAAGATAGCCTTAGACCTCGACCTAACACCATGAACTAATCACTTGATCACTTGATCACTTGACATCCCATTGCTCATTGATTTGCTCGAGCTCGTGCCAGTAACGTCTCTATTCATCCCTGTCCCGTGCTAATGTAGCCCAATGGCATCTGCTTGTTCTAGGAACATAAAGAGCCTCAAACCAATCATTCAGGGTCTTGACGAAGAAGTCTGAACATCTCAGATGTAGGGGGGCAGTCACGTGATCTTTTAACGTCCTGTGAAATGGCTCAAGTCCAGTGGTCATCTCCAAATCTCACTATGAGTCCGCCCCATCTGATTTTCGATGCCTTGGAAAATGAGACAGCATCCCTGATGCTTGACCGTTGATGAAGGTCGGAGCTCCGGATTCTTTCTCTCATTTGAGTGAAGCGTGATACTCCAAGCATAGCTCTTTGGATTACTTGTGGGAGACCCGAATAGCATTCTCATCCTGTTTTTATTGGGCCCAGGTTTATGAGGTTTATGTAAATGCAGGAAATACAGTGGAACCAGACAAGTGCCCAGAGCCAGAGGTTCTTTGTCCTCTTAGCTATTTCTTCAACACTCTGAAGGCGTTCCAAGCCGCTCTCTTCACCCTGTACAACTGAGGTTCCAGGTCATTTGTCATGTTGACTTCGCGACCTAGGGACACATAACTATTACATTCAGAGATGTTTGTTCCATTGAGAGCTAATGGCACATCAGGAAAGAGACTGTTTTTCATAAACATTGTCTTTGTGAGATTCAGCTGTAGTCCAACCTTTCCACACTCATAGTCGAAGTCGGCCAGCTTTTGTGCTGCTTGGCTGATGTTTGGTGTTATTAGAATGATGATATCAGCAAAGTGAAGGTGGTGTAGTTGCCGAACGTCTATCTTCACTCCCATTGCTTCCTATTCCAGTCATCGCATGACATTATCGAGGGTGGCAATGAAGAGTTTTGGTGAAATGGCATCACCCTGCCGAACCCCTCTTTTGACATGAATGATCACTTCTTTGTAGAATGGTGAGATCCTGGTAGTAAATCCATAATAGAGCTCACAGAGGATTCTGATGTATTGGGTTTGAATGCCCTATTTGGCTAGGGCTTTGATGACTGCTCCTGTCTCAACAGAATCAAATGCCTTCTTTAAATCAATGGTCGTTAAACAGAGTGGCATCTTGAAATTTAGAGAAACCTCAATGAGCTTGGTTAGTGTGTGGATATGGTTGATTGTGCTGAATCCTTTTCGGAAACCAGCTTACTTGCATGGTTGTCCTTCATCTAGTGTTCTGCCATGCACAAAAGTCAGATCAAAATGTATTAAATATCTCAACATCAGGCCAAAAGCCATAAGGTACATTGAAGACAAGGTCGGAAAAACCCTCCACAATATTGAGACTGACGGTTTCTTCAAAGATGACATTCTACCAATCAACCAAGTGGAAACAGAGATAAACAAATGGGACTATCTTAAATTAAGAACCTTCTGCACCTCAAAAGATACAGTGACCAGAATACAAAGACAACCTACAGAATGGGAAAGGATATTCACCCAATACCCATCCAATAAGGGGTTGATAAGAAGAACATAGAGAGCACTGGTTGAACTACACAAGAAAAAAATCCAAACCCATCAAAAAATAGGGTGACAATAGGAAAAGAAACTCTCTTAAAGAAGAAATCCAATTGGCTGAAAGAAATGAATAAATGCTCTACATCCCTAATCATCAGGGAGATGCAGATCAAAACAACAATGAGATATCATCTCACACCACAAAGACTGGCCCATATCAAAAAGAACAAAAGCAACCAGTGTTGGCACGGATGTGGCTAGAAAGGGACTCTCCTTCATTGCTGGGTGGAATGCCGACTGGTTCAGCCCTTTTGGAAAACAGTATGGACGATTTTCAAACATTAGAAATTGAGCTCCCATTTGACCCAGCAATACCACTCCTGGGAAATCCAAACTGAAATCCCAGAGAATCAAAAAAGTGCATTCGAAATGACATCTGTACTTGTATGTTCATTGCTGCACTGTTCACAATAGCCAAAATCTGGAAAAAAAAAAACCTGAGTGCCCAAGAACAGATGACTGGCTAAAGAAACGTTGGTACATCTACACAATGGAGTACTCTGTAGCTGTTAGAAAAGATGAAGTCATGAAATTTACATACAAGAGGTACTACATGGAAAGTATCATGCTAACGAAATGATTTAGAAAGAGAGGGACAGACATAGAAAGATTGCATTCATCTGGGAAATGTAAAGTAACAAAATAGGAGATTAGCACCCAAATATAGCCGAGATAAGTACCAGGAGGTTCACTCTATGGCTTGAAGGCCAGCCACAAATGCTAGGGGAAAAGGCAGCTCAGATAGAGAAGGGGACACCAAGTAAATCGTGTTAGGAGGATCCTCCCAGCATGGGAGATGCATTCTGCAATTAGACTATAGACCGAACATGATTGTCACTCAATGCCTCTTTTGCAAACTACAACACCCAAAAGGAGTGAGAGAACAAAAGGTAATGCCCTGCCACAGAGGCAGGGTGGTATGTGGTGGGGGGTGGGGGTGGGAGGGATACTGGGATCACTGGTGGTGGAGAATGGGTACTCAATCATTGTATAACTGAAATCCAAGCACAAAAATTTCTAAGTCTACAACTGTACCTCATGGTTTTCCACTAATAAAAATTTTAAAATAAATTTAAAATAATTTAACATTTTGTAATTCCATAAAGTAATGAAATAGTCACACACACAAAAGCATCGGAGAGGGGTATTTCAGGAGGATATAACAATCAGCTTAAAAGGGTACCAAGGTCAAATTGGTATCAATTTAAGCAACTACTGTATCTCAGGAAAAAATTAAAATTTATAAGTCCTTCATTGCATCAATAATCATCCTTTGTAAAAATTCTAAATAATAAATGTAGCTGTGCTGGAGCGATAGCACAACAGGTACAGCATTTGCCTTGCATGTGGCCAACGTGGCAAACCCAGATTCGATTCCTCCACCCCTCTCGGAGAGCCAGGTAAGCTACCAAGAGTATCTCGCCCGGCCAGCAAAGTGTGGCAAGCTACCCGTGATGTATTTGACATGCCAGACACAGTAACAAGTGTTACAATGGAGACATTACTGAGCCCACTCTAGCAAATCGAAGAACAACGGGTGGACAGTGACAGTGATATATGTAGCTATTCTTTCTCTAGTAAAATAGTTTAATCTCATACATTCTTAAAGGTATTCTCAGTGACTCATTTCGAAAAACATATATTTAAAAGAAAAAAATAGTGATTTCTCAGTGAAATAAAGCTAACCATATATTAAAAGAGATCCAGTTTAATGGCTCAATGAAACACTATGTTTATGTTACACACTTCTTGACATGACATGACAAGAAAGGTACTATGAGGGTATATGTAGAAAAACTATATAATCCCTGACCGGGTCTTTAAAGTGATAAAACCATGAAAATTAAAAGACTGTGACATTGTCACAGATGAGAGGAGACAAAGAAGAAGTAACTAAATGGATGTAGTATGCTGAATTTCATTCTAAAACCAAAAACAAAGCTAAATAAATAACAATAGAAACAAAGTCTTCCAAAAAATCTAAAGAAAATAAGTAGTTTAGGTTTTTGTTGTTTTTTTTTAATAGGAAGAAAAGATTGCTTTTATTTTTGAATTTTTAGAAGTGGTTTTCAGAAAAAAACAAACAAAGAACAAAACATCAACAGCATATTGAATAATTGGAATTATTCATTGAATAGGAAGAAAGTCTGACTGTGTCTTATTCTGAAAGCAGGAATCACTTTGCAAATGTCCCTTACTGATGCAACCGGCTTTTGAATACCTTTTCTAAGTTTGATGAACTTCATCTCATAAAAGTGTCACAAATGATGGGGAGCCAGTATAAAGGGTCAAACTCTCGCATGCTCACACATGCAAGGCAAGTACTCTATGGCTAAGCTGCATTCCTGGTCCTAACACATGATGGAGTTTTCTATTTTGGAGGGGGAAAAGGGGTACCAAACCCAGCAATACTGGAGACTCCTCTGGCTCAAGGAGGCAGGCCCCTCATGACATGCTTTCACATTAAGACTATCCTTGAGGACTGGGGCAGATCTTGAAACTCTGCAATTATAAAACAACAAGCTCAACACTATTGTAAATTATGATACTTCAATTAAAAAAAAAAGACTATCCTGAGAGTAGCTACTTGTGATATGCAGAACACATTACTGGCTTTAAAAATAAAAAAGAGAAGCTGTGCATTTGCATTCTTTAAATATGAAAAGCTACAATCATCTTCCTCTATGAAAACAATCAGAAAGCTATTTGCAGGTACAATTATTTCATTGTACTTCATACAATTTTTTTGGGGGGGGAGCGGGGGTACACCCAGTGATGCTCACAGGCTACTTCTGGATTTGTGATCAGGGTCGCTCTCTAACACTCTGGGGCCGTGTAGTTCCAGACTCCCCAGGCCTGCTCTGCACGGAGTCGCACCTCCAGCCCTCCTCAGAATCTGGGGCTGCAGAAACAAACCAATCTTGCCTCGCACAGTGCTCATTGTCTAAAACAAAAAGCCTTCTCCATTACTATGAAATGCAATCAAACGAAAATCACGAGTGTCCAAGCACATGAAATAAGTCATTACTGAACTGATCATTTTTGTGAGAGGAAGATCTGATCACAATGAAAGAAACATGTAAAATGGAAATGGTGGGTGAGCGAGACTGCTCAGTGGTCTCGGGGGCCCTCAGCGAAGGGTGACCAGCTCCTCTGAGGATGTGGGGTGAATAGCCACAGTGTTGTCGAAGTTGGCTTTCCTTGCGCCCATTTTCAGGACCACAGCAAAGCCCTGCAGCATCTCATCACAGCCGATCCCCTGCATGTGGATCCCAATCTCCTTTTCCTCTTTGAAGGCACAGACCATTTTCATCACACATTTTGTTTTCCTTCTGGTAACAGCATGGTACATTGGGGTAAAGGTGTTTGAATAGGTCTTCACATTTTCTCATCCAAACTTATCAACAGCCTCCTCTTCAGTGAGCCCCACTGTCCCGATGGGTGGGTGGCTGAAGACCACGGTGGGAGTGTTGTCTTGGTCCAACTTGGAATCCTTTTTGCATTCAAACAGTCGATGGGCAAGTTTCGGGCCAGCAACAGGGCAACTGGAGTAAGAAGGGTTTTTCCACACACATCCCTGACTGCGTAGACGCCTTTGATGCTAGTGTTCTGGAACTCATCTACTATGATATGACCTTTATCATCAATCTGAACCCCCACTTTTTCTAAATTCAGGCTCCTGGAATTCGGGTCGGGCCCAGTGGCCCAGAGCAGGCAAGTCCACGTCGGAGATTGTGCACTCAGAAGGGTTCTGGCCAGGTTCTGAAGTTACTGTACAGAGATCCAGGCCCAAGGAAGTCTTCTTAACTTCTTTGACCTGCGAGAACTTCAGGACCTCCATGCCAGCGTTCTCCAGCTCTTCGGTGCAGTTTGAACTGATCAATGAATCAAAAGTTCTCAGCACCTTATCGTGCCTGTATCATTAGCGATGTCTTAGAACCCAGGGCTGAGAGGATCCCAGCGATCTCCGCAGCAATGTAACCTGCACCTACAATGACCCTGCAGCTCTGCAACTCTTCCAGCTGGAAAAATCCATCACTGGTGATCCCCCAGGCTGGCCCCCGGGATCTGGCTCTCCTGCGGGCGTGAGGACACCCTGCCTGTGGCGATCAGGATGTGTGGGGCCCTGTACTTGATTCTGTTGACCTCGATCATTGGCCTGGAATCATTGGTGAAGGCTGCGTGGCCATGAATGGTATCTCTATGGGATTTGGTGAGGTTGTTTTGGTAGATGCTGCCCAGGCGGTTCACTAGGCGTCTTGCTTTTCCTTTACCACATGCCAATTGAACTGACTCTCACAGTTCTGAAAGCCGTAATCGATGTGATTGTGTATGAATTCAGAGTGGACAGCTGTATTACACATTACCTTTTGGGGCACACAGCCAACATTCACGCAGGTGCCGCCCACCTTGTGGCTCTTCATCAAGGAGGCCCTGGTGCCCAGCTTGGCCGTTGGCGGTGCACTGATCAACCCGCCAGAGCCGCCGCCTATGGATCACCTGTAAAATCTTATCTCACAGAAGGTTGTGTGTTCACGGGCTCACTGGATGGCACTGTCTCACTGCCTGCGTTTGGTGCTCTTGAGCCGCTGTGTGTGGCCTGGATTCCAACGGCTGTTGGCCAAGGGCAGACGGAAGAAAAAACGGGGGCCAGGCCGGTCTATATCAATAGTAGTTTATTCCAATCCTCTTCACTCCTGTCTTTCTAGGCCTCCTTCTCTCCTGGGCCCCAATCTTGGAACCTCTCTCCTTCTGGCTCTGACTCTGGATCTCTGGAGCCCGAGCTCTCTCGCTTCTGACTCCCCTCACCGAGCTTACATCTTAGTTTATATAGCAGTCACGTAAGGCGGTGACATAAAGGTGGGTTGAATACTGACGAATCAACAAAGAGAGGTAAGACCACTCCTCCAAGAGATTAACTCAAGGATAAAATCTCATCTACAGAGATTACTTCAGATTACTAGGAGATCCGCTCAAGGGTGGAATCCCAACAAGGGGTGTTCTTCCCTCAGTTAGTAATCTACTTAAATAGTTGTAATAAATCTACTTCTAATATTTCTAGCAATGTCATTCTGTATGAGCACAGTAAGAAATATAAATTTAGTCTGGTTCTTCCTGAGAACATCTCACTATACATTTCGCAGTCCTCAGGCCAGGTTAATCTTCCTAGCTCCAGCAGGGTCCTAGTCTCGTCGTTACTTTTGGATCATGACAGCATTTGCCCTCAACTTATAGTTGAGTATCCTGGCTCTTTGGCCTGGCCCATTTCGATGCCAGGGTAGCTCACTGCTTGCCCTGGGTCAGTTCCTCGTCAGGACCCTGCTTTTGGGGTGCTAGGAACTAAGGGCAACTGAGTCAAGAAATGAGATGCCCAGGAGTAAATATTATTCGGAGTCAATCAACTCCCAAGTTACAAAGCATAATATTAACTGGCTTCTTGTGTCCACACAGAAAGGACATTGCTTACAAGTTCAGTGTCCTTAGATGGGTGTGATCTGACAAACCTAAACTACCTGAGGAAGGACAAAAGAGTGTTATCCTACAATCACTGGGTAAGTTGTATGCAGTGAGGGCCGCTCGAGGCTCAGGCCGGCTGGCCATGGCGCAGGCGGTTTGTTGTGTTTTTTAATTGTTGTTTTGGTTTTGGACGACACGCCCAAGCTCATGGTTTATGCCTGGCTGTGTCATATGGGATTCTTGGGCTTGAACCCTAGTTGACTGCATGCAAGGCAAGTGCCATAAGCATTGAACTATCTCTCCAAGGTAAGGTAATTTTTTAGTATTAAAAACAAATCATAATTATCTAAGGTTTTAGTTATTAAGGGGAATTGAGAAAATGTTTATAAGAATCCTATCTAATTCTTTGCAAAACTCCTGCAATAATACCCCAAAGTTCATCAAAATAATCATATAGAGTAATTTGTTTATTCATTTAGCACACTCCCCAATAAAAGAACGTGCACAAACACAGGGCTGGAGCGATAGCACAGCGGTAGGGCGTTTGCCTTGCATGCAGCCAACATGGCCAACCCAAGTTCGATTCCTCCGCCCCTCTCAGAGATCCCTGCAAGCTACCGAGAGTATCCCCCCCCCCCCATGCAGAGCCTGGCAAGCTACCCGTGATGTATTCGTATATGCCAAACACAGTAACAACAATGTCTCCAATGGAGACGTTACTGGGCCCACTCCAGCAAATCGATGAACAACGGGAGGACAGTGACAGTGACAGCACAAACACAGTAGACTAAAAGGAAAATGGACTAGAAGGAACTATATCAACAAATATTGTGTGGTTTTCTCTGGGTTGTAGGTTTATGAATTGCATTTTTTCTGCATAATATTTGCCTATATTTCTAACTTTCTTATAAAGATGTTCTACTTCCATAATTAAAATTTGGTTTGAAAAAAGGAAAAGGAACGTAGTATAAACACAGCTTATGAACTACATTTGTTAAGGTTCTAAGAATGTTAATTGATGCAAAACAGAATGTTAACTAATTTTTTCTAGTAGTTAAGAACAAGTACAGTGGGAGCCAAGACATTGGTTGGGTAAAGCATCTGGAGGGTGTAGAATTGCTTCCTGTGTTCTAATGCTTTATGATTTATGAAAAATAAATCTCAATACAAGCCTTTTCCTAATAAAAATCAAGTAACTTTGAAAATGTTGTTTGACATCAGTTTTTTTTCAAGACCAAACTAAAACACCAGCTACAGAGTAGAACTAGAAAGAAATGTGCAAAGAGGAATACAAATATATTATTATCATTAACAATATTAGTAGTAATAGGAATATGGTGGTAATAGCACTTATTATACTTAACATTTTCTGGCATTATCCTTTAGTATGATCTAACCCAAAACTTTGTACACTGTTGGGTTCTTTGAAGGCATGGTTCTATCTTAGCCACTCTTGAATGCTCCCAAGTTTCCAACATAAAACCTTTCTATCATTTACAAAATGTTCAAAAATACTAATATTATTGAATTATGAAAATTTTCATAAATGTTTAGAATTTTTTCATGCTTCTTGAAAAATAACCATATCTAAAAGAGTAACATCATATTCCAACAGAGTATATTTTGGGAGAGCTAGTTGACTGGTATCTCTTATTGGTATCATAAAATAGAAATGCAAAGAATTTATCAATGTGCAGTGAAATATTTGTGGAAAAAAAGAATAGAATATGTAAGATTTTTATAAAAATAGCAGTACTGATCAAATCACTTTTTATTATTTCAGCTGAAAACAACTAGGACTTCTCACAGAAATAAAAAGGATGGACAAAAATAATCAACATTAATTTTGCTTATTCTAGTGGTCAGACATATTCTGAATCCTTTTGTTTTATTTTGATTAAATTTTTATATGCTTGAATGAGGCAAGAATTATCACCTATCTTTTAGATGAAGAAATGAGCTAGATAGGTGCTTTATTCTGGTAAAAAAAATTCTTTAGAGGATAATAAAATATGAGAACTTTCAAATTGAGTTAAAATCAATACAAAACAAAGTTTTTAAGTCACCTTTTAACTTTTATAAAAATTCTACTAAAACTAGGTGTTATTACAACTGTGGCTACTTTTAATTGTCAATCTGTATTCATCCTGTTGATTGTCTTTCTGTCTCTTAGGAATTCTAGGCTCTTTTCTACATGGCAAACATACTGCTATAATGAAAATTTGTTGAGTGCTGTGTTTTGACAAGTACAGCAATTGACCACTTTCATGCATTTTCTATGATTAGGTAATTAATTCCCATTGCTCTATCTCTTTGTGTCTTGTAGAAGATGAAGAATAAAGAAAAATAAGGGAAATACATGACTGCTTTAACCGTTAAACAGAAACACCTCATTGGGATATTGTTTCTTATATATGCCTAGTGATAGTTTCTGCTTAAGATCTCACATTGGAAATTAAATTCTGAATACCTTTTAATAATGTATTTACTTGGCTTTGGCAGAGAGAGAGAGAGACAGAGAGAGAGAGAGAGACAGAGGAAGAGGAAGAGGGAGTGAGAGACAGGGAGAGAAAGAGTGAGATGGAAAGAGAATTAACAAAAGCAATGGAAGGAATATCTTCTTATCACTTATCACTTAACTTCCCGTTAGTCGTCGATTTGCTCGAGCGGGCGCCAGTAACGTCTCCATTTGTCCCTGTCGCGTGCTAGTGTAGCCCAATGGCATCTGTTCACTCCGGGAACATGAAGGGCCTCAAACCGAACGTTCATGATCTTGACGAAGAAGTCTGACCATCTGGTAGGTGGGCGGCCACGCGGTCTCTTGACATCCCGTGGAATCCAATCAGTAACAGCTCTAGTCCAACAGTCGTCTTTAAATCTCATTACGTGACCAGCCCATCTGATTTTCAACACCTTGGCAAATGAGACAGCGTCCCTGATCCTTGATCGTCGACGGATGTCAGAACTCCGGATTCGTTCTCTCATTTGAGTGAAACGTGATATTCCAAGCATAGCTCTTTCTATTCTTCTTTGGGAGACCTGAATGGCGTTCTCATCTTGTTTGCGTAGGGCCCAGGTCTCTGAGGCATACGTTAATGCAGGAAGAACAGTGGAATCAAAGAATTGTGCCCGGAGCCGGAGGTTCTTCGTCCTCTTAGCTATTTCTTCGACGTTCTTGAAGGCGTTCCAAGCAGCTCTCTTCCTCCTGCGCAGCTCGGGTGCCAGGTCATTTGTCATGTTGACCTCTCGACCTAGGTACACATAGCTGTTGCATTCGGAGATGGTCGTTCCATTGAGAGCGAATGGGGCGTCAGGAACAAGGCTGTTTCTCATAAACATTGTCTTCGTAAGATTCAGCTGTAGTCCTACCTTTCCACACTCACGGTCAAAGTCGGCCAGCATTTGTGCCGCTTGGCTGATGTTTGGTGTTATTAAAACAATATCATCAGCAAAGCGGAGGTGGTGTAATTGCCGACCATCTATCTTCACTCCCATTCCTTCCCATTCCAGTCGTCGCATGATGTTCTCGAGGGTGGAACTGAAGAGTTTCGGTGAAATGGTATCACCCTGCCACACCCCTCTCTTGACATCAACGATCACTTCTTTGTAGAATGGTGAGATCCTGGTAGTGAATCCGCAATACAGCTCACGGAGGATCCTGATGTATTGGGCTTGAATGCCCTGATTGGCTAGGGCTTCAATGACCGCTTCCGTCTCAACAGAATCAAAGGCCTTCTTTAAATCAATGAACGTTAAGCAGAGCGGCATCTTGAACTCCTGAGAAACCTCAATGAGCTTGGTTATTGTGTGGATATGGTCGATGGTGCTGAATCCTTTGCGGAGCTAATTCGCCAGCGTGGTTTGGCGCATGCCTCAGGCAACCGCAAGCTAACGTCCGAGCTTGCAAAGCAGTGCAGAGATGCGATCAAGGAAGACCTCAAAGAGAGAAGAGCAGAAGTACTGGTAGATGCGGCAGAAGCCGGGAAAAGTATTCGTAAGGCCCGCCTGTCCTTCGCCAACTATAAGACCAAGATGACTGCCCTCCGACGTCCTGATGGATCCATCACATCCTCCAGAACGGCAATGGAGAAGATTATCCATGACTTCTACTCAAATCTCTTCGATAGCCATGTCCACTTGCCAACATACCAAATTCCACAGGATGGGTATGTTGTTCCCAACGAATATCTTCTGATTTTTAAATTTTTGTTATTTTGTATCTGCACAAAGGAAGCTACACAAAATTGTCTTGCCTTTGTCTAGGACACTCATCTGCAAATTTACTTCCATGTTTCTAAATAAACTGAAAGTAACAATCATATTACAGGGAAACCCCTTATACTCCTTTTATTCTTCCTTTGTTTCATAAATAAAAATTCAGTTTCAATCCCTTAAGTGTATGCTTGAATATATTTTTCTTTATAAAGGAATCTCATTGTCTTAATATATAATTTAGTCAACTTTAGGTATTAGAATTCCATACATTAAAGGCAAAATGACCCAAACTCACAGGTAGTTTGTAATTATTTGATGAAGATACATGTTAAGCTTTTCACAATCAAATCAGTCTGCTATGTTCAGGGTTTTCTTTGTGGAACAATTCTTCTGAAGCACCATCAGGAAAAGAACATTGCCAAATCTTTTATGAAATGACTCATCTTAATTAAATCTGCCGAACAAATTTCTACTTTCACAGTCACATAAACATGAGAATACTATAATGTCCAGTTGAAAACCAGAAAAAAAAATGAAACAGAAGGCTGGGTGGTGATCTGCACATTTGAAGAGGATTCTAGAAAGAACAAAATGATATGGTCATTTGATCAAAGTAAATCAGACATCTAAATATCTGATTCCATTTCAAGTCATATCTGAGTCAGATAAAGTGTTTTCCACACTGGATGCTAAGAGGGACACATGACAAAATGGCAGCAGATCTTTCTCCAAATGTTTTATTTACCTCAAGCAATTAGCCAAAGGTGGAAGACAAAGTTTTCAGTTTGTTTGACAATGGTAATCTCCTATATATATGTATATAATTTTTACCACTTAGTTTTTTTGTTTTGCCTTGCTTTGTTTTAGTTCTTCCCTGAAGGGTGGGAAGAGTAAAGAACACTCCCTGTGGTGTTCAGGGGACCATATTTCAGCTATGTTAAAGGCACATAATTTTACTGCTATTCTATCTCTCTGGTCTATTTACTACTTATTTTTGGGGCGGGGGCTTATTATTTTTTACTGTCAGAGTTCTAAACTATTGTTTATTTTTATTCTCTTTATTTCAGTGTCTTGGGTATCTTAGTCCAATATTCTAAGAAGAACTAAAATGAAACAAGAGACTGTAACACTTTCTTTTTGACTTGTAGGTTCTGTGTTCTATTCGAATATTTTGCTTAAAACTCATTGTGATGTACCTCAGTTAATGGTTTTGAAGAGATGTTTTTTGCAGTCAGTTTTCCAGTTAGTCTATCTAGTTAACTATAAGGCACTAATGCTTTGCATTTAATATAGAAATAGAACTTTTTATTAAAACAACAAACCATTTACCTAGACTCCTAAATATTTATCTCTAAAAGATTATATAGAGAGATGCAGATTCTGAAGAAAATGAATAGCTGAAACAATTAAATACCTTTATCATTAGCTGTAATGATACTCTTATTAGGTTCTGAAGAAAATTTCCCTTTAAAACACCAATTTCTCTTAATGTCAGTGCAAAAAATAAACCCATTTCTTGGATCATTGCTAAGTACACAGGGGAAAGCTTCCTTTTTTCTTCATCTTGCTTGGTTCTGTTTCCTAAATAAGAAGTGTAAAACATCTACTTGCTTCTCCAGTATTCTCAGTCACACATTTACCTAGGATTTATTTCAAATCGTAGAAGAAAACAGTCTTTGTTACAAGGGTTTTCTTTTTTCTTTTTTGTTTTTTTATCATTACCTTTAAGTTTCTGTTAAATGTGCCTTACTTCTTCTTGATAATACCAAATTTATTTCAAAACTTCAAGAAATCTGTAAGAAAAAAATCACATTTGGATTTTTAATACCAGATTTATGCAATTTTATGTTTTGAAATTTATTAGCAATTAATTACTAGAAGATTCTAGAACGTATAGTAGGTATAGTTAGAATGCTGATTCAGCAGATATTTTGCTCATAAAGTAAAATCATCTCTCTTACTGGATGATGATCCCATCATTTATCAAAGCTTTTTACATCTAGTTTGTAACAAACAATATTTTTGTTTCAAAGCAAAATCCAAGAAACTATCACAAAGAGAAACAGTTATTAACACACCAACTATGTACTGAATGATTAATAAAGAGCAAAAGAAGCCTCATGAAAATGGCAAATTTTCCCCTTCAGTGACCAGCTTAGGTCTTTAATTATAAATTATATTTTGTATAAAATAACTACAGAAAATTTTAACCTTTTATGAAAGTTCTTTGCCCCCCTACCCTCTGCCCGCCCCCTCCCCAGACACGAACAAAAGGACATAGTGGACAATGCAGATGGTTACTTCTTCAACGGTGACTTCTGCACTTTCTGGCCAACTGAATACAAATTTCATTAGAAAATCATGCAGAGATTTCTTACCATGAAAGTCAGGCAAGATGAGGGATAAAATGAAAGAAAAGGGGACAACTAAGGGGAGGTTCTCCCAAAAATTAGAGAGGCAGTAGAGATTCCTTCTGCTCTGTAACTCCGAATTAATCACATAATCCCAGGTGCTTGAAATTACTACTTTGTATTTGAAATGAGGTTGTAAATATCAGAAACATTATAAAAAAAAATCCTGTCTGACTATATTCAACTTTGGAACCAATTCTGCAACTGACTCTCTTCCTTTCCCCTACTATGGGCAAAAACAATTGACTATCAGGGTAAAGTGTTTAAAGACATACAATATTTTCCTAAAATAAATTAATGATTATCTGCTTTTATTGGAATAATGATATTATTGCTTTGATAAAATTGATATCCTAGATTGTTAAAATTTGATCATTGAAATGGATAAAAATTCACTCAAAATAGTCCACTGTACAGTAATAATTATTAAATTGATAAACACCATTTACATGTACATATTAATGTTTAATAAAATTGCTCCACTTATTTTTTCTGAAGTTTTTTAAAAATATAATGAATTGTAGCTAAAAGAATTCCAAACTTTTAAAAGTATATTTTACCTCGAGATATGCTTTCTTATCATATCAAGTCGAAAAAACAAATATTTTTTAATTGTGTATTTGCAGTATTCCTTTTTTTAATAATTTAGTGTGTCTCAATGGTGCAGTATTCCTTTTTCTAATAATTGAGTGTGTCTCAATAGTGCTCAACTTCCACTGGGAAGCCAGATATACCTTCAATGAGTTGTTCTTAGATGAGCCTTTAGCTATAGGAAAATTTGCTTGGTTTCATTCTCCAGGGCCCTTGGGAACTCTGTCCATGATTAATCCTTTTCAAACAATTTTTTCCCCTTACATTCTCCAGAAATTATTTCTCTTTCCGTAAACAACAACTATGACTATTAGAAAAGTTATTCTCATACGATTTTTAATAGATGTTGAGAAATCATTTTAGAAGTATCCAAAATGATTTCTACTTTTGTATTTTATTCTACCTTTGTTCTTATCAGGGATAACTGTTTTTTAAATTTTAACTTTCTCATTCTAATAATGACAAAAAATATCATTTCCAAAAGTATCATTGACAATGATGCTTGATGTTTCTTTAACTATTAATGGTGTTGCATGTCTCCTGACTATCAACTATCATATTGATTTTCTTTTTAGTTAGTTGTCTGTATATATGATTTGACCGTTTTCTGAGTTGATACCTTCTCTTTTATGCATTTATCTGTAATAAGATCTTATAAACAATAGAAGATTATATGTTAAATCATATTTCAAATATTTTTCCTGATATTTGTATAGAGTTTATTCTTTATGGTACAATTCCCTCACTCGAACTTTAATTTCTGCATGACTATTTCTACCTATTTTATTACTTTGCTACATTGGTTTCCATCTTGGTTAAAATGATTTTCTAATTTCTACATATCTCCTTCCCTTTGCATATTTCTTTCTATTTAAGTTGTAATAATCTGGAATTAATATTTCTCCATCAGTGTACAACTCCCCTAATTTACTGCTGGTGACTAGCTAATTGTTCCAAGATCTTTAATTAAATAAATTATATTTACTCTGATTAATTTATTACTACTTTTGTCAAATAATGGATCTAATGCTATAATACATTTTTAAACTACTAATTTTGTTCCATTGATCTTAGTTCCTATGATGATACTATTGAATTATGAATAGTTATAATAATTTTAAATATTGATAGAATATGGGCTGGAGCAATTTGCCTTGCACGCAGCCAACATGGCCGATTCGATTCCTCCATCCCTCTTGGAGAGCCTGGCAAGCTACCGAGAGTATCTCACCCCCACGGCAGAGCCTGGTAAGCTCCCCATGACATATTCGATATGCCAAACACAGTTACAACAATGTCTCCAATGGAGACGTTACTGGGCCCGCTCGAGCAAATCGATGAACAACGGGAGGACAGTGACAGCGACAGATGTCTTCTTTCATTGTTTACTATTTCCTATAATTTGACCATAAATTTAAAATTCATTCTCTCATACATCAGAATGAATTAAAATTAAACTCAACTTCCTTTTGATCCTGAGAGCATAAAAACTGAAATAAAGGTGGGAGAGAACATTAAGAGATATTGAATGAATGAAATCTATGACTTTGTAAGGACTTCTGTCATCTTTGAAACCATAGATTGAGGCAGGATGAGACAGATTCTTTTTTTAATTAATTAATTAATTTATTTTTGGGGTTTTTGTTTTTATTTTTTTATTTATTTATCTTTTTAAAATTTATTTATTTATTGAATCACTGTGGGAAAAATTACAAAGCTTTCAGGTTTAAGTTTCGGTTTTGCAAATATCAAACATATTTTCCTTTACCAATACTTATTTTTCACCACGAAGAACCCCAATAACCCCCCCCAACCCTCCCAATACCTGTGAGGCAGAAGAATTCTAGTTAACACTCTATCTACTTCGACTAGATTCCTTGTTTCGATAAGAGATTCACCATTATTTTTTAGAATTTACACCCCCAAATCAGACATGCTGAAAAGGCATTGTGAAATAATTTGTCTTCTACAGCTGGTCATGAGAATCAACCAATGTCGCGCGGCCGTAAAAGCGGTCGCGCGATTTTGGATTTATGGTATTTTACTTATTAACCCTTATAAGATTGGTTTCTGTGCTCTGGAGCCATGACCCAGCCGGAGATCCGCTCGTGAGGGGCAACTCGTGACCTCGGTAGGGAGTGAAGGATGAGCCGGAAACGTCCCCCTTCCCATGAGGTTTCAGTCGCCCCATCACGACTAGCTCATACCTGGCTTTCCACAAAGCTCCCAATCGGCTGCCATCTTTATTTCCAGAGGGAAAAAGGTGGAAGGGACCAAGAGACAGATTCTTATCTTTTTTTCCATATTACAGAATTAGTGAGTTACGTAAATCATTGATGATCTTTTAAAATTTTTATACATAGTACCCTGAAATGTCTTTATCATATTCTGGCAGAAACTCAGTCATGTGCCACTGATCTTTATAAAATCTTCCCTGTATTAAAATATTTGATTCTAGGTAGACAGGATTATTTTCCCCATTTTAGACTATCATACGAGCGTTTGTTTTCCCAGGGAAATGTAGCTTGAAAATCGTTAAGCTGAGCTGTAAACCCAGGGATCCTGGTTCCATAAATTATATGCTATCACTCTTTATTCAGTGTCTTTTACCTTTGATCACTTGATCACTTGACTTCATTCATCATCAATTTGCTTGAGTAGGCGCAACTAATATCTCCATTTGTCCCTGTGCTAGTGTAGCACAAAGACGTTTATTCCAGGAACATGAAGAACCTCAAACCAATCGTTCAGGGTCTTGAGGAAGAAGTCTGACCATCTTGTAGGTGGGTGGCCACGTGATCTTTTGACATCCCGTGGAATCCAGTTGGTAACGGCTCTAGTCCAGTGGTCATCTCCAAATCTCATTACGTGTCCAGCCCATCTGATTTTCGACACCTTGGCAAATGAGACAGCATCCTTGATTCTTGACCATCAACAGAGGTCAGAACTCCAAATTCTTTTTCTCATTTAAGTGAAACGTGATACTCCAAGCATAACCCTTTCGATTCCTTTTTGCAAGACCCGAATAGCGTTCTCATCCTATTTGCATAGGGCCCAGGTCTCTGTTATTAGAACGATGTCATCAGCAAAGCAGTGGTGGTGTAGTTGCTGACCATCTTCACTCCCATGCTTTCCCATTCCAGTCGTCGCATGATGTTCTCGAGGGTGGCACTGAAGAGTTTTGGTGAAATGGTATCACCCTGCCGAACTCCTCTCTTGATATGGATGATTACTTCTTTGTAGAATGGTGAGATCTTGGTAGTGAATCCGCAATAGAGCTCACGAAGGATCCTGATGTATTGAGTTTGTACGCCCTGATTGGCTAGGGCTTCCATGACCGCTTCGGTCTAAACAGAATCAAAGGCCTTCTTTAAATCAATGAACGTTAGACAGAGTGGCATCTTGTACTCCCGAGAAACCTCAATGAGCTTAGTAATCGTGTGGATATGGTCGATGGTACTGAATCCTTTTTGGAATCCGGCTAATAACACCAAACATCAGCCAAGCAGCACAAATGCGGGCCGACTTTGACCGTGAGTGTGGAAAGGTAGGACTACAGCTGAATCTTACGAAGACAATGTTTATGAGAAACAGCCTTGTTCCTGACACTCCATTTGCTCTCAACGAAACCACCATCTCTGAATGCCACAGTTATATATACCTAGGTCGAGAAATCAACATGATGAATGACCTGGCACCTGAGTTGCGCAGGAGGAAGAGAGTGGCTTGGAATGCCTTCAAGAGCATTGAAGAAATAACTAAAAGGACAAAGAACCTCCAGCTACGAGCACATCTCTTTGATTCCACTGTTCTTCCTGCATTAACATATGCCTCAGAGACCTGGACCCTACGAAAACAGGATGAGAACGCTATTCGGGTCTCTCAAAGAGGAATCGAAAGAGCTATGCTTGGAATATCACTCAAGTGAGAGATAAAATCCGGAGTTCTGATCTTTGTCAACGCTCAAGAATCAGGGACGCTGTCTCATTTGCCAAGACATCAAAAATCAAATGGGCTGGACACATAATGAGGTTTACAGACAACCACTGGACTAGAGCCATTACTGATTGGATTCCACGGGACATCAAAAGATCACGTGGATGCCCAACTACAAGATGGTCAGGCTTCTTCGTCGAGACCCTGAATGATCGATTTGAGGCTCTGCATGTTCCTAGAATGAACAGATACCATTGCGCTACGCTAGCATGCAACCAGGATGAATGGTGACGTTACTGGCACCCACTCGAGTAAATCGATGAATAACGGGGATTAAGTGATTAAGTGATTAAGTGATTAGGTCTCTGAGGCATATATTAATGCAGGACAAACACTGGAATCAAAGAAATGTATCCAGAGCCAGAGGGTTTTCGTCCCCTTAGCTAATTCTTTGATGCTCTTAAAGGCATTCCATTCCAAGCCGCTCCTTTCCTCCTGCGCTACTCAGTGCCAGGTCATTCGTCATGTTGACTTCGGGACCTAGGTACATATAACTGTAGCATTCGAAGATGGTCATTCTGTTAATAGCTAATGGAACATCAGGAATGAAACTGTTTCTCATAAACATTGTCTTCATGAGATTCAGCTGTAATCCGACCTTTCCACACTCATGGTCGAAGTCAACCAGTATTTGTGCTGCTTGGCTAATGTTTGGTGTTATTAGAAGGATGACATCAGCAATGCGGAGATGGTGTAGTTGTTGACCATCTATCTTCACTCCCATTCCTTCCCATTCCAGTCATCGCATGACATTCTCCAGGGTGGCACTGAAGAGTTTCGGTGAAATAGTATCACCCTGCCCAACACCTCTCTTGACATTGATGATCACTTCTTCGTAGAATGGTGAGATCCTGGTAGTGAATCCATAGTATAGCTCACGGAGGATCCTGATGTGTTGAGTTTGAGTGCCCTGATTGACTAGGGCTTCAATGACCGCTTCCGTCTCAACAGAATCAAAGGCCTTTAAATCAATGAATGTTAGACAGAGCGGGATCTTGAACTCCTGAGAAACCTCAGTGAGCTTGGTTATCATGTGGATATGGTCAATCATGATGAATCATTTTTGGAAACTGGTTTGTTCGCATGGTTTTCCATCTAGTGTTCTGCCAATCCTACTCAGGATGACTCGAGTAAACAGCTTGTAGATGACAGACAATGGGCAGATCGGCAAATCGGGCCATAGTTGCAAATGTCGAGGATGTCTCCTTTCTTGTACAGTAGTACAGTCCTGCTGGTTTTCCATTGGGACGGAACCTTGCATTCAGACAGGTAGCATGTGAAGAGCCGAGCCAGTGTATTCATGAGTACTGATGGCAGGTTCTTCAGGTGTTCAGGTTTGACCTTATAGCACTTGTCTGGGCCAGGTGCTGTTCATTTCTTTACTGACGAAATGGCATGTCAGATTTCAGAAGGGAGAACATATGGAACGACACATCCTTCCTGCAGAATTGAGTATGTAGGCAGGTGAACGTGGCTCTCAAAAGAGATCTGAGTAGAAATCAAGGATAATCATCTCCATTGCCCTTCTTGAAGATGTAATAGATCCATCAAGATGTCAGAGGGCAGTCATCTTGGTCTTGTAATTGGCGAAGGACAGGCGGGCATTATGGATGTTTTTCCCGGCTTCTCCCACTTCTACCAGCACTTCTGCTCTTCTCTCTTTGAGATCTTCCTTTATAGCATCTCTGCACTTCTTTGTGAGCTCAGATGTTTGCTTGTGGTTGCCTGAGGCATGCACCAAACCACATTGGTGAATAAGCTCAAGAGTTTTTGATGACAGGCTTTTTATGTGGCTATCTCTCTCTTGGCGTTTCTCGCAGAATCATGGAAGTGCGGAATGAGTTGATCATTTTCCTTGTCAATGTTGTCAACAGCGGCATCATCCCATGTTGCAGCAATAGTGCCAAAGAGCTCCCAGGTGTTGGCCATTCTGTGAGTTCTCTTCATAAACTTTGCAACCTTTTCTCCCTGCTCTATGATGTAGAATTTTGCATGAAGTAGACGGTTGTCCAATCCCATTTGGAATTTTGGGACAACAGTGATATCAGTCAGGCAAAACTGGAGATTGAATATGATTTGGTCAATTTCATTGTGGAACCGTCCACCGGGAGACTTCCATGTCCAACATTTAGATTCGGCCTTCTGGAACTGTGAGTTACCATGGATGGTCTTGGTTGACATGATGAACTCAGACAGTCTGTCACCCTGTTCATTCCATTCTAGGCAATGTGCAATTCTTTGGCTGATCTTCTCAGTCCTATCTTGGCATTAAAATCACCCACAATGATCTTGTAGAAGGTGTGGTCTTCTTTATAGAACTTCTCCAGCTCCATGTAGAACTTCTCAATTTTTCCTTCATCATAATTGGATGTTGATGCATAGACAATGAAGATAGAAACTGCTGGCAGTGAGCCACATCTATTGAAGTGTAATTGTCCAATTCGGGTTTTTAGGCATTAGAATGAATCAATGCTCATGGCTAAGTTCGTGTTGACAAGGACCCCGATGCCACCGACACCTCTTTTATAGTGTGTTCCAAGGAACAGTTCTTCTCCAGTGTCGAAAATGGCGTAATTTGATTCATACCTTTTTGTCTTGGTCAGACCAATGATGTAGTATTTGATCTTTCGCACTTGTACTATCACGTCCTCAATGGATGCATCTGTTGCCAGCATACATGCATTGAAAGTACAGACAATCATTTTTGTCTTTCTTCGTTTTGGCAGCCTAGTTCGGCCTTGAGATTTTATTAGCCTCTCCTTCCTCATCCTTCTCAATGCTGCCATATTGGTGACTCCTTCAGGGTCAGGGGAATGAGGCCCATTGTAATTATTGGTTTTGGCATATCGAATACACAACAGAGCTTTCCAAGCTCTGCCATGCGGGCGTAATACTCTCGGTAGCTTGCCAGGCTCTCCAAGAGGGATAGAGGCTTTTGGGGAGGCCTCTAATCACCCTTGTAGTTGTTCCCATGGTTCAAACCATATTTGAACCCTATCAAATATGTTGTGACCTCCACTACCTCCACTACCCAACTGCCGCCATGATCCAGGATACTTTCCGGATGCTCCAGCCAAGACTCATGCATGACTGAAGCCCCACAGAACAAGATTAGTGGAACTCTGAGACCTCACACTCCAGACTCCAGGCTCAACGGACCCAGGCACAGAGATCCTTGCCTGTTTCCACCAACCACAGGTGATGAAGGGATTCAAACCAGGATCCCCACCCTACCCTGAACTGTCTGCTTCCACCAACCGCCTGTGATCCAGGGATTGGATTACACACAGAAGACCCACCCTACCCCTACTGGTACCAGATAAATACCTCACTGGCAGACCTCCACTACCTCCACTACCCAGCCACCGCCACACTCCAGAACACATTATAACACAATTAATACCCTTCTTCCAGGATTGATGCACAATCTTTTCCCTTTATGTTTGTAATTAGTAAAACAATTATCACTGCAATTTTATAACAATAGCTCATGGTCACGGTCACAGTCCTCCCGTTACTCATTGATTTGCTTGACTGGGACCAGTCTTCATCATGAGACTTGCTGTTACTGTGTTTGGCATATTGAGTACATCACGGGTAGCTTGCCAGGCTTTGCTGTGCAGGCGAGATACTCTTGGTAGCTTGCCGGACTCTCTGAGAGGTGCAGAGGAATCGAACCCAGCTCGGCCCCACCAACTGCACACAAGGAAAATGCCCTACTGCTGTGCTATTACTCCAGCTGTAACAAACAAATTAGTGCATAATTTTCCAAAACTGATAGTATTATTTTTAATCAGGAAAAAAAAAAAATATATATATATATATATACAGAGTCCCAGCAGCTGAGGACCTCGGAGCCAGCCACGGCCATGCTCGGACCACTCTCCACATGTCTGGACAGGCCTCATGTATGAAAGAACTGGCAGAGGAACCCAGGCATGTAGGTCCCGGGGCTGAGGTCTCCAAACCTACTCAGATTGGGATTGGGCCTTCTCCACCCAGACCCCCATCTTCCAGTAGGTAGGTGTCAAACCCACCAGTTTTCGACAACGCCAGGTTGGTCACATCAACAGCCAAGACACAGAGACTACAAAACCCAGCTCTGGGAAGAGAACAGTGCAAAGTCTCCTGCCCCTGCGCCTGGCTGTCCTCACTGGGGCCCCTTAGACTTGGGAGGGTTGAGTTTCTCTCCCCCTCCAGCCCCAAGCAGAGCCCCAGTAGCTGAGGACCTCTGGAGCCAGCCACAGCCATGCTGGGACTACTCTCCACATGTCCGGACAGACCTCATGCATGAAAGAACTGGCAGAGGAATTCAGGCATTTGGGTCCCGGGGCTGAGGTCTCCAAGGCTATTTGGATTGGGACTGGACCTTCTCCACCCAGAACCCCCATCTTCCAGTAGGTAGGCATCACACCCACCAGCTGCTGACAGCGCCAGGTTGGTCCCATCAATGGCCAAGATGCAGAGACTATAAAACCCAACTCCCAGAAGTGCGCGGCCGCAAATGCAGCTGCACAACATCTTATTATCTTTCCTTTGGAGAACCTGGCAGGCTACAAAAAATATCTTGCCTGCAAGGCAGAGTCTGGCAAACTTCCTGTGTTGTACTCAATATGCCAAATACCAGTAACAATGATGGGTCTCATTCTCCTAATCCTGAAAGAGCATTGAAATGGCTCTTTTAAAATCTCAGGGCTGGGTGGAAGGAGACGTTACTGGTGCCTGCTTGAGACAATTGACGAACAATAGGATGATCGTGATATATGTAGAAAAGAATCTCCTGTGGGGAATTAGACTTTTACAAAATCCCTGCGAAGGTCTAGGAAGTTATCACAGATCATTGTTGCTCATAAATATTGATCTGAGTGTCTTTCAGGAGCACACCTGTAGCAGCAGCATATCCCCAAAACTCTAAGGAAATTGTTAACTAATAATTAATTTTATATAGAATTGTCACAAATAATTCCTTAATTTTCTTTATGGTTTTGCTTTTTCTCTTGTGTTCTGTGCTTTATTTATTTATTTATTTATTTATTTGAATGGTGAGGGTCAGAAGAAGAGTACACCCATGTGCGTTGAGGGTTTACTCTTAATTCTGTGCTCAGAGATCATTCCTGGTGGTACTCATTCCAGATGATACTCAAATATAGTGCCAGGTATCTACCATAGTCTCCTCGTGCAAGGTAAGTGCTTTACTCACTGTATACTATCTCTCATCCTGTCACGGATTAGTCTTAAGATCTCTCATGTTTTAAACTTCAAGTCTAGTTTCTGTTCAGGTATTTGACTAGTTTCTTTTGAGAGAGTATGGCACCTACCTTTCCTCAGTGTTTATTATTCTGTACAAGTATCTCCTATTAATTAACTAAATTCTGGAACTATATAATAAAGAGGACATTAGAAAATGCAGCCCATAGCTTTTTCTTTGCAACATAGAAGGACCTTGAAAGAAAGTGATATTAACGCTGAGTTGACAACATGCAATCTAGCACATTGATTATAGCAATTTTTTTCACTCTCAGGAAAATTAAATTTCTGTTATGTTGATACAATGTTCTTATAATTGCAGCAAAAGCTTCTATTTTATTCATTCTTTCCTTTTTCTAATAAAAGGTATTATCCTCATTCTAATTGCAATTTTCAGTTTTATATACATAAAAATGAAATAATTATAAAAGGTTAATAAAGAAAAATAGTGATTTGCCTTATCACACCATAACTTAACCTATTAATTTTTTTAGCAAAATACATTTTATGCTGGGCTGGAGTGATAGCACAACGGGTAAGGAGTTTGCCTTGCATGCAGCTGACCCAGGTTTGATTTTTCCCCCATCGGAGAGCCCGGCGAGATACTGAGAGTATCCTGCCTGCATGGCAGTGCCTGAAAAGCTCCCCATGGTATTTGATATGCCAAAAACAGCAACAACAAGTCTCACAATGGAGACGTTACTGGTGCTGGCTCGAGCAAATGGATGAACAATGGGAGGATCGTGTTACAGTGCTACATTTTAAGCTGTTGATCTTAATACAAATCTTTTGAATCTTCATACAGATAAAATCACATTCATTTCCTTTCAGAGCTCAAATTAATTTAAAATAGAATAGAGAATCAAAAGGTTTTATTACCGATCTTCTGCTGATCTAGTGATTGTTTTGGTTAAAAATCCCAAACATTTTTTTCCTTTTAAACATTTTTTCCCCACTTTATTTTAACAGCATGGTTTACAAAGTTGTTCATGATGTGTTATAGGCATTCAATATTCTATCACCAATCCTATCACCACTGTAACCTTCCATGCACCAGTGTCTCCATTTTCCCAACCATCCCTCAAATCTGCCCTTGTAATATACCCGAAATTATGTATTTTATATTGTTTATTGTCACTTTCTGGCTAATGGAATTTTGTGAAAACCATTGTATCTTTCTATGGTTACATTAAGTCCTTGTCTTAGGGTTTACTAAGCTGTGTTGCTGGTTGAGGTTTCTGTATTGTTTTTTGTTGATCAAACTTAGTTGGCTTCTACATTATCTATCCAACCTGGGGTACTCCTATTGGCATGTTAGTGTTTTTGACTTTGGAGATGTTGCTCCAGAAATTTCAGAATATTTAATTGGGCAGTAAGTTCACAGAACCATGGAGGTGGAATGCGGGTGTGGCTGTTGGGGCTTTTGAAAGTACAGGACTTAAGGGAAAGTCCCCCACCCTGACTCAGAGATGGCTTGAGGTTTTAAGCCAAAAAAAAAAAACCCAAAAAAATATGTAGCTGAAAATTTCAATAATTTGGCTTCTGTGGAGCTCAGTTGTGAGGCAGTAAGTCTGGCTGTAGGCATAGCAGCTGTAGGGGTGTAAGTGTTGCAGTCAGAACTTGGGCGGTGGGGAACTTTGCCAGCCCCACTCCCAGATTGCCCCAGAGATCTCAGCTGGGGACTGATGTATTTGAAAAAATTTTGTGACTAGTTGATTTCTTTCAAGATATAATCATGAGTCACTGAAGCAGGACCAGTACATGGTGGCAGTGGAATATGGGTGTGCTTGCAAGGCTTCCAGAAGTATAGTGTGGTGGTGGTTGGGGGGGGGGGGGGGTGGTGAGGTCACCTATCCTGACTCTGAGAAGGCCCTGATTTTTGTAAACTTTTTTAAGTTGAGAAAAATTCTTCCTTGGGTTTTGACTGATTTCTCTCTCTCTCTCTCTCTCTCTCTCTCTCTCTCTCTCTCTCTCTCTCTCTCTCTCTTTCTCTCTCTTTCCCTCTCTCTCATTGTTTCTATTGTGTTTTCTGATTTCTTTGTTTAGTCTTTCTCCACATTCAATTAAAATAACTCCTTCTTCTGCAGTTACCTTACTATTTTTGCCTCACAATTTATTTTTTGGCATGAATTCACTATTGATTTTACAGCTATTTATGTTGACCCTCTTATACTATGTGATTACATGAGGGGCAGAGGCAAAGTTGAAATTACATGTAAGTATCCCGTGTTCACAACATCTGGCCACAGAGCTATTTTAGTGTGTACATGCTATAGAATAAATAAAAAACAATCTTGGATATTAAATCTTTATTTGATTGTGATATATGGTATTTCTCTCATTCAGTAGGATTTCTTTTGGTAACCTTTCTTTTGCTGTGCAAATACTTTTTTCCTTAATGTAGTCTAATTTGTTTATTTTGTTTTCACTTTCTTTGCCACAGAGTCAGTCATTGAAGACACCACTGAAGTTCATATCTTAAAGAGTTCCTCTAATGCTTTCCTCAATGTATTTTATGGATTCTTTTCCAATCTCAACATCTTTAATACATTTTGAGTTAATTGTTGTGTATGGTTGTAACTGACCCAGCAACTTTACTTTTTGGCATCTACTCCCAAAACACAAAATTATTAACTGGAAGGCATCATGTTAAGTGAAATTAGTCAGAGGAAGGACAAATATCAGACGATCTTGCTTATCTTACCCTTAGGTAATATGTGGAGAAACGGAACAAGAAAATAGTATCAACTGACGACAGATTATTGTTCCTGAAATTAAAGACTCAGATTATCAAGCAATGAGAGGTAGGGCTGGGGAAGGTTGAGGAAATAGTGGGAAGAGGGAATATGTGGAATAGAAGAGACATAAGGACAGGGTTGTGGGGTCCTGAAGCCATAGGCACTTTGATAGATGTACCGTTGTACATTAACCCCCAAAACATGACCATTATTATAACCACATTAACTCGAGTAAAGTAAAATAAAGGCCCTCCGGTTGATCATCGATTTGCTCGAGCGGGCCCAGTAACGTCTCCATTGGAGACTTTGTTGTTACTGTGTCTGGCATATCGAATACCTCACAGGGAGCTTGCCAGGCCCTGCCGTGCGGGTGAGATACTCTCGGTAGTTTGCCGCGCTCTCCGAGAGGGGCGGAGGAATCAAACTCGGGTGGGCCATATTGGCTGCGTGCAAGGCAAACGCCTTACCACTGTAACCAGTCAGCAATAAAAAAATACATCTTTGTGTGTGTGTGTGTGTGTGTGTGTGTGTGTGTATGTGTGTGTGCGGGGGGTGGGGGACGGGTGGCACACTTTGTGGTACTCCGGGCTTATTTCTGACTCTAAACACGGAATGTTCCTGAAAAGACTTTGGAAAACTTATGGGGTGAAATGGATTGAATCCAGAATGGCCTCTTGCAGGACAAGCACACTACTTGCCACACTATATCTCCAGCCTTATAAAACAAATCACATTTAAAAAGTAGAAATGAAAACAAGCCCTTGGGAAATTTGAAGATTATATTGAGATGACATATAGGCTAGTTCACTTCTTTTTTTCTTTTTGGGTCGTACCCAGCAATGCTCAGGGATTACTCCTGGCTCATTACTCCTGGCGATGCTCGGGGGACCATATGGAATGCTGGGAATCGAATCCAGGTAGGTCTCGTGCAAGGCTAACAACCTACTCGCTGTGCTATTGCTCTAGCCCCTAGGCTAGTTTACTTTTTAATCTCTGTCAAAGAGGTTTTCCATTTATAGTTTCAAATGATTTTAGAAGTATTTTGCCCCCTGTATGCTCTTTTTTTGTTATATTAAGACTACCAGGGCAGAAAGGAATGATATTTAGTAAAGATTTAAGGAGGCAGAAATAGAATAGAATGCCAGAAGGCTGGCATGGGAAGATAGACTAAATTTTGTGTTTTCTGAATGGAAAATTTTAGTTTTTTATTTAATTAAATTATGCCAGTACTCAGACCTGTGGAATTCTGTAGAAGCAATATTTCTATAAATTATAAGAAATAGCTGCTTCTCAGTTATGAAAGTTATTTATAAAAGCAAGAATTTATATCACCGGTAGCATTAAAATTGTAGCTGAATGAGATATTAGTAATATTTTGGGGGATTTAGTATAGAGCAATAGATTCTGGAATGCTTCTTACCTCAAGCACTGTAGGGAGAGAGAGCAGATAGATTTCATCACCTCTTTTAATGGAATAGGTGAACTTTTATTAGCTTTTTTTTTCCTTCTGATTTTTGGGCCATATCCTGCAGTGCTCAGTGCTTACTCTTGGCTCTGCTCTAAGGGAATCACTCCTAGCTCAGGAGACCTTATAGCGTACTGGGGGAGAAACCCAGATCAGCCAAGAGATAGGCAAAAATGTCTTACTCAGTCTACTATCTCTTGTCCCCACTTTTATTACTTTTACATGTCAACATTTTCAATCTTGCAAGGAAGTAAAAGAAATCTTCACTGTTTTAACTGCATTTAAAAATTGCTAGTCCACATTTCATTACTTTTCAAACTTGGCTGTGCATCAGAATCTATTGGAAGCTTTATAAAACATAGTAATTTCTGGGTATTTTTCCATACCTTCTAAATCAGGATCTCTAGGTGTGGTTGTAATATCTATATGTTTTGTTCAAAACTCCCGAGGCAATTTTTATTCAGCTGGCTTTGAAGCTAATGACCTCCATGGCTTTTTCCATTTTTTAAAACTCTATAATTCTTATTTTCCATTAGAGTTATTACTGAAAAAAATATAACTGCAGACAGTGTCTACTTCTATACTTGTGAATCATCAGGAGGAACACGTCAGAGGATAAAAAACTAAAACTAAATAGATGACTAACGTCAACAGTGGACTCAGGTTAGTTTATGAGATAAAACGAAAAATTGGTTGGTGAAAACAGAAATATTCATTGCTAGGGGAAATATTAAAATGTCTAAGTAGTAAACAATCCTTATATGTCCCCCTTTTAGAATAATGAAAAGAAAAAATAGAACCTAAGTAAAGAGAAAAGAAAAACTTTAATGGGGATTTTATAGATTTACAATGATAGGATTTTTAAATAAAACTTATTTATACCACACCATACCTATATGAGGAAGATGGTATTTTAATTTTAGAAAGGATAATTGATATTTAGAGCAACTAATGGGTTTTCTAAAACCACAATGAATACATACACACATCAGTATTAGAATGTGTATTTTTTATGTCCAAATTGAACTTCCTAATTGACTTATTCTACCAAAGTATGAGTTTGGAAGTTTTAACTTACTGAACCTGAAGGGTAGTACAGTAGGTATGGTGCTCATGGCTAATCTGGGTCTGGTCCCTGGCACTAAATATGCTCCCCTTGAGCGCTCCCCTGAGCACTCAAAGGGATCTTTGAGAACAGAGCAGTAGTAAGACTTGAGCACAAGCAGGTGTAACCCAAAAGCTATGCATACATTCTCAGGTATGTGCTTGTATGTGCACATGGGCACGCACACACAAACACATGTACATATACACATCACTGAATTTTGTGTGACTAATTCAAAGGAGTGTAACAAATGTTCAACAAAGAAACTCCATTTTCTTTCTCTGTGCTACACATTCTTCCTCTCAACTACACCCCCCTGCCTCCTCCACCCACCCAACACACAAAAATCCTGAAAACAACTAGGAGTGGGGGGAGAGCAAGGGTAATAGTGAACTACCAACATTTATGTCTCTTTCATTTGAGCATCACAGAGTCTAGTCTGACAGGCTCAGAGTTTTATTTGAAAGAAAAAGCAGGGGATTTGGCATAGAATATTGATTCACATAAGACTGTGACTTTCCTCAACTCTAAGAGGGGCTAATAACATTGCTTTCATAAAGTATTGAGAGGATTAAATGAGAAATTTTTTCAGCAGTAGGGAATCCTTATCATAACAAATATTTTAGATCTTTGAGAAAACAATGGATGTATTGCACTAGTTCCTAACGGGAGGAAACGGTTCTAAACAAAGATATCTTGTAAAAAAATCATATGATTATTTATATATTATATCAGCTAGTGTGCAGGGCATGAGTGAACATGTTTTAAAATTCATTTATGTCTTTTACAAAAATTTACCAAATAATTATTCTGCACCTAGATTCTGGGTTGTGTAGAATATGGAGAAAGCTCTGCTCCTATACTCACCTTTATGTCTTTCCCTAATTTTAATGAGATATAATCAAAATACAATGCTTAAAACCGAGTACCACAATACAGACATAGTCTCTGAGATAAATAAAAACAATTTAGATCCCAACTAATTTAATGAAAAAAATATATAAAAGAACTTTGAGAAACATAGACTGGCAATGAAATAATGAATACCTGGAAAACAGTGTCTATAAAAGTGATCAGAGAAGGCGTTTCGTGGGAAATGTAATAACATTGAAGCTTCAAAATGACAAATACAAAGGAGAGTTATACCACCTCATAGGGGAAACATTTCAGGCTGGAGAAACAGATGTGCAAAGGCCCTTGTTCTTCCACATAGATCCCCATTTCTGGGATTTGTCCGTTTCTTCTCTTGCCTATTGCTGCATCTTAGCTAGTAGAGTATCACTGACCACTTATAACAGCAGATGTTATGTTGCACTTTGCATTGTTTTAGTTTAGCTTTTTTTCTCCTGTATTCAAAATTATAGATTTCTTGTTTGACCAACTTCTCATTTTTTGGCCAGATAATTCATTTCATTTCATTTCATCATCCTGTTATTCGTCGATTGCCTCGAGCAGGCCCCAGTAACGTCTCTTTCATCCTAGCCCTGAGATTATATTCAAGGCTCTTTAGGAGAATGAGACCCATCATTGTTACTGGTATTTGGCATATTTGGTACGCCATGGTGAGTTTGCCAGACTTTGCCCTGTGGGCAGCCTGCAAGTTTGTCCAAAGTAGGAATGAGATAATAATATGTCATAAAAAGATGTCCTGATAAGATGTCGCGCGGCCGCGCGGTTCCGGGAGCTGGATTTTATAGTCTCTGAGTCTTGGCCGTTGATGGGATTACATGGCGCCAGGGGGCCAGTTGGTGGGTGTGACCCCCGCCTACTGGAATTTGGAGGATGCTCGACTCCAATCCGAGTAGGCTTGGAGATCTCGGCCCCGGAACCCGCGTGGATTTGTCCCTCTGCCAGTACCTTCATGTGTGCGGAGAGTGGTCTCGGCATGGTGGTGGCTGGTCCTGGAGGTCTTCGGCTGCTGGAGCCCTGGTCGGGGCGGGGAGGAAAGCTCAACCCGCTCCCCTCCAAGGGACCCCGACGAGGAACAGCCAGGAGCGGGGGCAGAAGACTGCACTGTTCTCGTCCGGGAGCTGTATTTTATAGTCTCTGAGTTTTGGCCGTTGTTGGGATTACACGGCGCCAGGGGGCCAGGTGGTGGGTGTGACCCCCGCCTACTGGAATTTGGAGGATCTGGGTGGAGGATGCTTGACTCCAATCCGAGTAGGCCAGATAATATTGCTACAGATTTCTAGGAATGCAACATTTCTTTCATTCTCTTGAGTACTAGCTGACATTGTGGATAGTAAATGCATGTTTATGTCTAATTTTTGGATCCTTTCAGGAGCATGAATATACAAAATGGAGTAGAAAATACCTTTATTTGGTGGGGATGTAGGGAGAACACATCTTGTAATGCTGTGAGTTATGAATCTAGAAAATGCCTTTAATATTAGGGCTATTTATTTGATCCTAAGATCTTTAGATCCTGACTTTGCAGATGAGTTTATGATAAAGACATGTTAATTGTTAGAACTACAATTACTCTCACCTTTCTACTTTAAATCGACAAACTCAGAATTTTTCTAGAGGGCCAAATATTCTGAGAAGTTTTGTTTGCATGGCAGTCTTGTCAATAGTCAGCTATTTATTGATGATATGCTGCAGGGGTGGTCCGAGAGCCAGTTCTCATAAATATTCATCAATATCTTGAGTGAAGGGAAAGAAAATTAACTTTCTGTGTTAAGCAGAACTTTCGAAATGTGATGTGGAGAACAGCATCAGAGAACCAAATTGCACTTCAAATAGCCATGGGAGGTTTATGCAACAGTGGAAATGAATGATATAAAACTTATTCTCTTATGCCCCCTATAGAGTATCCAGTAGAAGTAACCATGGTCTGAAATAAAAATAAAGTGCCTGAAACTTGGTTTGAAAAATGAGAAATGTAGAAAAAAAATCTAAAAGTGGTCTTTGACCTACCAATGTCCAGCATTTCTCTTTGTTCCAAATGACTGTTCACATCTAATTGTTTATTTGTTTTATGATATGGGAACCAACCTCAGAGTCTTATACAGGGAAAACATATACTTTTATCTCTGGCACCTTCCACTACTGTGTTTTTCATGTTTGATAGTTTTAGAAGCAAGAATAGAAAGTTGGAATATACCATCAAGAGCATTGGTAAGCATTTTTAGTTTAGGGAAAACTGCCACATTTAATGACTCATCTGTAAAAATAATAGCTTCAAGTGGGTTGAAAGTTGTAGGGGATTGAGAGCATTTTCTCTTGTTGTTTATTGTTTGTTTATTTATCTGTTTTTGAGTCACACCCACCATGGTTAGGGCTTACTCCTTGCTCTGTACTCAGGAATCACTCATTCCTGGTGGTGCTCAGGGACCAAATGAGATATAGGGAATAAAACCTAGGCTGGCCTTCTGCAAGGCAAACACCGTACCCACTACACTATTACTCTCATCAAGGGGAGTAGGAATTTTCAGGCCTAGAACTAAATCTAAGGATTTTGAACATCTCTGGTTGCCATGGAACATAGAGCTAAATGTGAAGCTCAATTTCCTCATGTATATAAACCCTTATAATTATGTTTACATTTCATTTCTTTATATTGAGTTTCTCTTTGCTTTAACAGTCACATTGTATACATTCCTTTAACTCTAAGCTCCTCACTATCATTTTGCAAGAAGCCATAGAAATAATTAAGAAAATATTCATGTTACTCTTATCTCTTCAGAATAGACCATGAATAATAAACAAGACATAAAAAGACACGGGGAATAAAAAAATAGATAAATATAAAACCAGTATTTATTTAAAGTACCTATCATTTACAGTAAAATATTTTTAGTCTGGTTTTAGTGAAATAGTACCATATCCAGATTTAATGAATTTAATAATTCATTACGAATTATTAAACACAGAATATTGTGCCAGACACTGTGCTAAATATTGAGAATTCAGCAGTGATCAAAGTAAGCACTTCCTATTTGAGATCATAGATGAGTGGGGAAAAAGAAAATGAAGCAGACATTGTTAATAAAATAATAAATATAAAATAGAGATAGAGAACATGTCTTTCCCTTATGAATGTTTGGGGTAGCGTCAGAGAGAGCTCTCAGAACAATGTCCACGCAAACTGTTAAAGGATGGGACCTAATGATCAGAAGAAAATATAGGAGCATGTGGTTATTTCAATAAATGGGAAATGGTGCATGCTTACAAGAATGTATATAGATGTTACACAACTATTGTTGAGGTTTTATAAGCAATGATTATTAGAATATTAGTTTCAATAAGGACCACTCTAGAGCTCTGCTTAGAAAATATTGTGTCTATGCTTTATCTCGTCTTTTGATAAATTTTCTTTAAGAGAGTGGCTTTTTAAACCTTGAACCACACTAAGAAATATGTTTACTTTATGACTAAGACTACATGTTATGAAATAAATATTTCATATAACAATATCTACCTCATTAAAGTATTAAGCACTTATACTTTCTATTCTTTTTGTTCAGTTTTTCCATTTTGGTTGTGATAAAAATGCATGCACAAAACTTACAATTATAATAATTCTAAGTGAACAGTTCAGTGATATTAAGTACAACCACATAGTTTTACAATCATTGCTAAACATTAACTTTGTTATCTATTTAATAGTAAACACCCCATCCATCCTATCTCCCCTTTACACAAAGCAATCACCAAGCTACTCTATATCTCTATGAATGAATTGCTCCAGTACCTCTAATATTGGATCATATTTGGATTTGTCCTTTAGCAATTAGCTGATTTCACCAATTGCAATGCCTTCAAAGTTTTACAAGTGGGACCATGTATATATTTGCTTCTTTTTGAAAAATTCCACAGCAGTAGGGCATTTGCCTTGCAGGTGGCTGACCTGGCTGATCCAGTTTCGATTCCTCCACGCCTCTCAGAGAACCCAGCAAGCTAATTGAGAGTATCTCGCCCACATGGCAAAGCCTGGCAAGCTCCCAGTGATGTATTCAATATGCCCAAACACAGTAACAACAGTAACAACAAGTGTCACAATGGAGATATTACTGGGCCCACTCGAGCAAATCGATGATCAACAGGAGGACAGTGCTATAGACAGTGCTTTTTTTTTTTTTACCTCATCTATCTGTGTTTATCACATTCTGGTCTTTGCTCAGACTCAAACACTCTTAGAGTTCCTCAGGGGTCCAAGGATTGAAGCTGTGTCTGCCATATGCTAAGCAAGTGCCATAGCCACTTTACTATCACTCTTAGTATTTTTTCAATTTTATTTAATTTTAAAATTTCAAATTATGAGTGAATATCAGACCAGATGTGATGTAAGGACAGTGATGGTACGTCATGGGTCCTTTGGTGGTGGTGGTGTGCAGTACCTTTATATATCAATAATATGAAGTTCATTACTATTGTAACCATGTTACCTGAAATATCAAAAATTTAAATAACATTCAATATTCAAACATTTTTACACATGTTTAAACCAAATGACACCCTTTTTTCTCTATCCTATCTAAAAAATTGTGGACATATGCCTAGTGCCAATTTCTTATATCATCCCTAGATCAATTCACAATTTGCAAATCCCTAATCAGTGGCATGCCCTAAAGCCATATCTGAGTAAAAGTAAACACAAGACACTTATTTAGGAAGATCATGTGATAAAGAAAACTAAGTAAACTTACTGATATATATTATATTGCATCTGCATTGCTCAGGAGGAAGATTGATAGTAAGATTGCAAAGTCTAAAATCAATGAGTCTGAAATTTGATGAATGAGAAACCACTGGCGAAAAAGATGCTCTAACTAGCAAGTGTGATCACTTTCAACAACTCAAGAATCTCATAATCATAGTTGCGCTCATTTCTATTATTGCATCAAGTAGCTAAATGAGAGCTCACACCTAAGAAATAGGAACTCTTCACAATGCTTGTAGCAGCTACTATTGTATATTTACCAAGCCTATTCTCTCTTTGTCCTGGAAAAACCACTAGTTTTACTTCCTAGGCATTTTATATCCAGATGTGGCATGTGATTATACCTAGCCAATGGGATGTGTATGGACGAGGTAATAGATCTACCACACAGCGCCTATGAGTCCCTGTGCTTTTCCATTGCTTTGCTTCACCATTATTTCTAATGAAAAAAAATCTATTGGTGAAATATAGGTAGTGGGTAATAATTTTCCCAGTTAGAATATGGGTCTTTGAGTAATCCAATTTCAGAGTGACAATCATAGTGAAAACCTATTTTAAATGTGCATATGAGATTCCGGGTTTACATTTTTTTTTTGATACAGCAAACATTCTACCACAACTTATTCTTTATCTGACACATGAACTCATTAATCTTCCCCAAAATATTCAGTTTATATTTTCCTTATAATTAGGAAAAGAACAATGAAACCAGATGATTAAGTAAGTTACCCATAAATACAGCTTCTAAGTGTTAAGATTAAGTTTCCAAAGCAGAGAATCTAATTCTAGAGGCTAAACTGGTCTCTGCTCCTTTGCACTGAGGACCATCTAATTAATTTACTTTTCACAGCAATTCCATAAATGGTATCTCCATTTAATAGGTAAAGCAATGGAATATGAAGAAGGGTAAATGACTGCGAAGTTCCAAAACTAAACATTTGAGCCAATTTGTAAGAGAAGGGAGCTCTTTTTCATATAAACTGTTTTTCACAAAGTGACAAACAGTGCTAAATAAAGGTTTACTGTAATACTGGAGAATAGAGGAAACTGAAGAATGGGAGTAACATAGTAGTCAGTTTGGGTTTTATGTTGGAAGATTTTTCTATTGATTTCAGCTCTCCAACAATAGACTGAGTCCCAGTCATAGGATTGCAACACTGACTAGGAGTGTCTTTAAGACTGAAGTTTCAAAATGGATTCCTGCTGGCTTTTTGTACTTCTTGGTCTCCAAGTTGCCTTCCAATTCTGAAATTCTGTAATAAGGCCCTATTAGGAGATCAAACTTGGGAGTCTAAAGGGGCAGAGAGAAACTGCTAAGATTCAAGTAACGGGCTATGAAGTGTGGATGTGGGAGGTTAGCCCAAATTTATCAGGAACAGTCACAGGTGCTATTACCTATGTGCTATTGTTAGAATTAGGTACCAGTTGGAGGGAAGACTTGATCACTGCTGTTAGACCTCAGGTCTAATTAGTAGGCATAGAATCTGGCTGTGAACCTGGGATGTTGCTGAAGGCAAGGGAAACAGCCTCAAAGAGAAGTGAGGAGAACAGATGTAAATGTTTTATGGCCAGATAGGCTGTTTCCTTGCTCCTGCCTTGTCTGGAGCTTCTATGTCCTGAGACACGTCCACTATGCTCCAAGGAGGCTGGCTGACCCTGACCAGACACTTCATCGTCTAATGTATTCATTATGTCTGAGGTCGGCTTTAATTTTTTAGGTCCTCATTTTGCTGCCTGGGGATAAGTGCATAAAAATCCTATCATCAAAACATCATGCCCTCAACTCACAAGTCTCTTTGGTCTCCTCTTCAGGATTTCAAACACACAGACAAACTGCAAGTCACATTTTAAATCCAATGTGGGATAATTTTTCCTCTGCTTTACAGTATGTGCCAAAAGTGATTCCTGTGACAATTCATATTGTACAAAGTGAAAGGAAGCTTTCAGCCTGTTCTTTTTTTCCCTTCCTTCCATATGGCTGATTGATTCATCTCATACTACAAACTCTTTTTCTTACTAAAATGTGATCTCTGGTGCTTTAAATGAATATATCATTGCTTAAATGGTGCAGCTTGGCAGAGTGTTTCCATTTCAAAGCACAAGCGACAGTGTCAAAGAGAGCTGGGATTAAAATACATCCCTGACTACTTAATAGCTATAAAACACTGAGCAAGTCACCTAACTTTTCTGGACCTTCATCTCTGCACTGAAAAAAAAAAAGAAAGAAAGAAATCAGGGTGAATTTGCAGCTGCAAACTTCTTCATCCTCCAAGAGTCTTGATAACTTCTAATTATTTCATTTCTCATTCATTTAGTTAACACCAACCTTCATTGTTGTACTTCAGTGTGTCAGTCAAGGTATTAGGAGCTAGGGAGAACTCAGAGAATAGAATAGTAAGTCCCTTTTTGCATGGAGCTTCTTACTCTAATGCTATGAAAGGCAAGTTAAACAGCCAATTGTCCAGATAACTGCTTAATTACAATTGCAAATACTGCCAATAAAGACAAAGAATTGGTGTGTGTGTGGGGGGGGGGCGGTGTTACTAATAAGAGTGAAGAATAGAAAATTGGAGGGGAGGGACATTTTTCTCTACCCTTTTTGGATCTTTGGCCACATTTATGAATTACAACTAACATAAAACAGATTAGGGCAAAAGCGTATACAGTTCCTTAAAATTTTATGTATTCTGGGAGCCTTTATAAGTGAATAAAGACCCATAAAGAAACTGGAGCAAGAATTTTTTATTATACTTTTTTTTTAATTAAAAAAAATGCTTTGTTTTTGTTTAGGGGAGGGCACACCCTGCTGTGCTCAGGGCTTATTCCTGACTTTGTGCTAAGAGATCACACCTGGAGGGCCACAAGGGACCATGAGGTAGTAGGGATTGGTCCCTGATTTGGTGACATGCCAGGAAAACACCCTATCAGCTATACTATCACTCTGTCCCCAGTCCTCTTACATAACTATTTGCTGCCAAAACAGCAGGTAGGGCACTTACCTTGCACATGGTTGACCAGTTTCCATCTCCAGCATCCCATATGGTCTTCTGAGCACACCTCCAAAAGTAATTCCTGAGTAGAAAGCCAGGAGTAACCCCTGAGCATCAGTGGGTGTGCCTCCACCCCCTCCCTCCAAAACACACACACATACAGTCTGATTGCTTTAAAGATTTTGTGCTTTCCATGAAACCTTCCTTGGGCTGATACGACTCTTGTTTCTTTAACATCATTATGAGTGAGGTCCCTCAACACTCAGTTTTTGCTATTCTAAGAACAATGGTGTCCTTTTATACTTGTTCATTTTTTTGGACTGGAAGTCCAAGAATAACCTGTAATGCCAAACCTGTCCGTGTGAGCTGCATTTGCCTGGAAAATACTGACACTGGGTCAATCTGTTTTCTAGATGCCTACACAAGGATCTTAAAGTACCTCATAGTACTTTAAGTACAAATATATTGCAAATATATAAATATACAATACAAATATATAAATGTATTGCAAATATATAAAAATATTGCCAAATGAATTATTATTTCCTCCCTGCCATTATCTCATAAGCAATTTGTATTCTTACTCTACCAAGTAAACAGTTACCAATATAAAGTTTTAAACCTTTTTTTAAATTAAATTCTACCCTACTGACATCTTTATAGTTTGATTTTACAATTCATTCACATTGGTCCACAAAGTAAAATTTTAATTTAATTTTTTTAAGTTTAGATAACATGGTAATAATTGTAATGTTCTTAGTATTGATTCACAAAGTTATTGAATCACTACCAAAGTGTTCATGATCCTCTACTACACTTTAAAAAACAAATTGATTGCTGTTGTTCAGATCATATGCTTATGATAGTGTTGAGATTTCTACTTTTAGTGTATGTGATTACTACTCTGGAATCAAGTTGCCAATACCCACCACCTTGTGTTACTTCTAGTCCATATCATCACCTTCTACCTCCTACTCTCCAATTTTGTATTCTTATTTCTGTAATTTAGTCCCCAGGATTTGTTGTCCAATCATATAATGTACAATTCATGGTTTGCTTTCTATACAGCACAGATGAGTGAGATCTTCTGGTTCTTGCCCTTCCTCTGGCTTTCTTCAATCAAGAAGCTTTCCTTCATCTTCATCCAGTTTACAGAAAACTACATGATTTATTTTTTCTTGTGACTGTAGAGCATTGCATTTGATATACATATCACAATTTCTTTATTCATCTTGTTGAACATTTCAGGCAATTCCATATATTGGTTGCAATGAACAAAGGTGTGCCTATAACTTTCTGAATTAATTAATGAAGTAATGAATTTCAGAATTATTACTTCAAAGAATGAACAAATGTGCAAATTTTTAAGGATATATATTTGGACTAGGAATAGTTAGTAATGAAGTGGTAATTAGAAAGGTAACTTTATCAAGTTTGTTAGTATAAATTAGTGAGCACCAAATTCTCTATTTCTAGAGCTAAGAATATCTTTCATTTTCCTGATTTAGGGAAGTAAATATTCACAAACATATATAGGGAATTTTCTCTAAATTTTAGAAATAAAAAGGCCAATCAGGGTGATTTCTTAATATCTGCTATTTCTTACGTGTCTTTTGTTTAAAATAATCAATGAATGTACCAAAAGTGGCCATTTTGTCATAATATGTTTTGGTTTTCCTCAGGAATATGACCTGTTGTGAGAAATTTAAAAAGATTCATCTGAAAAATTGATGCTAAAATAAATATTATTTATTCACTCATTTGTATATTAATTACTTATTAGACAAATTGCTGGAGTGATAGCACAGTGGTAAGGTATGCCTTGCGCGCAGCCAGCCCAGCCGAGCCGGGTTCAATTCCTCCGCCCCTCTCGGAGAGCCTGGCAAGCTACTGAGAGTATCTCACCCGCACAGCAGAGCCTGGCAAGCTACCCGTGACATGTTCAATATGCCAAATGCAGTGACAACAAGTCTCAAAAAAATGGAGATGTTACTGGGCCCGCTTGAGCAAATTGATGAACAAAGGGAGGAGAGTGCTTGTTTTGTTTTGTATTAGACAAATATTTATTGAACACTGTATTCCCCCGAATGATCATGTTTTAAAGTTATTTTGGCAACAAAATACAGATGAAACTCATAAACTTAAAATCAAATGGTGTATTTTTTAAATTAATTTTCAGTACAAAGTATGCTATAGGAGATGTAGAAAAATTTGTTATAAGACAATAAAATGGAGAAGGCACTTTGAGGTGAAAGTACTGACATTTATTTTATGAGAGAGAAAAAAAACAGGAAAGAAATTTAAAGTGAGTTAGGGTGAAACTTTGGCTGAGAGAATTATACAGAAGAAAAATTTATGTGTGAAACTTAGTAATTTGTCTGGGGAACTTAGTTTGATGCCAGAATGAGTTCTGATGAGAATATTACTGAGAGTCGTTACTCAGCTCTCTTGATTTGGTTGGATGCTTATTCCTTCTAGAATAAATGGTGACATTGTTCACTAGCTTTAAGACTCTATGACAAAGCAGAGAAAGCTACATAATCAGTGAATTTTGCTGTCAAATTCAGGTAATACACTGATACCTATTTCAGAAATCAGGAATATTTTTCCTCATTATGGGCATCCTATTTCTTTTTAATGTTTAAAAAAATTCCTGCTAGAGTTTGTTGGCTGTACTCTGTTAACGTCTAAATGTAGCTATGGTATTTGTATTTGCAGGTGCAATAATCATCATGTTGCCCACCCTTTCGAATTAAGTGTATTTTACATATGGGATGTTCAATTTATCAACTATGTTGTCAGTTTGTTTCTAGATATTTTTCCAAGTCCTTACTCTTCTATTCATCGCCTCCTTTTCTACATCAATAGGAATACTTGCAATAGTTTACTAATTGGTCTTCTTCCCATTAATTTTAACATGCCCCTCCAACTGCAGTCACAATGACCTTTTGAAAAATACAAACCTGCCACTTTCTACATATTAGGACAAATTTCTCTATGACCTTGACTGAACTGACTCCCAATTCTTTAAATCATTATGAAACACACAAAAGACCTGTGCTACCAAACCTTGTCCATTTGAGCTGCATTTGCTTGGAAAACACTGACATTAGATCAATCTGTCTTCTAGGTGCCTACACCAGGATCTTAAAGTACTATCAGAAAAATAAAATGTCAAATGAGTTAGTACTTCCTCCCTGCCATTAACTCAGAAGCAATACTCTATTCTAACTCTACCAAGTAAACAAAAAATTACAGGTGTAAAGTTGGTCACCCTTTGAAATCAATTTTTGCCCCATTGACACCTTCATAGATTGATTTTCCCATTGCTTCCATCTTCCTCCTCATGACTTATCCATTAAGAACTTCATCACCTCTTTTTACATCAATCTCCTTAAAGCCATTATTTGTTAGCATATTTTAATTATCAAATAGGTAGTTTATCACGTTCTTCTTTCATTCTAAAGCGTTTAATACTTTTCGATTCTCCCTCTTGCTACATGAAACCTTCCCCTGCCCCCTTTTTTTAGATTTTTATTTGTGAAACACCATGAGGTACAGTTGTAGACTTACAAATTTTTGTTCTTGGGTTTAGATTATATAATGATCAAATATCCATCCCTCCATCAGTGCCCATTTTCCATCACCATGGATCCCAGTATCCCTCCCACACCCATCCCCCCCATCCCACCCTGCCTCTGTGGCAGGACATTCCCTTTTGTTCTCTCTCTCCTTTTGGGTGTTGGGGTCTGCAAAAGAGGCATTGAGTGGCAATCATGTTCAGTCTATAGTCTACTTTCAACATGCATCTCCCGTCATGGGAGGATCCTCCAAACACCCTTTATTTGGTGCTCCCTTCTCTATTTGAGCTGCCTTTTCCCCTAGCATGCCTGGCTAGCCTCTAAGCCATGAAGTAATACTCCTGGTATTTATCTTGGCTATTCTTGGGTATTAATCTCCTATTTTGTTACTTTATGTCCGCCAGAGGAATGCAATCTTTCTATGTCTATCCCTCTCTTTCTGACTCATTTCACTTAGCATGATATTTTCCATGTAGTTCCACTTGTATGTAAATTTCATGACTTCATCTTTTCTAACAGCTACATAGTACTCCATTGTGTAGGTGTACCAAAGCCAATATCCCTGATGGACACAGATGCAAGGATCCTCAGCAAATTATTAGCAAATAGAATCCAACGACTCATCAAAAAGATCATACACCATGACCAAGTAGGATTCATCCCAGGGATGCAAGGATGATTTAACGTTCAGAAATCAATCAACATAATCCATCATATCAACTAAAAAAAAGATAAAAGCATATGATCATATCAATAGATGTAGAGAAAGCATTTGAGAAGATCCAGCACCCCTTTATGATGAAAACCCCTTTCTTTTTATGTCTGGTCTCCTCCTATCTAGTTTCTTCTTTTGTTACAATCTGAAAATGTGTAATACCCCAGAACACAAATTTTATACCACTTTCTTCCTTTTAAGTTCCTAAAAATGTTATCAACTTCACAACAGAAAACTGTTATTTACAGCCAGCTTAAAATATTCTAATACTAATTTAAATAAAAATAGTGGGTTTGAGGGTGAATATACACATAATTTAAGTTAGCTAGTTCCTTTTATTATGCTTAAATAAAAGGAAGATGTTATTATCTTGAAGAAAATGATCAAAACAGCATACTTGAGAGATTATTGGATTCTGTACTGGGTTTTGGTTGCAGAAGGAGAAAATGGTTTAAGTTAATCAATATTCCTTTGCGACCAGACATTAATGTGTTAAAATTTGACAGTGAATATTAATTTCTTCATATTTATGTTAAAGAATTTTAACACTATGTCACTTCATGCATTCTTTTCCACGTATTTCTCAACAGATTGTATGACTGAAGTAATGGGAAGTTGGAAAAATGAAACCTAGAGAGTATATTTATCTTACATAGAAACATTTGAAATCAAGAATTTTTATTCTCTTCTTTCTTACCTATAGCTTATCATATTTATTCACTGAACAACTCCTTGGCAAATCTTTACTGATAACCACTCAAATGTAGTGGTGATAAATAAGAATATTATTCACCATTCAAATGCCTTCTTCTTAATAAAATGGCAGTTAACTATAATTGAATTTTCTTGGAGATTTGTCCTTTTCAAACACAAATTAAATAACTTTAATATGTACAGTATACAATTTGACATAATTTCCACAATTAACAAGGAATTTCCATCAACTTGTAAATCTCCTTCAAAGATATTTTGAACTTGTTTGCATTATTTCTTAAAGATTCTAAATCAAATACTCTGCATGAGCTCTATATCATCATGTATAGGTTGTCTTTAATGATATTCTCTGCTAGGTAAGCTACTTAAAAGAGTTTTGTTGTTGTTGTTGTTGTTGTTCTCCTCCTCCTCCTCCTCCTCCTCCTCCTCCTCCTCCTCCTCCTCTCTCTTTTCCTCCTCCTCCCCCTCCCCCTTCTCCTCCTTCTAACTCTTCTTCTTGAATAATCATGAAGTGCACAGCAACAAAGCTATTTATGATTGGGTTTTATTCATGTAATTCTCTCATTTATTCTTTTTCATTATCTCTCTCTAGTTCCTTCTCTTCCTCTTTCCTTATCGGAATTTTGGTTTGCAATACAGATACAGAAAGGTTGTCATGTTTGTCCCTTTACATACTTTCAGCACACAGTTCTTATCAGAGTGGTCATTTCCAACTAGCATTGTTGTAATAGTCTTTTCTCTATCTTAACTGCCTTCTCCCCCCACCACTTGAGGCAAGCTTCTAACCATGGAGCAACCAGTCCTTCTGACCCTTGTTTCTATGGCCCTTGGGAATTATTACCATAATGCATATCTATATATATCCCACAAATGAGTGCAATCATTCTATGTCTGTCCCTCTCCTTCTGACACATTTAACTCAGCATGATATTCTCCTTGTACATCCATTTATAAGGGAAATTTTTGACTTCATTTTCCCTGGTGACAGCATAGTATTCAGTTGTGTAGGTCTTCTTTTCATAATACAAAACTGAGCTGGAATTTAGCTCAGTGGTAGAATACTTGCCTTGCATCTGTGAGGCCCTGTGTTTATTCTCTGATATAGACTACACACATATAATGCAAATCAAAGTTCAATGTTCTCAAAGCCTCAAAACAAATTTTATATTCATTTCCAATCCCCTAAACCCTAATTCTTTTTTTTCAAAAATATGTCTCAAGTTTCCTGTGAAAATAGCCTTCTAGTTTTTACCTATAGCAAATCTTCTGCACTGGGGATTTGGTGCAGAAAGAGAGAGACAGGTTGCCTGTGACTGTTAATTTCATGTATCAGCACTATTAGTCTGTAGTGTTCAGATGTTTGGTCATATGGTGCTGTGCAGGTATTTTTTAGATGTGATTGATAGAAATCAGTATACTGACCTAGTTTCCTTATAAAATTGAGAGGTTTTCATATAATCAGTCAAAAGCTTAATGGAAAAAGAATGAGATCATCCCAAAGAAGAATAAATTCTTTTTACCAGATTGCCTTTGATGCAAGACTGCTCCTGCAATAAAGTCTAGCCTATCAATCTTCCCTATAGTACACATAGACTTCCAATCCCTAACACAATCATGCAGATTGTCCTTAAAATAAATTCAAATTCTCTCTCTCTTTCTCTCTACCCCTCAATCCACTCTTCTTTTTTTTTCTTTTTGCGCCACACCCCCACGATGCACAGGGATTACTCCTGGCTTGTGAACTCAGGAATTACTCCTGGAGGTGCTTGGAGGACCATATGGAATGCTGGGAATCGAACCCTGGTCGGCCGCGTGCAAGGCAAATACCTTACCTGCTGTGCTATTGCTCCAGCTCCTCAATCCACTCTTTTCTTCCATTTCTCTCTCTTCCTCTGCCTCCCTTTACTGTAACTTCTTTCTTAGTTTCCCTCTCTTTTTTTCCCAACCCTCTAGTATATCATATCCTTTAATAGCTGACTCCCACACAGTTTATAAAATTTCTGTTAATTCAAAATCCAAAATTTTCCTGTCGTTTCTTAAGTAATTGTTAGACAAGTCAGTAACAATAATAAGATATGCAAGAATACCACCCTCCCTTACCCCATCCCCCACAGTCTAAGATATCCAAGTGTTCATCTTCAGAAGCAATATCTATGTTACTTTATATGACTAAATATTCTAGACATGAGATTATTTTATATGCTTTGGGTGGGTTTAATATAAGAAATTTCCTAAGAAAAAATACTTGGGAGACTAAATTAGGGAAGATGTGATATGAGCATTGTCAACAATGGCATCTTTCCATATTTCACAATAGTGCCAAAGAGCTCCCTGTTGGTGGTCATTCTGGGACTTCTCTTCTTAAACTTTGCAGCCCTTTCTCCCCACTCTGTGAAGTAGAATTTTGCATGAAGGAGACAGTGGTCCAATCCCGTTTGGAATTTTATGAGAACAGCAACATTGGTCAGGCAAAACCGTCAATTGAATATGATATGGTCTATTTCATTGTGGAATTGTCCACCAGGAGACATCCATGTCCAACGTTTAGATTTGGCCTTCTGGAATTGTGAGTTACCATGGATGGTCTTGGTCGACATGATGTACTCAGTCTGTCACCCTGTTCGTTCCATTCTAGGCGATGGGTCCCGATGTGGAGTTCTTCGGCTGATCTTCTCGGTCCTATCTTGGCATTATAATCACCCACAGTGATCTTGTAGAAGGTGTGGTCTTCTTTATAAAACTTCTTCATCTCCATGCAGAACTCCGCAATTTTTCCTTCATCATAATTAGATGTTGGTACGTAGACAACGAAGATAGAAACTGCCGTCAGTGAGCCACATCTAGTCAAGTGATTATTCAACTGATTCGGGTTTTTAGGTATTAGAATGAATCAATGCTCATGGCTAAGTTCATGTTGACAAGGATGCCGACGCCCCTTTTGTCGCATGTTCTAAGCAACAGTTCTTCTCTAGTGTCGAAAACGGCGTGATGTGATTGATGCCTTCTCATCTCGGTCAGACCAATGATGTCGTACTTGATCTTTCACACTTGTACCATCAGGTCCTCCATGGATTCATCAGATGCCATTCTATGTGCATTGAAAGTACAGACAGTTATTTTTGTCTTTCTTCGTTTTGGCAGCCCAGTTCAGCCTTGAGATTTTATCATTCTCTCCTTCCACATCCTTCTCAATGCTGCCATATTCAGGGTCAGGGGAATGAGATCCATTGTATTTACTGGATTTGGCATATTGAATACACCACGGATAGCTTGCCAGGCTCTGCCGTGTGGATGGGTTATTCTCGGTAGCCTAAAAACACAAATAAACTTTACAGTTGTTCCTATTCAGGCATATGTGCTGGTATGATACTCTCAGTAGCCTGCCAGATTCTTTGAGAGCGAGAACTAGAGAGTAAGAAGTCACGTGATTGCAAATGCTGTCAGGTCCTGGTGAGGACAGTCAGGCACAAGGGTAGAAGACTCTGTTTTGTTCTCTTCCGGGAGCTTGGTGTTATAGTCTCTGGATCCTGGCCGTTGATGGGGTTACATGGCAGTTGGTGGGTGTAACTGTCTAGCTACTGGAAGGCCCAGTCCCGATCTGAGCAGGCTTGGCAATCTCAGCCCTGGATCCTGCACACCTGGGTTTCTCTGCTGGTTCTTTTATGTGTGAGGCTCATCCAAGAGTGGGGAGAGTGGTCTCAGCATGGCTTTGGCTGGGTCCTGGAGGTCTTCAGCTGTTGGGTCCTGGTGAGCACAGTCAGGCACGGGGATAGGAGACTTTGCTCTGATCTTTTCTGGGAGCTTGCTTTGTTTATCTAATAAAAATTAAAAAAAAAGAAATCGAAAAAGACTAGAATAGCTGAAATGTGGGATCTACATAGGAAATGCATGTTACATTATCTGTATAGGTATTCTTGAGGTTGTGGCTTTGATTTTTGGAACATATCCGGAGATGACCAGGGACTGTTCCCGGCTCCATGCTAGGGAAGATCATATAGGCCCAGAGTTTGAACATGGTCCTCTGTGCATAGTCTTGTTGTTCCCAGCCCTTTCAGCTTTCTTCCCAGTGCTTTTTTATTTTTGGACTAGATACTCCCACATAAAATATTAAATTTCTTAAAGTAGTACAAAGGAAAGATACCACTGGGCTGTAAGCTGAACAATTCTACATTATTGTGACACATTTAAGTTTCAGTAAGTAAGTAAGTAAGTAAAGGCCCTCCCGTTGATCGTCGATTTGCTCGAGCGGGCCCAGTAACGTCTCCATTGGAGACTTTGTTGTTACTGTGTCTGGCATATCGAATACTCTCAGTAGCTTGCCGGGCTCTCCGAGAGGGGCGGAGGAATCGAACTCCGGTCGGCCATGTTGGCCGCGTGTAAGGCGGACGCCCTACCCGCTGTGCTATCGCTCCAGCCCGAGTTTCAGTGAGGAAACATATCCTGTGTCATTGAATATGAATGTGTCAATACCAATGTTCTCCCTTCTGAAATCTGACATGCCATTTCGTCGGTAAAGAAATGAACAGCACCCAGCCCAAACAAGGTCAGACCTGAACACCTGAAGAACCTGCCATTAGCACTCATCAATATGCTGGCTCGGCTCTTCACACGCTACCTGTCTGAATGCAAGGTTCCGTCCCAATGGAAAACCAGCAGGACTGTACTACTGTACAAGAAGGGAGACATCCACAACATTGGCAACCATTGCCTGATCTGCCTATTGTCTCTCATCTACAAGTTGTTTACTTGAGTCATCCTAAATAGTATTGGCAGAACACTAGATGAAGGACAACCATGCAAGCAAGCCGCGTTCCGCAAAGGATTCAGCACCATCGACCATATCCACACAATAACCAAACTCATTGAGGTTTCTCGGGAGTTCAAGATGCTGCTCTGTCTAACAGTCATTGATTTAAAGAAGGCCTTTGATTCTGTTTAGACAGAAGCAGTCATTGAAACCCTAGCCAATCAGGGCATTCAAACTCAATACATCAGGATCCTTCGTGAGCTGTATTATGGATTCACTACTAGGATCTGACCATTCTACAAAGAAGTGATCATCCATGTCAAGAGAAGGGTTCGACAGGGTGATACTATTTCACCAAAACTCTTCAGTGCCACCCTCGAGAACATCATGCAACGATTGGAATGGGAAGAAATGGGAGTGAAGATAGATGGTCGGCAACTACACCACCTCCGCTTTGCTGATGACATTGTTCTGATAACACCAAACCTCAGCCAAGCAGCACAAATGCTGGCCGACTTTGACCATGAGTGTGGAAAGGTCGGACTACAGCTGAATCTTACAAAGACAATATTTATGAGAAACAGCCTCATTCCTGCTGCTCCATTCGCTCTCAACAAAATGACCATCTCCGAATGCAACAGTTATGTGTACCTAGATTGAGAATTCCACATGACAAATGACCTGGAACCTGAGCTGTGCAGGAGGAAGAGAGTGGCTTGGAATGCCTTCAAGAGCGTCGAAGAAATAGCTAAGAGGACGGAGAACCTCCAGCTCCGGGCACATCTCTTTGATTCCACTGTTCTTCCTGTATTAACATACGCCTCAGAGACCTGGGCCCTATGCAAACAGGATGAGAATGCTATTCGGGTCTCCCAAAGAGGAATTGAAAGAGCTATGCTTGGAATATCACGTTTCACTCAAATGACAGAAAGAATCCGCAGTTTTGACCTCAGTCGACAATCAAGAATCAGGGATGCTGTCTCATTTGCCAAAGTGTCAAAAATCAGATGGGCTCGTCACATAATGAGATTTAAAGACTGACTCCGGGTCTTGAGCTGTTACTGACTGGATTCCACGGGATATCAAAAGACCGCATGGCTGCCCCCCTACCAGATGGTCAGACTTCTTCATCAAGATGATGAACGATCGTTTGAGGCTCTTTGTGTTCCTAGAACAAACAGATGCAATTGGGCTACACTAGTTCGCGACAGGGACAAATGGAGATGTTACTGGCGCTCGAGCAAATCGATGATTAATGGGAAGTCAAGTGATCAAGTGATCAAGTCATTGAATGTACAGGATTGTAGATCATAATATTGTAGGAGAAACATAAAGAACATACTTATATGTAGCCATAAAAGATGAAGTGTATAAACAGGTCTCTAAATAAGTAAGCCAATCCATATAATACCTGGTAACATGTTACAACACATTCCAACATTTTTTATTAGTAGAATATTAAGATGAATAATGACAATTTAACTTTAATTACTAATTTTTATTTTTAATATTTTATTTTTAATTTTGAATTAAAATCACTTTTAATAACTAAAATTTATAAAGAAATGCAGGGAATCATGGCTCATTACCAGGAGAAAAGTATAATGGAAACAAATACCACAATAAGTGATGATAGGATTATAAGTGACTTTTAAAGAAATACATGACAACAAAGGAGAAAATCTGAAGTCATTTTAGAATTTAAAATTCATCTCTGATACAAAAATTTTAATAGCTGTTAAGAGAGAAATAGAAACTGAACAAGAATAGTATAATAATTTCAAATACATATTGGTAAAATTGTTCAAATAAGAAAATAAGGAACAAGAATAAAGCACATAATATCGAGTTGTCTAATATATTGGAAAAATTCTGATGAAATAGAAGGAAATACACTCAAATACAGGTATATTATTGTGACCTATTTCACAATCCACTCTGAGCAACAGAATAAATATATGTATCAATTGACTTTTTAGATCCAAACTTTCACAGATGAGGTAGAAATAATTAATGATTAAAATGTTTTTAACTAAGTGACAATTAAAAAACACCAAATTTTAGATAATGCATCCAAAGTATTTAGAGGAAAATGTTTACAAGTAAATGCATGAAATACATAAAGAATAAATTATTAAATATTCAGAAAATATATAAAGAATCATTTGATCACTTGACATCCTGTTACTGATAGATTTGCTCATGCAGGTGCCAGTAACATCTCCATTCATCCCTGTCGCGTGCTAGTGTAGCCCAGTTGCGTCTGCTTGTTCTAGGAACACGAAGAGCCTCAAACTGATCATTCAGGGTCTTGAGGAAGAAGTTTGACCATCTTGTAGGTGGGCAGCCACACAATCTTTTGAAGTTCTGTGGAATCCAGTTGGTAATGGCTTTTAGTCTAGTGGTCATCTCCAAATCTCATTACGAGTCCAGCCCATCTGATTTTCCACGCCTTGGAAAAAGAGACAGCATTCCTGATTCTTGACCATTGACGGAGGTCGAAACTCCGAATTCCTTCTCTCATTTGAGCCATTTATTGATGAGTACTGATGGCAGTTTCTTCAGGTGTTAGGGTCAGAAATTGTCTGGCCAGGGTGCTGTTCACTTCTTTACTGATGAAATGGCATGTCAGATTTCAGAAGGGAGAACATTGGGAACGACATATCCATCCTGCGGAATTTGTTATGTGGGCAGATGGACGTGGCTATGGAAGAGATCCGAGTAGAAGTCATGGATAATCTTCTCCATTGCCCATCTGGAAGATGTGATAGACCCATTGGTGAGGCAAAACTGTCGATTGAATATGATGTTTGTGGAATTTTGTTGTGGAACCGTCCACCGGCAGACTCCCATGTCCAACGTTTAAAATCGGCCTTCTGGAACTGTGTGTTACCATGGATGGTATTGGTTGACACAATGAACTCAGACAGTCTCTCACCCTGTTCGTTCCATTCTAGGCCATGGGTCCTGGTTTGGAGATCTCTGGCTGATGTTCTCGGTCCTATCTTGACAATAAAATCACCTACAATGATTTTGTAGAAGGTGTGGTCTTCTTTATACAACTTCCTCCACTACCTCCACTACCCAGCCACCACCACGCTCCAGTATGCTTTCTGGATGCTCAGGCCAAGACTCACGCTCAAGTGACACCCCAGAGAACCAGGCAAGGGGAACTCTGTGACCTTGGACTCCAGGCTCAATGGGACTCAGGAATAGAGATCCTCTGCCTGCTCACACCAATCTCTGGCGAGCAAGGGATTAAAACCAGGACCCCCAACCTACCCTGCCCTGTCTGTTTCCACCAACTGCAGGTGACCCAGGGATTACACACAGAAGACCCACCCTACCAGTACCAGAAAAATACCTCACCGGCTGACCTTTATTACCTCCTCTACCTCTACTACCCAGCCACCGCCACTATCCAGGATGCTTTCCAGATAATTCAGCCACGTGACACAGCATAAGACACTTAATACCCATCTTCCAGCATTGCTGAACCATATTTCATAGGGTTCAAATATGATTTGAACCATGGGAACACCTGCAAGGGTGATTAGAGGCTGCCCTAAAAGCTTCTATCCCTCTTGGAGAGCCTGGCAAGTTACCGAGAATATCCCACCCGCACAGAAGAGACTGGCAATCTATTCATGGCGTATTAGATATGCCAAAACCAAACTCAGAGAGTTCTGCTCGACACTACTTCCACTACCCAGCCATCGCCACACTTCAGGATGTTTTCCGGACCCGTGTGGCAGCTCCGGCCGAGACTCACGCAGGACTGAAGACCCACAGAACAAGATAAGCAGAACTCTCTGAGACCTTGGACTCCAGGCTTGGCAGACCCAGGGACAGAGCTTCTCTGCTTGCTCCCAGCAACCACAGGTGACAAAGGAATTCTAATCAGGAGCCCCACCCTACCCTGCCCTGTCTGCTTCCATCAACCACCCAGGGACCGAATTGCGCACAGGAGACCCACCCTACCCACATAAATACCCCACTGGCAGACTTCCACTATCGACACTACTTCCACTACCCAGCCATCGCCACACTTCAGGACGCTTTCCGGACCCGTGCGGCCGCAAAGCACAAAGCGGCCTCGCGACACATCATAAGACACTAAATACCCATCTTCCGGAATTGTCGTACCGTACTTGATAGGGTTCAAATATGGTAACACCTACTAGGGTGATTAGAGGTTGCCCCAAAAGCCTCTATCCCTCTCGGAAAGACTGGCAAGCTACCGAGAGTGTTCCGCCTGCAAGGAAGAGCCTGGCAAGCTATCCGTTGTGTATTCGATATGCCAAAACCAGTAACTACAACTGGTCTCATTCACCTGACCCTGAAGGATTCACCGACATGGCAGCATTGAGAAGGATGAGAAAGGAGAGGCCGACAAAATCTCAAGGCCGACCTAGGCTGCCACAACGAAGGAAGACAAAAATGATAGTCTGTACTTTCAATGCACGTACACTAGCATCAGATGCATCCATCGAGAACCTGATGGTACAAGCGCGAATGATCAAGTACGACATCATTGGTCTGACTGAGACAAGAAGGCACGAATCTCACCATGCCGTTTTCGACACTGGAGAAGAATTTTTCCTTGGAACATGCGATAAAAGAGGTGTTGGAGTGGAGGCGTCGGTGTCCTTGTCAACACAAACTTGGCCAAGAGCATTGATTCATTCGAATGCCTAACAACCCGAATCGGACGTTTACATTTGAATAGATGTGGCTCACTGCCTGCAGTTTCTATCTTGGTTGGCTACGCACCAACATCTCATTATGATGAAAGAGAAATTGAGAAGTTCTACATGGAGCTAGAGAAGTTCAGAAGAAGACCACACCTTCTACAAGATCATTGTGGGTGATTTTATTGCCAAGATAGGACCGAGAAGATCAGCTGAAGAACTTCACATCGGGACCCATGGCCTAGAATGAAATGAACAGGATGAGAGACTGTCTGAGTTCATCATGTCGACCAAGACCATTCATGGTAACTCACAGTTCCAGAAAGCAGAATCTAAACGATGGACATGGGAGTCTCCCGGTGGACGATTCCACAACGAAATAGACCACATCATATTCAATCGACGGTTTTGCCTGACCGATGTCGCTGTTGTCCCAAAATTTCGAACGGGATCAGACCACCGTCTCCTTCGTGCAAAATTCTACTTCACAGAACGGGGAGAAAGGGCTGCAAAGTTCAAAAAGAGAACTCCCAGAACGACCACCAACTGGGAACTCTTTGGCACTATTGCGGCAACATGGGAAGATGCCATTGTTGACAACATTGACGAGGAATATGATCGACTGGTTCAGCACCTCCATGAATGTGCGAGGAATGCCAAGAGAGAGATAGCCGCAAAAAATCGCCTATCTTCGAAAACTCTTGAGCAAATTCGCCAGCGTGGTTTGGCGCTTGCCTCAGGAAACCACAAGCTAATGTCCGAGCTCGCAAAGCAGTGCAGAGATGCGATCAAGGAAGACCTCAAAGAGAGAAGAGCAGAATAACTGGTAGATGCGGCAGAAGCCGGGAAAAGTATTCGTAACGCATGCCTGTCCTTTGCCAACTACAAGAACAAGATGACTTCCCTCCAACGTCCTGATGGATCCATCACATCCTGCAGAACAGCAATGGAGAAGATTATCCATGACTTCTACTCAAATCTCTTCGATAGCCATGTCCATTTGCCGACATACCAAATTCCACAGGATGGATATGTCGTTCCCAATGTTCTCCTTTCCGAAATCCGACACGCCATTTCGTTGGTAAAGAAACAAACAGCACCCGGCCCAGACAAGGTCAGACCTGAACACCTGAAGAACCTGCCGTCAATACTCATCAATACAATCAATACACTGGCTCAGCTCTTCACTCGCTACCTGTCTGAATGCAAGGTTCCGTCCCAATGGAAAACCAGCAGGACCGTACTACTGTACAAGAAGGGAGACATCCATGATATTGGCAGCTATCACCCGATCTGCCTATTGTCTGTCATCTACAAGTTGTTCACTCGAGTCATCCTAAATAGGATTGGCAGAACACTAGATGAAGGACAACCATGCGAGCAAGCCGGGTTCCGCAAAGGATTCAGCACCATCGACCACATCCACATGATAACCAAGCTCATTGAGGTTTATAGGGAGTTCAAGATGCCGCTCTGTTTAACGTTCATTAATTTAAAGAAGGCCTTTGATTCTGTTGAGACGGAAGCGGTCATTGAAGCCCTAGCCAATCAGGGCATTCAAGCCCAATACATCAGGATCCTCCGTGAGCTGTATTGCGGATTCACTACCAGGATCTCACCGTTCTACAAAGAAGTGATCGTTGATGTCAAGAGAGGGGTGTGGCAGGGTGATACCATTTCACCGAAACTCTTCAGTGCCACCCTCGAGAACATCATGCGACGACTAGAATGGGAAGGAATGGGAGTGAAGATAGATGGTCAGCAACTACACCACCTCCACTTTGCTGATGACATTGTTTTAATAACAGCAAACATCAGCCAAGCGGCACAAATGCTGGCCGACTTTGACCATGAGTGTGGAAAGGTAGGACTGCAGCTGAATTTTACAAAGACAATGTTTATGAGAAACAGCTTTGTTCCTGACGCCCCATTCACTCTCAACGGAACGAACATCTCCGAATGCAACAGCTATGTGTACCTATGTTGAGAGGTTAACATGACAAATGTCCTGGCACCCGAGCTGCGCAGGAGGAAGAGAGCGGCTTGCAATGCCTTCAAGAACGTCGAAGAAATAGCTAAGAGGATGAAGAACCTCCGGCTCCCAGCACATCTCTTTGATTCCACTGTTCTTCCTGCATTCACTTATGCCTCGGAGACCTGGGCCCTACGCAATCAAGATGAGAACGCTATTCAGGTCTCCCAAAGAAGAATAGAAAGAGCTATGCTTGGAATATCACGTTTCACTCAAATGAGAGAAAGAATCCGGAGTTCTGACATCCTTTGACGATCAAGAATCAGGGACGCTGTCTCATTTGCCAAGGTGTCGAAAATCAGATGTGCTGGTCACATAATGAGATTTAAAGACGACCGCTGGACTAGAGCTGTTACGACTGGATTCAACGGGATGTCAAAAGACCACGTGGCCACCCACCTACCAGATGGTCAGACTTCTTAGTCAAGATCAAGAATGATCGGTTTGAGGCCCTTCATGTTCCCGGAGCGAAGAGATGCCATTGGGCTACACTAGCACATGATAGGGACAAATGGAGACGTTACTGGCGCCCACTCAAGCAAATCGACGACTAACGGGAAGTTAAGTTAAGTGAGTAAGTGATTTGGGGAGAAATTTGGAGATATCTCAATATTTTTCTCAACATTCCTCTTCGGAATTTTGTTGGAGGTACCCTTTGGGATAACAAAAAGACAGAAAAAGTAAATGGTGCATAAATTTAAAAGAAAGAATTATCTTTCTATTTGTAGATGACATGTATATACAGGGCTGGAGTGATAGCACAGAGGTAGGGCATTTGCCTTGTGCTGAGCTGGGATCAAATCCTCTGCCCTTCTCGCAGAGCCTGGCAAACTACCAAGAGTATCTCGCCCGCACGGCAGAGCCAGGCAAGCTCCCCGTGACGTATTCGATATGCCAAACACAGTAAAAACAAAAGTCTCATGATGGAGATGTTACCCACTCGAGCAAATCGATGAATAACGGGAGGATCGTGACTGTGATGTATATACAGATCATAAGAAGCTATATTAAATCCACTATACCTGAATATAGAAAAATCACATGATACAAATTAATACAGAAAAACTAAATATTTTTCTTTAAGCTAGCAGTGAATAATTTTAAAATAAAAAGTGCTATTGAAATGTGTCAATGCCAAGACTACATAAAAACATGCAATAACTAGGGCTGAATTTAAATAAATATGCTTCATTAAATATGTTTACACTGAAATGGCATAAAATACATAGAAAATAAATATATTTTAAAACAGTATGATTGGATATTATTTAGTAATAAAGTTTCAAAAATTGTATTAACAAAATATGCATAGTATGATATATTAGATATATTAGATTAAATCTAATTTTGAGTAGACAGAGGGCTTTCTACAAATCCTCCCCATATTTAAAAACTATAAAAGAAATTTTAGACAGATGATGAGATTATGCCATTTTTGATGAATTATTATTTGCCTGGCATCTTTCAAAATTAGGAAGTACCTTTAGTGAATTTAGGGTACTGTTGTGAGGCCTCGTTCCCAAAGAAGCAATGCTCAAAGATCAGATCATTAGAGGTTTTAGCACAAACTTGATAATGAACATCTTAAATTCTATAACCTAACTGCTTTGTCCTTGATTTGTCTTCTAAACTATTATTATGTTAAGATATTTCTTAAGACTGCCTCATTTTTTTTTTAGTATATGCAGGCAAGTTTTAAAAAGTATGCATTTTGCCCTGATTGTAAAGAAACATCTGGTTGGTTTCCCTTCTGACTCTTACAATATTCTTTGAGGGGTTGGACAGATAGTACAGCGGGTTGGTTGCTTCGGGCTCTTGGAGTTGACTCAGAGAAACTCTCAGCCAAGTGGTCTGTTTGGTAGTAGTGCCTGATACAGTTCTGCTCAGACCTTGTCATTTCTGAGACCACCAGGGTCAACTCCTGATGCTGAGTACTTTCAGAGCTACACTGAGAGATACTTGTGATTCTACTGTGTTTCCAGGGATCCCCTCAACTGTCTCACCAGCCTCCAGGCTGCTTTTTTGATTTGGGGATGGGTGAGGAGTTCCAGATACACAGCTGAGTAGGAATTGAAAGACAGCCGCTTAGAAACTGTCTTTCCTGGCAGAAGGCAAAGGTTTAAACATTTTCTGAAGTTCCTGGAGGATATTAGGCTAATACTGTCAGTTTTGTTGCATGAATATTCTTTCGGTTGGAGGCACAAGATAGAACACATGAGAGGAATGTACAGACCATGGAGGGTCAAGACTCATTCTAGCTGCAGGCAAAGAGCGACTGCCAGAGGTCTCTTTTTATTCTATGTTTTATCAGTTACTTCCTAATGGCTTCATCACAGAGAAAGACTAACTAACAAGAGTACAGACAGTTATAGGATGGGCGTCCGTCAAAGGAGCATCAGGTTATACATTGTCTTGTTAAAGCTGTGCTGTCAAAGCTATGTTGTTATGATTAAAAATGTCAGAAGAAGGTATGGAACTGGACACATAGGCTTTAAAGATTACGTCTCCTACATTCTTGTGGTTGGTTACACATAGGGCAAGGAGAAAGCTCATACTGATACTTGAAGGTCAATACAGATTAAGGATATGAAAGAGAGGGGGAAACTGCTGCCTTGTACTGCTAAGATAATGTATGACTAGAGGGGTGTGTAAGAGCATGCTGTACTCCTCCAGGTCATCGGACTCAAAAGTTTTTAGCTTGCCCACTTAGTGAGAAGTGGGGCCTCAGTTCTGCTTCCTGCTTGCAGGGCAATGTCCAGAGGCTCGTCCTAGTGTCCTGGTTTAGCACCAACACAGTTTCTCTTTGTAGTATGCTTTTAACAAGTATTCAGAGGGATTAACAAAGATTAACCTCAGTAAGAGGAGAGTAAAATTAAGAGATGCCATTTACTGATTGTAGACGTGATATATATGTGTATCTATATGGTAGCACTGTCCTCCCATTGTTCATCAATTTGCTCGAGCGGGCACCAGTAACACCTCACAACAAATTGTGAAAGACTTGTTGCTACTGTTTTTGGCATATAGAATACATCATGGGTAGCTTGCTAGGCTTTGCAGTGCGGGCAAGATACTCTCAGTAGCTTGCTAAGTTCTCCGAGAGGGGCAGAGGAATCAAACCCAGGTTGGCTGCTTACAAGGCAAATTCCCTAGCCGCTGTGCTATCGCTCCAACCCATATATATATAAAGGTAAAGGTAAAGGCCCTCCCGTTGATCATCGATTTGCTCGAGCGGGCCCAGTAACGTCTCCATTGGAGACTTTGTTGTTACTGTGTCTGGCATATCGAATACTCTCGGTAGCTTGCCGGGCTCTCTGAGAGGGGTGGAGGAATCGAACTCGGGTCGGCCATGTTGGCCACTTGTAAGGAGAACGCCCTACCCGCTGTGCTGTGGCTCCAGTGGCGCAGTTGGTTAGCCAGTGGTGCAATCGGTTAGCATGCGGTACTTATAAGACAGTACGCTTGTGAGCCATGCCGAGGTTGTGAGTTCGAGCCTCACCTGGAGCAGTTTTTACTCCCCTCCATGCCTGCCAATCCTAATATATATATATATATATATATATATGCACACATATATATTAATTCACATATATCCCAGTATAGGAAGGATGACAGAAACCATTTTTTGGGAAATATATTCCAGAATTTGTTTGTAGTCGATGAGGTACAACAGTTCTAGAAAAAAGGAATTTGAAGATAATCTCATTAAATATAGTTTTTCATGCCTCTTTTGCTACATAATGTTCCCAGCATATTTTAATCATTTTTATAATGTGAATCATCATTCAGATACCTTACCTTGCCAATGTTCTTAAATTTTCTGTGACTTTGCTAATTAACTAAATTGTGCCCAACTCTCAGGAGATTCCACATCACTGATGAGAAATGTCCTGTGAAACAGAGTAGGACAACTTCCACTTTTGGTCTGGACTCACTGTGTCCTTAACCTTGCATTAGTTCATCCTTTTTTATTATTGTTCAAAAAATAACTTTAGTCCACACACCAACTCTTTAGAATAACAAATATTTAGAGAAGGGAAATGTGAACTACACAGTAAACTTAGAAGTTTCAAATAAACAAATGTTAAAATACTTTTCATGAGGTATGTGTTTTTCAAACTTATGTTACTAAAAACCATAATTGAATGGAAATATTTTAAATTACATTTTTATACTTAATGACTTAGTTAAATCAAAGGCACAGCCAAGATAAATTTTTTGCTACCATGTGAAACAACAGAAATATATGTGTACCATTCAATACCAACATCGAGTTATCATTTAGTAGAAAGCAAATTAGACATCATTTTCTCTTTTTTTTGTTAAAAATAAAAATATGGCTTCTTATGTAGATTAAGAATATTTATTAGGTTAAAAAATTTAGCACTTTTACTTTTTTGCTCTACTAAATTTCAGAGGGTACATGAAAGTTCTATTTCCAACTCAAAAGATAGATTTGATTTCTTTTTAATGTCCTGGTAACAAAAGGAAATGATTAAGATGAGAGTTATGTTCTAAAACTGGTGTGTTCTCTTGCTACAGTCTATAAAAAGGCAGAACATTCATAACAATGTTGAGTATGATCCTTGTTGTTAGATAGTCTAGGGTATGGGTGAGTTCATGAGAGCATGAGCTAAGATGGAGTAAAAGGTAAAGGTAGAGGCCCTCCCGTTGATTGTCGATTTGCTCGAGCGGGCCCAGTAACGATGGAGTAGGGTAAACAATGTTGAGTAGACAGACAGGCATTGTGACTCAAAGTGAGTCATTGATTTGTAGCAGTAAAAATCTTCACTGGAATTTTATAACACCCTACAAGTTCTCTCTCTTTGTTACAATGAAGTGGATCAAGCAGGTCAGTCCCAGGTGATGATTGAGTAGATTCCACCTTATTATGTGATCATTATAATACCTTAACATCTAGAAAAATCACTAGCACCACAATAGCTTATAATTGCCATGACAACCTTTAGGAATACCAAATATTGTCAGGACCTTAGACCCCCATGTTATCCTCTCCCATAACCAATTTGGGGAGAAGTAGGACATAGGAAAAAGCGGGGAGTCTAAAACCATAAAAAGAGCCAAAACAAGAGAGGACAAAATTTGCTCATAATCCCCTTGCTTACAGGAGAGTTTTGCTGCTTTCTCTTTTGCTTTAATACTTAAACCCTAAACCCCAGTAAGGAGTTTGCTTTCATTATCTTCATCTTCTTTTTAAATTTTAGATTTTTAAAATCACACCCAACAAATAGTCAAGGCTAACTCTTGACTCCGCATTCAGGAATAACACTTGACAGGCTCAGGTGACCATAAGGAATGCCAGGATTCAAACATGGGTTAGTCATGTACAATATGTACAATACATATTTAACACTAATATATTTTATTTGGACTGGAGTGATAGCACAGCAGGTAGAGTGTTTGCCTTGAACTTGACCAACCTGGTTCGATTCCTCCATCCCTCTCGGAGAGACCGGCAAGCTACTAAGAGTTTCCCACCCACATCACCCACATGACAGAGACTGGCAAGCTCCCTGAGGTGTATTTGATATGCAAAAAAAACAATAATAACAAGTCTTACAATAGAGACGTTACTGGTGCCCTCTTGAGCAAATTGATGAACAACAGGAGGACAGTGCTATATATTATTTAGATGTTTCTCATATAACAAACCAATCCTATGTAATTTAGTTAGTGTCATTGCATATTACCATAATGTTAAGCAATCATGACTTCTTTTTTCCAAAATGATTTCCTCCTTTCCAAGGTAAATGGCAAAGTCATAGAGCAATTTCTCCCCATTTTCTTACTCTATGGAGACCATAACTATGTATTCCATCTCCATGAATTTGCCTATTCTGGATATTCTTTAGGTATGGATATATATATATATATATATATATACACACATATATGTATATATATGTCACCTTTATTACTTAATTCATTTGTTTAGCATAGTGTTTTCTGAGTTCATCAATGGTTAGTTAAGATTGTACTTCACTATTTCCCCATGAATAGCTGAATATATTCTATTTTATGACTATTTCAAAGTTGTTTTTTCTTCTTAAATTTAAATTAAACATATAGTTAGAAGCATTTTACAATCCTGTCAATAATAGGTTTCATGTATCAATGCTCCAAAACAACACTTGGGATCAGAATGTGTCCGTCCTTGGCTTCCTTGCTATCCAGCCCCCCAAGATAAGATCAGTTCTGTAGATAAATTCTCAGGTTATTGCCTTTAACCATTAGTGTTTTTCTTTTTTTATCCCACATATTAGAGAAATCATTCTATGCATGATAGATCATTTTCACTTCTTTTAAAAAGAAAAAGACTTTCGGCAAAAATTTCTATGTGTAATACCCTTTTGAAGGGTGTCACTATCAGTTCAGCCAGGTTTTTAATAAAGCCCTAAATAGCCAGGGTCATGTCTCTGAAGTAAGTTTTTCCCAACAGTGGATTCTCTGAAAGGAAGAAAATGAGGTCAACTACACTGGTGAGTCAGACAGTGTAACGGTCAGGAACCACCTAAATAATAAAAGATCTTTCACTGGATTTGGTCAAGATGAAATTTACCTTCAATTTCAATCAGAAGTTGGAGCCTCTCACAGCTCCAAACGTCCAATAATAATCAGATGAGTCGGTCTCTAGCAGGATTTAAGGTAGCTTGATTGTCTTTTAGATGAAAATAACTTGTTTTATTGCTAAGTCAATTCTGTAAATAGTTTAAAATGTGGAAATCCTAAAAGTGTCATAAGTTACTGAAGGTTTTATTTGGATGGAAGTTGCAACTCTAACTGAGGTCTAAGTTATACTAAGGAAATGCATAAAGCACTTTAATGTATGGTACTATCTAGGGCTCTATGGTTTTATTAAAACAACATTTTTTTTTGTCACATCCATCGATGCACAGGTGTTACTACTGGCTTTGCACTCAGGAATTACTCCTGGTAGTGCTAAGGGAACCATATGGGATGCTGGGAATCGAACCTGGGTTGGCTGCATGCAAGGCAAACTCTCTACCAACTGTACCATTGCTCCAGCCCTAAAACAACAGACTTAATAGATGCTATGGTGAAGGCAGTGATGTTAAGGAAATCATGGATATAACATTCCAAATGTCCCAATGCTTACTGGCTCAAAAGCATAAGAATATGCTGACTGGATGGTCACTACCATTCCTATTCTAGATAGTTATCCAGTCCAGAGACTAATGAGATGAGAGAGGTTTGACAGATATGAATACCCTGCTTGCTTAAATATGTTCACTTTGAGACAGAGTGAGGACACAGAGACTGCTGGCATTTGTAGTTAGGGAAATTGGGCTGTGCATAGATCATACTTGATGTCCTTGGTATGTTTAGAGCCTACAGAGGCAGTGATCCTTGCTGGATGCGGTATGTTTAGAGCCTACAGAGGCAGTGATCCTTGCTGGATGCCATGGAGTCCTCAATTTGGATGTAGATATTATGCTTTATGTCATTCTCTGCTTTCACCGAGCTAGGCATGGGAGTTCTAGATTGTCTGTACTTCCATCTTTATGCTGCAAATCCTTAGTTTCATCTTTTGTCTGCTGCATCGTTTCTAGGCAGTTCTTTCCCAGTGTTATCTTTCCAGAAAATTTTGTTTAAGTGGTTTAATTCAAATAGAGTTCAATATTTTCCAGAGATTTGACAGATTCATTGTGCTTGTTCCGTGTCATTATTTATTTGCTTCACTTTGTAATGTACTTTTGCCATATGTAACTCTCTTTTGGGGTGTAAAGAGTCTTTTAAGCAGTGTTGATGGTGCAAAGGGCCACTGTCTTTGGTGCTACAACCTGCAATGCTCAGGGTAAAGTGTAGCATCCGAGTTCTCTTGCTTTGAATGTGTCCATGACTGCTGAGCCTTCCCTCCTAATTCCTTATCAGTAATTCTTTCACTCTTTAGAGAACCATCCTGGAGGATTTTAGGGTGTTACTTTTCAGAGTCTAGCTCTATCAGGAGGAAATGATTCTCTGACAAGAGGATTCTTGTTTTAATGTTGAGTTTATTGCAACTATGTCACCTTTGCTTTTTTTGCTTTCCTCTGGGACTTTCTTCACTTCCTCTGTATATTTTTTGCTTTGGTTTCTGTGTCAAGGAGATCTTTCAAATAGCATGCTTCTTTTTCCATAAAACGAAACATATTCTTTTCCTGTAGGATAGGGAAGATCTAACACACTTCATATGGCTTGATGTGATGTGAAGGTACTCGGAGTGAGGCTGTAGTGGGAGTAGAATAACTCCATGCCTTAGATCCCCAGGAGACATTTTACTGTGCCCATTTTGTGCTTTAGTTGAAACAAAATTTATGAGAGTTTTCTCTGTGAATTAAATTTTAATCAATTTGCCTTGACCTGTATTTGGGTACTTAGTTTCAAAAGTCTCAATAGAAGGTTTCAAAATGTCATGTCTTAGATTTTAGCTTGATTTTAGAGATCACTTGCTTTATTGACATATTTTTTAAAGTTAGCGCAAGAGTTGTCCATTCCCTAAATTGTTTATCATGGACATTTTTAATGAACTTTACACTGCATATGCTTTTAAGAGATGTTTATTATGTGATAAATACTGAATATTAAGGCAGAAACAGCCTGGACACCCATTAAAATAAATCTCTTCCTTCTTGAGTTTGTCACAGGCTAGTCAAAAAAAAAAAAAAAAAGAGAAGTGACCAAGCGATTAGAGTGCACTTTTATATGACTGGCAAGGATGATGTAATTTTGCTTTGAGTTAGAGCTGTCTAAATTTGGGATACTTCTCTTTTCTGAATAAGGCCACTTTTCTGTAAAAGGGAAAACAAATCTAAATATTTTACAACACTGAAAGAAAAAAGCCAGTTGTTTATATGTTCTCTATCTCAGGCAGGTGTTAAACGATTTCAGATATTGATCATTGATCTTCCAGATCCTTCATTCAAGATAATTTGGAGATAGAGAGGAGTTGCAGATGTGTCTGATCACAACCTCAGCCAAGATCTCTCTGCCCAGAGTGGATGACTCTGAATTAGTACAAAAAATGATTTGATTATATCTTTCCTGGGACTTGAGTAATAGTCATTCCTGGGACTTGAATAATAATAACTCATCATGTCTTTATAACAACATTTGAGAGAATTTTAGCCAGGAGTTCCTTCTCTGTTTATTAAAAAGCAATCAAAGACACTTTCTTAACAGTTTTTCCACAGAATTTTGCTAGTGTCATCTGCAATATGGATGATTTATTTTGCAGACATACACAAGCTTATGTAACTTTGCTATAACTAATAGTGTTATGTAGTTTATTAATATATATGCTGTATTAAATTCATTTTTTCTTGAAAATGGAAATATTATTAGTTGCATAGTGAAAGACAAAGTGTCCTTAGATTATTTGAAAGCCATTGTACAAAGGGTCTCACAGATTATTTATTTCAAATTTTGCAGATGTGTAGTATAGAGTGACTTGCTTCCTAGTTTTTTATACAAGTTCTTAAATCTATTTCTTTTGTTCTTTTTCTAGGCTTCACCCAGCAATGCTCAGGAGCAACACTTACTATTATACTCAGAGTATAGAATACATAATTTCCCATGGGAATATTCATTGTTGGTTTTCTTCATATTAAGCTTGAGTTCAGTCTGTTGCACCATCTCTCCAGCCTCACAAGTTCTGAGTTCTAAAAATATTTTTCTTGTTTATTTTGTTTTCAAATTATACCTGGAAGTGCTCCAGGATCACTCCTGGTTCTGTGCTCAGGGATATCTTCTAGTGGAGCTTGGGGGACCATATGGGATGCTATAGCAAGGCAAATGCCCTACCTGTTATACTGTCTCTCTAGCCCCTATTGAATTAATTTGAGCTAAGAAGAGAAAAATGTGACATATTATACATAAAAAGTCAATTTGATTTATATTATTCATAGACTAGTAGATAAAACTTATAAAATGTAGATCTTTGATTTAAATTAATTTTTTCTAGTAAGATACTAATAATAGAACTGTGACTTTGTAATGTCTCTAACCTGATTATATTTTGGTTTTACTTGTTTTCATTTTTTTACCCCCATAAATTGTAGTAATAATAGCTTTGGTGACTCAAGTGTGAGAGTGATATTAATGGGATAATTTTTAATCTATTTTAAAATCCATGTTTTAAAGAAACACATTTTCAAAATAATTTAATATATATGTTTAAATATTTTTTTAGTGAAACACCATGAGGTACAGTCGTAGACTTACAAATTTTTGTGCTGGGGTTTCAGTTATACAATGATCAAGTACCATCCCTCCACCAGTGCCCATTCTCCACTACCAATGATCCCAATATCCCTCAACCCTCCAACCCCCATTCCCACCCCGCCTCTGTGGCAGGGCATTTCCTTTTGTTCTCTCACTCCTTTTGGGTGCTATGGGCTATGGTTTGCAAAAGAGGCATTGAGTGACAATCATGTTCGGACTATAGTCTACTTTCAGCGTGCATCTCTCATTCTGGGAGGATCCTCCCAACACCCTTTACTTGATTCTCTCTTCTCTATCTGAGCTGCCTTTTAACCCTAGCATGTGCAGCTGACCTCCAAGCCATGAAGTAAACTTCCTGGTACTTACCTCGACTATTCTTGCGTGTTAGTATCCTATTTTGTTACTTTATGTTCCCCAGATGAATGCAATCTTTCTATGTCTGTCCCTCTCTTTCTGACTCATTTTGCTTAGCATGATACTTTCCATGTAGTATGACTTGTGTGTAAATTTCATGACTTTATCTTTTCTAACAGCTTCATCTTCTTCATCTTTTCTACATAGTACTCCATTGTGTAGATGTACCAAAGTTTTTTTTAACTAGTCATCTGTTCTCGGGCACTCAGGTTTTTTTTTTCCCCAGATTTTGGCTATTGTGAACAGTGCTGCAATGAACATACAAATGTAGATGTCACTTCAACTGCACTTTTTTGACTCTCCGGGATATATTCCCGGGAGTGGTATTGCTGGGTCAAATGGGATCTCAATTTCTAATTTTTTGAGAATAGTTCATACTGTTTTGCAAAAGGGCTGAACCATTTGGCATTCTTCCCAGCAGTGAAGGAGTGTCCCTTTCTTGCCATATCCACGCCAACCTTTTGTTCTTTTGTTCTTTTGGATGTGGGTCAGTCTCTGTGGTGTGAGATGATATCTCAGTGTAATTTTGATCTGCATCTTCCTGATGATTAATGACGTAGAGCATTTTCCCATGTGCTTTTTTTGCCATTCGGATTTCTTCTTTGAAAGTTTCTGTTCATTTCGTCACACCATTTTTTGATGGGGTTAGATGTTTTCTTTTTATGGAGTTCAACCAGAACTTTGTATATCCTTGATATCACCCCCTTGTTGGATAGGTATTGGGTGAATATCCTTTCCCATTCTGTAGACTGTCTTTGTATTTTGGTCACTGTTTCTTTTGAGGTGCAGAAGCTTCTTAGTTTAAGATAGTCCCATTTGTCTTTTTTTTCACCTCCGGGCCAGTGGAGTGATATATTTGAGGATAAAGTTAGCTTCAATGTCGTGGAGGGTTTTGCCAACCTTGTCTTCAATGTACCTTATCAATTTGAGTTTGATGTTGAGGTCTTTAATCCATTTTGATCTTACTTTTGTACATGGTGTTAGGCAGATATCTGAGCCCATTGTTTTGCATGTAGCTGTCCAGTTATGCCAGCACAATTTGTTAAAGAGGTTTCCTTGCTCAACTTTACATTTTTTGCTCCCTTATCAAAGATTAGATGATCATATATTTGAGAAGAGATGTCAGTATATTCAACCCTATTCCATTGTTCTGCAGTTCTGCCTTTGATCCAGTACCATGCTGTTCTAATTATTACTGCTTTTTAGTAAGAGTTTGAAGTTAGGGAGATTAATTCCTCCCATTTTCTTTTTCCCAAGAATTGCTTTAGCTATTCGTGGGGGCTTATTGATCCATATGAATTTCAGGAGTGTTTGCTCCATTTCTTTGAAGGCTGTCATGGATATCATTATAGGGATCGCATTGAATTTGTACAACACTTTGGGGAGTATTACCATTTTGACAATGCTAATTATCCAGATCCATGAACAGGGGATATTTTTCCATTTTCTTGTGTTGCCTTTTAATTCCTGAAGTAGCATTTTGTAGTTTTTTTTTGTACAGGTCCTTTACTTCCTTAGTTAAGCTGATTCCTAGGTACTTGATTTTCTGGGGCACAATTGTTAACGGGATTGTTTTTTTCAGGTCACTTTCTTCTCTCTCACTATTTGTGTATAGGAAAGTCATGGAGTCTTGGGTTTGATTTTATAGCCTGCAACTTTACTATACAAGTCTATTGTTTCTAGGAGTTTCTTTGTAGAGGTTTTAGGGTTCTCTAAGTATAGTACCATATCATCTGCAAATAGTGAGAGCTCAAATTCTTCCTTTCCTACCTGAATTCCCTTAGTACCTTTTTCTTGCCTAACTGCTATTGCAAGTACTACCAGTATTATATTGAACAGCAGTGGAGAGAGTGGACATCCTTGTCTCATCCCTGATCTTAGAGAGAAGGCTCTCCTCTCAATTTTTCCCCATTGAGGATGATGCTTGCTGTAGGCTTGTGGTAGATGGCGTTAACTATATTGAGGAAAGTCCCTTTTAATATAATTTAGTGAGGGTTCTCAACATAAATGGGTGCTGGATCTTGTCAAATGCTTTGTCTGCGTCTATTGATATGATCATATGGTTTTTATCTTATTTTTGTTTATATGATGGATTATGTTGATTGATTTCTGAATGTTAAACCATCCTTGCATCCCCAGGATGAATCCCACTTGGTCATGGTGTATGATCTTTTTGATGAGTTGTTGAATTCTATTTGCTAGTATTTTCTTGAGAGTCTTAGCATCCTTGTTCATCAGGGATATCATCCTGTAGTTTTCTTTTCTTGTGGTGTCTTTGTTTCCTTTTGGTATTAGAGAGATATGGGCATCATAGAAACTTTTTGGGAGAGTTTCGGTTTCTTTAATTTCCTGGAAAAGCTTGAGAAGAACTGGCAATAGGTCCTCTTTAAAAGTTAAGAAAAATTCACTAGTGAATCCATCTGGACCTGGGCTTTGGTTTGGGGGAAGACTTTTGATTACAGTTTCAATATCTTTGATGTAAATAGGAGTACTCAGGTATTCTAGATGTTCTTGATTCAGCCTTGGGAGATTATAAGAATGCAGGAATTTATCCATTTCTTCTAGGTTCTTTTGTTTTGTGGCATAAAGTAGTCTCTGATGATCTTTTGAATTTCTTTGTTTTCTGTTGTGATATCCCCCTTCTCGTTCCTGATTCAGTTTATTCGGGTTTCTCTCTCTCTTTCTCTCTCTCTCTTTCTCTCTCTCTTTCTCTCTTGATGAATATTGCTAGTGATTTATCTATCTTGTTCATTTTCTTGGACTGGAGCAATAGCGGGGCTAGAGATAGCACAGAGGGTAGGACTTTTTCCTTGCATGTAGCAAACATGGCCGGCCCAAGTTCAATTTTTCTGCCCCTCTCAGAGAGCCTAGTAAGCTACCAAAAGTATCTCTCCCACACAGCAAAGCCTGGCAATCTCCCTGTGATGTATTCGATATACCACACACAGTAACAACAAGTCTCACAATGGAGATGTAACTGGGCCCGGTCGAGCAAATCGATGAACCATGGGAGGACAGTGATACAGTTTATTTTCTTGAAAAACCAGCTCTTGGTTTCATTGATCTTTTGTGTTGTTTTTTTGATTTTCATGTTGTCAATTTCTGCTTTGAGTTTTATAATCTCTTTCGTTACACCTGGTTTGGGCTCCTTTTGTTGGTCCTTTTCAAAGATATTGAGCTGTGAAGTCAAATTGTTTATTTGGGCCCTTTCTTCCTTCCTGAGAAATTCTTGCAGAGCTATGAATTTTCTCCTTAACGTGACTTTAGCTGCATCCCATAGGTTCTGGTAGCTTGTGTCTTCATTCTCATTTGTTTCCAGGTATCTTTTGATTTCATCCTTAACTTACTTCCTGACTCACTCGTTGTTCAATATTGAGTTGTTTAATTTCCAGGTGTTTGATATGGTTCTCCATGTCTCAGCATGGTTGACTTCTATCTTCAGTACATCGTGGTCTGAAAAGATTGTTGATACTATTTCTATCTTCCTGATTCTATTTGAGGTATGTTTCTTGGTCTGGCACATGGTCTATTTTGGAAAATGCTCTGTGTGCACTGGAGAAGAATGTGTATTCTTTCTTTTTGGGTTGTAAGCCCTGTATAGTTCTATAAACTGTCTCTTTTCTATTTCTTCCCTTCAAAGCCAATGTTTCTTTGCTGAGTTTTGTTTTTGTTGATCTATCCAGAGGTGATAGGACAATGTTGAATTCTCTGGCTAGTATTGTGTTTCTAGCAATGTCCTCCTTAAAATCTATTAGCAGTTATTTTAAATATTTAGATGTTCCCTCATTAGGTGCATATATTTTTAAGAGTGTGATTTCTTCCTGTTGTATGTACCCCTTGATAAATAGAAAATGGCCTTTGCTGTCCCTTCTAAACTTTTTCAACCTGAAATTTATGTTGTTGAATACTAGTATGGCCAGCCAGCTTTTTAAAAATCTTTTTTCCTCATTTTAATTTTTTAAAATTTTTATTAGTGAGACACCATGAGGTACAGTTTTAGACTTACAAATTTTTGTGCTTGGGTTTCAATTATACATTGATCAATACTCATCCATCCACCAGTTCCCATTTCCCACCACCATGGATCCCAGTATCCCTCCCAGCCCCCATCCCACCTATCCCACCATGCCACTATGGCAGGCATACCCTTTTGTTCTCTCTCTCCTTTTGGGTGTTGTGGCTTGCAAAAGAGACATTGAGTGGCAATCATATTTGGTCTATAGTTTACCTTCAGCATGCTTTCCCCCCACACCCTTTATTTGGCGCTCCCTTCTCTATCTGAGCTCCCTTTCCCCCTAGCATGTGTAGCTAGCCTCCAAGCTATTACAGTACTCTTTACAATAGCCAGAATCTGGGAAAAAACGTGAGTGCCTGAGAACAGATGACTGGTTAAAGAAACTTTGGTACATTTACACAATGGAGTACTATGTAGCTGTTAGAAAAGATGAAGTCATGAAATTTACATACAAGTGGTACTACTTGGAAAGTATCATGCCAAGCAAAATGAGTCAGAAAGAGAGGGATAGACATAGAAAGATTGCATTCATCTGGGGAACATAAAGTAACAAAATAGGAGACTAACACCCAAGGATGGCCGAGATTAGTACCAGGAATTTTGCACCCCAGCTTTTTTGAGGGAGCTGTTTGCTTGTAGGATTGTTTTGCATCCTTTAACTTTGAGTCTGTGTTTGCTCCGACTATTCAGATGAGTTTCTTGTAGGCATCAGAATGTTGGTTTCTGTCTCTGAATCCATTTTGCCACTCTGTGTCTCTTAATTGGTGAATTTAGATCATTGATGTTGAGAGAGATTATTCTTGTGGGTTTTTTTTTTGTCTTTTTTCTTTGAGTCTGTTTTGATTGTAGGATTTGTCTTGTCTTTTAATAACCCCTTTATCTCTTCTTTTAGGTTTGGTTTTGGGTCTATGAAGTTCCTGAGTGGTTGTTTCTCCACAAAATACTGTATTGTTCCTTTGATTTTGAGTGATAGTTTAGCTGGATAGAATATTCTTGGTGAAGCATTCATCTCAGTGAGTTTTTCAATATATCCCACCTTTGCCTTTGGACTTGAATGGTTTCCTCTGATAGGTCTGCTGTGAACCTAAGGGGTGCTCCTTTGTATGTGATTTCCTTCTTTGACCTTGCTGCTTGCAGTATTATATCTCTATCCATGGCATTGATCATTCTAACTAAGAAATGTCTTGGAGTATTTTTGTTAGGGTCTCTTTTAGCTGGCACTCTTCGGGCTCCTTAATCTGAATGGCTGGACTGTCCAAGTCTGGGAACTTTTCTGCAATGATTTGTTTAACCGGGGCTTTTTCATTGGGATTCTTTCTCTAACCTTCTGGTACTCCAATGATTCTAATGTTGTTCCTCTTGGAATCATCTCCTAGGAATCTGATTAGCTCTAGAGCTATTTTGAGGTCTCTTGCCATTGTTTGTTGTTCCTTCTTGGTTTTGTGCAGCTGATCTTCCAGCTCACTAATTCTGTCTTCACCTCTGGTCATTCTACTATTGGTATAGCTGAGTTTTTTATTTCATCTGCGGTATCTGTTATTGTGACATTTCTGTGCGCAGCTTTCCAATTTCTGCTCTCATTTCTTTCCGTATTTTCTCGATTGTTTCTTTCATGCGCTCCTTCAATTTACAGGATATCTGTCTCACTGTTTCATTGAGTTCATTGAACATCTTAATTACTTCATATCTGAATTCTTTCTCAGAGAGGTCCCTTACGTGAATAGTACCTACTATGGCTTCTGGACTCCTTCCATCGCTCTCCCCTGGTGGTGGGAGAGGTGCATTGTTTCTTCATGTTGGTGTGGCGGTATGGAGATTGAGATGTTACATGAGATTGCTGGGTATGAGTAAATTACCTGCAGCCGCGTTAGTGCCCGCTGACCAAAAGTGAGGCCACACCCACTTCTGCAGAGGCCATGCCCACTTCTGAAGAGGCCACACCACTACAGGTACCTGGTGTGTGTGTGGGTATAACCTGTGGGAGAAAGAAGACCAGACACAGAACTGGGGACAAACAGGAAGAGGCTCAGGGATGGTGAGCGTCCCACCATCCTAGAGGATGACTTGGGTGTGTAACTGAAGAAAGCCAAGTCCCGAGTTTGAATACTGACTGGCCTGGGTGAGGAAGAAGATAGGGCACAGCGTTGGGGAAGAGACTCAGGGATGGTGGGCAGCCCAGGTCCTAGAGCATCAGGGATGGTGAGTATCCCAGATCCGGGGGCACGTGCTCAGAGAAAGCCAAGTCCTGGGTTTTAATACTGACTTACCTGGAGGAGGAAGAAGCAATAATTTAATATTTTTTCAAGCTGCACTGACTCCTCAATTGAATGCTTCCTCTCCATCATTATTGTTTATTTTCAGTGCTTAATACTCAAAGTCCATTTCAGTTTTTACCTCAGTAATTTTATCCCTCTCATATATTATCTCTTTTGTGTATTTCATCACCAAATATTATTTTAATATCACTTATTCCTTTCCAATTATATAGTCCATATTGTACAATGTACAGCATTTATGTTATACTGTAGAAACATATGCAAACACAAGACTACTTTCTACATTTTTTGTTTATTCCTATTTATTTAAGTAAGGAAATTTAGGAAGTACAAGGTGACTCAGAGGGCATTCAAAATAAGACTTCTTATTGCTTTCCCAGATTTCCTATTGGCTCAAATGCTGAGCATGACTTTGGTGATCAAAACTATTTGCCATCACAGCAAAGTGTAAGATAACAAATGAGCAATGCAACCAAAGATTGCACGAGCATCAAAGCTAAAATGTGCAACCACTGGCAATAATATTATTAGAAATAATAAAATAAAATAAAAAATGAAATAAAAGTGTTTCTTATGACTTAAACTTCACTTTAAGATCTAGGGGCTCCTCAGAAAACAAAACTAAGGTAGTGCGAGGGGGCCAGGGTGATAGTACGTGGGTAGGGTGTTTGCGTTGCACACAGCCGACCTGGGTTTGATCTCTGGCATTCCATATGGTCCCCTGACCACCGCCAAGAGTAATTTCTGAGGGCAGAGACAGGAGGAACCCCTGAGCATCTCTGGGTGTGACCCCAAAAGCAAATAAATAAATAAATAAAAATAAGATAGTGTGTATTCTACTGAAATAGAAAACAAAGATAAATAAAATAGAAAGTTTTATTTGAAAAATAAAGCATGAAGAAAGGAATGAGAAAAAGAATGAATTATGGGGTAATGATTTTATAGTTACCAAAAGGATCTTATCTAGAAATTGACGTTTGAGCAAACAATTATGTAGAGAGGGAAGATAGCCATATAGTAATTTGTAGGGAGAGTATTATAAGTAAAATGAATAAATGTGTGCAAAACTCTTAAGTGTAGAGAATTCAGAGAATATTAGAGAATCTACAGAAGAGTCAAGGTGACTAGAAGTAAAAAAAATAGAGATTGGGGACCTGTTCTATGGGTATCAGAAGTTCTCAAAGGACTTTAACAAAAATAGAAAAGGAAAGTTAAATGAAGATTTTAAGATTGATATGGCTGACTTTTATCTTGATGTGAAAGTGCTTACTTTGATTTCACCTTATTGAGAATATAATGCATGGGACAAGACTGAAGTAGGGAAACAAGTTAGACAGCTATTAAGAGTATCTAAATAATTAAAATGTGTAAAAGTAGTCTGATTCTGAAAGGTTCACTCTACATAACTCACTAATACTTTCTCTATAGTAGTCCTGGATCTCCATTCAGACACTGTAGACTAGAACTACAGTTCCTTTAATGTAGAAAATCATTTATAAACCAAGATTTTCGTGTTATATTTATTGGTATGGGGACACTTTGATGGACTGAAATATATATGTGTATATGTATTATTGTATAAGATTCTGGTAAGAATCTTGATGACTTGATCATTTGACATCCATTACTCATCGATTTGCATGAGTGGGCGCCATTAGTCCCTGTTCCATGCTAATGTAACCCAATGGTGTCTACTTGCTCCAGGAACAGGAAGAGCCTCAAACCGATTGCTTAGGGTCTTTATGAAGAAGCCTGACCATCTCATAGGTGAACGGCCACTCGATCTTTTGATGTCCAGTGGAATCCACTCAGTAATGACTCCAATCACATTACATGTTCAGCCCTTCTGATTTTCGATGCCTTGGCAAACAAGACAGCATCCTTGATTCTCTATCATCGATGGAGGTCAGAACTCCGGATTCCTTCTCTCACTTGAGTGAAGCTTGATAGTCCAAGCAAAGCTATTTTGATTCTTCTTTCGGAGACCTAAATAGCATTCTAATCCTGTTTTCCTGGGATTCAGGTCTCTGAGGCATATGTTAATGCAGGAAGAAGAGTGGAATCCAAGAGATGTGCCTGGAACCAGAGGTTCTTCATCATCTTAGCTATTTCTTAGATTCTCTTGAAGGTGTTCCAAGCTGCTCACTTCCTCCTACGCAATTCAGGTGCCAGGTCATTTGTCATGTTGACTTCTCAACCTAGGTGCACATAACTTGCATTTGGAGATGCTCGTTCCATTGAGAGGGAATGGAACGTCAGAAATGAGACAGTTTCTCAGAAACATTGTCTTCGTGAGATTCAGCTGTAGAGATTCACCTTTCTACACTCACGGTCGAAGTCAGCCAACATTTTTGCCATTTGGCTAATGTTTGGTGTTCTAATAATCGTTCGAATAACAATGTCATCAGCGAAGCAGAGGTGGTATGTTTGTCGACCATCTATCTTCACTCCCATTCTTTCCCATTCCAGTCATTGCATGACGTTCTCGAGGGTGGCAATGAAGAGTTTTGGTGAAATGGTATCACCCTGCCGAACGCCTCTTTTGACATGCATGATCACTTTCTTGTAGAATGGTAAGATTCTGATAATGAATCCATAATACAGCTCATGAAGGATCCTGATATATTGAATGCCCTGATTGGCTAGGGCTTCAACGACCACTTCCATCTCAACAGAATCAAAGGCCTTCTTTAAATCAATGAACATTAGAGAGAGCAGCATCTTGAACTCCCGAGAAACCTCAATGAGTTTGATTATTGTGTGGATATGGTCAATGATAGGCTACCGAATGTAACCTGCCCACACGGCAGAGTCTGGCAATCTCCCTGTGGCGTACCCAATATGCCAAATACCAGTAACAATGATGGGTCTCATTCTCCTAAAGAGCCTTGAATATGGCACTTTCTTAAAAATCTCAGGGCTAGGACAAAGGAGACGTTACTGGCGCCTGCTCGACGCAATCGACAAATAAAGGATGGTCGTGATCGTGATCGTGATGGTCGATGGTGCTGGCTCCTTTGTGAAACCCAGCTTCCTCACATGGTTGTCCTTCATCTAGTGTTCTGCCAATCCTATTCCAGATGACTCAAGTGAACAGCTTGTAGACGGACAGGCAATAGGCAGATCAGGTGACAGTTGCCAATGTCATGGATGTCTCCCTTCTTGTACAGTAGTACAGTCCTGCTGGTTTTCCATTGTGATGGAACCTTGCATTCAGACAGGTAGTGTATGAAGAGCCGAGCCAGTGTGCTGATGAGTACTGACGGCAGGTTCTTCAGGTGTTTGGGTCTGACCTTGTATAGGCAGGGTGCTGTTTTTTCTTCTTTACTGACAAAATAGTGTGTTGGATTTTGGAAGTGAGAACATTGGGAACAACATATCCATCCTGCAGAATTTGGTTTATGGGCAGGTGGACATGGCTATCGAAGAGATCCTAGTAGAAGTCATGGATAATCTCCATTGCCCTTCTGGAAGATGTGATAGATCCAGCAGAAGGTTGGAAAGCAGTCATCTTGGTCTTGTAGTTGGAGAAGGACAGGCGGGCATTGGGAATGCTTTTCCCGGCTTCTACCACATCTGCCAACACTGCTGCTCTTCTCTCTTTGTGGTCTTCCTTGATCACTTCTCTGCACTGCTTTGCAAGCTCGGTCATTCGCTTGTGGTTGCCTGAGGCATGCGCCAAGTCACGTTGGTGAATGAGCTCAAGAGTTTTCGAAGACAGGCCTCTTTTTGTGGCTATCTCCCTCTCGGCATTCCTCAGACAATCATGGAGGTGCTAAACCAGTCAATTGTATTCTTTGTCAATATTGTCAAAGACAGCATCTTTCTATGCTGCAGCGATTGTGCCAAAGAGCTCCGAGTTGGTGGTCGTTCTGAGAGTTCTCTTCTTAAACTTTGCAGCCTCTCTACCTGCTCTGTAAAGTAGAATTTTACATGAATGAGTCAGCGGTCTGATCCCATTTGGAATTTTGGGACAACAGTAACATCGGTTTGGCAGAACCACCTATTGAATATGATGTGGTCAATATTGTTGTTGAACCATCCACCAGGAGACAACCCTGTCCAATGTTTAGATTCAGCCTTCTGGAACTGTGAGTTACCATACATGGTATTAGTTGACCTGATGAACTCAGACAGTTTCTCACCCTGTTCATTCCATTCTAGGCCATGGGTCCCGATGTGAAGATCTTTGGCTGATCTTCTGAGCCTTATCTTAGCATTAAAATCACCAACAATGGTCTTGTGTAATGTGTGGTCTTCTTTATAGAACTTCTTCAGCTCCATATAGAAATTCTCAATTTTTTCTTCATCATAATTGGATATTGGTGAGTTGACACGAAGACAGAAACTGCCGAGAGTGAGCCACATCTATTCAAGTGTAATCTTCCAATTTGGGTTTTTAGGCATTGGAATGAGTCAATGCTTATGGTCAAGTTTGTGTTGACAAGGATACCGACACCACTGATGCCTCTTTTGTCACATGTTCTTCGGAACAGTTCTTCTCTAGTGTCGAATATGGCATGATGTGATTGATGCCTTTTTTCCTCTTTCAGACCAATGATGTAGTACTTTATCTTTCGTGCTTGCACCATCATGTCCTCGATGGATGCATCTGATGCCAGTGTACATGCATTGAAAGTACAGTCTTTTTTGTCCTTCATTTCGGCAGCCTAGTTCGGCCTTGAGATATTATCAGCCTCTTCTTCCTCATCCTTCTTTATGCTGCTGTATTGGTTGCTCTTTCAGGGTCAGGGGAATGAGATAAATTGCATTTGCTGGTTTTGGCATATTGAATATGCCACAGATAGCTGCCAGGCCCTGCCATGCAGGCAGGATACTCTCAGTAGCTTTCCAGTCTCTCTGAGAGGGATAGAGGCTTTTAGGGCGGTCTCTAATTGCCCTTGCAGGTGTCCCCACGGTTCAAACCATATTTGAGCCCCATCAAATATGGTTTGGTAATCTTGAAAGATTGGTACAGAGTGACTTGTGATGAGTTGTGCAGCTGCAACTCATCTCAAGTCATGGTCTGGTGCGTGGCAGTGGCTGGATAGTAGAGGTAGTGGAGGTAACGGTGGTTTGCTGGTGAGGTATTTAACTGTTACCGGTAGAGTGGGGCTTCTCGGTGTAATCCCTGAGTCGACAGAGATTGGTGGAAGCAGATGGGGCAGGGTAAGGTGGTGCTTCTTAGTTTAATCCCTGGGTCACCAGAGATTGGTGGGAGAAGCAGAGGATCTCTGTTCCCGGGTCCTGTTGAGCCTGGAGGTTGCAGAGTTTCACTCTTTTGGACTTCACTCATGCATGAGTCTTGTCCTGAGCATCCAGAAAGCAGACTGGAGCATGGCGGCAGCTGGGTAGTGGAGGTAGTGGAGGAATTTATAAGAATCTTAGTAAAGTAAAGTAAGTAAAGGCCCTCCCGTTGATCATCGATTTGCTCGAGTGGGCCCGGTAACGTCTCCATTGGAGACTTTGTTGTTACTGTGTCTGGCATATCGAATATGTCACGGGGAGCTTGCCAGGCTCTGCCGTGCGGGCGAGATACTCTCGGTAGCTTGCCGGGCTCTCCAAGAGGGGCGGAGGAATCGAACTTAGGTCGGCCATGTTGGCGGCGTGCAAGGCAAACGCCCTACCGCTGTGCTATCGCTCTAGCACAGCGATAAGATATAGGGCTGGAGTGATAAGAATCTTATAAATTCAAATTTAAATTTCAGCCACAAGTCTCTTTATTGCCTTCCCAGATTTCTCATTAGTATTTTTCTTCTTCAACAGTTAAGAGTTTGGATTGGAAAAACAGACATATGTAGTTAGTGGCTTAATATCACAATATAAATAAAAATAATTGTTGTACCTATAACACTACAGACAGAAATCTAAGGAATTAAGGTAAAAATATCTTTGTCTTTTTGGTGGGCAAGTGTGGTGTGTATTCGAAAAATTAATTATAAATGCTCTGGTGGATCTCTCTCTCTCACCACCTGTGTTTGGTGGTCTTGTGCTGCTTCCCCCACTCCGGGGGTGGGGATGATGGTAATGGGCGGATGAATGAGGGCCAGACTGGTTGCTCTCAATTGTAGTTTATTCCAATCTCATTTCCATTCTCTCCTGATTCTCCTTCTGCATTAGCCTGATTCTTCCTCTGATCTTCCCTTTCTCTGATCCCCCTTTTGGATACTGCTCCTTCATACTTCTCATTCCTACTTCTGTCTCCACAAGACCACTTGTACAGCCTTAGTATATCCCAAAGCATTAGGGGTTGGGTTAATAATTACACATAGGTGTGGTCATGCAATCAACAGAGGTTAAGTCATTCCCTCAGGGGAAGGTTCTTCTAGCACAGATTCTCATTCAGTAAGACCACCCACCCAAGAGTGAAATTCCACCTATGGGTGTGTTTCTCCTTTGCTTAGTCTAACAAACATATAAACATTCATATGTTAGTCATTTTGTATGGACACATTAAGAGATACATTAAGTTTATTGGATGGCTCTCCTGGGGCCATCTCCTGTAGATCACAGACTATAGTGCTCAGGTCAGGTTAGTCTTTCACAACCCTAGCAGGGTCTTAGTCTAGTCATTACTTTTTGGGTTGTGAGAGAATTTGTCCATGATCATGCTCTTAACTTATAGTTAGGTATTGTGACGCTTTTGCCTGCCCCATTTCTATGCCAGGGTAGTTCACAGCTTGCCCCCGTCCATCCAGTCCCTTGTCGGGACTCTGCTTTTGGGGCGCTAGGAAGTAATGATAACTGAGGCTTAAGTCGAGAAAGTAGATGCCCAGGAGTAAATATAATTTGGAGTCAATTAACTCCCAAGTTACAAAGCATAATATTAACTGTCTTCCTGTATCTATACAAAAAGGACATTGCGTTTGAGTCACAAATCACACAAATCACAAATCATCCTGTTATTCGTCGATTGCCTCGAGCAGGCCCCAGTAACGTCTCCTTCATCCTAGCCCTGAGATTATATTCAAGGCTCCTTAGGAGAATGAGACCCATCGTTACTGGTATTTGGCATATTGGGTATGCCACGGGGAGTTTGCCAAACTCTGTTGTGTGGGCAGGCTACATTCGGTAACCTGCCAGTTTGTCCAAAGTAGGAATTAGATAATAAGATGTCATAATAAGATGTTGCGTGGCCGCATTTGTGGTTGCGTGGCCGCATTTGTGCGGTTCCGGGAGCTGGTTTTTATAGTCTCTGAGTCTTGGCCATTGATGGGATTACACGGCACCAGGGGGCCAGTTGGTGGGTGTGACCCCCGCCTACTGGAATTTGGAGGATCCGAGTAGGCTTGGAGATCTCGGTCCCGGAACCCGCGTGACTTTGTCCCTCTGTCAGTACCTTCATGTGTGTGGAGAGTGGTCTCAGCATGGTGATGGCTGGTCCTGGAGGTCTTTGGATGCCAGAGCCTGGTCGGGGCAGGGAGGAAAGCTCAGCCTGCTCCCCTCCAAGGGGTCCCGGCAAGCGAGGACAGTCAGGCGCGGGGGCAGGAGACTGCACTGTTCTCTTCTGGGAGCTGGTTTTGAGTAAACTCTGTAAAAGGACATACGAGAAGGAGAAAAGCAATATTTCACTTATGAATAAAAGTCAAGTGTCCTTAGAAGGATCTGACCTTACAAATTAAGAGAATCTGATTAGGGGGAAAAGAAGATAAATTGGTTGGGTAAGCAGACCACATAGAGGTTACAGATAAGCAAAAGAATGGGAGTGACTCAGGAGCACTGTGTTGGGTGTAACCCGATAAACCTAAGCTCCCTGTGGCAAGGGAGAAAGGACAAACAAATGTTATCCAACAGGTGGTGTTATAGTACAACGGGTAGGGTGTTTGTCTTGCATGCAGCCAACCTGTGTTCAATCTCTGGCATTCCATATGGTCCTCCAAGCCTGTCAGCAGTAAATCCTGAGTGCAGAATGAGAAGAAACCCTGAGTATTCTGGGTGTCATCCCTTGCCCTACCTACCTACCTACACACACACACACTCACACACTCACACACACACACTTTTTTTTTTGAGGCAGTTGAAAGTACTCTGCCTCTCCAGCTCTGAATACATCCAGTTTGTCATATATTGGACTGCTGTGAATTTTTTGATATCTTAGTCTAGAGTCTAGGGGGATAATCCGGAGTAGAGAAATAACTTTCTATTATAAGTTAGTGACATTCGCATATTTGAAAATTAAGATCTCTGGAAGAATATATTCCTCGAAAAATAAGGATAAAAAAGTTAAGTGTCTAGTTATCTAACATTGAGAAATTGAGGAAATTACAAGAATCAGATAAGATGACTGAAAGGAAATAGTGGACTGTTCAGAGAATAGAAGACAAACAGGGAAATTTGGCGTCCTGGAAGCCAATTGAGTGGAGTGTTTTAAAATAGAGAAACAAATCTTATAAGTTAAATTATCTGAGAACTCACCATCTGACTCGAAAATATGGCAGTCTTTAGAGACCTTGATAAGAGCATATTTTATGTACATGTGGTAAAAGCCTGATTGGATTGTTAGATTCAAGAAGGAATTCAAAGGAAAAAAAAACTTCATCGGAGATGATTGTTTATACTACACTTTCAAAAAAATTCACCATAAAGAAAAGTAGAGATATAAGTTTTCCAAAAACAGACACCAGTTTTCTGTACACTTAGTTATCTTTAAATACTAATTACTGTAAGCATTTCCATAATAAAAGTATAAAGTCTGAGTTGAAAACTGTTTTCTCATAGAGAAATAGTCCTTGCTCCATTTAGAGTAAACTAAATTTGTTGTTGTTCTGAGAGAAGGCCACCATTTTTAAGAGTGTGAAAAATTCAAATACAAGTCATTCTAATAATAGAACGAATACTGGGCTATGCTCACTACACCTAGGTTGATTTTCTTACTGGATTGATTTTCAAAACCATGATATCATTTTAGTCATTTGAAATTTCAGCCAGAATGTGTATTTTAGAAACTTATTTTGGAAAATGCTTCATAATTTTCAGAGAAGCAATACATCATAGTTAAGAAAAATTTGAACATAAGTTGTGAGACATTTAGTTTCCCTAAATAAAAAACAGACAGAACTTTTGTTGACATATTCTCTCAACCAAGTTACAGTAATTTTTCTTATACACTTCTATTCAGGTCTATCTGAAAAGTTCATGTAGAAAGTTCTATCCAGCTTTTTATCTTTTCATTCTGATTTTAATTTTAAACAGAGCACTGTTTTATGCGATTACCACGAATTACCATAATTCTGAATAGATTCTGAATTTCCCATGGACTTTATCTTTTGGAGATATCCCCAAAGACATATACAGGAGGATGGAAAAGCTTTGGTACTATGTCTTTAGAAAGGTCAAGTTTTTTTTCCATCTTTTTTCTGAATATAACTTCTTATTGCTAATAAAATACTTTTCAGTTAAGGATGTTAGTACATTTTACTAAGAAAACTAAAAAAAAGAATATGATTTAATTATTAGTAGGGATATATCTAACATAAGTTAAGAAATGCTTAATGGTGGGGATTTTTTCATTAAAAAACAATGCATCAGATTAATTTACTAATTTCACTGTAAGGATGCCCAAAGTTATAAAATCATTGTGTTATTTCCCTTTTGAAAATTAGTATTTTTCATTTAGTTAAATATAGTAGGTGTGAAATCTTTGATACCTTCATCATATAATGAAGGCAAGATTTTTCTACCTCTCAGACTGGAAACAGTACAGCAGATTAGGGTGCTTGCCTTGCATGCTGTTTAAATGAGTTTGATACCTGGCAACACATATGTTCCCCTTGCTACCAGGAGTGATTCCTGAACATAGAGGCAGGAGTAAGCCCTAATCACTTCTAAGTGTGCTTCCAAAACCAAAAAAAAAAAAATTAACAAAGAAAGGGGAGAAAAAGTATTTCTCGAAAGTTCAACAATCCAGGATAATAACAATAATAAAATTAAAATTTCACCCACCTGGTATATGATTGTTTTTGATTCATTCCCTCATATTGCAAGCCATGTGAATAAAACTGTTAATTTTACATTTAAGTAATTATTAAATACTTTTTGCAAATTACTTAGCTAAGTGCCAGTAATGCTCTGGGAATCATACGTGATGCCAGGGATGGAGCTGGTGTTGGTGATTGAACCTTGGTCAGTTGCATGCAAGGTTAGTGCCTTACCTGCTGTACTCTCTCTCTATGGCAGCCCTCGGTAAAATGAGTATCTGTTCCTTAAAACAACAACAACAAAACCCTAGAAAATATTAGAATTGAAATAGACTCTTGGCAGGGTGGGGTGGGAGTTGTTGGTTAGGGGCACACCTGGTGCTGGGGATTGAGGCCAGGGTCAGCTGCATGCAAGGTAAATACTCCTCCCTCTGTAGTCTACCTATCCTACCCCCTGTACTAAAAGCCCATAAAATGGATTTTTGATATCAGAAAAGGGAGACTCATGCCTGCCATTTCCAAGGGCTCCTTAGGACTATAGAGCCCAAGTTTTTCAAGGTCATACATGCTCCAGGTCTTGGGCCTTAAAGGACCTTAAATAGTCTTTACTAGCCTATGTGGAGATTCAAGATGTTATTCTCATTTTATCAATACCAATGGACCCTAAACCTACAAGGTATCATTTGTAAACAAATGCAAGATCTCTGATCTTTTGATAGGAAACAAAAAGAACCCATATCCTGTTAAACAAACTAGGGTCTTAAAAGAGAGTACAATGGGTAAGATGCTTTCCTTGTTTGCAGAGCTGACTGTGTTTATTCCCTGCCACTCCTTAAGGTCCCCCATCCCCACGCACCCTACCCTCCCTGTGGCCTGCTAGGAGTGAACCCTCAGTGCATGAGAAAGCCCCAAGTAGAGCTGGGTGTGTGCCCCCCCTCCCCCGCACACACACCAAACCATACTTAACTAATACTTGGTCCTATAACAAGTTCCTCCCTGGCTGGTGAGTTTCTTCCACTACTACTTTTCAATATTTTTTTCTACTTCCAGCTCAGAGTTTTATTACTCAATACTTTCATCTGTGAAAATATTGAAGAATTCAGGATCCGTGGCTCAACACAGAGACCCACCACAGCCGTTCCTGCATTCTTATCAGCAAGTGTGAGGAAGTGTTCTTTGCCTATACTTAGTTACATAGTCAGAGGTAGTATTGTACAAGTGTTATCTGGAGAACTGCTATGACAGGCGTTGTGGCATTCTGAGTGACCTAGGCTTCTTTCAGGAACAAGAAAAGCAGAAAAACCAGATGCTTCTATCAGAAATTACATCCCCGGAATCAGATTAAATCTCTGGAATGTAAATGTCAAGGAGGTGGAGTGGATGTTGCAGGCCAAAACAACAAAAACAAAAAATTTATGTGTACTCTGTAAGTAATAGAAATTTGCCGAGTAATGCTGACTTAGCAAAATGAATGTATAAGAACTTACTGAACCTAGTGCATGGGGTCCTTGTTGAAGCCCGCTGCATAAGGTGGATACTTGGACCCCAGCTAGCTGGAAGCAATATACCTCACTATATGATTTGCATTATCGGCTCTGTACTCTGTTCTTGAGGGATGATTGATTCCACACTCTAACACAGCTAGTATTCTAACACCCAATTCAATCCACTTGGACCAGACCTGTGTTTTGTGTTTGTTGGAAGACACATTGAAGAATCTTCAGGTTTCTGATGATAAAAGCACATTTAATCTACAAAAGGTATCATTGTCAAATCACAAGAGATATAATTCTGTATGTTTATGGATTCTTCAGAGTCTGAACAAGTAAACAACAAGGATTACATAAAATAGGAGAAAGAAGTAAGAAGAGATGTGTTTATAAAATATATATCTCCTTTTTCACATGGAAGGGATTTAACAAGCCTAAGTAAACCATCTCCATGCTCAAATAAAGTTTAAAAACTCTTAGCTAAGGCCATTTCTGGGAAGAAAATAAAAGAGCTAACAGAGCAATCAGCAAACAAAACTGAAGTATGCACATTTAAAATAGGCCTCCTCCTGTGATGCCATATATGATGAGGGACTAGCAAGGGGCGGTCTGACATAGAGCTATTTCTCTGTTCATATGAGGGTCTTTTCAAAGTTAACCTTCGTCAAGTCTCCTCAAAGTCCTTCAGGTAACATCTGCCATTCACCAAAGACTTTTGGGGAGCAAATTCATGTACTCCCTTACATTATCACTGCTCTTACAAAGAGTTTGTTAACAAAGAGAGAGCTCTGTAATCTGTCACAGTGGTTTTTTTTTTTGCCCCCAAAATTTGAACTAATGTCTCAAATTTAATATGAAATAGTATATCATTTATAGTTTCATTATTTGAATTAAGACCTGCAGTCAATTCCCTATATGTTTTAATTTTAAAACATCCAATTTTGCATCAAGCTGTTAAGAAAATTAAAATGCATTATTTTTAGGTTTTACAGCACTTTCCACTAGTTGTCATGAGATGAATATTGTAATCTATCAGGTTTTTTTATTCATGATACTATTTAAATAAATATCAGGTTTTTGTAAGTGCCATACAACTTCTCATTATCATGCAACAAAGGCTTTTCAAACTGCCTGAGGTTTGTGCCTTTTTTAGTACCCAGAAGACTGAAAAATAAAGTCATGAAAAAGTTAACTGACCTGTATTTGAAAGAATTAAATAAAAAAAAACAATTAACATCAAGGTCAAATCACTAGAGTTAGCTATTATCAGTCTGGAATTACTGAAGATTAAAGCTTGTAATTATTAATTCATGGCAATATAATGTATTTTTATGTGGGCATCTTCATTTGGCTCAAAATATTTGGTCTAAGAAATATGCTGGGGCAAAACTAATACTTTGGGTTACCTGGGAGTAAAGGAAGCTTTTAAGAGAACATGAATGGAAACCTTAAATTATATCATGTTTTTAATGTAAAACTGAGTAAAGAAGGGAAAGGCTATCTATCATAAAATTAAGCACTTTAGTTTTGAATTGAAAGGTTGTAACTCCTTTAAAAGTGCTACTGGTGATGGTGAGAGTTTAGTGGGTAAGACATTTTGATGATCAGTTTAAAAGTGTCACTTCGTCTACGTGATGTTGTAAATGGAGAGAAAATGTCATACAACAGATGTTCTGTGTGTATAACAAATGGTTAAATACTTATTCTATCACTTGGCCTAATAATTCTTTGCATTTTGAAACACAAAAAAGATCAAAACATTTAACTTGTAAAAGAGCTCAAGCACATGGTAATTGACTGGTCAGATCTGACCTTTCAGTTCAATGAGAACTCTTCCACATGAAACTAGTAATGCCAAAATTCTGTGCGCTCCTGCGTGAGTGCGTGTGTGTGTATGTGTGTGTGTGTGCATGTGTATGTGTGTGTGTGTGTGTGTGTGTGTGCATGCACTTAAATGGACATCGTCCTTATGCAACAACCACAATTTCTATCAGCTATTCAAACTGTGTGAAGTTCATTCCTTTTTTGGTAGCATAGCTTGACTTTAATTTATATAAGATAATTTATATACTGTTGTTTGTCACAGTGCTGAAATATATGAATCTGTTTCATTGTAGAAATACTACTATGTTTAACAATAGAAATTTTCTCTAATTTTTATAGTCTGGATATTATGTGTACTATAGTAGAAAGACTAAATTTCCTTCCCCATGCCTGAAAATCTCTGAATGAAAATACCCATGCATCTCAAAGTGTTCCTTCAAGGTATTGAAATTTTACTTTCTTTGGATCAAAGAAAATTTACTTGTCTTATTTCTCCTTAAGACTAAAGATAAGGCTTCAGTTTACCTTTCTCTCCAAAGCCTAAGGTTTTCTTCATTTAGGTTCGCAGTTAAGCTAAGAGGATGACTCAGGGGACCAGCACAAGAAGCTTTCTATTCTTACTGGCCCCCAGTGGTTGGCAACAAAGCCTTTCTAAAACTCTCCCTCCTTTCTCAGTTTGTCTTCTGTAGAAAATGATCCTTGTGCTGAGAAGATTTTAACATTGATGGTACACATTTGGTGTCTTCCAACCGGCCTGTTTGTTTCCTCTTACTCAGCTTGCCAACATGTTGCCTCTGAGCTATGTTGGAATTGGATCTTCAGATTACTTTAAGACTCTTCTGTCAATTCCAATGAAAGACTGGAGAGGCATGGGACACGAAGAGAACGGCAAATGTCAAATCTCAGTGGAGAATTTTTCAGTTACTTCTAGGAGGGTAGGTACACCCCTCCCAGACTTGGAGTGCATTTAAAGACAGTAGGGAGAGAAACTTAGACTGTCCATAACCCCTAGAATCCTGTCCACAGGAGGGCTCCAATCTCACCCACCAAAAATTCCTGGATACAGAACACTCAACACACATCGGCACCACCCTGGAACCCCTCTCCAGGAGGAATAAAAGAGGCCCTGAAATAGGTCCTGGGGGGTTTCATTCACTGCTTGGTTTGTCTGCTTTACTGAGTATATTTTTCGCTTTCAAATAAACTCTTGCTCTACTCATTTGTCTCCCTGGATTCTCTGTTCAAGAAACTGAGCCCGAAATAAGATACTGAACATTGACAGGAGCCCCACCCCTTCCTTCTTTCAGACCCATAGGTAACATCATATTGTATCACTTAACAATGGAGATCAAGGGGGGGGAGAGAGAGAGAGAGAAAGTAAAATGGAAATCTGCCACACAGGTGGGGGGTGGAGGGTGGGTGGAAGGGGGTATACTGGGGTTCTTGGTGGTGGAAAATGTGCCCTGGTGAAGGGACAGGTGTTTGATCATTGTATGACAAACCGAGACTTGAACTGAAAGACTTTGTTACTGTTCTCACAGTGATTCAACAAATAAATAAAAAATATATATTAAAAAAAAACAATGGAGATATGTTCTGAGGGAACCATCATTAGGCTGTATTGTTGTGCAAATATCTTAGAATGCAATTACACAAACCGGATGGTTTAATCTACTCACAACCTAGGCTGCAAGGTAGAGTGGCCTATCACTGACGGAAATGTCATTAAGTGCGACATAACTACATATGTCACATACTCCGTAGTTCTGGCTACAATCATAACCTCTGGTCTCCATGCACTGCTGGTATGTTTTCCCTCAAGGTATTAATAACAGATGTAATCATGTGACTCAATCTATGCAATTTACCAGTTCAATCTATACAATTTACCAGTAAAGAGGTACCAAAAATAGGGTGCTTTTGAATAATTGAAATAATTATCTAGAACTTGAAAACTAAAATATAGTATTAAAATTTTAATGTCATACAACAGCTATGTAATTATACATGTTTCGTAACCTCTCTGAAGACTCTCTAAAGTTTTGCAAGAATAGTAATCAACAGAAATTTATAATGATCTGCAACTTACAGCATGTTTTCATTTTATTGTTAGAACAACTTCGGTATTGAGATGTCACTTTTGTTAACAGTAATATTACTGCCATTAAAAACAAAATCTCTGAAAAGTTCTTGAAACTCATACACGACAATATTGAAATAGATGTAAACTGATGTTTCTGACTTCAAATCTCACGTTCTTCATAACAAAAAATAAATTTTAAGGGACCTGAGCAATAGTACAGTGGTAGGGCATTTACCTTGCATGTGGTCCAGATGGTTCAGTCCCAGGAACCCTATACGGTTCCCAAAGCCCACCAGGATTGATCCCTGATGCAGAGCCAGGAGAAAGCCCTTAGTACTGCCAGGTGTGACCCCTAAGCGAACAAACAAAAGAAAACAAGAAATAAAAAATAAGCTTTAAAAATATAGCTGCTTCTTCCTGCCACCCCCCTACTATTCTCAGGCAAGTACCTGCAGAAAGCCCTTTGATGTCACTTCTTTGATTGTACAAAGGCCAGGGATACCACATAGACAGAGTATAAATCTTAAGCTTATATTTATTTATGGCTCTAGGTATAAGTCTGCTTGGACAGCTTAAGAAAATATATCCATCATTTCATTGTTTTATCAGAGAAAGTCTACTGATATTTTGAACACATTGTAATAATGATCACAATTCAGATTTTTATTATACGTCAGATACTCCCATAATTTTTTCATACATTAATTCACCTTATTCTTATAATTAACTTATGAATTAGTTGATAGAGCAGTTTTTATTGTACAGATGAGAAAACAGAACCACAGTAAAATGAATTAACTTTCTTGAGGTCATACGACTAGTAGTGGAAAATCCCTATTAAGACTTTTCCCCTTGAACTTTAAGAAGTCACTATAATGACACATCTCTCAATATGAGTCGGTATATATCTATTGATAATATTTTTTATTCTACTCAATACACGAAATAGAACTTAAAACTTGATCATTTTGGCACAAAGAAAATCATTTTATACCTCTCTTGTACTTCCTAAAACTGGATAAAAAACAAGCACCAGACAATCTGATAGGAGAACATGTAAGGGGAAATGTATTAAGGACATATATATATATATATATGTGTATATATATATATATATATATATATATATACATCTATACATCTGTACATATGAGAAAACCCAGAAAAATAGAGTTAGCATTTTGGTTTTAGACACTATTGAATGTAGAAGACATCAGGAGGGGGAAAAAGAAGGCACACTCAAAGAAAGCACATGTATTTAAGATCTACCATCTCTGTAGATTAATTCTTTTCTTACAGAAGGTTTTAAGGGAGATGTTAACATAAAAATATTTCTCCAAGAGGAACTCCTCATTCTACCATCATAACCTCTTCCATGAAATTAACTTTTTGCCAAATATATATTCTAAAATGATAGACTTTAACTCTCTTACAATACCATAACTGAGTGTCTTGGGTAGGATTCTTAAAGATCTGGTGATTAACTTTTGATAGAAAAATGATAATTATCCTAAAATATATATTTGATAAAATAGGATCCTAAGTAAATTTGAAGACTGACATTCAAGAGCAAGTCAAAACTAAAAGATGAATATGTAAACACAGCATGAGAGCATATTAGGCATATTAGGCAGGAAAGAGATGCAGAATTGATTAAAGGAGTAGAGATACAGGGAGAAAAATGGAAAGTTTCTGAAAAGTTCCAGGTTCTGGATGAATCAGCAGAAGGACAGGATGGCATCTGGTGCCAATATGACTGGAGGGAGAAGTTTCTTATATTTTTAAATTCAAACTAGGTGGAAGGTATTTTGGAGATCTGACAGGTAGAAACAAAAGAAGATGCTGAGCACATTTGCTACCTTACAGTGAAGCTGTTACTTCAGAGACAACTAAGCATAAGACACTTCCATTGAGTTTTAATGCCTTTCCCTATCATCCCACTGCATAAAGATGTTCTGACTGTGGTCTTTAAGAAAAATTTCAACCCTAACACATATGTACATATGTATAATATAAACATATAGACATATAAATGTATAACATAGATTTGTGTTGTGGAGACTTCCAGAGATCTTTTATTTTTATTGCCTTAAATTTTGTTTGATTGGGGTCCATACCCAACAGTGTCAGATTGTGGGGGATAATCAATTCTAGAAATGTTTGGAGGACCCGGTGGGATGAAGAGAGAAGGAGTCCTTCCATCTGTAAAGCCTGTCTCAATGCTTCCAACTGAGTTATTTCAAATGTTCAAGTATCACATAATTTTAGCAAATGCCTTTCTCCTGTTTTTAAAATGGACTATTATGTACTTATTCTTTGTCTCTTTTCAGACATTGATACGTGAGATATTGTAGTATATTAGTGAAAGGGCAAACTCTGGGAGCTAGACAGATATAGATAATAATCTTTGCTCATCCACTTCCTAGCTTTGTGACCTTGAACGTGTTTCATAACCTCCTTAAATCTTAGTTACATCATTTGTAAGCTGGGGAATGATAAAAGTACCTACTTCATAAAGCTGTAGTGATAGTTTAATGAAATAATGTTTGTAAATCACTCAATGCAGTGCCTGGCCCATAATTAGTGCTCAATAAATATAGGCTCTTATTAAACTGATGCTACATTTTATGAAGTTGATTTACCTTTTCTAAGTGAGCAATGTCACTCTTACTGCTAGCAGGAAAGCATAGCAATATATTCTCTTGCCTCTCTTGCTTTGGCCTCAGTATCCATTAGACTGGGGTAAGGGGAACCCTGCTAAATTGGCAAGAAATTGTTAAAAGACACTGTATGTGTAGAAGCTGAGAAGCTTTCTTCTCTGACTCAAACTGAAAAAACATTCTCCTTTCTGAAACATGTTCTAATAAAGGAATAAACCACAAGAGCATTTAAACCAAGAACAATTAACCACAATGCAATTAAATATAATAGCAGAGGTGAACCTTAAGTTGTAACCCAATTTATCAAAGAAACTAATTGCTGGGATGATGACCACATGTGTAGGGTCAAATTCAGAGAGAACCAGTTGTAAGAACATTCCTGCATTGTTCAGGGGAAAAATCTGAAGATTCTTTCTACTCAAAACTTGAAGAAACAGAGCTTGTAGCTTCAGAGAGAGATAATATGAAGAGAAAAATCTTAGGTGTTCTTTGCCTCCCGGTCCCTTCAACCATTTTTTTAAAAAAATGTTAAATAACTGAGTTCTCAAAGGGAGACAAATATTTCTACTGTTACTTCTCCACTCCATGGTGGATTTGAAGTGATTGTTTGTTAAATATTTACATCCTTGGGCTTCAAATGAGCTATTTCAATCACTTCCAACCCATAGGCCTTCATCAATTTTATGAATCTCATAAATCTTGTCACATAACCATCTTGGCTACTACATTTTACTCTCTTTCACCTTGCTTGTCCTTGGCGACAAAGAGCAAAGCATATTCATTCTGAGAAAGAGTCTCTTTCCTCATGACCCATACAGCCCTGCTGTGCATATATGCTCTGTGAATCAGACTTTGGTGAATTTTCTGCTCTGCTTTTGCTGAAGTCCTTGGAACTGACCCTTCCTTCCTTCCTTCCTTCTTTCTTTCTTTCTTTCTTTCTTTCTTTCTTCCTTCCTTCCTTCCTTCTTTCTTTCTTTCTTTCCTTCCTTCTTTCTCTATTTCTCTTTCTTTCTTTCTTTCTTTCTTTCTTTCTTTCTTTCTTTCTTTCTTTCTTTCTTTCTTCCTTCCTTCCTTCCTTCCTTCTTTCTTTCTTTCTTTCCTTCCTTCTTTCTCTATTTCTCTTTCTTTCTTTCTTTCTTTCTTTCTTTCTCTCTCTCTTTCTTTCATTCTTTCTTTCTCTCTCTCTTTCTTTCTTTCTTTCCACAAACATCCTATCTTTAAAAATGTTGAGTTGCATTTCATGATTGCCTTAGATATTAATGGATCACAGAGCTTAAAGGGAAGATTTACTTGTAACTTCAGTTAAAGAACAGTAACTGACCCAGTAATACCACTCCTGAGAATATGTACCAGAGAGGCAAAAAAGTACAGTCAAAGCAACATCTGCACTTGCTTGTTCATTGCAGCACTCTTTACAATAGCCAAAATCTGGAAAAAACCCGAGTGCCCGAGAACAGATGACTGGTTAAAGAAACTTTGGTACATTTACACAATGGAGTACTATGTAGCTGTTAGAAAAGATGAAGTCATGAAATTTACATACAAGTGGTACTACATGGAAAGTATCATGTTAAGTGAAATGAGTCAGAAATAGAGGGATAGACATAGAAAGATTGTATTCATCTGGGGAACATAAAGTAACAAAATAGGAGACCAACACCCAAGAATGGCCTAGATTAGTACCAGGAATTTTGCTCCATGGCTTGGAGGCCAGCAACACATGCTAGGGGAAAAGGGAGCTCAGATAGAGAAGGGAGCACCAAATAAAGGGTGTTGGGAGAATCCTCCAAGGATGGGGGAAGCATGCTGAAAGTAGACTGTAGACCAAACATGATTGCCACTCAATGCCTCTTTTGCAAACCACAGGACCCAAAAGGAGAGAGAGAACAAAAGGGAATGCCCTGCCACAGAGGCAAGGGGGGATGGAGGGGATGGGGGGTGGGAGGGATACTGGGACCCGTGGTGGTAGAAAATGGGCACTGGTGGAGGGATGGGTACTCAATCATTTTATAACTTAAACCCAAGCACAAAAATTTGTAAGTCTACAACTGTACCTCATGGTGTTTCACTAATAAAAATTTTTAAAAAAGGGGGGAAATGATTTGCAAGGATGTATTAAGTAATTATCACCAAGTTTATTGGCTTTAAACTTCACTACTGATGAACAAAAATATAGGATATATTTTTCCTTGAAGTTATGTTTTAGTAATTTTTTTAGTTACCATATATTTGTTATTTAATTAAGCACTGTGTATGAATGTAAGTGTGTGTGTGTGAGAGAGAGTGTGTGTGTGTGTGTGTGTGTGTGTGAATGTGTGTGTGAGTGTGTGTGTGTGTGTATGTATGTGTTTGGGGGCCATGTTTAGCAGTTGCCAGGCTTACTCCTAGTTATGCGCTGGAGTGATAGCACAGCATAGGGCGTTTGCCTTGTGCGCATGGCCGGACCAGCCAGGTTTGATTCCTCTACCCCTCTCGAAGAGCCAGGCAAGCTACCGAGAGTATCTTGCCCGCATGGCAAAGCCTGGCAAGCTCCCCGTGATGAATTTGATATGCCAAACACAGTAACAACAATTCTCACAATGGAGACATTACTGGGCCTGCTGGAGCAAATCAGCAAACAATGGGAGGACAGTGCTACAGTGCTACTCCTGGTTATGAGTTCAGGGATCACTTCTGGCAGACTCAGGGTGTCCTGCTCTCTTGACTGTTTTTCCAGTCTCTCCAGTCCAATTGTTTTTCTTTTTTGTTTTTAAAATTTTTTGACTGTTCCTTAGTTACATTATTGGAATTTTCAACAGGGCTTTCTACTCAGCTCTCACATGTGTTTGGTTAATGTGTTTTTTATAATGGTCAGTGAATCTGCTAGGTATTTTGTATATAGATTTCATAATATCTCTATCACTTTGTAGAGTTGGAATTGGAATTTTATACTTGAAAGTAGAATCACAGAAACATAAAGTAAACAGGTCCATTTTTTTTAACAAAGAAATTGGTGTGGGGTGTAATTATTTGCCTTTGTAATTGTTATCATAAACTGTTGACTCATGGTCAATACAGAGTAACAGAAAATTCTCCAGGAAAGAATTTCAGATAGGAGTTTCCTTGAACTTGTCTATTCACTTTTAGTCAGATGACTGCCCAAGTTAGTTCATCTGTACGTTGAAGGCATTCAGTGATTTGTTGTGTTATCTATTTCAGTTCCAAAATTCACCATTTTAATATTGTAGGTTGTATTTTGCTTCTACTATATAGAAGATTTGGGGGAAAAAAGACTATGCCATTTGACTTGAAGAAAACAGCAAATCAGGAGCAAAGATGAAACCTGGTAGATTGTATTTTTAGTTAGTTTTTTAACCTACTATCTCCTTTCATATTTCTCTAACTTCATTTTTACACATTTTGAAGTTTCTCAAAATATAAAATAACATAAGATATGATACCTGCTCTCCCATGTCTGAGTTTTTTTCATGAGAGCCTCAAATTTTACTGATGATTGTTGTCTAACATTTTATAACACCTTAGTGCCCTCCAGATATAAAAAGAAAAATCAGGTCAGAATATAATGAAAGTAGGTGGGATGTTCTTGGAAGAGTGGAGAGAAAAGACTAAATATACTAATAAACAGTCTATTCCAAATCCCCTTCCCACTAGATAAAGTTCCAATCATTCACTAATATTAATGAATTTACACAGATAAATAAATCACTTAGAAAATCATGAAAAACAGAAAAGTGGCAGTTTGATAAACCAAAGGTTTGCAATAGCTTTGATTTATTTAGTCTCCGTGCCTGAGGGACAAAATAGGTAATTTCCCTATGTGAGGGTAATTATGCCAGGCTGAACATCTTGGGAAAGGATCTCCTGGAGCTGTCTGCTGACCTTGGCACATTTACACCAATATACTGCTGGAGAGAAATCTTATATTACAAAGAATTACAGTCTTTTTCCCCCATACTCATGTCTTTGGGTCACTTGATTGTTTCATTCTCCATAGATTCTCTCTCTCTCTCTTTTTCCCCAGAAAGGTTAAAAAGCAGGTAAGAAAACATAAAGAAACAAAAATAGTACATTGAGTTAGATAGTTAAATAGTACATTAAGTTACACTGAGTTAACTTAAACTTAGTATTCTAATGCATTTGAGGCACAACCAAGATCTAAGTCTGGTTATATCTAATTGATGGCAGTTTTTAAACCCAAAAATTGTCATGTGTCTGGTGCTTGAGGTCTAACTGGCAAATAAAAAAGTCAACTTGGATTAGTGAGAAATGACTTTCTAGTAGAGCTGACGTGAAATCAAGCAGACCAGGAGAGGACATGTGAAATGATCTTTTCTTACAGCTGAGGGGGCATTGCAGAGAAAGCCAGAAGCTGAGAGGAATTACGGAATGTTGCATCTCTGGAACACAGTTTAATGCTTTCTATAATTAGTTGGGGATGTGCCAGAGATTTGTAGATTACCTCGTTTTCTTCCGTAACTTTTAATTTTGTTCTACTCTCTCTTTCCTTCCACACCTTTATAACATTTTTTTTTTAAAAAATGGGACCATTAACAAATGGACTATTCAGCAACCTGTTCATTTCATTTAACGGTAAGTATTACCCATCTTGCTCCAAGGAGAGCTCAGGTTTAAGTGCAAAACTTCCTGAGTTTGAACCTTAGTTTTAACTTTTATGACTTGTAGGTTTAGAACAAGTTACTTCATACTTTCTGTGACTCATTTTCATCCTCTATAAAATTGGATGGCAATAGCATCTTACCATCTTACTGTAAAATGGCTGTGGTACTCTCATGCATGTAAAGTATAACAAACAAGGCACATGTACCTTTGTCTTTGTCTATTTTTTTTTCACCCCAGAAGATGAGTAGTTTCTGATTTTAAGAAATGCTCTACTCTATTCAAATATTCTACACATAAAAGTCATTTGAACAACTTGTTACTATTTTATTTTGGTAGGGAGTCTCTTTTAGACACAATTCCATACACACTGGGGTTCCTAGTTAAAATCATTTATCTTACTTTATATCATCTTCTATAATGAATAAACTCTATTTCATTTAAAATCATATATAATATTATAATTCTTTAATTATGATGCATCTATCATGTTATAACTCTAATTATAGTAAAAAGGGATTTGCTACAATGAGTAACACCCCCAGGGAGGTGCTGGGAGATCCAAGAGAGTGGTAATGATGCAGGAGTGGTGACTGCGCTCCCATGAACATCTTTACTGAATAATAAAGATGCTCAGACTCAGAGTTAGAAAACTGTAAAGTTTATTGGAAAGTAGAAGAGAAAACAACTCCCAAGCTAGGGGGAAAACTTCATATAGGGCTAAGTATAACTCATTTTTTATAGAAAAGCTGAGTCTTTGTGTTATTTGTCAAGTGATAAGAATATTATGGAGGGTATGAGGATTTTATAGTCATCAGGCTAGGCTAGGGCATTTTAGGTTCTTTATGCTGACCACTTGCCTGGATATCTCTTAGTTTCTTGTGAACCTAAAATCTGGGGCAGAATCTATGATCATGAGAAAATATTAACTTCCCATTCTCAGAAAAAGGCCAGGAGTTTGCAGGAATATTTAAAATGTAGAATGCAGATGGCTAAAATGGATTTCTTCACAGCAGTTGGCAAGGGGAAACTGAGGTTTTCTCTTTCAGTAATACTTATTGTGAAATTGGGGTGTTTCCTGTTTTCTACTTTTTTTTTTGCTTAAAGAAGGTAGATTTCATTTTGGCAAGTACAGACTAGCTTCTTTCTTTTGTTGTTTTTTTTCCCCCTGAAGAGTAGGAGGTCGACTGAGCCTGGGAAGCTGTTGTACAAAAACTTTCTTTTAGGTATTACCATATATGCATTCGACCAGTGCCCAATCAACTCATTGTGATCTTTTATTTTGGGTTTAGTTACATAACACTTAAAAAGAGCACAACTGAGCACTCTTTTCATCCTTTCAGGAGTTTATTTTTACCATCAAATCATCACAATCCTCATTGGTCATATTCCCAACAGACAGTTTATGTGAAGGGTCACTGTTTCTGACATCTAGAACACGACTCTTTTAACTCTTGACCATTTCTGCCTCACATGAATCCTAAGAATAAAGTTAAAGGGTAGATGTGACACAATCCTTGCCCTTGAAGGACCTAAAGTAGGAAGTGCAAAAAGATAGCCTTGCTCCAGTCATTTTATAAAGGGACTGTAGCAGCCATTACTAGAGAAACCATGGAACTGTTTTCCTTAAACTGAAATAACTTTTGATTTAGACCAAACTGACAACATCCCAAGAAGCCAGCAAGAATGAGAGCATCTGATTTGAAAGGATTGATAAAAAGAATTTTCACCTTTGCAACCTAACCATTTTCTTTGTGACTCATTTGCTGGAGAGAGAGAGAGAGAGAGAGAGAGAGAGAGAGAGAGAGAGAGAGAGAAGGGGCCTGGTGATCTATATTGGGGGAAAATCACTGTCTTGAACGGAAACCAGCTCCAAAAGCAGGAATGCTCTTAAGATTAAAGATCCTTCTGTGGAGGTTGAAAGATCAGTGAAATCCAGAATTCTGGGTACGGAGCACAGCTGATGCCCCTGGGGTGAGCGTTCCCACCTTGCAATAAAGGCGATACTCAGATTATCAAAAGATTATCAGCTGCTCCAAGCACTCATTTTTGAGAACTAACCTAGCAACAGACTTTGTTGGGAAGTTTGGGAAAACTGTATAGAAACTTATTTGGCAGAGCCAAATTTCTCATTCTGGGAAATGGCCCGCACCTCTGCCTAAGATATGTACTTTCTTACCTTATGGACCATTTGCCTGCTGCTTTATGGCATGTGTTATCCATCTCAGAAATTTACCGCAGATCTCCTTGGGAGATGTGCCTGCTTTATAAACTTGGAGAAGTCCATGCTCTCTCTGGAGCAGGTATCTTTCTTTCTCTTTCTTATCCCTCATTTCTCAAAACCATTTATTTTACTTCAGTATTCATCTCCTCCTGAAATTCTTTTCTGTTAGGGAAGGTGATTGTCCTGGATAAACCTCAGTAGGGTTTAGGACTGAATTATTTCCTGTAAAGAGCAATCCCTATTTCTTGCCTGAATTTTATGGCTCCCTGAGAAACTGGGTATGAAAAATTCCATTTTCCACATTAGGCATGACAAGTAGGACACAGGTGTGGTTTGCTGACCACCTCATGCAACTGGTTAGATATAAGTTCTGTGCTGTGTAGACTACTATAAGTAGTCTAAAAGTAGTTTTCCAACTCTAAGACCATTATGACTGCCCTCTGATGACCTGATGAATCTATTATATCTTCCAAAAGGGCAATGGAGAAGATTATCCACGAATTCTATTCATATCTCTTTGATAGCCATGTTCACCTGCCCACATACCAAATTCTGCAGGATGGATATGTCATTCTCAACGTTCTCCCTTCTGAAATCTGACACCTCATTTCGTTGGTAAAGAAGTTTACAGCACCAGGTCCAAACAAGGTCAGACATGAACACCTGAAGGATCTACCGCCAGTACTCGTCAATATACTGGCTCGGCTCTTCAGATGCTACCTATCTGAATGCAAGATTCCAACCCCAAATGGAAAACCAACAGGACTGTTCTGTTGTACAAGAAGGGAGACATCGGCAACTATTGCCTGATCTGCATATTGTCATTTACAAGTTGTTCCCTTGAGTCACTTACAAGTTGTTCACTTGAGTCATCCTGAATAGAATAAGCAGAACACTAGACGATGGACAATCATGTGAGCAAGCCGGGTTCTGAAAGGATTCAGCTTGATGGACCATATCCACACGGTGACCAAGCTCATTGAGGTTTCACAAGAGTTCAAGATGCTGCTCTGTCTTAAAATTGACAAGAATTTCCCTCTATGATTGGTTGCCTACTGTCTGAGCCCCATCAAGTATGTTGTGGCAATCATGAAAAAAGGGTAGGGAGTGTCTTATGATATGTCAATCCAGGAGTATTTTCACTCATATGTGAGGCTCAGTCCAAGTGTGTGGCAGCCTGGAGTGTGGCAGCAGTTGGGTAGTAGAGGTTGGCTGCTGGGGCTGGGTTCCTTGGGGAGGGGATGGTTTTCACCCACCCCCTCTGGGATACCCCAGTGAAAACAGCCTGGCACAAAGAATGGCGGCATGGTTATGGGGGCCTCATTTTATGCTTCCTACCAGGAGAAGCAGCCATGAGTTCTGGAGGGTGGCTGATGAGGAAATTATCTGGTGCCAGGAGGAGTTGGCTTATGGGTGTGATCCCTGGGTCACCAGAGACTGGGGGAAGCAGGCAGAGGGTCTCTGCTCCTGGTTTCCATTGATCCCAGAGTACAAGGTCAGAAAGTTCCGCATTACCTGGGTTCCGTGGGACTTTACTCATGTGTAAGGCTTGGCCTGAGCATGTGGAAAGTGATGTGGAGTATGGCGGGGGTTGGGTAATGGAAGGTGGCTGCTGAGACTGGGTCCCTTGAGGTGATAAACAAATAATAAATACGATAAAATACTGGATTTGCCTCCTACCCACCAATGGTAGGAATAAAAGTTTCAAATTAAATCTCTATATTCTGAATTGCAATTCTCTGTTGCTCCTAAATAAGCATATTTTAGCTTATCCACTAAACTGCCATTTTCCTTGTTGACACTTAACAGAGGAAATATAACTAATAGTTTGTCAAACAACAAAAGTGAAACAAGTTCTGTCCAATCACTGTCACTGTCCTCCTGTTGTTCATTGATTTGCTCAAGTGGGCCCGGTAATGTCTCCATTTTGAGACTTGTTGTTACTGTCTTTGGCATATTGAATACGTCACAGGTAGCTTGCCAGGCTTTGCCATGTGGGGGAGATACTCTTGGTAGCTTGCCGAGCTCTCTGAGAGGGGCGGAGAAATCAAACGCAGCTCGGCTGGGCTGGCAAACGCCCTACTGTTATGCTATCACTCCAGTCCAAGTTCTGTCCAAAAAATGAATAAAAGAAGTAATGTGAAATTGCAACGTGGTGTGAAAAATATCTGAGATCAAAGTGTTCTACAAAAGAGAAAACTTGTAGGCAGGGAATTTTTATTTTTTGAGGGGAGACTCACCCAGCAGACTTTAGTGTTCATTCCTGTCTTTGTGCTCAGGGAATCATATAAGTTGCTAAAGAATAAACACAGATAAATAGCATTAAAGGCAAGTATCCCAACAACTTAATTATTTTTTAATAAGAAATAAATTGGAAAAATATAGGGGCAGCAAAATATCGATACTTTGCCATAGACTTACCATTCAAGTATATGTAAACATTTCTCATTTTAAAAACTCTGCTTAAATTCCATGTTCTTGAAAAGAAGTCACTGTCATCCTTAAATTTAAAAATAAGATTATACTTAATTATACTTCCTCCTGCCTTCCTTAAAGTCTCCAAATAAAATTTGTTTTTGCTTCTGAAAGAAAACAAACAAACAAACAAACAAACAAAAACAACCCAAACTGCTCGTCCTCTGAAATTCTTTTCTGAAAAGCAAGAACCTGGAAGTCTGGGTAAGGCCTAGGACTGACTTTTCTTTCCTCCAGAGAGCAACTGCTGGCTCCAGACTGAATTCGTGGCTCCCCAAGAAATTGGGTCGTCAAGATTAACCCCAGTGCCGAACAGACCAAGTCAGGTGAGGCTTGACAACTACCTACAAGTGAGGTGCATCACAAACTTTATCAGTCCTAGCCTTCCCAGAGAGTCTTGGGGTTGCAGAGGTGGATAGGGAGAAAATGGCTATCTCTCTCCTCTCCACATAAATCACCTATGGGGGCCCACTGACTTCACATGTTTACATATACAGTATATTGTAAATTATTCTGTGTCTAAGAATATAATTTATTACCAATCAATAACGATTAAGAAATCCTGTGATTTTCCATCTTTCTTCAAGGAGAAAAAGAATTCCATCTCATATTATCAAAAGAAACATTATTCTACAAAACATAAGCCCTAATGGGTTGGCACAATTCTGTGAGAATTGTACCAACCCAACATAAGAGAAAATCAGAGATGTATATCAATCTTTACAATTATCTGCACCATACTCCAAGTTTACAATTTAATAACAAGTTTTACAGTCTATAATTGCACCTATAAATCAAAATTATATATGTTTCTATGGAAGAAACTGCCAGTTTCTTTCAAGTTCCCAGGATTCTGACATTGTAACCAGAATTCTTCGTAGGCAAGAAAGTCATGATTAACTTACAGAAATCATGATGTTTCAATTTTCCTACATCTAGTGTACCTCTCCCTCGGAGTTATCTGGTACATTATTTCTGATCTACGATACTTAAACAGAAATTAGTTTTGGGGAATACAGGTGTTATCCAGAATATAAATGGAAATGCATGAAATGTACCCATTTATGCTGTGAGGTGATAATCAGGATGGTAAGTCCTAGAGAATTTAACAAGCTTGCTAATATGTTTTGTCACATAATCAAAATCAAAAGTCACTTAACTCCAATTCTTTTTAAGGTAAATTGTCTTTTAATTTTAACTAAAATTAACTAAAATTTTGAATTTTTCTGGTTGCATTTCCTGAAAATTCCTTTTAGGTATAATTAACAAGTACCACCTCAAAGTCTTTAATTTAGTGATCACATATAATTATGGCTAATACATTTACTCAATAAGCATTACTTCAATGCCAGTTATCTAAATCTAGCTAGCTATCTGTAATCTATTGTTTACCTTTGTATCTATGGATCCATTTCTTAAATACTAATTTCAAGAACTGAGAAATTTCTATTGACTAAACTTACTGTATTCATGGACTATAACTCTTTTCTTGCCTATACTGTCTTTCCTTCTGACTCCATCTTATTCCTTTTACTTTCAGAGAAATGTCAACCTGACACCTCATAAACAAAAATACTCTTTGGAACTTGTTTCATCTATCTGTCTGTCTACGATCTATCTATCTATCTATCTATCTATCTATCTATCTATCTATCCATCTATCTATCTATCTATCTATCATCTATTATCTATCTAAATTTTTTGGTACTTTCATGATTTATTTATGGTGGTGGAATCTTCAAGTTGTTCAAGAGACCTGGACATTCTCTCCCAGTAGTTAAATATTAGGGCCTGATGAAGAGGTGCTGCTCCTTGGGGCCACCCTGTTAGTGCCAAGGAATCTTCAGGCCAGACTTGGCAGTGCTCTGGGGTCTTCAGGACTGCACTATGCAATACTTAGGGCTTGAACCTGTTTCATTCACATACAAAGCACGCAATTACCCTGTACAATTTCTCCAGTCTTAGATGTAAGTGACTTTTAAATCATATTCTAAGTTCTAGGAATAGAGAGGAAATGTCAAATTTTGTTCTCATTTGCATGTTAATTTTTAACTCAGGATTCAAATAAAAATAAGTATCAGATATGTAATATATGTTTCCTTTATCCCTAATATAAACCTAGCATAGATACATAAGAGAAAAATTAGATTCTCCCCTTAGTTCTTTTTATTGATCACTTGATCACTTGACTTCCTGTTAATCGCCGAGTTGCTTAAGCAGACGCCAGTAACGTCTCCATTTGTCCCTGTTGCGTGCTAGTGTAACCCAATGGCGTCTGTTCGTTCTAGGAACACGAAGAGACTCAAACCGATCATTCATAATCTTGATAAAGAAGTCTGACCATCTGGTAGGTGGGTGGCCACGCGGTATTTTGACATCCCATGAAATCCAGTTGGTAACGGCTCTAGTCCAGCGGTTTTTTCTAAATCTCGTTACGTGAGCAGCCAATCTGATTTTTGACGCCTTGGCAAATGAGACGGTGTCCCTGATTCTTCATTGTCGACTGAGGTCGAAACTCCAGATTCTTTCTCTCATTTGAGTGAAACATGATACTCCAAGCATAGCTCTTTCAATTCCTCTTTGGGAGACACGTTCTCATCCCGTTTGCGTAGGTCCCAGGTCTCTGAGGAGTATGTTAATGTAGGAAGAACAGTGGAATCAAAGAGATGTGCCCAGAACCAGAGGTTCTTTGTTCTCTTAGCTATTTCTTCAACACTCTTGAAGGCATTCCAAGCGGCTCTCTTCCTCCTGCGCAGTTCAGGTTCCAGGTCATTTGTCATGTTGTCTTCTCAGCCTAGGTACACATAACTGTTGCATTCGGAGATGGTCGTTCCATCGAGAGCAAATGGAGCATCTGGAACGAGGCTGCTTCTCATAAATATTGTCTTTGTAAGATTCAGCTGTAGTGAGAACTTTCCACACTCACGTTCAAAGTCGGTCAGCATTTGTGCTGCTTGGCTAATAATGTTTGGTGTTATTTAAACAATGTCACCAGCAAAGCAGAGGTGGTGTAGTTGAAGAATATCTAACTTCACTCCCATTCCTTCCCATTCCAGTCGTCGCATGATGTTCTCGAGGATGGCACTGAAGAGCTTGGGTGAAATAGCATCACCCTGCCGAACCCCTCTCTTGACATGGATGATTACTTCTTTGTAGAATAGTGAGATCCTGATAGTGAAACCGTAATACAGCTCACGGAGGATCCTGATGTATTGAGTTTGAATGCCCTAATTGGCTAGGGCTTCAATGACCGCTTCCATCTCAACAGAATCAAAGGCCTTCTTTAAATCAATGAACTTTAGACAGAGTGGCATCTTGAACTCCTGAGAAACCTCAATGAGCTTGGTTATTGTGTGGATATGGCCTATAGTGCTGAATCCTTTGCGGAACCCGGCTTGCTCGCATGGTTGTCCTTCATCTAGTGTTCTGCCAATCCTATTCAGGATGATTCGAGTGAACAACTTGTAGATGACAGACAATAGGCAGATCGGGCAATAATTGCCAATGTTGTCGATGTCTCCCTTCTTGTACAGTAGTACAGTCCTGCTGGTTTTCCATTGAGACAGAAACTTGCATTCAGACAGGTAGCATGTGAAGAGCCGAGGCAGCGTATTGATGAGTGCAGATGGCACGTTCTTCAGGTGTTCAGGTCTGACCTTGTCTGGACTGGGTGCTGTTTGTTTCTTTACCGATGAAATGGCGTGTCGGGTTTCGGAAGGGAGAACATTGGGAACGACATATCCATCCTGTGGAATTTGGTATGTCGGCAGGTGGACATGGCTATCGAAGAGATTTGAGTAGAAGTCATGGATAATCTTCTCCATTGCCCTTCTGGAAGATGTGATAGATCCATTAGGACGTTGGAGGGTAGTCATCTTGGTCTTATAGTTGGCGAAGGACAGGAGAGCATTACGAATACTTTTCCTGGCTTCTGCTGCATCTACCAGCACTTCTGCTCTTCTCTCTTTGAAGTCTTCCTTGATGGCACCTCTGTAATGCTTTGCGAGCTCGGACGTTCACTTGCGGTTGCCTGAGGCATGCGCCAAACCACGTTGGCGAATAAGCTCAAGAGTTTTCGAAGACAGGCGTTTTTTTGTGGCTATCTCTCTCTTGGAATTCCTTGCACAATCATAGAGGTGCTGAACCTGTCAATTGTATTCCTCGTCAATGTTGTCAACAATGGCATTTTCCCATGTTGTTGCAATAGTGCCAAAGAGCTCCCAATTGGTGGTCGTTCTGGGAGTCCCTTCTTAAACTTTGCAGCCCTTTCTCCCTGCTCTGTGAAGTAGAATTTTGCATGAAGGAGCTGGTGGTCTGATCCTTTTTGGAAATTTGGCACAACAGCGACATCAGTTAAGCAAAACCATAGATTGAATATGACGTGGTCTATTTCTTTGTGGAACCATCCACAGGGAGATTCCCATGTTCAACGTTTAGATTTGGCCTTCTGGAACCTTGAGTTACCATGAATGATCTTGGTCGACATGATGAAGTCAGACAGTCTCTCACCCTGTTCGTTCCATTCTAGGCCATGAGTCCCGATGTGGAGTTCTTCGGTTGATCTTCTTGATCCTATATTGGCATTAAAATCACCCACAATGATCTTATAGAAGGTGTGGTCTTCTTTAAAGGACTTCTCCAGCTCCATGTAGAAATTCTCAATTTCTCCTTCATTATAATTGGATGTTGGTGCGTAGACAACGAAGATAGAAACTGCTGGCAGTGAGCCACATCTATACAAATGTAAAAATCCAATTTGGGTTGTTAGGCATTCGAATGAATCAATGCTCATAACCAAGTTGACAAGGACACCGAAACCTTTGACTCCTCTTTTATCACATGTTTTAAGGAACAATTCTTCTCCAGTGTCGAAAATGGCATGATGAGATTGGTGCCTTCTTGTCTCGGTCAGACCAATGATGTCATACTTGATCTTTAGCGCTTGTAACATCAGGTCCTCGATGGATGCATCTGATGCTAGCATACATGCATTGAAAGTACAGATGATCATTTTTGTCTTCCTTCGTTGTGGCAGCCTAGTTCAGCCTTGAGATTTTATCGACCTATCCTTTCTCATCCTTCTCAATGCTGCCATATTGGTGACGCCTTCAGGGTCAGGGGAATGAGACTCATTGTAATTACTGGTTTGGGCATATTGAATACACAACGGATAGCTTGCAAGGCTCTGCTGTACGGGCGGAATACTCTCAGTAGCTTGCCTGGCTCTCTGAGAGGTATAGAGGTTTTTTGGGGGCCTCTAATCACCCTTGTAGGTGTTCCCATGGTTCTAACCATATTTGAACCTTATCAAATATGGTACGGCAATTCTGGAAGATGGATATTTAGTGTCTTATAATGTGTCCGTGTAGTGGCCGCACGCTCCAGAAAGCATCTGGAGCATGGCAGTGGCTGGGTAGTAGAGGTAGTGGAGGTAGTGGAGGTCTGCTGGTGAGGTATTTATCTGGCAGCACTTCCTCCACTACCCAGCCGCTGCCATGCTCCAGGACGCTTTCCGGATGCTCAGGCCGAGACTCACGCAGGACTGAAGTCCCACAGAACAAGATATGCAGAACTCGAGACCTTTGAATCCAGGCTCAATGGACCTGGGCACAGAGATTCTCTGCTTGCTCCCACCAACCACATGTGAGGAAGGGATTAAAATCAGGAGCCCCACCCTACCCTGCCCTGTCTGCTTCCACCAACCGTCAGAGACCCAGGGATTGGATTGCGCACAGAAGGACCCCCCCCCACCCTACCCCTACAGAGCCAGATAAATACCTCACCGGCAGACCTCCAGTTCTTTTTATTACCACTTTTTTTTAAAATTTTATTGAATCACTGTGAGATAGTTACAAGCTTTCATGTTTGGGTTACAATCACCCAATGATGAAACACCCATCCCTCCACCAGTGCACATTCCCCACCACCAATATCCCCAGTATACCCCACTTCTCCACCCTTCCCCTGCCTCCATGGCAGACAATATTCCCCATACTCTCTCTCTACTTTTGAGCATTGTGGTTTGCAATGCAGATACTGAGAGGTTATCATGTTTGGTTCATTATCTACTTTCAGCACACATCTCCCATCCTGACTGATTCCTCAAGCCATCATTTTCTTAGTGATCCCTTCTCTATTCCAGCTACCTTCTCCTCTTTACCCATGAGGCAGACTTGCAGCTATGGAGCAATCTTCCTGTCCCATGTATCTACTATTCTTTGGTGTCAGTCTCATGTTATGTTTTCTTTATACTCTACAAATGAGTTTTTTATCACCTCTTTTAACCATTTTTCCCAGAATTTGAAGTTCTATTGTAATACTTTCAAAACCCATCTGCTTTCGTTGATTCTCTCTAAGCTATTTTGAGGGGTTTGTGTACCATCATCATACTTCTTCAGTAAACAGTGGTTATTCCACTGCATTAATTTTTTATATTGCTTTGTTTTGTTTAAAATGATAATTCAATTTTGATTCCCACAGATAACCTTTGCTTATAACAGTAACAAAAGTAAGAATAATCTTTGTTTACTTCATAGTAGGTATCAAATATTGTTGTAAGCATTTAAAATGTAAAACTCATTTAATCAGTAAAATTATTATAAAATAAATTACTATAATTAACCTGAATTACAGGTTAGAGGAAAGCTGAGTTAAGAGTGTAAATATATTACCCTCAGTCATAAAGCAAGTTGTGTCAGATTTGACCATAAATCCATTAAGCTAAATTCTTAACCATGACACTACTAATTTTCAAAGTGAGATAACCATAATAGCAGAATTAGCATCTTGGAGACCTTGCTAATAATACAAATTACAGGATTTCATCAGAAGTGTGTTGAAGAAAAAATTCTAGGAGTAAGAAGCCAGAGATCTGTGTTTTAACAACTTTTCCAAATTACTTGGTACTATATACTAATATCATAAAACAGATGCATTACACAATACTTTCTCTGAAAGAGTGATAGAAACTAGCAAAATCTTATGATGGTTAACTGAAAAAATTAATTTCCAAAAAATAAAATTTAAAATTGGAGTTAATTAGAAGATAACCCTCATTGATATGACTGAAAATAACATTTTCACATATGTGTCAGATATTGTGGTATGTTACTGAGACAACATTATAGAAGATGTCCAACCGTGAGAAGAAGAAGAGGAGGATGAAGAAGAAGAAGAGGGAGAAGTAGAAGAAGAAGAAGAGGAAGAAGAAGAAGAAGAAGAAGAAGAAGAAGAAGAAGAAGAAGAAGAAGAAGAAGAAGAAGAAGAAGAAGAAGAAGAAGAAGAAGAAGAGAAAGAAGAGAGGAAGAGGAAAAGAAAGAGGAAGAGAAAGAAGAAAAGGAAGAAGAAGAGGAAGAGTAAGGAAGAAGAAGAGGAAGAGTAAGGAAGAAGGAGAAGGAAAAGGAGAAGAAGGAGAAGGAGAAGTAGAAGTACAAGGACAAGGACAAGGACAAGGACAAGGACAAGGAGAAAGAGAAGGAAAAGGAGATTGAAAATGAAGTTTAACCAAACCCTTAAACTGTAAGGTTGACTATTATTAGATCCTCTGGCCCCATTAGTCATTCAGATGGGATAAGTAAACATAAATTAATGCATTAATAAATTAAGAAAAACATAATAATATAGATCAACTGCTCCAAAAATAAATAATGCATTCATTAGTTCAATGTACATGGGATTTGAATTTTTTGCTAATTTGTGTTACTTATTCTTAACCACTTATTTTATCTCGAATAATCAAGTCCTGAATGTATATGTATATGCAGTTGGGATTGATTGGTATTATTAATATATGTGTAATAGCTTTAGCTGACTAATGTCTGAAAGGGAATGGAAAACTAAGTAAATTCATGAGCTAGGTTTTAGATAAGTACCTAAACCCAAGATGAAATATTTTGCAAACAAAAATGTCAGCCTATATTGTGACCATTAGTTAATAAAGGTATAGTTCAAATTCACAAGTGAGCTTGATTCACCATAAGGAGTCTAGGCAAACATGGATATAAACTATGAAAGATGCAAAGTAAAAACTATTGGTTAAACGATAATATGATATTGTAAAGTGATGCTCAGGGGTTAGTCCTGGCTCTGCACTCAGGAATTAGTCCTGGTAGTGCTTTGGGGAACATATGGAATGCCAGGGATAGAACCTGGGTTGGCCACAAACAAGGCAAGTGCGCTATCCACTGTACTATTGCTCCTGCTCCTGTACTGCCTAGTTTAAGAGGGGATTTTGGACAATTGGTAGACATGTCTTCAATAATACAAATATCATCTACTTTTTATATACCTCTTTAAACTTTTAATTCTATACTTTTATTATAAAGGATAATAAAAATATGAAAAGATTTGAGAAGAAATAAAAACAAGCTGATTTTTAGAATGTACCTTTAAGTATGTACTAAGTAATCTTAAATATATTGCAGTGAAGTGAATGTTCAAAAAAAATGGTGCTCTGGACAAAGTAAGATATCACCTTAGTTTGTCCTGAAAAACTTTGCCTGGTGGCGATAAAATCACTTTTAAATATGTATTTCTTCCTTAGTTATCTTAACATGTCTATGAATATGACCAAAAGAGAATCCTTCAAATTGGCTTAACTGTTAACCCATGAGTCACATTTGTTTTTATATCACAAAGATACTAGAAACTGTGCCTAAGAAACCAGTTATTGTTTTTTCTTATTTATTTTTGAGTTTTATTTACCAGGCTGCTTCTTTCTTAAAATTGCAAAAGAATGAGCTGATTAAATTAGTTTATTTAGACTAATCTAAGATCTCATAATCTGGTATTTTTACAAGCACATCCTGATCTTTCTTTCTCTATATGAAACATCAAATTCATCTGAATATCAATCATCAACAGTCACTTGATCACTTGATCACTTGACATCCTGTTACTCATCTATTTGCTCGAGCGGGCGCCAGTGACATCTCATTCGTCCCTGTTGCGTGCTTGTGTACCCAATGGTGTCTGCTTGCTCCAGGAACACTGATCGTTCAGGGTCTTGACAAAGAAGTCTGACCATCTCGTAGGTGGGCGGCTACTCGATCTTTTGACATTCCGTGGAATCCAGTTGGCAATGGCTGTATTCCAGTGGTCATCTTCAAATCACACTATGTGTCCAGGCCATCTGATTTTCAATGCCTTGGCAAATGAGACAGCATTCCTGATTCTTGATCATCAATGGAGGTCAGAACTCCGGATTCTTTCTCTCACTTGAGTGAAGTGTGATACTCCAAGCATAGCTCTTTCTATTCCTCTTTGGGAGACACGAATAGCGTTCACATCCTGTTTTCGTAGGGCCCAGGTCTCTGAGGCGTATGTTAATGCAGGAAGAACAGTGGAATCGAAGAGATGAACCCAGAGCCGGAGGTTCTTCGTCCTCTTAGCTATTTCTTTGATGCTATTGAAGACACTCCAAGCCACTCTCTTCCTCCTGCACAACTCAGGTGCCAGGTCATTCGTCATGTTGAGTTCTCGACCTAGGTACACATAACTGTTGCATTCAGAGATGTTTGTTCCGTTGGGAATGAATGGAACGTCGGCAATGAGACTGTTTCTCATAAACATTGTCTTCATGAGATTCAGCTGTAGTCCGACCTTTACACACTCATGGTCAAAGTCGGCCAGCATTTGTGCCACTTGGCTAATGTTTGGTGTTATTAGAACAATGTTATCAGTGAAGCAGAGCTGGTGTAGTTGCCGACCATCTATCTTCACTCCCATTCTTTTCCATTCCAGTAAATAATCAACAATAGGGAAAAAAATCACAGAATTGAGTATGAGAACAACAATTAAGATGCAGCATTAAATCTATCAGAAGTATATGGGAAAACACACACAATTATTCTTCAGGAGTTAATTTGCCTGGAGACATAGATTTGCACCTGAGTCATAGTCACAGCTTGGTTTTCGCTCAATTAAGCCTAGGCTTGTTTGAAGCAAGAGAGATCTTGGAGGACAAGAACAGGGCACATGCTAATGAAATTCCCTGCAGAAGAAGGACATTAAGCAGAAAGTATTTCAAGAAGGAACCACATCCACATAATCTTTATTTAAAATTACTTATTAAGCAAGCATTTAAGACTTTATTGTAACTCAGACATGCCACAGAAACCAGCCATAAAAATCATGAACTATTGTAGATTTCAATATTAGTACAGGTCATAGTTAGATTACTGCAAAATATGTAAAAAAACCCAGAAAACATGAAAATTCTGTAAGGGTTTAAGTGCTGTAAATGTGGCTTGATACAGCAATTTCCAGTTTAGTGTTTAGCATGCTTATGCTTATAAATGATATTCAATGGACCACTCAAATGTTGGTCTGTGGTATTATGTGCAGGAGCCCCATAAAGCCATAATATTTAAGGCCAATTTATCTCTATGACAATTCAAGAAAACAAAACAAAACAGAACAAAACACTGTTACTTGCTGATGCTTTGTAATACTCCTGGAAAACTCAAATTGAACCTGCTGGGCCCTGGATTAACTTCTGCTTCATGACTGGTCTTGTTGAAATAGGATTCCAATCCCTGTCAAATTAGTTTAAAATAACATTCTTTTTACTACTTGTTCTTTGATTTGAGCATCATTGCTTTGTGTGAAATATTTATTACTCTTAATATCCCACGTTACTTGCTGATAAACACATTATTCAATAAAATGTATTGTGTGTGAGCTACATTACAGGTGTCAGTTTATTTATTAGAGATAGAAATAGAGATAGAAAAATAATATGATATAATCAAAATTTATTGTGTGTGAGCTATATTACAGTTGTTGGTTCATGTATTAGAGGTAGAAAAATAATATAATATAATAGTCTCTGCCTTTAAGGCTATGGAAGAGATTTGAGTATGGCCAGACCTGAGGCAGAAGCATGAGGAGAATGCCGTAGGGGCAACGAGAGCTGTGGGTAAAAAGGGCTGTTTTGGTCACTTCGTAGGGGAGTATAGAAAGGCAGAGAGCTGAATTCTAAAGAGGGAGTTAGGAGAAGGAAGGGAAACAGAAGGGAGGGAGGAAAGGAGGAAAGCGCCCTTAGGAAATAGGATTCGTTTGTACAAGGCAGGCTTTGTAGGCAAGTATGTTTTAAAACTAATACACAACATACATAAAGGATGCCTGTTTTGTGTATGTTTGATAAAATTATCATGGTATTAGGTGTATGTTGTAGAAATAAGTTGTCTGACACACCGATTAGAAATCTGGTGTTTGGCTCAGAACCAACTGTTAGTAGTTGGATGATGAAAACAAACAATCCGTAGGTCAGATAAAAGTTTGAATTTCTTCTCTGGTTATTCAGAGGCTACTGAAATGTTTAAACAGGAGAGTAATATGATCATATTAATATTGGAGAAACCAGAGGGAAAGTAAATAAAAGGGACAGGTAAAGTCTGAGGATCCTTTCAACATCTATTTTGCTATAATAGAAACATTGCTTTTAAGTGGGGTGGGACAGTGAGAATGGGAAATTCTTTGATAATGATTTAAATTTTTTACTGAGGGTGTGTGTGTGTGTGTGTGTGTGTGTGTGTGTGTGTGTGTGTGTGTGTTATGTTTTGGACCCACATCTAGCTGTGCTCAGATTTTATTCCTAGCTTTCCGCTGAGGGGCTCAGGGACCATATGTCATACCTCAGATCAGACCCTGGCGGACATATGCAGAGAAAGTGCCCTGGTCATTATTTCTTTAGGTAAGGCTTACTTTTTGGGTTATTTTTTTCAAAGTCATGTTTGATCACAAGGATATCACTCCTAAAATTCTTCTTCTTACTCATATCCTCTTTTGTTGCAAAAGCTACTGAGTGAATATTTATTTTTAATTCCAAAAATTAAATGGAGTGACTCAAAAATTTAAAAAAGTGACTCCATAAAAGTTTACAAACTAAAATTCCAATATATCCTTCATTATTAAATCTATTTTAACAAATAGTTTATGTGGGAAAACCTTGAAATCAATATGAAGAATTCTATATTATTACTGTATTATATTAACCATAAGTTCTTTACCATACATGTAATATCACCTAAAATTAAAATATATCAACTTTCAAGCTCGTTGAGGTTTCTCAGAAGTTCAAGATGCTGCTCTGTCTAACATTCGTTGATTTAAAGAAGGCCTTTGATTCTGTTTAGACTGAAGCTGTCATTGAAGCAATAGCCAAACAGGGTGTTCAAACTCAATACATCAGGAGCCTCAGTGAGCTATACTATGGATTCACCACCAGGATCTCACCATTCTACAAGGAAGTGATAATCGAGGTCAAGAGAGGGTTTGGCAGAGTGATACCATTTTACCGAAACTCTTCAGTGCCACCCTTGAGAGTGTTATTCGACAACTGGAATGGGAAGGAATGGGAGTTTAGATAGACGGTCGACAACTACACCACCTTCGTTTTACTGATGTTATCATTCTAATAACACCAAACATTAGCCAAGTGGCACAAATGCTGGCCAGCTTCGACCATGATTGTGGAAAGGTCAGACTATAGCTGAATGTCATGAAGACAATGTTCATGAGAAACGGTCTTGTTCCTGACGTTCCATTCGCTCTTAATGGAATGAACAACTTCGAATGCAGCAGTTAGGTGTGCCTAGGTTGAGAACTCAACATGATGAATGACCTGGCACCTGATTTGCGCAGGAGGAAGAGAGCAGTGTGGAACGCCTTCAATAGCATCAAAGAAATAGCTAAGAGGACGAAGAACCTCCAGCTCCCAGCACATCTCTTCAACTCCACTGTTCTTCCTGCATTAACATATGCCTCTCGGACCTGGGCCCTACACAAACAGGATGAGAAAGCTATTCGGGTCTCCCAAAGATAATCGAAAGAGCCTTGCTTGGGAGTATCACCCGTCACTCAAGTGAGAGAAGGAATCCGGAGTTCCAATCTCCATCGACCATTGAGGATCAGGGACACTGTCTCATTTTCCAAGGTGTCGAAAATCAGATGGGCTGGACACATAATGAGATTTGGAGAGGACCATTGGACTATAGCCATTACCGACTGGATTCCAGGGTTGTCAAAAGATCTCCTGACTGCCCACCTATGAGATGGTCAGACTTCTTTTTCAAGACCCTGAATGATCGGTTTGAGTATCTTTGTGTTCCTAGAGCGAGCAGATGCCATTGGGCTACACTAGCATGCCACAGGGACGAATGGAGACATTATTGGTGCCTGCTCAAGCAAATGGATGAGTAATCGGATGTCAAGTGATCAGGTGATCAACTTTCATATATGTGTTCATACATGTACAGAATATTTTTATTAATGTGTATATATATATGAAGTTCTCATTTTAAGGTGATTAATTTTGTTTTTTTCCTTCTGATCAAAAATTTTGATCCAGTTTCTTAAAGATGAGTAAATTTTATTCATGATATTTTCTCACATTTTGGTCATTCAGAAGACATTTTTAATTCCCTTTAGTTTATTATTGCTGGTTTTGGCATATCGAATACACAACATCCGGAGTTCTGACCTCTGTCGAAGGTCAAGAACCAGGGACACTGTCTCGTTTGCCAAGGCGTCGAAAATAAGATGGGCTTGACACATAATGAGGTTTGGAGATGACCACTGGACTAGAGCCATTACCCACTGGATTCCACTGGACATCAAAAGACTGCGTGACTGCCCACCTACCAGATGGTCAGACTTCTTCATCAAGATGATGAATGATCGGTTTGAGGCTCTTCATGTTCCTAGAACGAACAGACGCCATTGGGCTACACTAGCAGGAGACAGGGACAAATGGAGATGTTACTGGCACCCGCTCAAGCAAATCGACAATTAACTGGAAGTTGAATGATCAAGTGATCAAGTGAGTTTATTATTATTATTATTATTACTATTAAAGTTTGGGCTGTAGCGATAGCACAGCGGGTAGGGCGTTTGACTTGCATGTGTCAGACCTGGCTTCGATTCCTCCGTTCCTTTCATAGAGCCTTGCAAGCTACCAAGAGTATACTGCCCACTCAGAAGAGCCTGGCAAGTTCACAGTGGGGTATTCGATATTCCAAAAACAGTAACAAGTGTCACAATGGATATGTTACTGGTGCCCACTCGAACAAATTGATGAACAATGAGAGGACAGTGATACAGTGCTATTAAAGTTCATTTCTTTAAACCTTATAATTAATATCAGAAATGTTTCAGTGAACTACTTTCTTTGCCTCGGAAAAGGACTCAATTTTGATTACTTTCTTTCATTTTTTTTTAATCCTAGCAAGCATCTGAATCTGCCTTTAAGTTTGCTTCACTACTTCCTGGAGTAAACTACCAATATCTTGCCATTATCATTCACCTTCTTAGACACCTCTGTATCATTTTTCCTGTGTATAGTTTACTGCAACAACAGAACCGTTTAATCTCTGATGTTTCACAATGTATTGCACAGGCTGATGTCACTTTTATAGACGAGGACTGACAGAAGAAAGTGATAACAAAAAATAGTTTTATAAAGCAAACTTTGACTATGCCAATCTACAGAAAATTCACACTCCCATCTCAATATCTCTATATATTTATATCCTTGTATTAGATATACATATATAGATTGTGTGAATACAACATCTTAACTCAGTACACATAAGTAGAATTGTCTGGGTTTTAGTTGTATGCCTGATTATATTAAAGCAATCTAAAAGAACATGTGCATGTGAGAGTGTCATTCTCTTATTATAGCATAACTTCTAGTTATTTATGACTTAATAAATAAAACATTCCATCATTAAAACAGCTCTTAAAATTTGCATTACCAAGATGAAGATGTGGTAAGGATGTTGTTGCATAGTCAATCATGGTTTCAGCTAATGCTAAATAATAAATATAGTGGCACTCATAGCTTCTATTTCCTAATATTTTATACCTCTGTATTTGGAAGTCACTGATGGATAGTAGTAAGTGATGAGACTTGGGGAACTGAGTAAACTGAATGTTTTTATTGGAACAGAAAAGAAATCATCCTTTTTCCCTCTGGGTTCTTCAGAGCAGAAAAATGATCAAATAATAATCACACAATACTTAATAAGAGAAAAATGAAAGACATTTATGAAAATATAGTCCCCTAAAATTTTTATTCTTTCTTATCAGTAAATGGTGTTATTGAGTGTGTATCTTGAACTTAGATAGACAAAACAAAAGTGTTAGAGTGTGACTTTAAAATCTGTCATAAGTGGCCAGGAGATTTCTGTTTTTTCTCTTAGAATATTCAACAGCTTGACTCTAAATCTCAGAATGTTCACCCCTGCATCTCAGCTTCCATAATTAAAAAAATAAGATAAATGAAAGTATTTCAGTTTATATCATACATTCAAGATATAAAGTTTCACATTGTTCTTACATTTGAACATTTGATATGACACTTCAGTGTTTGTGGTAATAAGATATCCTTTCTGTGCCCTATATAAATGCTTGACACTTAAATGCATGTACATTATAAAGTAGCTATTACATTATCATGCTGACCTTGGGTTGGATACTTGTTCAGAAATAGATAAGTGTAACAGTAATACAGCTAAAATACTGGAAGAGTGATGGTGGAAAGACAATGGAAAGAAGGAAGGAAGAAGGAAGGAAGGAAGGAAGGAAGGAAGGAGGAGGGAGAGATGGTGAGAGGGAGGGAGGGACAGAGGAAGGAAATTAATTAGGTAGGAATGGGAGGAAAGTGAAGAATAGAGAAGAAGAGATAAAAGGAGGGGAAGGAAAGGAGGACAAGGGGAAAGTAGAAAATAACAGAACAAGGAAAGACATACAAATGGGGCTGGAGAGAGAATGCAACAGGTAATGTATTTACCTTCCGCAGTCATCCCGTGTTCAATTCTGGCACCACATTGGGTCTCCATAGCCCCTTCAAGAGTCATCACTGAGTACAGCACCAGGAATGAGCCCTGAGAGTAGCTGTGTCTTGCTCAACATCAATCACCACACCCCCACCCCAACTCCAAAAGTGATAAGGAAGAGAGAAAAAGAAAGGGGTAAGCTAAGTTAGAGAGAGAGAGAGAGAGAGAGAGAGAGAGAGAGAGAGAAATAAAACAGGAATGTGGGAAAACTTTCAGAGATAATAAGAGGTTTTCTAAAAGTAAGGATGTAATATGACCTAGATAATAATTACAGCAACATTATAAGGGGGAAAGCTTATCAAGTGGGTCATTTCACTATCAGTAAAAAATAAAAACTATCTTACATGTAACAAATATTAAATAATTATCAGAGAAATTAGAGCTTTACACAGTCTATGAAAAATCTTAAACCAAAGATCAAGAAAAAAACAGTATTCAAATGCAGTGGGTAATTCTCACAAGAACAAAAAGAAAACTTTTTTCTCTTTCTTTCTTTCTTTCTTTCTTTCTCTCTCTCTCTTTCTCTTTCTTTCTTTCTTTCTTTCTTTCTTTCTTTCTTTCTTTCTTTCTTTCTTTCTTCTTTCTTGGCCCTTCCTTCCTTCCTTCCTTCCTTCCTTCCTTCCTTCCTTCCTTCCTTCCTTCCTTCCTTCCTTCCTTCCTTCCTTCCTTCCTTCCTTCCTTCCTGCTTGCCTGCCTGCCTGCCTGCCTGCCTGCCTGCCTTCCTGCCTGCCTTCCTTTCTGGCTACAACTTTACATGGAGAATAATGACTTCTCTAAAGGCACCTAAACCTTTTTTTTTTCACTCTTGGAAAACTCTACCCTGAATCCACAGGGAAAGGAACTCTGGAAAAGAATTTTCTTGCCTCACCATGACATTTCAGAGGAAGCAATGTCAGTGATGCTGAATTGGCAATAGGAAATTGACACACCAATAAGCTGGGCATCTGTGTTGAGACACAGTGAATGCTCAAGACAGAGCAAATCTCAACCTTAAGAGAAATCTTTGGAGTGAGAAAATAATTGAAAAGTGGGTAGAAGTGATGGGCTTCTTCAAAGACAACCTGCAGATGGGTGAATGTTGTTGACGAAATGCTCTGCAACTGTTAGCATCAGGAAAATGCAATTAAACAACACTGGGTGACTCCCTAGTCTGCTAAAACAAAATCAGAGAGGGATGACAAGTTGTATCAACCAGACTCACAATAGCTAACTCCAAGAAATAATGCAGGCTCCTTTGCAGCACTGATGGATTGTGTCCATTTAGGGCACTGTGCACTGGATCTTCCCTGTGCATCAAGCTCAGCTCCTGCTGTGTGGAAGTACTCCCACCTGTGTCCAGAGAACTGAAGCAATACAGGTTTTAGATTCATGCTGCTTAGTGTATCTTAAAGAGGGAAAAGAGAGGAATGAGGAGTGAGTTAAATACAAATAAATTTTTTTAATTCTTATTTATTTTATTTTATAAGTTAATTCACAATGTTTTATTACACTTATTATTAAAATACCAGTCCCACCACCATTACACATTCCCACCACTAAATTCGGAATGTTTCCATCCTGATCGTCCAAGCTCTCAAAGCAGTGCAGAGAAGCAATAAAGGAAGATCTCAAAGAGAGAAGAGCAGCAGTGCTGGTAGATGTGGCAGAAGCCAGGAAAAGCATTCTCAATGCCCCTCTGTCCTTCGTCAACTACAAGACCAAGATGGCTGCCCTCTGATGTCCTCATGGATCTATCACATCTTCCAGAAGGGCAATGGAAAAGATTATCCACGAATTCTACTCGGATCTCTTTGATAACCACGTCGATCTGCCCACATACCAAATTCACAGGATGGATATGTCATTCCCAACGTTCTCCCTTCTGAAATACAACACATTTCTTCAGTAGAGAAACAAACAGCATCTAACCCGGACAAGGTCAGACCCGAACACGTGAAGAATCTGCCGTCGATACTCATCAATACACTGGCTTGGCACTTCACATGCTACCTGTCTGAATGCAAGGTTCCGTCCCAATGGAAAACCAGCAAGACTGTACTATTGTACAAGAAGGGAGACATCCATGACTTGGCAACTATCGTCTGATCTGCCTATTGTCTGTCTACAAGCTGTTCACTGGAGTCATCCTGAATAGGATTGGCAGAACAATAGATGAAGGACAACCATGCGAGAAAGCCAGGTTCTGGAAAGGATTCAGCACAATCGACTATATCCACATAATAACCAAGCTCATCGAGGTTTCTTTGGAGTTCAAGATGCCACTCTAATGTTTATTGATCTAAAGAAGGCCTTTGATTCTGTTGAGACAGAAGCAGTCATCGATGCCCTAGACAATCTGCGTTCAAAGTCAATACATCAGGATCCTCCATGAGGTGTATTATGGATTCACTACCAGGATCTCACCATTCTACAAAGAAGTGATTATCCATGTCCAGAGAGGGGTTCGGCAGGGTGATACCATTTCACTGAACTCTTTAGTGCCACCCTTGAAAACGTTCATGCGGCAACTGGAATGGGAATCACATTGTTCTAATAACACCAAACATTAGCCAAGTGGCACAAATGCTAGTCAACTTCGACCGTGAGTGTGGAAAGGTCAGACTATACAGCTGAATCTTACAAAGATAGTGTTTATGAGAAACAGTCTCATTCCTGACATTCCATTCACTCTCAAAGGAAAGAACATCTCAAAATGCAACAGTTATTTATGTGTACCTAGGTTGAGAACTCAACATGACAAATGTCTTGGCACCTGAGTTACGCAGGAGGAAGAGAGTGGCTTGGAATGCATTCAAGAGTGCCAAAGAAATAGCTAAGAGGACGAAGAACCTCCGGCTCCGGGCACGTCTCTTTGATTCCACTGTTCTTCCTACATTAACATATGCCTTAGAGACCTGGTCCCTAGGAAAACAGTATGAGAATGCTATTCGTGTCTCCTAAAGAGGAATCGAAAGAGCTATGCTTGGAGTATCCCTCTTCACGAAAATGAGAGAAAGAATCTGGAGTTCTGACCTCCATCAACAATCAAGAATCAGGGACATTGTCTTTTTTGCCAAGGCATCAAAAATCAGATGGGATGGACACGTAATGCGATTTGGAGATGACTGCTGGACTAGACCCATTACCGACTGGATTCCATTGATGTCAAAAGAACGTGTTGCCACCCAACCACCAGATGGTCAGATTTCTTTGTCAAGACCCTGAATGATCGGTTTAAGGCTCTTCATGTTCCTAGAACGAGCAGATGCCATTGGGTTACTCTAGCATTTGGCAGGGATGAATGGGGGTGTTACTTTTGTCCGCTTGAGCAAATCGATAAGTAACAGAATGTCAAGTGATCAAGTGATCCATCCCAAACCCCAATCCCTGTCCCAAAATACAACCGAAAGTATATATTTTGTATTGTCTGTTTTGAGAAACTGCTGAACATGCTTACAAAAAAGTGTACATATAGGAAACCATGTGAAGATTGTTCTATTTTGGTAGAAGTCATTAAGACATTGTATAGGATATCACTAACATGTTGTTAAAGTTTGGGTGATGTGACTTTGATATATATATCTGAAACTATGTATAGATGTATATATATACATATATATATTTCCCTCTATGATTTGTTGCCTACTGTCAGAACCCCATCAAATATGGTGTGGTAATTATGGAGAATGGGTAGGGAGTGTCTTATGATGTATTATGCAACTGCGTGGTCCAGGAATATGTTCATTCATTTTTGAGGCTTGGTCCAAGCAGGTGAGGAGTGGCCTGGAGCATAGCAGCAGTTGGGTTTTGGAGGTCGGTTGTTGGAGGCTGGATCCCTTGGGGCAGGAAGGGCTCTCATCTGTCCCCCTCTGATAATGCAGAACTTTGTGACCTTGGACTCAGGGATCAATGACCCTGAAGTGGAGAACAAGTAAAACTCTTTAGTGTGTCTATTCTTATGTCCAACTCACTGAAACAAAAAGAATAAAAGAGAGCTTAGCTAGAAATGGAACCAAGTCTAGTTTGGGAGACCTTAAATAGTTGTATGGTCACAGTCACGGTCCTCCCATTGTTCATCAATTTGCTCAAACGGACCCAGTAATGTCTCCATCATGAGACTTGTTGTTACTGTGTTTGTCATATCAAATACATCACGGGTAGCTTGGCAGGCTCTGCCGTGCTGGCGAGATACTGTCGGTAGCTTGCTGGGTTCTCCGAGAGGGGTGGAGTAATCAAACTCAGGTCGGCCATGTTGGCCGCTTGTAAGGCAAATGCCCTACCGCTGTGCTGTAGGGCTGGAGCAATAGTTGTATGGAGAAAATTATATTTGTGTGTTTTAGATACTTTATATATTGGTAAAAATTTTGCTCATGAGATCTATTTATTGTTTCACTAAGAGGGTGATGATCATCAAGTGTCATTTAAGCACAAACCCATACAAATGTCCACTGTTATGATTTATTTGGCTTCAATTAATGGATATAAGATCAATTTCAAGGGCTGTTTTGCTGGACAGTTTTGTTTAGTGCTGTAGTAGGATCAAGATTAAGTTTTCTAAAGTGGTTAATCTTCGTGATAATGTTTGAGGACAGCAGAGGAGACAATTTCAGAAGTGAGAATCTCTGATGTGAGGGAGTTCATTTTAGAGAACTCTTATTTAAATACGAACAGGAAGAAGATAGAAATATAACATATATTTTAAGTTAATATATTTTATTAAGTAAATATATTTTATAATCACAAAATATGGGTAGCACTGTAGTACTGTCCTCATGTTTTTTTTTTATCAATTTGCTAGAGCAGGCACCAGTAACATCTCCATTGTGAGACTTAATGTTACTGCTTTTGGCATATCGAATATGCCATGGGGAGCTCGCCAGGCTCTGCTGTGCAGGCAGGATACTCTCAGTAGCTTGCCGGGCTCTCCAAGAGGGACAGAGGAATTGAACTAGGTTGGCCACATGCAAGGCAAACACCCTACCCGCTGTGCTATCACACCAGCCCTGTGCTATCACTCCAGCCCATATTTCTATATTGGTAGTGGAAAAAAACAGATTGAATTACCTGAAAAAAACCTTAGTGAATGATGCGGTGAAGTGAGACAGAGAGGATTTAATGCTTCTTGAGTAGAGGCTGTTTAAGTAATGATGTCAATGCAAATCAAAGTCCATAAAGAGAGGAAAATTTTATTTTGAAGACTGCGGTTTAAAATAAGTTTCTGTTGAAGTTGAATGTAAAATATCCAAGTATCTGATAAATTGATCTCAGAAATGCTCCTGAGAACTCTAGGCTACTTGAAGTTATGGGAAGTTAAATGACTGAGAATAAGAATAAAAGACTAAAAGGCAGATTGCTTGATTAAACATTGCATGTAAGGGGACACCAGAGGAAGGGAGAGCCAGACAAAACAACAGAGAGGAAGAACAATGAACACAGGTAATACTGTCAAAACAAAATAATTAGAAACAAATTGGGTGAAGATCAACAACCCCCCAAAGAATTAAAGTTTGATGAGATAGTGACTAGGGAGGTAACAGGGCAAGAGTTTCAAACCTGTAGCACTAGTTTTTTCCCACTGTGATTCTTGAAGTTGCCATGTTGACTCTCCATCTTTGTATAAACTACATGCTGTAAATGGAACCACTCTATTTTTCTTCCTGTAGCTCAAACCCACTTTTTGCTACCAGCATCTCTTGATGAAATAATTTTGCACCTCAACTGTCCTCAAAAAAAAAACGCATCAATGTTTGTTATACACATCATTTAATCCATACCACTGACCTGCTTGTCTATTTTCCGACAAAAATAAGACTTATGGAAGTAGGAGTGTTCCATCTTCTTCAGAATGAGGACAAAATGTGACATGTTATGGATACTTCTAAATCTATTCCATAGCCACTGAAAAGGGAGAATGTGTAGAGGAGATTTATCTCAAAAAATGCTGGTAGGGTTAACTGGAGGTGAATGATGACTTAAGTAAACATAGTAAGGAAAAGTTTTTTTCTTTTCAGCCTATCACAATATCACTCATGTACACAGAGTAAAAGAAGACTTTCAGACAGAGAAAAAAAGGTATTAAATACCTGATTTTGACTTCTAATTACAATGCTCCCTGGTTGTTTGATCACCAGCTTCTGGGAATTCCTCAATATCAGCATATTCTCTCTGCCCCTAATTTGTTTCCAAGTTTTCTTTGGCTCCCCCTTTCCTTGCTCACTGCCTTCAAATACCCCACTGCCTGGTAGAATACTGCATAGCACATAAATCAGTGGTGCTCTGCCACCCAGCAAGAGGACTGTGAACAGTTTATCCTTTGAAAAACCTCAAAATGGACTGGAGAGATCAATGAATTTCGCTCCAAAGGAAATGAATGAATGATTTCTGACCCCTGCCAATTTGCTTCTAGACTTTTTCTTTTTTTCTTTACTTTAAAGATATCATCACCCAGAGCGTCTCCCTACCATCTCAGTTTGAATTATTTGGTAGCAGATAGGACAAATATATCCACATGATTTAATTCTTGTTTCTTAAGGGTCTAAAGATATATGTCAATGAAATTGAGGACCAACAAACATCTCAATAAATATTTCAATTAAATATATAACAGATTATGTGCTGAGTTTGGAAAACAAGACTTACAATGAGATAAGTGTGGACCTTCCTACATGTGATTTAAATTTTAGAAGGAAAATCAGATGCAAGTTTATCTGATTAATATACAAATATGGCATTTTTAAACATCTTTAACATGTTGACTTAGATAGTGAATACTCTGCCCTTTAAAATAAAGCTTAGTTTTCAATTTCCTGGTAGACTCCATTAATTCTAAAAACCTTAGCAAAGGGGCTAGAGAGAGCACTGCAGGTACATTACCTGATTGGGATATTGCCTGAAAGGAAGCTTAGGGAGAATGAGCTCTCGGTATAAATAGATGCTTTAGCTCAAGTTGAGAATGTAGGTGATGAGATTGAAAGCTTTCACCTGGTTTAATGTGGGTTCTGGATTTTAAAGTAGGTCAGATAGATGGTTTAAATTTCAAATCTGAGGAACACTCAGGAGCTAGTTGCTAGCTAGTATGCTCAGGGAGAATACTTAGAAATGTGCAGCATGTAGACACATTCCTGATGAATGTTGTGATGCTTTGGGGATGGCCTGCCTTGACCTCCGTTGGCTATAGCTGCACAGTGATAGAAAGAAATAGGATTTTGGAAATTTGTTCTTTTATACCAACCCAAATGTTGCTTATTTTTATAAGAATGGAAAAAATGGTTATGGTCTCAGAGCGAAAATAGAATACAAGTTTAGGTGAACAAAATAATGGGTAATATAGTGGGTTATACTTATTTCAGAATGTTCCATGGCCTTATCTCACCTTTCCTCTACAGCGTGCAATGGTTTATTTATAATTATTTGATTGCAGGCCTTAGTTAATGAGAATTCTTTCATCTAAGTTATTTTTCACACTAAATTTGCCAATACTTTTCATTTAAATAATTTTTCTTCTATTAGCCTTAAAGTATGAATATTTTTTTTATGTGTGAAAAATTACTACCTTGTAGACTAATTAGATGGCCATCTTAGCTTTTATAAGTGAGTTAGAGAAAGAGAACCTACAGTGATAAATACAAATTTGGAAATAGTTCAACTTAAAGTGAAGCTTCTTATGGAAATGATGTCATTAAAAGAAACGTTGCTTTGAAACTGATTCTCATATCAGTCTGTTTTTATAGCAATGGTACTTACATGCATTCTATAACCATCTTTTTTCTTTTCTGTAACATACATTAAAATCTGTTTAAAGAAATTATTCCCTACTCCCTAAACTCATTTGATAAATATAACATGCTCATTTTCTTGTACTTGCATTAACTATTATGATTCTTTTGCACAACAGGAGAAAGTCAACAGTTTAAAAAGTTTAAAGAATTTTTATTTTGTTCTCAACATCTTTGTGACTACATATGTAGCACTGCATTTAGTCTAAACACGCTCAACATTGCAAATCTAGTAATACTTAAAGTAGAAATTAAAAAAATTGAGAGGAATTTTAGAGATTAAAGTATGCACATTCATGAGATCAATGATAATATACTGAAAACATTTATGGCAATATATTAGTAAAGCGTTTTTAAAGCAATATATGGTGATATGGTCAGGATTATTTCTTTGATCTGAAATTGAGTAAAGATGTCCTAATATCTCATCTCATGTTGAAAGAGAAGGGTTAAGTAAATTATAGATAAAGATATTTTTTTCTATAAACAGCATTCACTATGGCACTATCAAAGTGAAACTCAACATTGTTTGGTCAGACTTTATAAAAATCAATGAAAAATGACAAAAATTCCTTCATAAATACCAATATCTCATGGCTTACCACTTACCATGGCTTTTGTACTAGAGTGAAACATTAATCATATCAAACAGAGAATTTATAGTTAGATCTATTTTATTTGTCTATTGAAATACTTGATTTAATTAATCTCAGTTGCTTTCCATGGAAGGCTAGGGAGAACTAGAGAAGTTGTGTGGTGCATTATTAATTCTCTTTATCTTTATTGCAGTGCCAACACTGTTTATAGAATTTTAAATTCTCTCTGTCCCCTACTCTGGCAGTGACAGCTGTTATGACTGCTATGGGCCACTTTTTTTACTTCTTTTTTTCATTTTTCTGGCTGAAAGGGCAGACAGCAGCTGCTGCTCTTTTTAAGGCTGGGTAAAGGATCAGTTTGCAGGGGTACTCCCAGAAAGTATCCCTCTCTCTTGGCTGAGCTTATTCTCATTTTTGTCATCAAGTGGCACTCTTTCAGAAAAGGATCAAATTCTCCTTGTTCAAGAAGCTGGAACTTTGATATTGTTTTTTGACATGCTCAACTAATTTTTTTTCTGCCTTCTTGAGTGAGTCAGTATGATCTATTTCTAAAGTCAAAACATTGATTACTGCTTAATGTATTTAATCACAGGTCCTGGGTTGTCAGATTAGGATAATTGTGGTTCCCCACCCCCCTAGAATTCAGAGGACACTAATGCCTATTTATGCTCTCTTTATTGTGCTATAGCTTATATGTATATATAATGTTAAAAGATCACTTTCTGATAACCATTGTTGGAATATAGCTCTAAACGTTTTAGGCTTAGCATCAGTTTGTCCTTTCTCCCTTGCCACAGGGAGCTTAGGTTTATCAGGTTACAGTCATCACAGTGCTCCTGAGACACTCCCATTCCTTTGCTTATCTGTAACCTCTTTCTTTGTGCTCTGCTTCTCCAACTGGTCTATCACCTGTATCCCCTAACTGGACTCTGTTTACTTGTTAGGTCAGATCCTTCTAAGGACACTGGACTTGTATTCATAATTGAATTATTGCTTTCTTCTTCTCTTATGTCCTTTTACATAGTTACTTCAAAGCAATGCCCTTTTTGTATAGACATAGGAAGACAGTTAATTCTATGCTTTGCAACTTGGGAGTTAATTAAATCCTAACAGTATTCAATCCTGGGCATCTGTTTCCTCAATTTAAGCCTCAGATTCCTTTACTTTCTAGCTTCCCAAAAGCAGGGTCCCAATGAAGGACTGGACAGACCCTAGGCAAGCTGTGAGCTACCCTGGCATTGAAATGGGCCAGGCCAAAGCACCATAATACTTAACTATAAGTTAAGAACATGGTCATAGACAAATTCTATCATGATCCAGAAAGTAACCACTGGATTATTACCCTGCTAGGATCAAGAAAGATTAATTTGGCCTAAGCATTATAGTCCGAGATCTATAGTGAGATGTCCCCAGGAGAACCATCCTATAAGTTTAATGTATCTCTTACTGTGTAAGCTTAATGTATCTCTTACTGTGTCCATACAAAATGACGAATGTCATGAATGTTTGTATGTTTGTTGATCTAAGGAAAGGAAAAAGATACGCATAGTGGTATTTTGCTCTTGAGTGAGTCAACTTACTGAATCAGAGTTGGTCCTAGAAGAAGCTTCCCCTGAGGGAAGGATTTAACATCTGTGATTATATGACCACATCTATGTGTAATCCCAAACCGCTCGTGCTGGGGCATATAACTAAGTTTGTAAGACTGGGCGGGGGGGAGTCAGGGAAGGGAGAATCAGTAGAATCAGGGAGAATCGGGAGAAGGAGAATAAAGTAGAATATATCAGGGCAATCAAAGAGAATCCAGAAGAAAAATGAAGGAAGAGGATTTGTGGGAGAGGAATGAAGGAGGATGGGGAAAGGAGGAAGAGAATAGAGATGGGAATGGAATAAACTACAGCTGATGCCAAACAGCTTGACCCTCGTTCCCTCCTTTGTCTGCCCATCGCCATCGGCTGACCTAGGGTGGGGAAGCAACCAAGACCACCAAATGCAAGTGGGGAGAAAAAGCCCCCAAGGTTTTTGTATTTGCTTTTTTGAATACACAAACCATGATAGTCTGAGATTTTACACGACACTTTCAAAATAGAACAATATTTTTTTTCAGTGCTAATAAAAATCAGTCATTTTCTTTTTTTTTTCACTTTTTTGGGTCACACTCGGCAATGAACAGGGGTTACTTCATGCTTTGCACTCAGGAATTACTCCTGGTGGTGCTCAGGGAACCATATGGGATGCTGGGAATCAAACCTGGGTCAGCCACGTGCAAGGCAAATGCCTTACCTGCCATGCTATGGCTCCAGCCTCCCAAATCAGCCATTTTCAAGTGAAGTCTTCATGCTCCTCACATGTTTATTCTACCGACTTCTAGCACCAAACTCCTTTTTCATTGAAGCGCTTTCTTCATCAATGCAAACTGTGAAACAAGCTCACAGAATATTGCATTCCTTCCCATGTAAAGTTCCATGCAATTAGATATATCATACAGAAGCATTTGGACTGGGAAGACTAAGCATAAAAATTAATATAAAGTTAATTTTTGATCCACCTTGGCAGTTAATCCAAAATGGGCTAGATTAAAAAGAGAATTTCTGAGACATGCTTCTCAAAAATAATCTCTGCAACTGGATGAATATAATTCACATTTTGCTAGAGTCACACTTCAATATTTATTTTCTCAAAATGTGTGATTCAAAGTTTGGTAGTGGTTTCTTGAAATAAATTATATCATTATTTCCAAACAGTTTGAAGCCTCACTCATTGTGTTCATTTGCATATTTTTTATACTAGAAATGACTTTGGAGTAAGCTTTTTCAATCCTCATAAAAATACTGTGTGAACCAAGTTTCATAAGGATCAAATAACTTGCTCCTAGGGATGTATACCCAGGACAGGTAGAGATGGAATTCACCTTCAGATATGTAAAGAGTATTTTTCTCTCCATACCTAAGAATGTGTGTTCTGGTTTTAGGATCCAATTTCTGAGATGTTCCTTTAAATTATTATGAAGAAAAATGTGTTCTCAGAGAGAGTTGTGATCCCAGGATTTGAAATGATTTACAGCTCCTCCACACAATGTGAAGTTTGACTTTAAGATTATCATATTAAGTATTTTTGAGAAATAGGTTATGTCCCAACTATGAACTTTGACATCTCTGTTCATAAGGAAAAATATGAAGTTTGGGCTATGTAGAAGAAATAAAACAAGTAATATATTCATAAAGAGTCCAAATAGTTATAATGTATAAGATAGAGCTTTTTTTTGTTTTTGTTGAAGGAAAATAAAAACAGTATTTTATAGAAGCCACAGGAGATTAATCTGAATTCAAATATCTATGTCAATTAAAATACTAACACATTAATAGATAGTTATAGGAATATTCAAAAAGTAGCCTCATTAGGAGATTTTACTGATTAGAGCCTTAAAACAAAAATAACCACTATTGAATTCAATAGAGTGAAGTTTAATATACTTCTCTATGAGGAGGTAGGTAGGACGAGTATCAGTGAACAACTATACCTTGATTAGGAATGCTAAGCATAATCATTGCAGATATTTTGGTGGTTTATTATTCATTTAATTTGACTTCTTATGGCTTTCTTGTGGCTATGGGGTTCAAACCCAGGGTCTTATATGCGCAAGTGTTCAAAGAACATTATAAACCTGTTATTAAAGTTATTAGAGTTTGATATTAGAGTTATTAGAATTTGAATATTCATTTTCTTCACATAGTTAGAAATTTTGGTTTTAAATTATCTTATGATTTTTTTATTGTTCTGGACTCCTCACAATATATTATCTGTGCATAAGTTTTTCATTTGCCTGCATATAGATATCCAGGATCTTCAGATGAGAATTGATCCCACAGTAATATTTGGGATATCATAGGTTTCTTTGCTGAGATAAAATGCAGCTTGCGTTAAGTCTAAGGTGAATGAGTTTGTTTCTGACACATATCAAAATATTTATATGACTGTTTTTCTACCAGAGTATTCTTATGACTATTTTTTCACAATAAATCTCCAACTTTCCCCCTTCACTATCAGAGAATATGATATAAATTCCATGTCAATGTTTACATTTTTTATTATTAAAATATTTGAAATCATCTACATAAACTCCAAAAACTCTTCAGTTTGCAGGCTGATCCCAGAAATGGCTGATTCCTTCCCTTTTCATACCCTTCCAACGGATTTGAAATCTATCCATTTGTGAACAAGATAAATCACATCCTTTTGTGTATGTGTACATTAAATGTCATGTATGATACTATTATTGTTATAATCATGTTACTTTTTAAAATCCAGTATCATATTTTAAAGCTAAAATTATTGTATAAGCACCTAGTTGTACATATCTTTTGAGGATGTCAAACTATACAAAAACACCACTGGAAAATAAAGCAGTACTATGACTAAATTTATATTTTAATATCCTTATTTATGGGCTATAGTGATAGCACAGCGGGTATGGTGTTTGCCTTGCAAGCTGCCAACATGGCCGACCCGAGTTCAATTCCTCTGCCCCTCTTGGAGAGCCCGGCAAGCTACCAAGAGTATCTTGCCCACATGGCAAAGCCTGGCAAGCTACTCGTGATGTATTCCATATGCCAAACACAGTAACAATTGTCACAATGGAGATGTTACTGAGGCCACTCAAGCAAATCGATGAACAACAGGAGGACAGTGACAGTGATCCTTATTTATATATTCACGATCATGATTATCCTGTTGTTCATTGATTGCCTCGAGCAGGCCCCAGTAACTTCTCCTTCGTTCTAGCCCTGAGATTTTAAAAAGTGCCATATTCAAGGCTCTTTCAGGATTAGGAGATGAGACCCATTATTGTTACTGGTATTTGGCATATTGGGTATGCCATGAGGAGTTTGCCAGACTCTGCTGTGTGGGCAGATTACATTTGGTAGCCTGCCAGGTTGTCAACAATGGGATAATAATATATATTATATTTAATAACTATAAATATTCTACCTACCAATCATTTGTAGAAAAGAGAATTCTCCCCATATGCATTAAATATATAGTATTATAAAATATATAGTATTATATGGCAATAGTTAAACACCTCTCTGTTGTTTTTGTATATTTTACAGAACCACTTTCTGCAGTACACTGTGGGGTTGTGTGCCACGCACTTTGCTCAGGGCCCAAGGAATGCTGAGTGTTTGCTCTACCATTTGAGTCACATCATTGTTTTTAATCCATTTATTTATCTTTGTGAAAATGTATTTAGACTTTTTCACCAATTAAAAAAAAAACCAAGATGAACTAAGTAACCCTCAATATTCAATGTCCCATTTTAGTTCTGATAACATTTTCCTGATATCTGGAGCGATAGCACAGTGGTAGGGCATTTGCCTTGCATGGGGTCAGCTTGGCCGACCCGGATTCAGTTCCTCAGCCCCTCTAGGACAGCCTGGCAAGGTACTGGGAGTATGTCGCCCGCACGGCAAAGCCTGGCAAGCTACCCATGACATATTCAATATGTCAAATACAGTAACAACAAGCCTCACAATGGAGACTTTACTGGGCTGGCTCGAGGAAATCAATGAACAACGAGAGGACAGTGCTACAGTGTTATCCCAATAGACTATTGTGTTGGGTTTATATGACTGTATCAGTGTTATTGTATCTTGACCCATTTTTCTTAACCTGTAGCTTGCATCCTTTAGGTTGTGCATGTTTATGTATGTATGTGTACATATGTACACTATTTTTATATTAAAATAGTTATCTACTACCTTTATTTTTAATTATTCTGCTTTTATTTCTCTTTAATTTTAAACTTCTTTAATATTTTAATATTATCATATTACTAATACATGGTGTTAAGCAGAAAGCCAGTTTTATTCAGTGTTCTCACTTATTGCTTTTAGTTGTTTGATTCCAGGGGGCCAGAGAGATAGTACAGTGGGTAGGGTCCTTTCCTTGCTTGTGGCCAATGGGGGATTGATCCCTGATACCACATATGGTCCCCAGAGCAGAGTAAGGGTGATCCTTGAGCACAGAATCAATAATAAGCCCTAGGAACAGCCAGATGACCCCCCCAATAAAAAAAGACAGCTAATTTTAAATTTTGAAATTTATTTAAATTATTTTTTTGGTTCAACTCTTCTTTCATATGCCATTTTGGATGCCCCTTTCTCCTTTATTTCATGTTTTCTACAAATTGTTTGTTGCTGTAAACATTATGTATTCTATTATTTTTACATAAACTGTCATATATATGCTATTTTTTTCCTCTTTGGGTCATACGCGGAGAAACATAGGGATTACTCCTGGCTCGTGCACTCAGAAATTACTTTTGGTGGTGCTCTGGGAACCATATAGGATGCTGAGAATCAAACCCTGGTCAGCCACGTGTAAGGCAAAAGCCCTACCACTGTGCTATTGCTCCAGCCCCCTATGCTATTTTAAATAAATTTTCCAAATTCAACAATATTTACATTTTTCCCAAGTAAGACATACATACATAACCTCCAGAGTATCAAACTTCTATGATTCCTAGCATTTTATAGTAATTTAATCCTAGATGGTTTGTACTCAAGTGATATTGTCCTGATTGATTTATAAAATAATGATAAATATTACTAAATTATCAAAATTATAAATTATCTATTCTGGGATTAATTTTTATTTTCCAAGATATTAGATATATGTATATAGATATATATATATATATGATGGTGTGTATATAAATATCTTAAGGCCTTGTAATTTTTTGTCATTATATAATGAATGCAAATTTAGCTAAGTATAACAAGACAAAGTTCCTTTCTAACCTACAGCTGAAAATGCTGTTACAATGTTTCTATTGCACTTAGTTTTGTTTGTGTGGTATTTGTTGTTAGTGTGACTCATCTCTCATTTTAGCAATCTAGTCTTTCTGAAATACTTTTAAAAAGGTAAAGGCCCTCCCGTTGATCGTCGATTTGCTCGAGCGGGCCCAGTAACGTCTCCATTGGAGATTTTGTTGTTACTGTGTCTGGCATATCGAATACTCTCGATAGCTTGCCGGGCTCTCCGAGAGGGGCGGAGAGCCCGGCAAGCTATCGAGAGTATTAATTCAAGCAATTTTAGTATACTTGCAATTTTAAACATATCTAGATTCTATCTAGGTTGTTGAGTAATCTTTGTAGTATAGTTCTCGCCTTTCTATATTACCTAGTTATTTTTTGACTCCAGGAATATTAGGTATATTCATTAGCAATATATAATTAGGTTGGAAACCTAAAACTGAAGTTCTAGCTTACTTGCCTTCTAGTAGATTTAGAAATAGGGCATAGAAGTACATGTAGTACAAGGTAGGAGCTCTTCTTTTTATTTATTTATTTATTCATTTATTTATTTATTTTTGGTAGGAAGCTCTTCTTTTGTGTTGTTGTTTTTTCTTTTTTTTTCTTTATTTTTATTTATTTATTTATTAGTGAAACACAATGAGGTACAGTTATAGACTTAGAAATTTTTGTTGTTGGGTTTCAGTTATACAATGATCAAGTACCCATCTCTCCACCAGCACCCATCCTCCATCACCACGGGTCCCAGCATCCTTCCCACCCCCCACTCCCCCCATCCCACCCTCCCTGGGGCAGGGAATTTATGGAGCTCTTCTTGAGCTGCTTTATATATTTCTACTTGCTTGTATTCAGGAATTGTTTTTTCAACATTTTTTCTCTTAAGGGTCTGATTACATGGCCTTCATTTGTAGAGGGAGTAGAAAATTATTGTACAAATAATCAAGGACCTGCTACTTTGTCTTGATCAGGTATCAGATGCTCACTATTTCAGCTTGACTTATTATTTCATATCTGTGGTGCAGCTTGCCTACTGTCATCAATTACTTTTAATGTTACTGGCTATGGGAGAGAGGGAAGAGAATACAGTGACCTATCCTGGATAATGGGCTGGAGCGAAAGCACAGCGGGTAGGGTGTTTGCCTTGCACACAGCTGACCCGGGTTTGATTCCTCCATCCCTCTCGGAGAGCCTGGCAAGCTACAGAGAGTATCCCGCCCGCATGGCAGAGCCTGACAAGCTCCCCGTGGCGTATCCGATAGGCCAAAAACTGTTACAACAAGTCTCACAATGGAGACGCTACTGGTGCCCTATTGAGCAAATTGATGAACAATAGGAGGACAGTACTACATTGCTATAGTGCCAAACTGGATAATGTACAGCAGGGTAAAGCTAGGCTCACCAAAATAATATTCCATAATCCAATCTTCTGAGGCATAAGAACTTGTTTTCTAGGAAACTCAACATTAGTCCATATCTCTCAGAGTCACATCTCTATTTTCTCACAATTTAAAATCTTATATTTATTTTAGAAATTTTACCAATTTATATCAATCTTTTCTGTGACATCCTCAAGTAGGTGAGGGCGGGAGTGATGGATTAGAACTTTTGCCAACTACTGAACTTCTTTTCCCTCAAGCTGTAATGACGAAGTTCTATGTGAGTTAAATAGATATTAGGGGCTTTGTGAAGTTGATTTTATGAATATAATAAATATTTTACTATGGGGTGTCTCCCAAGGAGTAATTAGAGGAATATTTGGGCAATTGGCCACACTGTTCAATGAGAAGTCCTAGGATGCAGGTACTATGGGACAAGTGATGTTGATGAACACCAGCGCTACCCACAGTGATGCTTGGGGTACCAGGGATATAATAAGTCAGGCATCCATTCTCTGTGCCATTTTCCAACCCCCAAATTCCAGAATTTTTCTGAGAAGACATAAGTCACATGTTCTAAAAAAGTGTTTGGATGTATTAGGAATAGGAGATGGGATATGATAAATGTCTGCCAATAATTTTGTGTGTGATAATTAGGACTTAAAATAATAATAATTTTTTAAGTGGCAAGCTACTTCTGGACAAAATCATCAGTTCTCAAACTAGTCTTTCCACTGAAGATTCTTCTCTTTAATTTAATTATAGCATTAATATTGTGGGCTTCCTTGTCACACAAAACAACAAAATTTATAGCTACTTATTACTCCAAGGAAACTTCTACTTAAATTTTTTCTCTTTAAACGTATGTTACACATCATGCCTATCATCAAAGTCCAAATATCCTAATTTTTTTCTTTCTAGAGTCACATCCAATGAGACTATTTTAGTTGATTTTAGGAAAGACAAAATCTCCAAGTTAAACAAAGCCTGGCAAGCTACCCATGATGTATTCGTAACACAGTAACAACAAGTCTCACAATGGAGACGTTACTGGGCCCGCTAGAGCAAATCAATGAACAATGGGAGGACAGTGCAGTGCTATTTTATTGTTCCAAAAAATTTAGTGAAATTGATTCTACAAGGTGATACAACAGATATATGTCTGGCTCTTCCCTTCTGATACATTGCTGTGCACCTCTTGATGGAGCCTCAAGGGGAAAACAATGGTCTTAAAACAGTTTTCAAAATTAGTATTCAGAAACTATAATAAATCAAGCTGTTTAATTTTGTCTCCAAATTTTATGTTAACGACACTTTAAAGGTTGAGTAGGCATAAATGGAGTAGAATAAAGTTTCCTCCTAGGTTTGCACTTTTAGATATTATTTTGAGTGCCAGAGTACAGGAGGTAAGGCATTTACCTTGTTTGCAACCAACTTGAGTTCAATTCTACAATCTCACACATTCCCCTGGGCACTGCCAGAAGTGATTCCTGACTCAGAGCCAGGAGTAAGACCTGAGCACAGCTGGATGTGGTCCAAAAACAGAAATAAAATAAAATGAAATACAACTTAAAAAGATTTTTTTTGGGAGCTGATGTGTTGGGAGAGGTTTCTTTTAAGACTTGAAAAATCTCAGGGGCTGGAGCGATAACACAGCGCGTAGGGCGTTTGTCTTGCATGTGGCGGACCAGGGTTTGATTCCCATATGGTCCCCCAAGCACCGCTAGGAGTAGTTTTTGAGTGCAGAGGCAGTGGTAACCCTGAGCATCACTGGGTGTGCCCCCTCAGAAAAAAAAGAGTTGAAAATCTCTCAAGACATTGTTGTGTTATGGAGATACGTTGTATTTTTCTAGCTCCTACTTAAGAGTCAAGGTCAATCAGAACATGAGAGAGTCCTCTTCAAATACTTGAAACACTTTTTACCTCACTTGCTCTTATGAAGGTAACTCTTACAGTAACTAATTGTGGATAATAAAGTGGGGGGGGGTAGAGGAGAATACACCATCACTCACCTTTCTTTGTTTCGGCTTATATTTCTCAAATGATGACTTGTAAATTAGTCAAAACATTTTGAATATTGTAAGAAAAACTGGCCTTTTTTTCTCCTGCCCCTTTGCTTGTTTGAATATTTGCCCTACTTTATTGCTTAAGCTAATTCTGATTTCAATATAGGACATTGCTATGACATAAATTATAGCAGACTAGGGTGCTTAATTTACTTGGTTTGATTTTATTGCTCTCCTATATAAATAACACATAATAATTCTGTTTTATTAATATAGTGATCCATCTTTATTGCCCTGTGCTTGTTAATGAAGATTGAAAATGATAGCCCTTAACTATAAATTAGAAGTGTTTAAACAACTGACAAAAAGTATTCAAGTTTTCAAATATTAGATTAGCTTTCTTTTACTGGATATATTCATGAATGGCGTTCTGAGTTTTCTTTTATGTTGTGTTTTAAAAGGAGTGTGTTTAGTTCATTGTCTCAGTTTACCTTGATGTAAAGAATTCATTTTATGGACTAATCAGTCAATCAGAACTTAGTTCTAATGAATGGGACTAAGGTGAAGTCTTTTAAGTGACTAATTTTTGATTAATTCTTACTCATGGACCAAGAAAATTTCAAACTAAACCATTTAGAATGAAGAACAATTAGAGTTTGAATATATTTTATATGGTACAAATGGAAGAGAAAAATTTGAAAATAATCTGAATTTTCCCTATATCATTAATGTTATTATTTGCATAATAATAACACACTCACTCCACTTTGTGTAATAATAATAAAAATAATAACTTTCACTTCACAGTGACAACAAATGACCTGAAGTTCAAGCAATGTTTCAATATTCCAAACCAATTTTTTTTGCACATAGCTTACTTTTGATTGTAAATTGGACCAATTGTCATTTTTCCTCAAATGCTAATAGTTCATGAAACCACTACCTTAAGCTTTTTAGAGTTTTTTTTAGACTTTAGTTTATGTGGAAATTCTTTTGGAAATTTCAATAAAGCTAAGACATATTCCTTTTCCACATATTTATCTTAATATCTTCAGCCATATCTTATTTTCAGTTGTAGCTGTAATGTTTATCTATCTATATTTAACTGCATGTTATCTTTTACCTGCTTTAATTCTTAGTTTCTTCCTTTGTAAAATGGATTAAGAGACTGCTGTAAAACAGACTTAAACGACTCATAGATATGTGTTTTTTTTTTAAATATTGAATCACCATGAGATAGTTACAAGCTTTCATGTTTGGGTCACAATCACATTAATGATCAAATACCATCCCTCCACCAGTGCACATTCCCCACCACCAATATCCCTGATATCCACCCCCTCCTTCCCCACCCTCCCCCTGCCTCCATGGCAGACAATATTCCCCATACTCTCTTTCTACTTTTGGGCATTATGATTTACAATACAGATACTGAGAGATTATCACGTTTGGTACATTATCTACTTTCAGCACACATCTCACATCTGATTCCATCAGCCATTATTTTCTCACTCATCCCTTCTCTATTCCAGCTGTTTTGTCCCCTCTGCTTATGGCTTATGAAGAAGGCTTCCAGCTATGAAGCAATCTTCCTGGCCCATGTGTCTACTGTCCTTAGGTGTCAGATACATGTTTTTATGCCACTGAAAAGTGTCAGGATGTGCACTTTTCTAGACTTTGTAGAATTAAATTTAAGTTTGGATTGAGAAATGAGGAATTAGACAGTGTAGTTAAAACTAGGCATTCCCATGGTTCACACCATATTTGAACCCCATCAAATGATGCGGTAATCTTGGAAGATGGGTAGGGAGTGTCTTATGATGTGTCTAAAATCAGCCTGGAGCGTGGCAACAGCTAGGTAGTAGAGGTACTGGAGGAAGTGGAGTTAAGCGAAGGTCTGTTGATGAGGTATTTATCTGGCAACACTGGGTGGGACTTTTGGATGTGATCCCTAGGTCTCTGGAGATTGGAAGTAGGCAGAGGATCTCTGTTTCTGGGTCCCATTGAGCCTGGAGTCCAAGGTCAAAAAGTTCAGCTTACATGATTCTGTGCGGTCACACTCATGCGTGAGGCTTGGCCCGAGCATCCGGAAAGTGGCTAGGAGCATGGTGGCGCTGGGAAGTGGAAGTAATGATGGTAGAGAAGTTCTATAAAGAAGACCACACCTTCTATAAGATCATTGTCGGTGATTTTAATACCAAGATAGGACCAAGAAGATCGGCCAAAGAACTCCATGTCAGGACCCATGGCCATGAATGGAACAAATGGGGTGAGAGACTGTCTGAGTTCATCATGTAGACCAAGGCCATCCATGACAACGCACAGTTCCAAAAAGCTGAATTTAAATGCTGGACATGGGAGTCTCCCGGTGGACGGTTCTACAACAAAATTGACCACATCATATTCAATTGACGGTTTTGCCTGACCGATGAAGCTGATGTCCCAAAATTCCAAATGGGATCAGACTACCATCTCCTTCATGGAAAATTCTACTTTACGTCGTGGGGAGAAAGACTGAAAAGTTTAAGAAGAGAACAACCAGACCGATCACCAACTGGGAGAACTTTGGCACTATATTGGCAACATTGGAAGATGCTGCTATTGACGACATTGACGAAGAATATGAGCAACTGGCTCTGCTCCTCCATGACTGTGGGAGGAATGCTGAGAAAGAGATAGCCACAAAAAGACACCTGTTTTCAGAAACTCTCAAGTTCATTCGCCAATGTGGCTTGGCACGAGCCTCAGGCAACCACAAGTTACTATCTGAGCTTGCAAAGCAGTGCAGAGAAGTGATAAAGGAAGACCTCAAAGAGAGAAGAGCAGCAGTGCTGACTGATGTGGAAGAAACTGGGAAAAGAATTCACAATACCTGCCTGTACTTCGCTAACTACAATACCAAGATGACTGCCCTCCAACATCCTGATGAATCTATCACATCTTCCAGAACGGCAATGGAGAAGATTATCCACGACTTCTACTGGGATCTCTTTGATAGCCACATCCACCTGCCCACATACCAAATTCTGCAGGATGGATATGTTGTTCCCAATGTTCTCCCTTCTGAAATCCGACAAGCCATTTCATCGGTAAAGAAGCATACAGCACCTGGTCAAGACAAAGTCAGACCTGAACACCTGAAGAATCTGCCCTCAGTACTCATCAACACACCAGCTTAGTCTTCACATGCTACCTGTTTTAATGCAAGGCTCCATCCCAATGGAAAACCAGCAGAACCGTTTTACTGTACAAGAAGAGAGACATCTGTGCCATTGACAACTCTCTCCCATTCTACCTGTTGTCCGTCGTCTACACGCTGTTCAATTGGGTCATCCTGAATAGGATTGGCAGAACACTAGATGAAGGGCAACCATGCAAGAAAGCCAGGTTCCGAAAAGGATTCAGCACGATTAACCATATTCACATGGAAACTAAGCTCATTGAGGTTTCTCAAGAGTTCAAGATGCTATTCCATCTAATGTTCATTGATTTAAAGAAGGCCTTTGAGTCTGCTGAGATGGAAGTGGTCATTGAAGCCTTAGCCAAACAGGGCGTTCAAACTCAATACATCAGGATCCTCTGTGAGCTGTATTATGTATTCACTACCAGGATCTTACCATTCTACAAGCAAATGATATCGACATCAAGAGAAGGGTTTGACAGGGTGATACCATTTCACTGAAACTCTTCAGTATCACTCTCGAGAATGTGATGAAATGAATTAAATGGGATAGAATGGGAATGAAGATAGATGGTAGGCAACTTCACCACCTCTGCTTTGCTCATAATATTGTTCTAATATCACCAAACATTAGCCAAGCAGTGCAAATGCTAGTCGACTTCAACCATGAGTGTGGAAAGGTCGGACTGCAGCTGTGTCTCACGAAGACAATGTTCATGGGAAATGGACTTTTTCCTGATATTCCATTCACTCTTAATGGAAAGATCAACTCTGAATGCAGCAGTTATGTGTATCTAGGTTGAGAACTCAACTTGATGAATGAGCTGGCACCTCTCTTCCACATCACAGAAGCAAGAGAGCGGCTTGGAATGCCTTAAAGAGTGTCGAAGAAATAGCTAAGAGGATGAAGAACCTCTAGCTCCAGGCACATCTCTTCAACTCTACTCTTCTTCCTGCATTAACATATGCCTCAGAGACCTGGGTCCTAGGAAAACAGGATAAGAACACAATTTGGGTCTCCAAAGAGGAATCAAAAGAGCTATGCTTGGTGTATTATGCTTCACTCAAGTGAGAGAAGGAATCCGGTGTTCCAACCTCCATCAACCATCGAGAATCAGGGATGCTGCCTTGTTAGCCAAGACACCGGAAATCAGATGGGCTGGACACGTAATGTAATTTGGAGACGACCACTGGACTAGAGCAATTACCGACTGGATTCCTCAGGATATCAAAAGATTGTGTGGCCGCCCACCTACGAGATTGTCAGACTTCTTCATCAAGACCCTGAACAAACTTTTTTAGGCTCTTTGTGTTCCTGGAGCCAGCAGACGCCATTGGGCTACACTAGCATGCGGCAGGGAGAAATGGAGACTTTACTGTCACCCTCTCGAGCAAATCGATGAGTCAATTGGGATGTCAAGTGATCTAGTGATCAAGTTAAAACTGGAAAGTCTGAGAATCCAAAGTTATGGAATGTATCTTATAGGCAGTAAAGCTCTATCATTGCTTGTTTCTCTTCCTTTTTAGTTTTGCATCTGTGGGATTCTAGTTTCACTACTTATTTTAGGGCAATATTTATCATGATTGTTATTTGACTTTAAGAATCATAACCAGCAGATTGACTTAGTAAAAAATAGAGATGTCAAAGTCTTTAGTGCAGAATCCTTGCAAAAGAAACCTGGGGAGCTGTGAACTTCCTATATGTTCACAACGCCTGAATTTTAAGAACTACACTTTGAAGTTAACTTCTTTGGTTATATTTCAGAAATAGGGATGTGCAAGTAAGATTTGAAAAAGATTTCCTGCTGATGCAGAAATGCTTTTTATCATCTGGCTTCTATCATTCATGATATTTATAGCTTTTATGATATTGCTTGCTTTATTCCTTATGTTTTGGTGTTGGCAAAAGTTTAAGACATAATATATGTCCTCAGAATGCTTATAGGATGTGAGTTGAATTATGACTCTCAAACAACTTAAACAAGTGAATTAAAGTTATAAGCTTCAGTTTTGGTATTCATTTTAAGGACAGTAGAAAATAGAATTGGCAGGTAGTCTTTGTAGCATGTAGATCTTGTAATGTGAACTGGCTATGAAATATGGTAGCTACTGGCTGGGCAGAATAAGAAGGGGTAGTGTTTAAAGAACACTAAGGCAGGGGAAAGAACAGAGTAAATTGTGCTTGAAAATTAAAACATTATGGAAACTTAAAGAGTTAAAACTCAAATCTTTCATGTGAAGCAATGTGTGTCACAGCACTGAGGTCCCAGAGATGTGGCTCAGCAATAAAATGTTTGAGTGTGTGGGGTCCTGGGTTAGATTCCTGGAGCCATTCAATGTTATCAAAGTGAATCCTGGCATTTCAGCAACAATAACAGGAAGACACAATATACTCTATGATGATTATACATCACTGTATCACTGTCACTGTTATCCAGTTCATCAATTTCCTCCAGCAGTCACCAGTAACATCTCCATTCCTCCTAGCCCTGAGATTTTAGCAAGTGCCACATTGTAGGCTCTTTCACGATCAGGGGAATGAGACCCATCATTATTACTGGGTTTTGGCATGTGGGCTGGAGCGATAGCGCAGCGGTAAGGTGTTTGTTTGCCTTGTGTGAAGCCAGGCCGGCTGAGCCGGGTTCGATTCCTCCGCCCCTCTGGGAGAGCCCGGCAAGCTACCAAGAGTATTTCGCCTGCACGGCAAAGCCTGGCAAGCTCCCCGTGATGTATTCAATATGCCAAACACAGTAACAACAAGTCTCAAAATGGAGACGTTACTGGGCCCGCTCGAGCAAATTGATGAACAACGGGAGGACAGTGTTTGTTATTTGTTTGTTTTGGCATATGAAATACTCCACAGGGAACTTGCCTGTGGTTGCAAATGCGGCCGTGCACTTCTGGGAGCTTTGTTTTATAGTCTCTGGGGCCGTTGATGGGATTACATGGCATCAGGGATAGTTGGTAGGTGTAACTGTTTAGGTAGTGGAAGATGGGGAATCTAGGTGGAGGAGGACAAGTCCTGATCCGAGCAACCTTGGAGATCTCAGCCTTGGGTCCCGCAGCCTCGGGTCCCTCTTCATGCATGAGGCTTGTCCAAGCATGTGGAGAGTGGTAATAAGCATGGCTGTGGCTGGGTTCTGGAGGTCTTCAGCTGCCGGATTCTTCATAATCATATGTTATATGATTATGATATATACATAATCATAGAAAATGCAAAAAGAACTCACCTAATTGACATTGTTATAGAAACTTATAGGAAAGTTTTTTTTTTGGTACTGGAAAAGGGAGAACCAGAATTGAAGCAAATTATCTAAATTTATAATTCCCAACTATAAATTGACTTATACATAGTGTGCTCTACTTTATACATAGTGTGCTTCCCTGAATTATGTGAAAAAAAATTGGAAAATAGGTATTAATAATTGTATAAAAGTAAATAACTGAAATTAGTGCAAACTGGAGGAAGTCACAATTACCAGTAGCTGTCAGTGTTGTGATCTCTTATGAGAGGAGTGTAGGCTGGTGTTTTTGAACGATATGTATATTCATGCACCTACAGAGGTCCCTTATCCTTTACACTCTACATAAACTTTCTGCCACCTTTGTATTCATTCTTGTGTTTTCTTAAATGATAGAGAATGTTTTTTGCTGGTTTAACTCGAACTCTTTTCAACTCGTAGAATTTCAGAGTCCATCACCCTTCATTAAGTCAAATTTAGTGCTTTTCTTACCAAGCAAGTAGGATTTCTTCTATGAATATATCGTTTTCAAAACCACTATGGGTCTATTTGTCTATCTGTCAAGGTGGTCCATGCATGAGACAAAAGGATTCTCAATAGATCCTTCCTGGATAGTATTACTGAACCTGACTTCTTCTGTGATAGTCAATCGGATTAATGAATCACATACCCACTGTCTTTTTTTTAAAAGTTGCTTATATCTTTAGACTTCTGTTCAGGGCATAATTTCTCAACAATAATTTTTCTTAATTCTAGTATCCTTTGTAATAATAATAAGCTGAATAATGACTAGCCTAATAACATCCTAAATCATCAAATGCTAGCTCCTTTTTTGCATGATATTCCCTTCCTCAATTTAGTTCTTTTTTATTGTAATTTACTAAAATAAGTAAGACTATGAATTCCAAACTTAGAACTATCCCTCAGCTAAACATTTGAATTCATTGTTTACAAGTTCTCCTTTCTATACGGTTACAGAGCGCAATTCACTTAAGATTTCTGCCACTTCATACTATTTTGTTTCCTACTGTGTGTAATAACATGTTCCTCAATTCCTATGGAGAGCTCTCCTTTAACATACACGCTTTTAGTAAAAATCTTCACAAGTTAATTTAGGCTTTTTCTATCATGTGGCTGGAAATTATTCCAATGTTTACTATTACTGAATTTCATAGTTACTGATGTTTGAATGTATTTACTTATTACAGCATCCTACTTCCTGGTTAAAAATTATATTGATTAGGTCCTTACTATATGTACATATGCACACATATACATACCTGTGCATGTTTATATATATATATATATGTATGTATTTTTTGAGTAAGTAGTAGAATTATTGTGTCAATTCAACCAGGCTGTAAACTTAATGCCGGAGCTGAAGTTTCAGCCTGGAAATGGAATTTCTTCTTCTTTTTTTTAGGAAAACTTCAGTTTTGATCTAAAGGCCTTTCAACTGATTATATGAGGTTCACCTAGATTAGCAAGGAAAATCTCTTTTAATTAAAATCAACTGATAGTAAGTGCTAATCACATCTATAAAATACCTCCACAGAAAAGTTAGATGCCTGTTTAATTGAATAACTGAGTACTAGAGTCTAGTCAAATTGACACAAAATTAACAAATTCAGTCATTGAATTTTTCCAGCTCCCTGAAACTCAACAGATTCAAAGTGATGTGCCACATTACAGCATAACTATCTAGTCACTTTTGATGGATAGCTGTTTTTGGTGCTCCAAATCTACTTTGTTCCCTGTAAAATATTCATGAAAGTCCCCCCACCCATACCCCCTTTCTTCTGGAACACCTCTCCTGATTACTTAGTCAATATTTGAATCATCAGCTATTTTGTAGCACTGTCATCCCCTTGTTTATAGGTTTGTTCAAGTGGGCACCATGGTAACGTCTCCATCGTGAGACTTGTTGTTACTGTTTTTGGCATATTGAATACGCCACGGTAGCTTGCCAGGCTCTGCCGTGCGGGCGGGAAACTCTCGGTAGCTTGCCAGACTCTTCCAGAGGGATGGAGGAATCGAACCTGGGTTGGCTGCATGCAAAGCAAACGCCCTACCCACTGTGTTATGGCTCCAGCCCCAGCTATATTGTATGTTCCATAAAGTTTCATGAGTCTATCTTGTTCCCTATACCATTAACATTCAATAAAGTCTGTTGAATAAAGGAATAAAAATATTTATTGATAGGTCAGACTGATACAATTGGTAGATTCTCTCCATCTATTGTTCAAGGATTTAGACTCTTGCTATTTTAATGGGAAACAAAAGAAGAAATAATTTTCTTGTTCAATAATACTGGACCTCAGTAAGTGAAAAGTAAAAATGAATTTTAAATAAGCTGGTGAAACTGTTGATATGTGATCATCTTATTTATGGTTATAAACCCGCCCAAAACAAAATACTGGTTTAGTAGACAGGAAGTTCCAATATAATCAGGCTTAGGATTTGACAAGAAACATGAATATTTGTTTAAAAAGTTGTAGGGAGAATAGATAATATAACTTAGAGGATATAACTTGCACATGCACATAATTCTGCATGTGTAAGCCCTGGATTCGATACCTAGAATATAAAGATCTTCTGACCTCTGCTGTAAGTGATACCTTAACACCATATCAATGACCCCAAAACAAGTAGAATTATAATGATTGGGAGAATAGGTGTTTGAATAACAAAACTTGACCACTTGATATCCCTTTACTCATCGATTTTCTTGAGCAGGTGCCACTAACGTTTCCATTCGTCCTTGTCATGTGCTAGTGTAGCCCAATGGCGTCTGCTCGCACTGGGAATATGAAGAGCCTCAAACCATCTGTTCAGGGTTTTGATGAAGAAATCTGACCATCTCATACATGGGTGGCCACGCGTTCTTTTGGGGTCACGTGGAATCCAGTGGGTATCAGCTTTATTCCAGGGGTCGTCTTCAAATTGCATTACGTGTCCAGCCTATCTGATTTTCAACGCCTTGGCAAATGAGACAGTGTTCCTGATTCTCGATTGTTGATGGAGGTCGGAAATCTGGATTCCTTCTCTCACTTGAGTGAAGCATGATACTCCAAGCATAGCTCTTTCGATTCCTCTTTTGGTGACGAAAATAGAAAGATAGTGAGACACATCTATTCAAGCATAAGAAGCTGATTTGGGATGTTAGGCATTCAAATGAATCAACGATCATGGCCAAGTTCATGTTGACGAGGACACTGACACCACCAATGTCTCTATAGCCGCATGTTTCGAGAAACAGTTCTTCCCCCGTGTCAAAAGTGGTGTCATGTGGTTGATGCCTTCTTGTGTTGCTCAGATCAATGATATCGTACTTGATCATCTGTGCTTGTACCATCAGGTCCTCGATGGATGCTTCCGATGCGTGCATACGTGTATTGGAAGTATAGACAGTCATTTTAGTCCTTCGTTCTGGCAACCTAGTTAGTCCCTGAGATTTCATCAGCCTCTCCTTGCTCATCCTTCTTAATGCTGCCATATTGGGGGCTCTTTCAGGGTCAGAGGAATGAGGTCCATGGTTTTTATTGCTTTTGGCATATCAAATGGACCATAGGTAGCTTTCCAGACTCTGCCATGTGGGCGGAATATTCTCAGTAACTTGCCGTTCTCTCCAAGAGGGATGGAGCTTTTAGGTAGGCCTCTAATTGCCCTTATATGTTTTCCCATGATTCACACCATATTTGAACCCCATAAAATATGATGTGGTAATCTTGGAAGATGAGTATTAAGTGTCTTATGATATGTTGCATGGCTGCATAATATAGATATAGAAATATATACCCTGATTAGAATACTTGTAATCAAGATATCTCAATCAAATTATTTTGTTTAGTTCCAGATAGCTACAATGTAAGACGTTTTTACAGTAGCAGTCCACTGGTAATGAATTAAGGATGTGTATATTTGAGGCCAAAATTATTTTAACTTGAAGTAAAGGAGGCAAAAGGAAAGTACCTCTGTTTTTTCATGAACAAGACTATTCAAGACAATTATTCTCAGCATATGTAAAGGAAATTATCCAGTAAGTAGCTAGAGTCTCTGCTATTGATAATAGGAAGTAATAGCCTCTAACTAAATGTTATTTACTGAGCATTTTATTTGGACAAGTTAAAATATGCACTCTAGTAAATAAATTGTAGAACTTTGTAGTTATTTCTATTCCACTTAGTTGAAAATAAAACAAAATAGGTGGGAGAGTTATGCCTATTCTGCGCAAATCCAACTTACACTTTCACTTTTAAAACAAGTGTTAAAATACTTTTTTCTATAGATAATACTGACTTTATTTTAGTAAATTAGAACAAACCAATAAAATAATTTATTTGAAATTGGTTTGTGAAGAAAATAAAATGTATAGTCATTTAAAAGCTTTGATGAACATGCTTTAGCAACAAAAAATTTTTATTAAAAAATATCAATCAAGCTCATTGTTATTTGGTTTCATATAGACAAACAGTTGATGACTTGAAAACCTTTCAAATTTCAACTAGTTGTCCTGACATCATGTTGACTGATAAAGAAAAGTGATTCTTTTTCCTCTTCAGTTTTCAGATTTGACAAAACATTAAATAAAGAGTCCTGAATACAGGGAACAGTTTTAAAGTCTTTGTTGAGCGCTAATTCAGAGGCTAAACTTTGATTATATCCAGAATAAGTTGGTCTTAGCACAGCGGGTAGGGCGTTTGCCTTACAACCGGCCAACACGGCCAACCCAAGTTCGATTCCTCCGCCCCTCTTGGAGAGCCCGGCAAGCTACCGAGAGTATTCGATATGCCGGACACAGTAACAACAAAGTCTCCAATGGAGACGTTACTGGGCCCGCTCGAGCAAATCGACGATCAACGGGAGGGCCTTTACCTTTTTACCTATTGTTTGTCTTCAGGAAATGTCCTAATTTGGACTCTGATTTTGACCTTCTGGATAGCTGTAGCAGAGAAATTTACATGGAGATGGGCCAAATGATAAACAGTGCTGGAATTTTCAATTATCAAGAACTTAAAGATGACACTGTGTATAATTTAAAATGTTTAAAACATTATGTATATTAGCCTTTCTCATGACCACATTTCTATTTCTGGAAAAGTTTGGACTATTATTCCAAGTTTTCTAAAGCTCTGTAAATATCCCATCTTCTTACTTCTTGACCTACACTGAGCTGCTACTATAGCATGAATAGAAATCATATTGACATTAACCTACCTTCTCTTTGAGCTGAATTTTATATGAAATATCCATAATGCTTTAAAACCCCACAGATGCACTTGGGTTCTATCAATTTACTAAAATGGCAGACAATTTTTCATTTCTCAATATATCAGAAATATCACAGCTTCATTCTTCATGAGTCATAGTTGGAGTGAGCTTCATCCACCATTATATCCAGACAAGTCCTTAAGATATTACATTAAACAAAGAGACTAAAAGAAACTCTCTTATAGTTCTACATAATGAATGGGAAGGCTGATTACTCCCCATTTCAAAGCCCATTTATCTGGGACAGTTATTCTGAGTGGATGGATCACTTCACTGCCAGAAATGCTTATTTTCCCTTTACCCAACATTTCCTGAGGCAATCAGGGCATGAGTCATTCTCTATCTTTGTTGGCAGAGAGAAACATGAACCTAATTTAAAACTTGGAGTAGAGGCAAATATACCTACATCTCTCTCTCTCTCCTCTCTCTCTCTCTCTCTCTCTCACACACACACACACACACACACACACACACACACACACCTTACTATAGTTTTAAAATAACAGTCTGGCCTCACCAGATGTTTATGTAAAGAATAACAGGATCATTTAAATTATAGATAGCAGGGGAGATATAATTTTTAGCTACTAGTCATATTGAGTGTGAGGAGTAATAGTTCATTGAAGTTCAAATGTAAAGTTTAGAAATGGCTACCAGGTTATCCCATTAAAGAGATCATAATATACCCATTCTGCCATTTCTTCTTTTATCAAATTCCATTTAAGTCACCAGTGCAGCAAAGTCTGTTTTCACAAAATTATCTTCTCATAAAGTTATGCAGCATGCCTCCTTCTACTTACAACATGCATTTTAAAACGATTGCATGCTATCTCAAAAAAAACAATGTTAATGAACCTCACCAAAGAACAGAATGGCAGGAAAACCCAGGTATGTAGGAACCTGTTATTGAGATCTACAATCCTGGATCGGGACTGGGCCTCCTCCTCCTGGGTCCCCATTTTCCAGTAGCTTGGCAATCACACCACAAACTACCCTTGGTGCCATGTAATCTCATCAACAGCTAAGACCCAGAGACTATAAACTAAAGCTCCTGGAAGACAACGACATAGAATATCCTGGACTTTATATTCTATCCATAATAATACAAAACAAATAATATAATATAATAATATATAGTTATTGTATATGTTATATGTATAATAACACTTAGAAGAAATATGGGCTGGAGTGATAGCACAGCGGTAGGGCGTTTGCCTTGCACGCAGCCAACATGGCCAATATGAGTTCAATTCTTCCACCCCTCTCAAAGAGCCCGGCGAAGCTACCGAGAGTATCTCGCCAGCATGGCAAAGCCTGGCAAGCCTGATGTATTCAATATGCCAAACACAGTAACAATTGTCACAACGGAGATGTTACTGGGCCTGCTCGAGCAAATCAATGAACAACAGAAGGACAGTGACAGTGACAGAAGAAATATACATTCTTTCATAATAGTGGGCAAAATATGTATTATGTATTATGTTCCTATAGTTACCTTTTTAAAAAAATCATAATAATTTTATATCAAACATCTGTCTTCCTCACAAGACTATTCTCTGTAAAGAGAAAGAAAATAATCAATTATCCTAGGCATACACCCCAAGAAGGAATTTAAGATGATCCTCTCTTCATTGTAAATTCTAATATCAGTTTTATAATTTGTAGGTTGTCCAGAGTTGTCCAGAGTTTTATCATTGGTCTCTATTTTATCAATGCCCTATGACCTATATATAATAACATGTTATATATCATGCAGATAATCAATCATACAGCACTAGAAAGCTCAAATTGATCATAGATAAAGGATATATTGTGTATTCTTACTGATGTGCATCAGTATATTGTTTTAAAGTGCAATTTATTTACCCTTCACTAAAGTGTAATTTGGAATTATGGATTAACTGAATCTGGTTAAGTTTCAAATATTGGCATTTTCTAGCTGCCTGACCTTGAGAAAATTGCTTAATCTTCCAACAACATCTCTGTTTACATTGCAATGCATTATTTCATTTTGTATTGCTATGCGATTTATGTGAAATACAGTGCATTAAATGTTTTATATCTAAAGTACAGATATTGCTTTATAACTGATTTCAAAATGTCTCAGGTAGTTGCATAGTTTATGTAGAATTCTGTTGTTTATAAAATCTCCTTTACTTTGTCCATAGTAAATTTAGATTCCATGCCTGTTGTAGCAGAATGAACTTGGAAAACATTTATAACCCCAAACTTAGACAAAAATGGTATAGAAAAAAGAATAGCATCAGAGGAAGTATGACTACAAACTCTGAAAACTCTGATGTTTAGCATTAAACAGAATATGGAAAAATTTTACAACCTATAGATTCACAGGTGAGAGAAAAAAGGAGGGAGAATGTCCGAAAACTATTACTTTGAAGTCCTGAATGGATTAGAGGGAAAGACAAAAACAGAGAGAGTATTCTACAAAACTGGAAGAAAAATTTATTTGAATTTGCTTGGGAAGTGGGATGCACATCTTGAACTAGTCTTCTCCCTAAGGTCTGCCTGTTTTTAGAGTTGCTTGACCAAATGAATGGACAAGTCAGATGTTTGGTTTGATGTGTCTGTGATAGAGACAAATATCCATAGAAACACATGGGACCTAAAATGAAAGTAAGGGGCTACAAAATTAATCCAATATATCACCACTCGTCCATATGTCAGGTTTAAAGATTCGGTCTCTTAGAAACTTAAAGAAGAGGGAAGCTGGTGAATTAGCCCAATGCATCATCACATAGCCCCTTGGTTTTTAATCTGTAAATCTGGCCTCTAAAGGTACAGAGAACAATATCCTAGTCATGTTAGAGGATTTATGAATTATATAAGTTACCCTTTATCTAATTCATTGTACTTTTTCATAAAAGGTAAATTCTCCAGGAAACTCAATAGAAGCATTAAACTGGAATCATGTTTATTTTTAAACTAGAAATAGAAAATACCCACCTTATATTATAAAAGTAACTTTCTGACCAATTATTTCCCCTATTCAATTTAGTTATAATATTGTATTCTTGTCTGATAATGAAAGTTTCACTTTTGGGGGACTTTGGTGGGGGAGTGGCCAGGGGGTGACTCAACCTTTCAAACGAGAGTACTATGGAACAGAAGTCCATAATTTAAGTTTAGGTGTATGCAATTCTGTTTAGTTATTATGAGGCTACTATGCATGCTTTTCATTTTCATTTAGAACATAGCTTCTCATTAAATAATTTCTGTTTTTACTGAACAAGCCAGCAGACTATAATCACTAATTTTATAAAAGGGCAAATCTTTTGATTCACATTTATCTGAATTTCACCATTCAAAATAAGAAGAAAAACACATCCAACTTTTTTCAGGCTGTAGACACTGATGGAATAGGATATGTTACATAGTCATGAGACAGTTGGTCTGAATAATAAGTGATAACCATAAAGCCTACAACATTTTGGCTTGAATAATGGCTCATTAGGCACTTATGAAAGAGAGGATGCTGATGATTAGAATTGGGCAGGACTCCTAAAAATATGTTTATGATACAGAATTCCTCTGAGAATAAAAACCCAAAGCTTCCTTTCTTATAGATAAAATCATAAGGACCATCCTTTGCTTTAATTTGGACTTAATTTAATTTTACAAAACTAAGTTGTGCCTCATGTTGCAAAAAGCAATTGCTTCCACTAAGTACAAAACCACTCTTGGCTTGGCAGTTTTGCAGACTTACATTTGGTTTATTAACTTTTATTCTTTGTGCTAGAATGATAGCATATATTCGTAGACAAGTGATTACTGCAACAGATGCGCATGTATATGTGTGTTCACATGCCAGTACCTCCAAGTTGCCTAGTTATTAGGCCAGAATGATTCACTTTACAATGTCAGGGAGCAGTAAAAGCTGTCAAAAAGAACAGCAATAGGTTATGCAGTTATATAACTCATTTACATTTTCATGAGTCTTGAGTTGAACTGCATAAAAAAAAGGGATACCAGCCTTAATCTTATTTATTTCTCAAAATTTGGCAGTATTTTGAGGTGAATTACTATCCTTTGTCAAAATTCGTTTGATTGCCTCTGAGTTATCTTCCAAAGAGTAGTTCGTTGTTTAATAGCCAGAGGGACTGAATGGAAACCACACTAGTTTTAGTGGTAAGCCACATTTGCTGAGAAAGAAGAGAAATAAAGAAGAATTTGTATTGATCCTTTATCTAGACCTTGGGGTGCAAGAGAATGATACAAAGCTATTTGATTTTCCCTTGTAAATGAGGGAAAGTGGTAATTGAACACTACAATTTGGGATTAGATGGAATTATCTATAGTCTTAATAACTGCTGTTTGAAGAGCTGGTCAATTTATTTTTGAAGAGCTGGTCAATTCCTATTTCAAACATATAAGAATTTTGCCCTGTGTCCTAGAATATTATGGGCTTAGCATTTTAGAAAAAAAGGCAATTCATCTGTGCTAATTGACACATTTATTGAAAAATAGGGATTCCATGATATCTTTAATGTGTATTTTAATACATACTTAAATTGGATAAACTATATTAATACCTGAGGCTTGGTCGCAACAATGTCATACAAGCTCAATGCATGCTATACAACACTCATTAAGTAAAGCATTTGTTTCTTTGTGGTAAAAGTCACGTTAATTTGCTAAAAATACTGATATATTTTGATAATTTTTTTCTTTGGAAAGTCTATCTATGTGTGTGCATGTGGTTTTTGAAATTTTTTGTCACTAGTATTTCCTAATTCAGTAACTAATAATTGCCAATATGGATATAATATGTGAGTTACAGAAGGCCATGGAACTTTGTCTGTACACTTTTGGCCAAGAATCATAGCAGCACTGCACTGTCCTCCCGTTGTTCATCAATTTGCTTGAGCAGGCACCAGTAATGTGTCCATTGTGAGACTTGTTGTTACTGTTTGTGGCATATCGAATACTCCACAGGGAGCCTGCCAGGCTCTGCCATGCGGGCAAGATACTCTCAGTAGCTTGTTCTGCTCTCTAAGAGGGACAGAGGAATCGAAACCAGGTTAGCCGCATGCAAGGCAAACGCCTTGCCCACTATGCTATTGCTCCAGTCCATATTGCATGTGGCCGACCTGGGTTGATTCTTCCATCCCTCTTGGACAGCCCAGTAAGCTACCGAGAGTATCCCACCTGCATGGCAGAGACTGGCAAGATTCCCGTCGCATATTTGATATGCCAAAAACAGTAAGAACAAGTCTCACTTTGTGTTCCTGAAGTGAGCAGATGTCATTGGGCTACACTAGCACACGAGAGGGACAAATGGAGATGTTACTGGTGCCCACTTGAGAAAATCAATGAACAACGGGATGACAGTGCTACAGTGCTACATGATATAATATGCTATATTTCATTTGATTTCTCTTGAAACAGTTATTTTCTCTTGGGGTGTGTGTATGTGTGTGTGAGTGTGCATGCGCACTCATGCTTGCGTATGTGTGTGTTTGTGTGTGTATGTGTGTGTTTCTGGGTCACATGTGGCAGTGCTCTCAGGGTTCACTCCTGCCTTTGTACTCAGGGCTCACTCCTGGTAGAATTTAGGGATGCACAGGGACTAAATTCAGGTCGGCTATGTGCAAGGGAAAAGCCTTTTTTTCCTGTACTATGTATCTCTGGCCCCAAACCATTTGTATTTTGTACTAGTAAAACAACTCTGTTTGAGTCTTGCATCAAAAATATATGATTCATATACATTCACGTATGTAATTAACAGAAAGAAACTTGCATTATTATTTGTGGGGTTTTATTTTTACTGAAAAGAACCTACAATTCTTTTGAAAAATTATTTTATTGCCTTCTGTAAAATTGGCTAAAGTCCCTAGCTTCTATAATATTCTTACCGCATCACTGGTAAATATAGCAGAAGGAAATCTAAAGAGTTAAACCAATCCCAGAATTACTACCAAAAACCTTCTATGTGTCAATAGTAGTTAGATAAGTCAGTGTTACAACAGAAATGAAGGAACACAAATAAAGGCTGATCTTTAAGTGCTGAGTTGAATGATTCAGATTTATACATCTGTACATGCTGAAGAAGCTCAGAGAGTAGAAAATATTCAAGACCAGAATCATTTACTTAAAATTAGTAGCCTTAGCATTTATTTACAATTCTTCCAAAGTCCAAATACTGCAGTCAAATTTGTGATACGATGAAAAAGCTGACACAAGTACTCAATGTTCACACGGAAATTGTAGGCTTGCTATGATCTAGCTGTGATATTGAAAATGTCACTTTTACTTGTTATGTATTATCGCCTCTGAATTCTTTTGAATGTAAAATCTAAAGATCACCTGACACAGCATCAGGCAATTACTACTTGTTTTATTGTTCAAGTCAATGGCTGGTAAAGTACACATCACTATAGCTCCTGAAAGCTCTATTCTTTTCTTTTTTACACCAGTAACCTCCTTGGTGATATTCACAGTTTGGCAGGGGTAAAGAAATGAAGTTAGTGGGAGTAATCACACAGTTACCTGCTGAGAAGAAGAGTGAGCTTTATTTACAGCACAGTTCTCTGATTTGGCTTTAAGAGAACTGCATCAACTAGAAATTATTCCTAATAGACTTGGTAGAAACACAGACTGGTGTCAGGCCTGATTATCTCAAACAGTACCACTTGGAAAGTAATGTTGCCAAGCTATCACTTACAGAAATGTCTAACAGGTGTCCATAGGACAGTGATCCTCACACATTCCCAAATGGTTCTCAAATGCTCAGATTTGGAGCTGATGAAATCCCCTGGCTTCATGACAAACTGTTTTATACTACTAATTAAGATCTTTCTAACTCTTCTGATTTAAGGTAAGTTTCAGAGCATAAAGGGAAGCATGTTTTAAATAGATCCTCTCACTGAAATATCTTAAAATATAATACAATCGGAGAAACCTTCAGGCTATAGGTACATAGTAGATAGATAGAGATAATATAGATTGAGCCAGGAAAAGATTGATATTAGCCTGCTAGAAAACACAAATTGAAAAAAAAATCATTGATACACACAATTAATATACAGTGGAGTTAATATTGTTTGTATAAATGTGTTATGTAAATTAGGCTATACTTTTAAAAAATAATAAGGCTATAATTACCTTCTTTGTGAACTGAAACTGGCTATTCATCTATTGTGTGGTTAAGGTACCCACACAATATTATTAAAATATTTTATAACAATTTACAAAGATAGAGGGCTGGAGCGATAGCACAGCGGTAGGGCGTTCGCCTTACAAGCGTCCAACATGGCTGACCCGAGTTCGATTCCTCCGCCCCTCTCGGAGAGCCCGGCAAGCTACCGAGAGTATTCGATATGCCAGACACAGTAACAACAAAATCTCCAATGGAGACGTTACTGGGCCCGCTCGAGCAAATCGACGATCAACGGGAGGGCCTTTATCTTTATCTTTATCTTTACAAAGATAGTGTTAATATTTATGGTCTTATGTAGGTTTATTCACCTAACCATCACCAAAGTGCTCAAGATTCTCAACCAATGTCCTTATGTTGTTTTAGTCTACTTCTTCCCTGCACTTCTTGGTAATATCACTTCGTTGTCTCAGGCAAAGACTCGTTTTCATTTATTCCTAATAGACTTAGTATAAAAAGAGACTGGTGTCAGGCCTGATTATCTCAAATGGAAACATTTGGAAGTTAATGTTGACTAGGTATCATTTACAGAAATGTTTAGCAGTGATTCTCACAGATGTTTGGAAGTTTCATTCCTGTCATTACTACAGATGAGTGAGATCACCTGGCAATTTTTCCTTCTTCCTCTGATTTAATTTGCTTAAAACAATCCTCTTCAGTTCCATCAAAGTTGCACAATTTCACTGTTTCTTATAGTTTTGTAATATTCCATTGCATAGATATGGCACAGCTTTGTTATCTATTCATCTGTCACTTGGAATTTGGGTTGTTTCTATAAGGAGCTATAGTACTAAGCACTGAAACCTAAGTCCTCTTAAAGAGCTAGGGATGTGTGCGTGTGCGTGTGTGTGTGTGTGTGTGTGTGTGTGTGTGTGTCACATGAATTTTAGATCTAGCAGATACATTATAAAAAAGAGTTTGTGTCTACTTATCTGTTTCCTCTATATATTAATTTTTTATGAAGGCAAGGAATGTCACTTATTAATATTTATAGTATCAGTATCTACTACAGTTTCAGACATATAGTGAACATGTCCAGGAAATGGTGGGTAGTGATGCTGAGCTAAAACATTTTCTACAACAGGTTTTCTCAAAATTAAACTAAAATTGGTTAGAGACTAGGCAATTTTAAGACATTTGGCTGTATAAAATAAAGTATGTTTGTTGCTACTGTCTCAGATCAACTTTTTATTAAAGTTGAATTGTAAAATAAAGTAGTAGTTTGACAGAGTTAATGTTAGAGCTCCCTAAGCCCCTAAAGTTGCTCTCACCCAGTTTTCTCACCTTGTTGTCAAATCGCTATCAGTATTTCCTTGGAACACAGTAGCTTAGCCCTTTAAAATCTAGGCACATTATAACAGAAACTGAGATGATTTCCCCTATTCAAGTCCTTTGGTAAGCAGTGACAGGCTCCTGAACATGCACAGAGAAAGGGAGAGTGAATGATCAACTACATCAACCGATAAAGTTTGGTGAAATCTAATCCTGTGACTGACCAATGACCAGAGGTTCCCTGATCAGGAAAAACTCTTATGTTCGCTTAAAGACCTGTCAGGGATGGTGAGAAGGCTTGGATTTTTAATCTTTCCCCTTGCCTTTGCTGTAACATATAAAGTTGCTCCCGTGTTCCAACAGCAGGTGTTCCTTGACTTGCTTCAGGGCATGAGGTGCCAGAGATTCAGTAACATTAATTCAGCAATATTTTTTATTATTTATTATTTACTAAGCAGTCTTTCTGGACTCATTCAGGTCAGGAGTGATCAAGGCTCCTTTTTCTGATTATTTGAACCACTTCTACCTTTATGTAGATATTTAGACTCTGTGGCATTGTTTTACCATGTAGGCATAATTTTCTAAATGTTGACAGGAGAAAAATACTGGAAATACATTTGTAGTCATTAAAGAAAAAAATGTTTTTAAATGTTACCAAGAGAAGGAAACTGATGCTGCCAAATATAAGAATGAATTTTGAATAGCGCTTATAAAATAGAGAAAATATTTACTATGTTTTGGTAGAATTTTACGTTTGCAAATCTAAATGCTACCGCAGTGTTGTCTCAAAATAAAATTTAAGTTATCTAACATAACCCAATAACTAAAATAAAACATTTTCTAAATTTCTAGCTTTTATTTTCACTTCCAGTAAAGAGTGGATATAAACTTCTCATGTATAAAATAGAATATTTGCTCGAGGTAAGGCCCTCCCGTTGATCGTCGATTTGCTCAAGCGGGCCCAGTAACGTCTCCATTGGAGACTTTGTTGTTACTGTGTCTGGCATATCGAATACTCTCGGTAGCTTGCTCGGGTCGGCCATGTTGGCCGCTTGTAAGGCAAACGCCCTACCGCTGTGCTATCGCTCCAGCCCAAAATAGAATATTTAAAAAGTAAAATATATACCTTGGGGAAAATGGTTGTATATCTTTCCTGTATAAGAATTCTGCTGTTTAATATAGTATTGAATTAAAAAAATAAAAAATATCTATATCCCCATGAATTAAGCTATACCTATTTAATATTTAGATTATAAATATTCTATAGATGAGAAACAGTTGACAGGAATATATTATTCAATCATACAAGTATCGAATGGCAGAAATAGGATTTTTAACCGTGGCATATTGTTTATCAGAATACATTTTTCTTGTTAAAAAGTTGAAATCATATACACATTTATTTAAAAACATCTAGAGTTTAGTTTGGTCACCAGTATCCCAGCCTGTTAGCTCTCCTTGTGATAACTTCTCTGTCTGGTACATGATTTTTCAGAACTTTCTATGTATTTGGTGTGTGTGTGTGTGTGTGTGCGTGTGTGTGTGTGTGTGCATATGTGTGTGTATGTGTGCATTTCTAGGGAATCTATAGTCTCATAGATTTTAAATACATAAGGGATGTAAAGCTGTTTTGAGATTTGAAACGATTTTTAATTGCGCCGTATGTCCTAGACATAGTTCTATGTTAACACATTTAGTTTACCTTTCACTTCTTCCTAAAATTCAATATAGTGTTCAACAATAAGATAATGGATTTATTCACTTTAAACAAATTTTTAAAATAAGCAATAAAATTCTTTCTAGTTATAGGAGGAAGGATGCATATGTAAGGCAATAATTTGATTTCTGTTGTATTTTTCCACAATATTAGAGTATTACAACAATAGATTACATCATAGTTATCTCTGAGGCAAAGCTAGTTTTGAAAAAAAAAACTCTGAACAAGCAGCTTATTTTGTTATATATAATCATATATATAATTATATACAATTATATTTTCTGTCATGAATACATGGAATTATGTATTCTGTAGATTTGAAAACAAGTCTACAGCTTTGTTTTCAAATGCATATTTTAAAACTGTAAGGTTATCTCATTAAATTCAACTTATGTCTTTATTGAATATTTTCTAAGAGATAGTCTGATATAGTCATGATGAAAAATAAAATAAATAAAGTATCTAAAATCTTGTTGTGCCATGTTTGGGTTGACATTCTAGACCTACTGAGTCTTTCTGGTATGAGGGTCCCCCGAGAGAATTACTGAAGAATTGAAAAGTTCTTGCCTAGTGCAAGAATAAAAATCAAACACAGAGTTATAATAAAGTGTCTGTCTAAGGAATTTTCAGAGAAAGTAGTTAGTGTTAATGCAAAGGTGAGAGACACTAAAATGTACAATGCAGAAATTCTGGAGAATAGGTAAGAATCAGTTCATGGGAATCAGATGTGTTTTTAAAGAAGAGCTTTGAAGGGAAATGTAAAATATCCAAATCAAGGCTGTAAATTAGGAAAATTGAGAGTTTATTATCAGGCAAGTAATATGTTTATGATTGTTTTGTGGTAATGGAAGGAGGAAGATAGTAAGTAGTACAGATGGTGAAGGAACTTAAAATGTGAATTAGGGTATATTGTTACTTTTAGTGCTAATGTAAAGCTATAATTTTAATGATGGAATATTGAAGATTTTTTTCCCACAGAGTTACAATTTGGTATCTATTTTTAAAAGATAATATACAGGACTGCGAGTAGACTAAAGAAGGGGAGATTAGATAGAGCAAGAACAATTATGGTACTGTCGCAAAATAGTACTGGGTAAGATTTGTAGAAGGAAAAAGACTAGACACATTTGAAAAATATTAAAGAAAATTACTTTTTAAACTGATTTCTCAGCTAAATCAAAGAAAGGAGTCAAAAACTGTGCAACTGCTATATAGTGAACTATGTGTATAATACGTTGTCTATATATCTCAACAGTCTAACTTATGGTTATGTTGAAATGCATGTGTGAAAATATATTCCTCATAAGATCCATAATTATATTCATTTTATTTGGAAGATACCTGAAATTAAATAGCTTGCTTAAGACCATGACCAAACTTCTTGACCCACTTTTTCCATTATAGAAATTTAGTTAAGACCTTCTGTTGTTATAGGTTAATGTTGGGCATTTATTCAGTAAGACAGCAAGCTTTTAAAAATATTTAACAATTTGGGTTTACAACTTTCTTTTCAGACTTTGGAATTATAATTAATTCATGTATGTACACATAGTTTACATAAATAAAACTGATAATCTATACATATAATTATAACTCAAAATGTTTTCTAAATATGACAGCAATTGTCAGGAATACAATGCAATAAATATCTTGCAATTAATAAAGTCCAAATAAAGAGGTCACATGAACACCATTCTGGTTTATTGCTTTCTTGATGCATGAAATATTTTGTGTCAGCCTTCCCAAAGAAAGGAAAAATAACAATAAAGAGATTTCCTAAATTGCCTATAGTCTTTGAATATGAAAATACAGTTCCAGATAATGAAGTTGAACACTATGAAATTTAAATTCTATCAAAATGAGTTACATTAGTTTACAGTCATTTATTTTAATAAGGAAGAGGGATCCCTAGATAATTGAAATTCTTAGATAATCGAAAAAACTGAATTTACCATATTTCTTAACCTCAACCCATACCAAAATTTATGTGGCATTATAATCAAATAATGAACTTTTTTATTTAAATTTCACTTCTTTCTCTTTCCTTATCATTTAAATGGGAAGGGAAATGCTTAAGCTGACAAAGAGCAAAAAGCAGAAGGTATTTTGTATTTATCTGTGGCAGATTAGAACTGGAATGACTATAGTAAGATTTAGCACTGTAGCACTGTCCTCCCGTTGTTCATCTATTTGCTCAAGCGGGTACCAGTAATGTCTCCATTGTAAGACTTACTGTTTTTGGCATATCAAATATGCCACAGGGAGCTTGCCAGGCTCTACTGTGCAGTCGGGATACTCTCGGTAGCTTGTCAGGCTCTCCGAGAGGGACAGAGGAATTGAACCCGGGTCGGTTGTGTGCAAGGCAAACATCCTAGTCACTATACTATGCTCCAGCCCACCTAATAATAGTAGCAACATAAAAAAAAATCTTTCCTTCCATGCCCTACCAGATATGGATAAATAAATACCTAGCTTTTGGCTGTACAGCAAAATCATCTCTGGGACATTAATCTGAGCTATCTCATGTGCTTTGTACAAAATGGAGGTAGGTATGTTTAGTTTGGCTTTTGAGCCATCCCCAGTGGAGTTTAGGAGCTATTCCTGGCTCTGTGCTCAGGGAATCACACGTGATGCTGGGGATTCTACCTGGAGTCAGCGGTATGCAAGGACCTTAACTGCTCTACGATCTTCTGGTTCTGTATACGTGTTGTTAAAAAGGGAGATGGCTTAAAGGCATGGGATGCATGCTCTGCATGCAGGAGACCCAGACAGAGAATCATTTTTAAATTTATGCACTGTGGTTTACAAAATTTTGCAAATTTTTGAGTTTTTAAAAATATTTACAAATATTTGGTTTTCAGGAATACAATGTTTGTGCGCCAATCTCACCACCAGTGCCCATTTACCTCCACCAATGGTCCCACACACCTTCTTACCTGCCTTCTTGGCAAGCATACTTTTATATTTGGTTATTGTAGTTTGGGTCTCATGCTTATAGTGCTGTAGACAATGTGGTTTAGATATATAGATATATCTGGACCACTACATATATACAACCAATGTGCTCTACATGTCTCCCCCTATTACCTCCTATTTGTCTTCTTAAATTTCCACCTTGATTTCTTCCTTTCCCTGTCCTCATTTTAATAATCTAAGCTCAAGGGTCACATAGTTTTATACCTTTGATACCTTGTATTCTGGTTTTTGTTTATCCTAAATATGATATATAAATAAGATCATTCAGTATTTGTACTTTTTCTGACTTACTGCAGTTAACATGACATACTCCAGTTACAGCCGAGTTCCTGTAAATGGAATATTGCATCTTTCCTTACAATTGCACAGTATTCTGTTGTGTATATATGCCACACCTTCAATATACACTCATCTGTCTTTAACTTCCTGGGTTAATTCTGTATCCTAGCTATTATACTGGTACTGCAATATATAACGGTATGTGTATTTCTTTCTTTCTTTCTTTCTTTCTTTCTTTCTTTCTTTCTTTCTTTCTTTCTTTCTTTCTTTTTTGGTAAGTACAGCTGGGAAACATAAGGCTTCTTTCCTTCATGCAGCTCCTACTTAGGATTAGCATTATAGTTAGAAATGGCAAACCAAGAATATTAGGGCTCTGATTGCCTTCATATTGGCTCATTTACAGGGGGAGATTTTTAATGTTAGGAGAGGTAAGCTGAGAATCATAGACGCCATTGCCCATTTCCAACACCCATGACAGGTGCTCAAGGGAATAGATAGCTCATGAAAACAAAATTCCAAAACTTTCACCAAAACGATCATTTTTAATGGTCTAATTTCAGTATTAAAGACACTAAAACACAATGAATATTTAGGTGGTAAGCAGTTAAGAGGAGGCTGCTTGTTCTGTGTGATCACCAAGCTAAATCCTTGGCCAGCTGGTGTGGCAGAAACAAGAGGGTATTTAAACCAAGAAAAAGTCTCGGAGTCAGAACAAATCTCCAGGACTAGCTTTAAATTTGTTCAGGCCAAAATTTAATGAGATAGCACTGTAGCACTGTCCACTATCCTCCCGTTGTTCATCAATTTGCTAGTACAGGCACCAGTAACATCTCCATTGTGAGAGTTGTTACTCTTTTTGGCATATTGAATACACCACAGGTAGCTTGCCAGGCTTTGCTGTGCAGGCGGGATGCTCTCAGTAGCTTGCCAGGCCCTCCCAGATGGATGGAGGAATCAAACCCGGGTCAGCTGCATGCAAGGCAAATGCCCTACCCGCTGTGCTATTGCTCCAGCCCAATGAGATAAGATAATGAAAATTTTTATTTTATTTTATTTTTTTGAGCTATACCTGGCAGTGATCAGGGATTATCCCTGGTTCTGGGCTCCGGATTCACTCCTTGTGGATTTGGGTTCCATCCATGAAATGGTCATGGATGGTAACCTGGGTTGTCCACATACAGGGCAAATGCTGTACCCACTGTCCTATCACTCTGACCCCATCATTAAATAATTTCTTACTGAGAACAGTGTCAACCCCCGCCCCACACACGCACTCAAACGCATGAATTCTTTTTTTTTTTTTTGGTATTGAACATGTTTAATATTTTCCACCAACTTTTTTTTTAAAGGGAATGCCTTGCCACAGAGGCAGAGAGGGTTGGGGGTGGGATGGGGGTGGGAGGGATACTGGGATCAAACACATGAATTCTTTTTTTGTGTGTGTCTATTTTGAATTTATTCTTTTGTAACTTATTGATTTATATCTTTGAATTGGTCTTTTTTTTCCTTTTTTTATTAGTGAAACACCATGAGGTACAGTTGTAGATTTACAATTTTTTGTGCTTGGGTTTGATTATACAATGATCAGATACCCATCCCTCCACCAGTGCCCATTTACACCACCATGGATAATATCCCCCCCAACCCCATCCCCCCATCCCCCCCGCCTCTGTGTCAGGACAATCCCCTGTGTTCTCTCTCTCCTTTTGGGTGTTGTGGTCTGCAAAAGAGGCACTGAGTGGCAATCATTTTCAGTCCATGGTCTACTTTCAACATGCATCTCCCCTCCTGGGAGAATCCTACAAACACCCTTTATTTGGTGTTCCCTTCTCTATCTGAGCTGCCCTTTCCTCTAGAATGCCCGACTGGCCACTAAGCTATGGAGTAATCCTTCTGGTGCTGATCTCAGCTATTCTTGAGTATTACTCTCATATTTTGTTACAGTATATCCCCCAGATGAATGCAATCTTTCTATGTCTATCCCTCTCTTTCTGACTCATTTCGCTTAACATGATACTTTCCATGTTGTACCACTTGTATGTAAATTTCATGACTTCATCTTTTCTAACAGCTACATAGTACTCCATTGTGTAGATGTACCAAAGTTTCTTTAACCAGTCATCTGTTCTTGGGCATTCAGGTTTCTTCCAGTTTCTGGCTATTGTAAAGAGTGCTGCAATGAACAAACAAGTGCAGATGTCACTTTGACTATACATTTTTGCCTCTCTGGGATATATTCCCAGGAGTGGTATTGCTGGGTCAAATGGGAGCTCAATTTCTAATTTTTTGAGAATCGTCCATACTGTTTTCCAGAAGGGCTGAACCAGTGGACATTCCCACCAACAGTGAAGGAGTGCCCCTTTCTCGCCATATCCACGCCAGCATCGGTTGCTTTTGTTCTTTTGAATGTGGGCCAGTCTCTGAGGTGTGAGATGGTATCTCATTGTGGTTTTGATCTGCATCTCCCTGATGATTAATGATGTAGAGCATTTTCTCATGTGCTTTTTTGCCATTCGGATTTCTTCTTTGAGAAAGTTTCTGTTCATTTCATTGCCCCATTTTTGGATGGGGTTGGATGTTTTCTTCTTGTGGAGTTTAACCAGTATTTTGTATATCCTGGATATCAACCCCTTGTCAGATGTGTATTCGGCGAATATCCTTTCCCATTCTGTAGACTGTCTTTGTATTTTGGTCACTGTTTCTTTGGAGGTGCAGAAGCTTCTTAGTTTAAGATAGTCCCATTTATCTATCTCTGTTTTCACTTGCTCAGTCAGTGGCATGGCATCTTTGAAGATACCATTAGCTTCAATATCATGGAGGGTTTTGCCAACTTTGTCTTCAATGTACCTTATGGTTTCTGCTTTGATGTTGAGGTCTTTAATCCATTTTTATCTTACTTTTGTACATGGTGTTAGGCAGAGTTCTGAGCCCATTTTTTTGCATGTAGCCGTCCAGTGATGCCAGCACAATTTGTTAAAGAGGCTTTCCTTACTCCACTTCACATTTCTTGCACCTTTATCAAAGATTAGATGATCATATGATTGAGGGGAGATGTCAGAAACACATGAATTCTTAACCCATACTTAGAGGAATTGATGAGGTAGAGCTAGGCTTGATACCAATAAAGACAGACAGCTTTAAAGAGTGAACAGGGAAATGGACAATGGGAACCCTGCTATTTTTGTTTTGTTTTGTTGTTTTGTTTTACGGGGGCCAGGTGTACACCTGGCAGTACTCAGAAATCGAACCCAGGTAGATCACATGTAGGACAAGTATCCTACGCATGGTAAAATATCATTCGGGTCCAAGAAGAAAACCCTGGTAAAATAACTGATTACCCAAAAATTGTGTATGTACCCACATCTAAACTGAGGAGAAACAAGGTCAGAAGTTTCATATAGCAGCTGTAAAAGATGTCACTAAAATAATCATAAGAAAATAAACAAGAAAACAAAAGTAAGTCCTGGATGGGGGGCTGGAAAGCAGAAAATAGTAGCTGACATTTCTGCAATATATTAGCTAAATGTCTAATTTCCCGCACACACAAAAATATATCTTCAAAGAACAGACAAATATGACTCATTCATAGGTATAAAAAGCAACAATATAAATTACCTGTGAGAGAGGTAAGGTGTCATTTTAAACAAATAGCGATTCCCTTGAAAGGAATTTACTTTATTCTTACTGGAGATTCCTGTCCAAAGGCTGCAAAGAAACTTGAATGACAGTGATGAGGAGACCTGTGTCTATGATTAAAATGTTTTATAAATTATCTTTTAAAATATTATTTTTAGTTGTTTTTCAGAGACATACAGATGCACATGTAATTTATTTATGTGTATAAAATTGAAATGATGGGAAATATGTTTGTATATGAAATGATCACTTAAGCCCAAGCCTCTAAAAATCTACTTTCTTAATGTTAAATGTAACAATAAGTAGAAGTGTGATGAGTGGATTACATTAAATGATTCAAGAAATTCTGTTACTTTAAATTCTGTTCTTATATTATTGTATGTTGAAGTCCAGACACTCTTATCCTCTTATATCAGCAATATTAGTTTCAAATTTTATATCGACTCTTCTCCCTTAATAAGATATTGCTTTAATACTTTTTTCTATTACCTTAGATATTTATAGTGATCCTCTGACCATTTTGCAAATTGATAGATTTCTTATAATAGGCTTAATGTGGGAAGATATAGGAAGATATTTTATTTATTATGCCAAAAACCAATAACAATGATGGGTCTCATTTCTCTGACCCTAAAGGAGCCTCGAAAGTGGCACTTTCTAAAATCTCAGGGCTAGAATGAAGGAGATGTTACTGGTGCCTGCTCGTGGAAATCGATGAACAACAGGGTGACAGTGATACAGTGATACAGTGATTTTATTTGCTAAAAAATGAACTGTTGCACTATATATACAATACATATGAACATATATGTTCATTGTTTCACAAAAAAACTTTCATACATATGACAGTTCTATATTTAAAAGTCATCAATATGTGAACTGATTAATTTATAGTTTCCAAGAAACACAAATCAAAAGGTAGTTCTTAATTTTTCTACAAGTGGAAAAATTCAAATTCAAATATAGCTCTTGAAGTCATTCATTTAGGAATAAAAATCTGAATTTAAAATGGCCTCATGTGTTTCTTCAGAAAATAGACGTGGAAAGGACACAACACTACTTTATAAACATGTAAGAGATCCTCCGTCATCCAGACTTGGTAAAACAAAAAGCACAAAAAATATATGATTAGCATCTTTAGAAATTTTTAGATAGCAGAATAATAGTATGATGCAAAAATATTATGTATTAATTCAGAAATCATGTAGATTACCTCTAAATTTTTTAAAAAGGAGATATTTAAAGCAAGATACAGCTGTGTTTTAAGTATCTATCTTTTTTAAATTATGGAGATCTATACTTCAAAGGTTAAAGATTTTAAATATTTAGTAAAATGTACCTTTTAACCTTCTCTCTCTCAGAAGGCAATACAAACTCTACTCAATTCATTAAATTAATCCTTAGTGGCCACAGCAGAATAAGAATTCATTTCTTTAGCATGCAAATGATGCTATTAGTGCCTGGAAATATACAGCACAAAAGTCATTTACTTATCTAAGTGAATTTTATTCTGAAATCTGCAATCTATTTCATGTAAAAAGCAATAAAGATTTAAAACAATGTAAAATTTAACGAGGCAGAAAATGCAGGACAGCTTTTTTTAATTAATTAAAAACGGCTTAAAAATTTTTTTGGTTATGATATGGGAGTTTTGGCATAATGTTGGTTTTAGCTATGTACTTTGGGGATCTACATATTTCATAGACTTTGAAACCTTGAGTTTGAGACCTTTCAGTGATCTTTGGGATGTGACATAACTTATACATAGTTACTGATTGCCAAGCATAAACACATGGGTAGCTCTGGAGAGAAAGATATGTGTGTTTTAGAAAATTCTGTATTCAATGGTATTAGAATTAGATAATTATTTCCAAAATACTAGAGGAAGTGTCTATATCCAGTTTCTTTTAATATTAACAACTTGAATTAATGTTATATTTGTCACGATTATTTGATAAACATTGATATATCATCATTAAGTATTTATTATTATTACTGTTATTACTGTTATTACTATTATTGCTATTTTGCAGGACTGGAGATTAACTAAGATGTCATGCATTCACACTGTCAACTTATCAAGTCAAATCCTGGCTATATACTATTACTATTTTTACCACTAGCACAGTGGGTAGGGCGTTTGCCTTACACGCGGCCAACATGGCCGACCCGAGTTCGATTCCTCCGCCCCTCTCGGAGAGCCCGGCAAGCTACCGAGAGTATTCGATATGCCAGACACAGTAACAACAAAGTCTCCAATGGAGACGTTACTGGGCCCGCTCGAGCAAATCGACGATCAACGGGGGGGCCTTTACCTTTACCTTACCTTATTATTACCACTATCTTTTGTTTATTTAAGTTTTGTTTTTGACCCTTACCTGGATGTTTTCAGGGCTTACTCCTGGCTCAGTGCTCAGGAATCACTCCTACTGGGGTTGAGGGGATCAAATACACTGCCAGGAATAAAAGCAGCGGGACCATGTGCAAGGCAAGTGCCTTATCAGCTGCACTATCTCTCTGGTTCCTGATTCTTTTTTTTTCCTTTTTTTTCTTTTTACATCGATGCACTGGGGTTACTCTTGGCTCTGCACTCAGGAATTATTCCTGGAAGTGCTGGTGGACCATATGGCATGCTGGGAATCGAACCCGGGTTGGCTGCGTGCAAGGCAAATGCCCTGCCCCCTGTGCTATTGCTCCAGCCAGTCCCTGGATCTTATTATTAACTGAAGTCTATATTTTATAAATTTTTGTTCTCTAATTGTTTCTGTTTTGACCCTGGTGAGCTCTTTCAGTTGCTCCTTAGAGCTTTTCATAGAAGCCAATCTGTTTTTCTTCTTTGAACACTTATTTTTGATGCTACAGACACACAGACACATCTTGTATATTTCCTGTTCCATTTTTAGAATGAATCTTTGCTTCAGGAACTCTGGTTCTTTCTTTGGAAAATGGAGCCAGAAATCATGATCTGTGCACTAGGTTGGCCATTACTACTGAGTTCTCATTGTTTCTAGGCTGTCTAATCTAATAGATATGTAGAATTATTTATGTATTTATTTATGTATACTCACCCATTTATATGTAGCTATCAATATTCCTCTCTTTATACCCATGTTTCTCTTTTTATGTCCACCTATCTACATTAAAACAAACACGAGTTCATTAGTTTCTAACTAATCTCTCACCAAGTGGATCATTTAAATCTCCTTCCCTTGTGAATACCCTCCCTCCAACAGTGAGAAACTTGGTTTTAGCCATCTGCTAGTCAATTACTTTAATTATTCAATTCCAGTTTCACATACTGGGCTTTCAAAATTGCTGATTCTTGTACCAATGGAAAATAGCTTGTCAAAGAGAAACTGATGTTGTGTACAGTTAAGTATTTCAGTTTTCATAGGTTGCACTCATTTACAAAGATATTCATTTAGCAGTTTTGTCGTATTTTGCCTTCATCTTAGTGAATTTGATTCATAGTTCGAATATGTAGATTCTTTTGTTACCTTCTACATTCCATCCCTCAACTATCTAAATATATATTTAATTTGCATACATTGGTGTTTATCCACGCTTACACTGTAAAGTTACAGAGGATTTAACAAATGGAAAGAATGTCATGTATTCAACATTGAATTATTATGCACAATAATGGGTGTCCTAAAAAGTTTAAATATTTAAAAAATATTTCCATTAAATATTTAAAAAGTTTAAATTATTTAAATAATGTCACAATCACATGGATACATTACAGTCTATTTATCTATTAAAGGTTATCATGGTTTTGTAATTATAAATCCAATTACAAGCGTATTTTATGCAGGATTTTTGTGGACATAATTTTACAAGTCAGTAAAACTAATAAGACAAGGCACAATTATTGTATTATTTACTAACCCTACACTTAGTTTTATTGACAACTTCCAAATCATGTAGGTGTTCAGACAAACTCCCATTATTATAATCAATGCCGGATTTAGTTCATTATTATTTTAGCTATTTGTATTAATGCATTATTAACTTCTATCCAACCTAATAGGTGGATATTCTAATAGATGTTTTAAGCTATATTGTTATTGATTTAATTTGCATTTCCCTAATAAAAATTATAATAAATATTTTTTATTCTCATATTTGTCCTCTGTGTACTTTGGTGACTTATTTATTATGATTTTTTTACTTTTTTACTCTTGAGAATTTTTTTGCTTGCTCTCATTTATTTGTGTTTTGGGGGTCACACCTGGCTGTGTAGGGCTTAGTCATTGCTGCATTGCTCAGGGATTAATACTGGTGGAACTTGGGGACCCAATCATATAGAGTGCTGGGGATAAAACTCAGATCAACCACATGCAAGAGTATGTCTGCTGGGGCTGGAGCAATAGTGCAGTGGGTAGCATGTTTGCCTTGCACACAGCCAACCAAGATTCAATTCCCAGCATACTATATAGTCCCCTGAGCACCAGCAGGAGTAATTCCTCAGTGCAGAGCCAGGAGTGACCCCTGAGCATTGTCGGGTGTGACCCAAAAAAGCAAAAAAAAAAAAAAAGTATGTCTGCTGAGCTGTAGCTCCAGTTCTGTTTTTCAACATTCAATTTTGTATATTTTGGATATGATCCTTTATACACAAAAATATATTGATTTTATATAAAATATATAAAATATAAATATATATTACTTTTAAATGTTTTCTCCATTTTTATTTCACAGATAAAGTGTTTTTAATAAAATGTATGCAGTCAGTTTTTTATAAAGTTTTCAGTTATTATTTTAGTTAAAACTAAATCCAAGGTCACTAAAATGTTCTCCTGTGTATACTTTTGGAAGCTTTTTAGATCTGTGATCCACTTTCAATTTGTTTTCAATGTGAGTTATGCATAGTTCATTTTCTGGTATGCAGATTGCCAATTTAAAAATCTCCAAAAGTCAATCATAAACGTATTCAAGATTCGTAGGGTGTGGGCTAACATACTATAACATCCTGATCAGTCTGGATCAGGGAATCCTCAAATTTCTCAGCAAAGACTGCAAATGAGAAGAGAATGGGAAGGGATAAATGAGAATTCTAGAATGAATTTTGTCTTGATTGCCCCTATTTTGTCCCTTTTTCTCTTTCTGTACAAATGCCTTTGAGTTTGGAACAGTTCATATTTATTTATTTATCTAATATTTATTTTCTTTTATTTTCTTGGCTGTTCAAATCCTCTATTTCTCTCAGAAAAGCTGGCAAGCTACCGAGAGTATTCCACCCGCACAGCAGAGCCTTGCAAGCTATCCATTGTGTATTCGATATGCCAAAACCAGTAACTATAATGGGTCTCATTCACCTGACCCTGAAGGCTTCAACAATATGGCAGCACTGAGAAGGATGAGAAAGGAGAGGCCGATGAAATCTCAAGGCTGAACGAGGCTGCCAAACAAAGGAATACAAAAATGATCATCTGTGCTTTCAATGCACTTACGCTAGCATCAGATGCATCCATCAAGGACCTGATGGTACAAGCGCAAAAGATCAAGTACGACATTATTGGTCTGACCAAGACAAGAAGACAACGATCTCATCATGCCGTTTTTGACACTGGAGAAGAATTGTTCCTCGGAACATGCAATAAAAGTGGTGTCGGAGGCGTCGGTGTCCTTGTCAACACAAACTTGGCCATGGGCATTGATTCATTCGAAAGCCTAACAACCCAAATCGGACGTTTACATTTGAATAGATGTGGCTCACTGCCAGCAGTTTCTATCTTCGTTGTCTATGCACCAACATCTAATTATGATAAAGGAAAAATTGAGAAGTTCTACATGGAGCTGGAGAAGTTCTATAAAGAAGACCACACATTCTACAAGATCATTGTGGGTGATTTTAATGCCAAGATAGGACCGAGAAGATCAGCTGAAGAACTTCACATCAGGACCCATGGCCTAGAATGGAATGAACAGGATGAGAGACTGTCTGAGTTCATCATGTCGACCAAGACCATTCATGGTAACTCACAGTTCCAGAAGGCAGAATCTAAACGTTGGACATGGGAGTCTCCCGGTGGACAATTCCACAACAAAATAGACCACATCATATTCAATCGACGGTTTTGCCTGACCGACGTCGCTGTTGTCCCAAAATTCCAAACGGGATCGGACCACCGTCTCCTTCGTGCAAAATTCTACTTCACAGAGCGGGGAGAAAGGGCTGCAAAGTTCAAAAAGAGAACTCCCAGAATGACTACCAACTGGGAGCTCTTTGGCACTATTGTGGCAACATTGGAAGATGACATTGTTGACAACATTGACGAGGAATACAATCGACTGGTTCAGCACCTCTATGGTTGTGTGAGGAATGCCAAGAGAGAGATAGCCACAAAAACATCCTGTCTTCGAAAACTCTTGAGCTTATTCGCCAGTGTGGTTTGGCGCATGCCTCAGGCAACTGCAAGCGAATGTCTGAGCTCGCAAAGCAGTGCAGAGATGCCATCAAGGAAGACCTCAAAGAGAGAAGAGCAGAAGTGCTAGTAGATGCAGCAGAAGCCGGGAAAAGTATTTGTAATGCCCGCCTATCCTTTGCCAACTACAAGACCAAGATGACTGCCCTCTGATGCCCTGATGGATCTATCACATCCTCCAGAACTGCAATGGAGAAGATTATCCATGACTTCTACTCAAATCTCTTCGATAGCCATGTCCACTTGCTGACATACCAAATTCCACAGGTTGGATATGTCGTTCCCAATGTTCTCCCTTCTGAAATCCAACACGCCATTTCGTCAGTAAAGAAACAAACAGCACCCGGCCCAGACAAGGTCAGACCTGAACACCTGAAGAACCTGCCGTCAGTACTCATCAATATGCTGGCTCAGCTCTTCACATGCTACCTGTCTGAATGCAAGGTTCCGTCCCAATGGAAATCCATCAGGACTGTACTATTGTTCAAGAAGGGAGACATCCACAACATTGGCAACTATTGCCCGATCTGCCTATTGTCTGTCATCTACAAGTTGTTCACTCGAATCATCCTAAAGAGGATTGGCAGAACACTAGATGAAGGACAACCATGCGAGCAAGCCGGGTTCTGCAAAGGATTCAGCACCATCGACCATATCCACACGATAACCAAGATCATTGAGGTTTCTCGGGAGTTCAAGATGCTGCTCTGTCTAACGTTCATTGATTAAAAGAAAGCCTTTGATTCTGTTGAGACAGAAGCGGTCATTAAAGCCCTAGCCAATCAGGACATTCAAGCTCAATACATCAAGATCCTCCGTGAGCTGTGTTACGGATTCACTACCAGGATCTCACCATTCTACAAAGAAGTAATCATCCATGTCAAGAGAGGGGTTCAGCAGGGTGATACCATTTCACAAAACTCTTCAGTGCCACCTCGAGAAGATCATGTAACGACTGGAATGGGAAGGAATGGGAGTGAAGATAGATGGTCGGCAACTACACCACTTCTGCTTTGCTGATGACATTGTTTTAATAACAACAAACATCAGCCAAGCTGCACAAATGCTGGCCGAAGTTGACCGTGAGTGTGGAAAGGTTGGACTACAGCTGAATCTTACGAAGACAATGTTTATGAGAATCAGACTCGTTCCTGATGCCCCATTTGCTCTCAACGAACGACCATCTCCGAATACAACAGCTATGTGTACCTAGGTCTAGAAGTCATCATGACAAATTACCTGGCACCTGAGCTGTGCAGGAGGAAGAGAGCAGCTTGGAACACCTTCAAGAGCTTCGAAGAAATAGCTAAGAACCTCCGGCTCTGAGCACATCTCTTTGATTCCACTGGTTTTCTGCATTAACATACACCTAAGAGACCTGGACCCTACGAAACAGGATGAGAACGCTATTTGGGTCTCCCAAAGAGGATTTGAAAGAGCTATACTTGGAATATCACATTTCACTCAAATGAGAGAAAGAATCCATAGTTCTGACATCCGTTGAAGATCAAGAATCAGGGATGCTGTCTCATTTGCCAAGGCGTCAAAAATCAGATGGGCTAGTCACGTAATGAGATTTAAAGATGACCACTGGACTAGAGCTGTTATCAACTGGATTCCATGGGATGTCAAAAGACCGCGTGGCCGCCCTTCTACCAGGTGGTCAGACTTCTTCATCAAGATCATGAAGGATCGGTTTGAGGCTCTTCATGTTCCTAGAGTGAACAGAAGCCATTGGGCTACACTAGCACACGACAGGGACAAATGGAGACGTTACTGGCGCCCGCACGAGCAAATCGATGATTAGTGGGAAGTCAAGTGATCAAGTGATCAAGTTCAAATCCAATTCCCAAAGATACCTCTGCAGTTGACAACTGCAAGTATCTTACCTGTTTTCTGTATTTTGTGGTTTCAGGTACTATAGTCAAGTCTTTAGTCTTTGTTTTCAGTAACAAAGCCATTATCACAATGTTTTTTCTTCCACTGTGAACGTGTTTTTACAATTTTGCTACTTCTCTTCTCCTTGAAAACTTAGTAAACTCTAGGAAAAGCTAAAACATATTGGCCTGAAGCCTACACTTTAGAAAGTATTAGCAACCTTTCCAAGGAAAAGCCACCTCATTACATTCATTTGGTTCTGAGTAGGCAATTGTAAGGGGTGGGGAAGTTGGGGGAGTGTGCTTCGAACCTGAGGGTCCAGGAGACATTCCAGGCAATATTCAATCACCCATGCCAGACTGTTCAGTGCAAGAAGACAAAGATGCGTTCTTCTCAGTCTCTATGGGATTTGGAACCACCAGACAGTTCTTGACAGTGCTTGGTCATGGGAGTCACACCCAGCAGTACTTGGGGAACTTCAGGCTCTACCAATACTCTAATGAGGGTGATAGGGAAACTTTTGTATTGATACAGAGTGCAGGCCTCTGATCAGACAGGAGTAGCCAGTGACAAACTGCAGTACAGTCTTCCTCAGTTACCTTTTTCATTATTATCATACTAAAATTCGCACCTGTAATGATGGTTTCTTAACATTTTCTTAACATTTCTTAACAGTTTCTTAACATTTCAAAATGTTAAGAACATAACGAGATATATGCTAGCTCACATATGTTCATTATATGTTCCTCAGTTACACATGATCACTATTCTCATGAATATGCATGAGTTTCTGACAACAATACTAGAATATGTATAAACTGCTATGTTACCCTATCTCTTCAATATCCAATCATACCGCTACTCTACTGTTTTCTAAGCTTGTTCTCTAGCTTGAACTGGTGAATATCCTTCCCAAATTAAGCTACATTCATGCAAAAAAAATCCCTCTGTTCCATTAATTCATTTCTGTCTTTTTTTTTGCATGCAAGGCAAGTGCCCAACCTGCTCCAGCCCATTAACCTATATTTTAATCTCACTCTAGGGGAGGAAGAAAATGATAGCATGTAACTCCTATTTCTTTCTTTCTTTTTTTTTTGAGGTGCCTGGTATTGGACTCAGGGTCCTACACATACACTTGACCTCTAAGCCACATCTGACTCCTTTCTTTAGTTTTGATATGGTAAGGGTGTGGAGGATACTCTTTCTGAAATTAAAAAAAAAAAAAAGAATCCACTCAAGTTTGCTTTAACAAAGGGTATTTATTGACCCGTAAATAAAATCTTCTGAGGCAGGTGGGGTTCAAGTGAGGTGCACTCAGGGCTCCAGTTTTCTTTTTTTGTCTGTTTCTTAATGAGACCCCTCTAGCTTTCAGCTTTGTTTTCAGTCTGGCTTCCCATATTGTTATATTATAGCGGTTAAAACAAACGCAAATACAGTTACCTGTTGATCATATATAGAGGAAATTTAACTTTGAGTTGTGCTCTCAGAAGCATTATATCAACACAATTAATAGACTGTTGTGATTTCTAAAGACTCTAGTTAGAAGTCAGATAATTTACCAAACTTGGCAAGTGATTGGATTCTTAGACCACACCCACACTTAGTAAATCAGGAATGTTTTAGAGTTTCTTGAAGATTCTGAGTTTTAGATAATTTCATAAACAAATCATCTAGGTAATTTGCTCCTTGTGCAGTTTTGTAAACTGAAACTCAGAGATGGTCTTACTTGTACAATGCTGGTTCCTTCTGTGGCAGTTAAGTTACATTTCTTTAAGTGCATGTTATAAGGCAACTACCTGAGTGTGATTTAGTACTTCCCTGGTTCCTAGCCTGGTCTTTCCTGGAAAACTTGACACTCCCTTCATATAGCAATAGTTTGTTAGTTTCGTTCTTTGCTTGTTTCTCTGGACACTGGATTCTATTCTTCCCACTTTTTACCGAGTCAGATTCTTTGAGCTAAACAGCTCTTTGATACCTTTTAACTATTTTTATACCCAACCAGGGATTCACCTGAGTGCATTCCTGTTAGCCCACTGAAATATAAAACAGCCATATTTTCCATGGATAAGATGGCACTGTTGGAAAAATTTAAAGGCATCTCCTTTATCTCATAAATTCTGCTCTTTAATTTTTGTTTTGTTGTTTTGGACCACACCTGGCTGTGATCAGGGTCCCTTCAGTGGTACTCTGGGATTGTTCCTGATTCTGTGCTCAGAGATCAGTCTTGGTGGACTGGGGAACCACATGGAGTGCCAGGAATGGAACCCCAGTTGGTTGTGTGCAAGGCAAATGTCCTTCCCTTCACACTGCATTATCACTCTGGTCCACACCTTCTCCTTCTTTACCCACTTTTTGAGAATTCCTCAAGTCTCCATTTATTTGTTTCCTCCAATTTTATCACTCATAATTAAGATTTCTTTGTTTCCTCCTATTTTTATTACTTATCATTAAAATCTCTTTGCTTGTATCTGTAGCAGACTGTTGCTGTTGTGCTTCGCAAAACTTCAGCCCTGATTAATATAATATTACTTCTGTATTTCTAATAGGAGAAAAACATAAAACTATGAGGTTCTTACTTTAAATTTCTGAAATTATCAAGTAAAGAAGGGTTATTCAGATGTTCCTCCTCATTCTTGAAAGCTTTTTCTTTTTTTTATCAAAGTCACTTATGACTTCCATGTCCTTAAATCCATTCCTACCTCTTATGTAAGTAATTCATAGCATTTAGCATAATGTGTCCGGTTCTCCTTTATGTGCCACTTACTTGGTCTTCCTTGGACAAAGTAAGTATATTCTTTAGAAGATAAAGTACCAGGAACTTTCAAAGAACCCAGTTGTCATCCTGGCATCCTAGGCTCAGTAGCAAAACTCATGCTTTGCATGTGTGAGACCTTGAGTAATATCCCTGGCACCATTATACATCATTGAGTGTGATTGGGCTGGAGTGATAGCACAGTGGTAGGGCATTTGCCTTGCATGCAGCCAATATGGCCGACCTGAGTTCGATTCCTCCGCCCCTCTCGGAGAGCCCGGCAAGCTACCAAGAGTATCTCGCCCGCATGGCAGAGCCTGGCAAGCTACCCGTGGCTGGCAAGCTATCTGCGACATATTCAATATGCCAAACACAGTAACAAGTCTCACAATGGAGATGTTACTGGGCCCGCTCGAGGAAATCGATGAACAATGGGAGGAATGTGACCATGGACTGTCTTTTTTTTTTAAGACACCATAAATATGTAATAGTTTCCTCTTAATTTGTGTCTTTTATAATTTCTTATAGTATTAGTGCATAGGTCTTGCAGTCTTTCATCTGTTTTTTTTTGGATTCTACACTTTATCATTTTAAAAATGCTCTTTAAATGATATTGTGTCTTGCTTATTTATTACATTTTAAAATATTTCTATTGTTTTTTGTAAGCTCCTATGGGACTTTTAGGTGTAGTATATCTGTATAGAGAAATCATTTTAACTTCTTTCCAATTATATGATTTTTTCTCTTTTTCCCTATTGCCTATTCACTCTATGAATTTAAAAACTATAAAGAGCAATCATGAGAGAGGACATTATCTTAAACTTTCATATTTTCACTCTTGAGTATGTTACCAGTGGGCTTGTCATATGACTTTCATAATGTTCTGTTCTGTTTTTTTCCCAGTCCTAATTTAATTCCAAGAGGCTAACCAGGGTTTGATCCCTGGAATCCCATGAGGTACCTGATGTGCAACAGAAGTGATCCATAAGTGTAGAGCCAGGACTGGGCAAAATTGTGTATGCAGTCTACCCCACAACCCCTCAAAAAGTGTTAATGATGGAAATCCAAACAAAATAAAAGTATGATCTGAGTAACTCAATAACCTGATGATCTCTAAGTTACGTTATCATGATCACGATCACTATCATCCTGTTGTTGGTCGATTACCTTGAGAAGGCACCAGTAACGTCTCCTTTGTCCTAGCCCTGAGATTTTAAAAAAAGTGCCATATTCAAGGATCTTTCAGGGTTAGGAGAATGAGATCCAACATTGTTACTGGCATTTGGCATATTGGGTACACCACGGGGAGTTTGCCAGACTCTGCCATGTGGGCAGGTTACATTCGGTAGCCTGTCAGGTTGTCCAAAGTAAGAATGAGATAATAAGATGTTGTGCAGCCACAAATGTGGCCGCGTGCTTCCAAGAGCTGGGTTTTGTAGTCTCTGGGTCTTGGCCATTGATGGGATTACACGCCAGAGGGTCAGTTGGTGGGTGTGACCCCTGCCTACTGGAAGATGGAGGATCTGGGTGGAGGATGCTCAGCCCTGATCTGAGCAGGCTTGGAGATCTCAGCCCCGGGACCCTCATGCCTTTGTTCCTCTGCCGGTACCTTCATGCATGTGGAGAGTGGTCTCAGCATGGTTGTACCTGTTTCTGGAGGTCTTCAGCTGCCAGCGCTCTGCTCGGGGAGGGGAGGGAAACTCAACACGCCCCTGTCCAAGGGGCCCCAGAGAGGACAGCCAGGTGCAGGGGCAGTTACGTTATGCTGAAGATCACTTTAACACTTTAAATATTCTATTGTGTCGTTTTCAAGGCATTCTAATTCAGCCTAGTTCAGTAATACTTTTCTATTCATTCCTCAAGGTGAACATTAAACATATACCAACTGATTGTGTGCAACATCTAACACATTCTTTTTATTCTGGAAAGTTCTTTATGTAATCAGCACATAACTTTCAAGATGTAGATAATTGCTTTGTGTGCTCACATGAAAGTTAGACGACCAAGTATTTTCTTTGAACTCTGGTGGTACAGGAATACTTGAAGTGAAGATTCATAACGTCACAGCTTAGTTGGGAGACAGAGAAGAAAATATAATACTTTTGTTCTGATAATATGATAGAATTTACTATAAAGATTTCTCTTATCCTTATAATTTCAAACATTTTTCTTTGTTCATTCTAACCTTATTGTACTTACATTATTTTGAATTATAATAATTTTAATTATATTTTAACTCAATATATCATATTAATGAAGGCAGATATATAATAAAATATCTTATTCACTGCTTAATTTAAAAAATCTAGCATGAAGCTTCACTTGAAAATAACTTCAAAAAGTTTGCAAAATAAACTCAATTTTTTTACTGTGTAAATGACAAGTCTCATCAAAGTAAAATGTGCTCTCTATTATTAAGAATTTCAATTTTTTATTTTGGTAGTCTTTATTTGAAAGCTACATTTGGGACTTCTCATAGCTTGTAGGTAGATATTTTATAGTTAGAATTACATAGCTCCATTTAATTAAATATCTTGATTTATTGTAGCAGTATCATTAGTCTTTATGCAAGAAAAAATATGACACTATATGGACTAATAGTTCAAGTGTAAAATGCCCTGAAGATAATTATAAAATCTAAATATCCTTGTTGAAAATTTATTATACTTTAAAGTTTTAATATACCTGAAGATAAAAATCTAATATGAAATTTAAAAGTCTAATAGCACTGTCCTGTACCACTGTCCTCCTGTTGTTCATCAATTTGCTCGAGCGGGCCAGTAACGTCTCCATTGTGAGACTTGTTTTTACCATGTTTAGCATATCGAATACATCACAGGTAGCTTGCAGGCTTTGCCATGAGGGCGAGATACTCTTGGTAGCTTGTGGGGCTCTCCGAAAGGGGAGGAGGAATTGAACTTGGGTAGACCTGGTTGGCCACGTTTAAGGCAAATGCCTTATCCACTGTGCTATTGCTAATATAATATTAATATTACTAATATCAAGGTAAAAATTAGTCCTTTGGTTAGAAGTGACTTGATATTATTTGTGTGAAAAAGAAAAGTTGAATATTTTAAAAGTTATCTTAAAATACCAGTAAATATAATGGGTCTCAATCCCCTGACCTTGAAGAAGTCACCAGTAAATATCAAAGGAGTCACCAGTAAATATCTTAAAATATTCCTTTAATTACTGATTTTAAAGCACCATTGACATTACTAGGTGTGGATCAATAAAAGGAGCAAATAATATTTGCTAAATATGCCATTTGCTTAATCATCTATCTTACATTAAGGATTTATTGGTTAGGGTAAATTTCTTACCAAATGTGAAATATTCCCATATAAATTAACTGTTTCTGTGAGATGATATGATGGTTAAAAGGGAACATAAAATCTTCCATCTTCATAAACGATAATAGGTAAGAGTTGGGACAGAGGTTACTAAAGTTATTTATTATTAAATAATATATGCAAGTGACATTTTTATGAAATGGAAAGAGTAGCCTCAATTTTATTCATTTTTCACTATATATATATATATATATATATATATATATATATATATATGCAGAGCCCCAGTAGCTGAGGACCTCCAGAGCCAGCCATGTCCATGCTGGGACCACTCTCCACACGTCCGGAAGGGACTCATGCATGAAAGAACTGGCAGAGGAACCCAGGCATGTGGGTCCTGGGGTTGAGGTCTCCACGCCTACTTGGATTGGAACTGGGGCTTCTCCACCTAGACCCTCCATCTTCCAGTAGGTAGGCGTCACACCCACCAGCTGCCGCCAGCGCTAGGTTGGTCCCATCAATGGCCAAGACGCAGAGACTATAAAACCCAGCTCCCGGAGGAGAACAGCACAGAGTCTCCTTCCCCCACGCCTGGTTGTCCTCACCGGGGCCCCTTGAGGGGGGGGCGGAGGTTGAGTTTCTCTCCCCCTCCCGCCCTGAGCAGAGCCCCAGCAGCTGAGGACCTCCAGAACCAGCCATGGCCATGCTGGGACCACTCTCCACACGTCCGGATGGGACTCATGCATGAAAGAACTGGCAGAGGAACCCAGGCATGTGGGTCCCGGGGTTGAGGTCTCCAAGCCTACTTGGATTGGGACTGGGGCTTCTCCACCTAGACCCTCCATCTTCCAGTAGGTAGGCGTCACACCCACCAGCTGCCGCCAGCGCTAGGTTGGTCCCATCAATGGCCAAGACGCAGAGACTATAAAACCCAGCTCCCAGAGGAGAACAGCACATTTTCCCCCACGCCTGGCTGTCCTTCCCCCACGCCTGGATGTCCTCACCGGGGCCCCTTGAAGGGGGGGGTAGGTTGAGTTTCTCTCCCCCTCCTGCCCTGAGCAGAGCCCCAGCAGCTGAGGACCTCCAGAGCCAGCCACGGCCATGCTGGGACCACTCTCCACACATCCGGACGGACCTCATGCCTGAAAGAACTGGCAGAGGAACCCAGGCATGTGGGTTTTGGGACTGAGGTCTCAAAGCCTACTTGGATTGGGACTGGGCCTTCTCCACCTAGACCCCCCATCTTCCAGTAGGTAGGCATCACACCCACAAGCTGCCGCCAGCACCAGGTTGGTCCCATCAACGGCCAAGAAGCAGAGACTAAAAAACCCAGCTCCCGGAAGACATCTTATTATCTTATTTTCCTTTGGAGAACCTGGCAGGTAACCAAAACTATCCTGCCCGCACGGCAGAGTCTGGCAAACTTCCCATGTCGTATTCAATATGCCAAATTCCAGTAACAATGATGGGTCTCATTCTTCTAATCCTGAAAGAGCATTGAAATGGCGCTTTTAAAATCTCAGGGCTAGGAAGAAGGAGACGTTACTGGTGCCTGCTCCAGGAAATTGACGAACAACAGGATGATCGTGATCATGATATATATATATATACATGTATATATATGTATATATTCTGCATAAGACATGATGTTGTAGGAGAACAGGTATATAAAGAAATTTCTCTCCTGTCTTCTCTTTATTCGTTCAGAAAATATGTGACATAATATTTATTCTAAAATTTTTTCTGAATATTTGACTTATATTTTCATTTCATTTTGATGGCTGAAATAACCTTGTGTGGCAAATGCTATAGAGTTTCTCCTTGAATATTCTCTTCAGGGTGGAGGTATACACAAATCAAAGCCTGTCAACCAGCTCACATATATATTCCTTCAATTGCCTTCAAATGGTGTACCCATTCCTCCAAAGTAACCAGCATTCAGTGTCTGTGAAGCAGTAGTAATAACTAACCCCTTGGTCTTAATTTAGATAAACTCCCTTGTACCATCTCAGCTCCTGAATTCTCAAAGGAATAGTCACATTCTAAAACCTCCGCCACAACTTCATTGAACTTCAACATCTCTGCATTGATACTTTTCTACGTTTCCCTTCAGGTTATGTTCACAAATGAATTTCATTATATTTTACTGCAGTCATAGTTCCTTATCAGTTTCAGTGTCATGGAAACAGCCTAAAAGAGTTACTGGGAATGACGTAGAGAGCATAATTAAAAATGAAATGTTAACTGTTGGTTAGCTGGCAGAAATGGTGGTCCTGGCATATTTTGGTGGTGTTAATTGTAAAAATTAAAAATTGTAAACAATTTTTAATGATGGTGAACTGAGTAAAAGGATAACTGATTAATTATCACAGTACTTCATGTTTGAGGAATATGTAATAATTTTAAAAACTATTATATTAGATGGACAGTATTGTGTAATAATGATGTATTGGAGAATACCAGACTTTGAATGATTAATTGAAAATTAAGTATAAACTTTAGAGGATTTCTCTCTATAAATAAACTATAGTTTCTTGTATATAAAAAAAATATTTCTTAGAGCCAGAGTGCAGCCCAAACTGAGGATGAGATCCAATATTTAATGATAAAAAGGAGCAGAGTTCCAAAGTAGGTTAGTTTCAACCTGTGTAGATTCCTGTAATAAAATAAAGACACTTATTAAGATGGAATAGAAGTCTGAACCTTAGATGGAGATATCTAATATAATTTACTGAAGACCTTGGAACCCAGAGAACTTCTGAGCTTCTAGATATGGAAAAATCTAGCAAACTCCCTGGATTGAGAATTGTACAGATAGCCGTGTCTCACAAGAAACATAAAGTTGTTATGAATTGGTAAAATGGAGGAAAGAAGCTATATGTTCATAGATCTGATAGAATGAAACCAACATGTACTGGTAAGTAGCAAGAGTTTTATGAAACTGACAGTGAAGTTGCTAGATCCAAGGAGTTTTCATCAAAATTTGTGCTAAGGGAAAATGTACTGATGTGGAAACACTCTTCAGAAGACAATAATTTAAAGCCTAATATAAGACCTTTATCACCTCACAAATATCATGCTGTGATGAGAGCTCTTAGAAACCAGAAAAGTGATGGCTATATGATATGAAATAAAAATGTGTATACCATATAATGAAGGTACGGATCAAAATGCAGAGAAACTTGGTCATCCAGATAAATTCCACAAGCCTGAAAGACACTCCTGCTGATTATGATCCTTTGAGAGCCTCAAGATCATGCCATTATCTTCATGATCAAAATTATGCTTGTTAAAATGTCATTAACATCAATGAGATGCTCCGTGGTAGAATTTTACAATAGGGCAAAGCTAAGTTTAGAGTCTGCTATTACCTGATTGGTTTTCCAATAGTACTAAGTACCATGTAGTGCTGAGGTATGAGAAAACAGCATATATTCTGGGAGCAACAGCAAGAGTTCTGCCAGGTTTGAATGTCACTATTATGCATTTTGCTTACTCTACAGCTCTGAACAGTTTCTCAGAAGATATTTTTTGAAGTATAAATTTCTGGTTAAGAGCTATGAATCTGTGGAAAACTTACTTCCAAAGTTCTCCCATGTTATGACCAACCTGGCAAAAATGGGAGAGCCACCTTTCAAAGACCTTGTAGATCAATTTTATGGCAATTTAAAAAAGTGTTTAATTTGGGATGACCATCTCAGGATGACAGATGCATGCTGAAAATAGACTATGGACCGAACATGATAACCACTCAATGCCTCTTTTGCAAACCACAGCACCCAAAAGGAGAGAGAAAACAAAAGGGAATGCCCTGCTAAAGGGGTGGGGTGGGATGGGGGGTGGGGCAATGGGAGGGATGCCTGGAGCATTGGAGGTAGGGAATGGGCACTGGTGGAGTGATGGGTACTCAATCATTGTATAACTGAAACCCAAGCACTAAAATTTGTAAGGTCAACAACTGTACCACATGGAGTTTCACTAATAAAATTTTTTTTAAAAAAGATCACATGAGAAACCTCCCATCTTTCTTAAAATCAAGGGCATTGAAGTAATCCATTTGCAGATTCAAATTCTACTTCTTCATCTTTGAACTGTAGGCAACTTATTAATTTTCTCTGTATCTCAAATTTCCTATCTGTAAAATAAAGTTCATAAAGAGGACAAAAAATAAAAAAATAAAAAAGTGGTTAAGTCTATGAACCTGAAAGATGGCTGATGGCCACACTTTTCATTAGTGGCAAGATATATTTACAGTCAATAAGAATACTATGTAATTTATACACTTAAAATGAATTAGAATTCATTCTGATACATAACCTGAATATAGTAATCAGCCTAATAAGTTTATGTTTTTTTTATTAATCCTTAGATCTGGAACACATAGACTGGAAAAATGGAATATGATGAGTAACGTAAAGGTCCTCCCGTTGTTCGTCGATTTGCTCAAGCGGGCCCAGTAACGTCTCCATTGGAGACTTTGTTGTTACTGTGTTTGGCATATCATGTTTGTCTTGCACGCAGCCAACATGATGAGTAAGCATCTAAAATATTATGTTAAGTGTATTTCCCAGAAGGAATTATAGTTATCTGGCTAGGTAAGCATATACTGGAGAAAATAAAAATAGTCAGACAGTTAGAGAAGTGATAGGAATACTATTCTAGATATACAGCTAATGGGATCCAATTTGTCTTCCCATTTAGAAAAATGACTCATATCAGTTGGGGTTATCAAGGAAAAATTTAAAGTTCTTTCAACTAGTACTTTTTTTTTTTTTTTTGCTTTTGGGTCACACCCGGCTATGCACAGGGCTTACTCCTGGCTCTGCACTCAGGAATTACTCTTGGCGGTGCTCAGGGGACTATATGGGATACTGGAAATTGAACCCAGGTCAGCCGCGTGCAAGGCAAATGCCCTACCTGCTCTGCTATCACTCCAGTCTCTCAACTAACACTTTTTTAAAAAATAATTTTTACTTAGACAAAAGGGCTGGAGCGATAGCAGAGCAGATAGGGCATTTGCTTTGCATGTGGCCCACCTGGCCGACCCAGGTTCGATTCCACTGCCCCTCTTGGAGAATCTGGCAAGCTACTGAGAGTACCTCCCCTGCACAGCAAAGCCTGGAAAACTACCTGTGACATATTCGATATGCCAAACACAGTAACAAGTGTCACAATGGAGACGTTACTGGGCCCGCTCAAGCAAATTGATGAACAATGGGAGGACAGTGATAGTGACAGTGATTTAGAAAATAAAGGCAATCCAGTGATTATGTCAATTTACAAGCATTTGAGTGAAAGCATTAATGCATAAGTGTTGCATTGTGGTGAATGCAGTCAAGTTTTCCAAAGATTTCCTGTGCAGTTTGAAGACCATTCACTCAGCTTCCTGCAATACCAGTGTTGATAGCTCTCAGCTATTTCCTTCACAGGACGTTGCTTTTGGTTTATGAAAAGTGTTCTCCCAATGGTCTGCTGGTTCTCTTTTGATTCCTAAAATTAATTTATAAATGTGTTGATTTAGAGTTTGAAGAATACAACAATAAACTGACTGTTCCAAAACATGTGATCCTACTACAACTACTGTAAACAAAGGAAAACCAAAAAAGTCAGAGGCCCTGGGAAAACCAGTGAAAGGCAGAAATCCAAAACAATGCCTTGAATTCTGTAGCTGTTGCCATAGATTCTGAATCGTGCAGCATAGAACTGCAATCTAGACATTCTCTCTGGAGGTAAAAATTAGCAAATTGCTATCATATGCTGGTTGCATAAAAACTCTTATGAATAGCTTTAAAAAAGTGATAACTATTAATAGTTTACACATACACACACTGGTACATATACAAACCCACTGCACATGATCCTTTTCTGTTTATAGAGCTATCTGCTAGATCTGGAACTCTATCAAATCATTTGTTCAGTTTTCTTTATCTATAAAAGGAAGACTGTAGAGCCTTAACGAACGCTTTCCAATTGAGTATTCTTCTCTTAACCTAACTTTTTTGAATTTTGCTCTTAAAAATTCTACAGGTCAAGAAATTTGGAGTGGAACTGGAGAAATGATAGTACAGGGGTTAAGGAATCTTATCCTGGTTCCATACCTAGTACCACAAGTTCCCCTGAACACTGCAAGGCTCAGCTCTTTAAACACCGAAAACCTCCTGGGTGGTCTGGGAATTTCCCTGCACCAGCACCATAGGGGCTGAAGAAGCATTCGATCTTTGGCTCCTGAATTAAACCTCTGCCCTGTTTGCTGGAGAAGCACTAGGAGAGTTTCCCAGGACTCCTGAGCAGTGCTCAGCACTGAGATTACCCCAAACATATTTGGGTGAAGAAGTGTCTGTCAAAGAAAAAGCACACAAAACACAAAAGCTGTGACCTATTTCTTTTTTATCCCTAAGCAATGAGTATTTGCTACTGAGTCTAATAAAGTAGGGGACAACAGGGAGGACCCTTATGAAGAAAAAATATTTACATGGAAACTTGTGTCCTATGTTATAGTTAAGAGCATTTGAAAGCTCTTAATATCAGATTTTTTAAAAAATTTTATTGAATCACCATGAGATAGTTACAAGCATTCATGTTTGGGTTACCCATCCCTCCACCAGTGCATATTCCCCACCACCAATATCCCCAGTATACCCCCCATTTCCCACCCTCCCTATGCCTCCATGGAAAATATTATTTCTTATCATTTAGCTCTACTTTGGGGCATTATGGTTTGCAATACAGACACTGAGAGGTTATCATGTTTGGTCCTTTATCAACGTTCTGCATATATCTCCCATCCCGACTGATTCCTCCAGCCATCATTTTCTTTTTTTTTTAATTTTTTTAAATCATTTTTTTATTAGTGAAACACCATGAAGTACATTTATAGACTTATAAATATTTGTGCTTGAGTTTCAATTATACAATGATCAAGTACCCATCCCTCCATCAGTGCCCATCCTCCCCCACAACAGGTCCTAGCATCCCTCCCACCCCCCATCCCCTCCCCCCGTCCCACCCTGCCGCTGTGGCAGGGCATTCCCCCTTGTTCTCTCTCTCTTCTTTTGGGTACTGTGTTTTGCCAGAGAGGCATTGAGTGGCAATCATGTTTGGTCTATAGACTACTTTTAGCATGTCTCTCCCACCCTGGGAGGGTCTTCACAATATCCTTTATTTGATGCTCTCTTCTCTATCTGAGCTTCCTTTTCACCTAGCACATGTGGCTGGCCTTCAAGTCATGGAGCAAAATTCCTGGTACTAATCTCAGCCATTCCTGGGTGTTGGTCTCCCATTTTGTTTCTTTATGTTCCCCAGATGAATGCAATCTTTCTGTGTCTATCCCGCTCATTCTGACTCATTTCGCTTAACATGATAGTTTCCATGTAGTACTACTTGTATGTAAATTTCATAACTTCATCTTTTCTAACAGTACATAGTACTCCATTGTGTAAATGTACCAAAGTTTCTTTAACCAGTCATCTGTTCTCGGGCACTCAGGTTTTTTCCAGATTCTGGCTATTGTAAAGAGTGCTGCAATGAACAAACAATTGCAGATGTCACTTCGACTATACCTTTTTGCCTCTCTGGGATATATTCCCAGGAGTGCTATAGCTGGGTCAAATGAGAGATCAAATTCTAATTTTTTGAGAATCGTCCAAAACTGTTTTCCGAAAGGGTTGGACCAGCCTGCATTCCCACCAGCAGTGAAGGAGGGTCCCTTTCTCGCCACATCCGCGCCAGCACCTGTTGCTTTTGTTCTTGTGGATGTGGGCCAGTCTCTGTGGTGTGAAATGATATCTCATTGTTGTTTTGATCTGCATCTCTCTGATGATTAGTGATGTAGAGCATTTTCTCATGTGCCTTTTTGCCATTCGGATTTCTTCTTTGCGAAAGTTTCTGTTCATTTCCTCCCCCCATTTTTTGATGGGGTTGGGTGATTTCTTCTTGTGTAGTTTAACCAGTACCTTGTATATCCTTGATATCAACCCCTTGTCGGATGTGTATTTGGTGAATATTCTTTCCCATTCTGTAGGCTGTCTTTGTATTTTGGTCACTGTTTCTTTTGAGATGCAGAAGCTTCTTAGTTTAAGATAGTCCCATTTGTCTATCTCTGTTTTCACTTGCTCGGCCAGTGGCGTGACATCTTTGAAGATACCACTAACTTCAATATCGTGGAGAGTTTTGCCAACTTTGTCTTCAATAAACATTATGGATTCCGGTCTGATGTTGAGGTCATAAATCCATTTCGATCTTACTTTTGTGCATGGCGTTAGGCAGAGATCTGAGCCCACTTTTTCGCATGTAGCCGTCCAGTTTTGCCAGCACAATTTATTAAAGAGGCTTTCCCTGCTCCATTTCACTTTTCTTGCCCCCTTATCGAAGATTAGATGATTATATGTTTGGGAGGAGATGTCAGTATATTCAACTCTGTTCCATTGGTCTGCAACTCTGCCTTTGTTCCAGTACCATGTTGTTTTGATTATTACTGCTTTGTAGTAGAGCTTGAAGTTAGGTAGGTTGATTCCTCCCATTTTCTTTTTCCCAAGAATTTCTTTAGCTATTCGTGGGGGCTTATTGTTCCATATAAATTTCAGGAGTGTTTGCTCCATTTCTTTGAAGAATGTCGTGGGTATCCTTAGAGGGATTGCATTGAATTTGTACAGTGCCTTGGGAAGTATTGCCATTTTGACAATGTTGATTCTCCCCATCCTTGAACAGGGGATATTTTTCCATTTCCTCGTGTCCTCTTTTATTTCCCTAGTTATCCCTTCTTTATTCCAGCTGCCTTCTCCCCTTTGCTCATGAGGCAGGCTTCTAGCTATGAAGCAATCTATCTGTCCCGTGTATCTACTATCCTTAGGTTTCAGCCTCATGGTATATTGTTTTATACTCTACAAATGAGTGCAGTCCTTCTATGTCTGTCCCTCTCTTTCTGACTCTTTTCACTAAGCATGATACGCTCCATGTCTATCCATTTATAAGCAAAGTTCATGACTTCATCTCTCCTGAAAACTACATAATATTCCATTGTGTAGATGTACCAAAGATTCTTTAACCAGTCATCTGTTCTAGGGCACTTGGGTTGTTTCCAGATGTTTCCTATTGTGAACAGTGCTTCAATGAACATATAGGTACAGCTTCATTTCTACTGTGCTTTTTTGCATTCTCCGGTTATATTCCCAGAAGTGGTATTGCGGGGTCATATGGAAGCTCAATTTCTAGTTTTTGAAGGACTGTCCATATTGTTTTCCAGAAAGGCTAGACTAGTGGGCAATCCCACCAACAGTGAAAGAGTGTCCTTTTCCCCCCCACATCAATGCCAGCAATGGTTGCTTTTGTTCCTTTGAATGTGTGCCAGTCTCTGTGGTGTGAGATGATCTCTCATTGTTGTTTGATTTGCATCTCCCTGATAGCTAGCAATGTGGAACATTTTTTCATGTACCTTTTGGTCATTTGTATTTCTTTTTTGAGGAAACTTCTGTTTATTTCTTCTGCCAATTTTTAATGGGGTCGGAGGTTTTTTCTTGTATAATTCTACTAGTGTCTTGTATATCCTGGATATTAATTCCTTATCAGATGGGTGTTGAGTAAATATTCTTTCCCATTCTGTGGGATCTTTCTGTATTTTGGTCGTTGTTTCTTTTAAGGTACAGAAGCTTCTTAGTTTGATGTAGTCCCATTTGTTTATGTTTGCTTCCACTTGCATGGTCAGTGTTGTTTCATCCTTAAAGATGTTTTTAGCTTCAATGTCGTGGAGAGTTCTGCCTACATTTTCCTCTATGTACCTTATGGATTCATGTCTGATATTGAGGTCTTTAACCACTTTGATCTGACTTTTGTGCCTGGCATTAGACAGAGGTCAGAGTTCATTTTTTGCAGGTAGCTATCCAGTTTTCCCAGCACTACTTGTTGAAGAGGATTTCCTTGTTCCAGTTCACATTTCTTGCTCTTTTATCAGAGATTAAGGGTCATATATTTGGAAGTCTGTGACAGAGTATTCAGCTATGTTCCATTGGTCTGCAGGTCTGTTTCTAGCCCAGTACCATGCTGTATTAAATTACTACTGCTTTGTAGTACAGTTTGAAGTTGGAGAGGGTGATGTCACCCATCTTCTTTTTTCCAAGGATTGCTTTAGCTATTCGTGGGGATTTATTGTTCCATATGAATTTTAGGAATGTTTTGTCTATTTATTTGAAAAATGTCATGGATATCCTGATAGGGACCGCACTGAATTTGTTTAGTGCTTTGGACAGTATTGCCATTTTGATAATGTTAATCCTCCCTATCCATCAGCAGGGGATGTGTCTCCATTTTCTAGTGTCCTCTTGTATTACTTGAAGTAGTGTTTTGTAATTTTCCTTGTATAGGTCCTTCACCTCTTTGGTTAAGCTGATTCTGAGGTACTTGATTTTCTGAGGTACTATTGTGAACGGGATTGCTTTTTTAATATCTCTTTCTTCACTTTCATTATTTATATATAAGAAAGCCATTGACTTTTGGGTGCTTATTTTGTAGCCTGCTACTTTACTAAACCAACCTGTTGTTTCTAGGAGCTTTTCTGTAGACTCTTTAGGGTTTTCTAAGTATAGTATCATATCATCTGCAAGAAGTGATAGTTTGACCTCTTCCTTTCCTGTCTGTATTCCCTTGATACCTTTCTCTTGCCTAACTGTATAGCCAGGAATTCCAGTAATATATTGAATAGGAGTAGCAAAAGTGGGAAACCTTGTCTTGTGCCCGATCTTAGAGGGAAGATTTTATTTTTTCTCCATTTAAGATGATACTTGCTGTGGGCTTGTGGTAGATGGCTTTGACTATATTGAGGAAAGTTCCTTCAATGCCTATTTTACTGAGAGTTTTTATCATAAATTGGTGCTGGATCTTGTCAAATGCTTTTTCTGTGTCTATTAATATGATCATATGATTTTTATTTTTCTTTTGTTGATATGATGGATTATGTTGATAGATTTCCGAATGTTAAACCATCCTTTCCCTGGAATGAATCCTACTTGGTCATGGTGTATGATCTTTTTGATGAGTTGTTGGATTCTATTTGCTAATAGTTTGTTAAGGATCTTTGCGTCTGTGTTCATCAGGGATGTGAGCCTGTAATTCTCTTTTTTTGTGGTATCTCTGTCTGCTTTTGGTATCAGGGTGATATTTGCTTCATAGAAACTGCTTGGAAGTGTTTTTGATACTTCAATTTCATGGAAAAGCTTAAAGAGGATTGGTAGTAATTCCTCTTTAAAGACTTGGAAGGATTCACTAGTGAATCCATCTGGGCGAGGAATTTTGTGCTTTGGGAGGCTTTTTATTATCGTTTCAATTTTCTTGATGGTGAGGGGTTTGTTCAGGTATTCCAGGTCTTCTTCGTTCAGCCTTGGGAGGTTAGAGGAATCTAGGAATTTATCCATTTCCTCGAGGTTTTCATGTTCTGTGGCATAAAGCTTCTCAAAGTACTCCCTGAGGATCCTTTGAGTTTCTGTAGTTTCTGTTGTAATGACCCCCTTTTCATTTCTGATTTGGTTTATTAGGGTTTTCTCTCTCCCTTTCTTTGTAGTTTTGCTAGAGGCTTATAGATCTTGTTTATTTTCTCGAAGAACCAGCACTTGATTCCATTGATCTTTCTAATTTTTTTTTGTTTCCATCTCGTTAATCTCTGCTCTGAGTTTTATTATTTTCTTCTTCCTATTCATTATTGGGCTCGTTTTATTGGTCATTCTCCAAGCTCGAATTGTGAGGTTAGGTTACTTTTGTGGGCTAGCTCCTCCTTCCTGAAGAATGCTTGTAGAGCTGTAAACTTTCCTCTTAACACAGCTTTTGCTGTGTCCCATAAGTTTTAATAACTCTTGTCCTCATTTTCATTCATTTTCAGGAATTTTTTTTTCTTCTTTGATTTCCTTTCTAAGCCACTCGTTTTCCAATAGTGAGCTGTTTAGTTTCCAGGTGTTTGGTTTAGTTTTCTGTTTTTTTGTGTGGTTTATTCTATTTTCAGCACATTGTGGTCTGAGAAGATTGTTGATACAATCTCTATCTTCTTAATTTTATGGAGGTAAAATGTTTTGTGGCTCAGCATGTGATCTATTTTGGAGAATCTTCCATTCACACTTGAGAATAATGTGTATTCAGCTTTTTGAGGATGAATTTTCCTGTACATATCTACTAAGTCCCTTTCTTCCATTTTTTTCCCTCATTTGAAGTATGTCCTTGCTAAACTTGAGTCTGACTGATCTATCAAGAGGTGATAAATCAGTATTGAAGTCTTCACTAGTTTTGTGTTCTATCACTGACTTTCTCCAAGTCTATGAGTAGTTATTTTAAGTACTTTGCTTGTCCCTCATTAGGTGTATATACATTTAGCATTGTAAATTCTTCCTGTTGTACAGATCCCTTGATCAATAAGAAATGGCCTTCACTGTCTCTTCAGTCTGAAATCAATGTGGTCTAATACTAGGATAGTTACCCTAGCTGTTTTATGGGAGTTGTTTGCCTCTAGGATTGTTTTCCAGTCTTTGACTTTGAGACTGTTTTTTCTCTGACTATTGAGATGTGTTTCTTGCAGGCAGCAGAATGTTTGGTTCAATTTTCTAATCCATCCTGCCACTCTGTGATTTTTAGTTGGTGCGTTTAGCCCATTGACGTTAGAGAGATTATTGTTATGGGGTTTTGTCTTATTTTTCTGTTGAAATTTGGTGTTTTTGAGGGGCCGGTCTTGTCTTAAAGTAGCTCATTTACTCGCTCCTGTAACCATGGTTTTGAGTCTATGAAGTTCCTGAGCTGTTGTTGTCTTTGAAACTGTGTGTTGTTTCTTCTGCTTTGAATAAGTCTCTCTGGGTAAAGTATTTTTGGTGAGGCATTTATTTCATTGAGTTTTTTTCATTAGATTCCACCATTGTTTTTGGGCCGTGAAGGTTTCATCAGACAAATTGGCTGTGAAACTTAAGGATGCTCCTTTATCGGAAAATTTTTTCTTTGCTTTTGTTGCTTTCAGAATTTTGTCTCTATCTAAGGTTTTGGTCATTTTGATCAGGATGTGTCTTGGGGTAGGTACCCATCAGGCCTCCTGAATTTGGTTGCATATTTTCTTCAGCTCTGGAAATGCCGTAGCAATGATGTCTTTGACAATTTCTTCTTCATCAGGGTTTTCTTCCTGTCCCTTTGGGACTCCAATTATTCTTATGTTACTCCTCTTGGCTTCATCACAATCTTCTCTTGCCATCTGTCCTGGATTGTGAGTCTCTTTCCAATTTTCTGCTCTTTTCTGGAGAGTCTATGGACTTCATTTTTGAGCTCACTGATTCTGTCCTCAGCAGCTGTTACTCTGCTGCTGAGACCCTCCACTGAGTTTTCCAGTTTGCCTACCATGTTTTTCAGGTCCGACATTTCTGTTTGTAAATTTTGTTTGCATTTTCATCATTTCTACCTTCAAATCTTTTTGTCTTTTAGTGGCATTGCTTTCTATTGTTTCTTTTAGCTCCCTAAGCAACCTCAGTAGCTCTCTTCTAAATTCCTTGTCAGAGAGGTTGCCTAGCACTTCATTACTGTTGGGGTCTTGGGCTAGCCTCTTCAATACATAAGCTCGATGGGCTTCTGCATTATTTTACCATTGTGACCTGTGTGATTTAGACTTTCAAGCTCACTGTTACTATTCTGCTAATGTTGCAGAATTATTTCATGTTGGCTTAAGGAATTATTAGCTAATGTGTTTCTGGTGGTTAAGCTAACCTAGTGAAAGTTCCATCTAAGAGGGCAATTTATGGTTTCTATGGAATATGAGGGGGAGAATAACTCACGGCCACGTGGATGGCCATGGCTCTGGGAAGGGGTCCTGCCATGAGGCAGGTACCTGGGTGAGTGAGCAGAGGGTGCCCAAAATGGTTCCACATTGTTTGCGTGTGTTGTGCCTCAATTCCCATCCTCTGTAAACCAAGGACGAAAACTGGATGTTTTCTGGGGGTCTAGGTAGACGTGCAGCCCTGGGAAGGGGCCCTGCCGCCAGGCAGGTATCTGAGTGAGCAGAGGATGCCAGGAACAGTTCGGCTTTGGTTGTATGTGGTGTGCCTCAGTTACCATCCCCTGCAGACCAACGATGAAAACTGGCCTTTCTCTGGTGGTCTAGTTAGACGCCAGCCCTGGGAAGGGGCCCTGACACTGGGCAGGTACCTGAGTCAGTGAATAGCAGGTTTTTTAAAATAAAATTGAAAATAAATAATATAAAATTTTCCAGACATTAACCCATATGTTAAACTTACTGGCAAGAGATGAAACTCAACCCAGAGCTATGTTTGAAAATAGATTAATCTTTACTGTGAATGTTATAAAATCAATAATTAAAAAAGAAATTGAGGATAATACATAGTCTATCCATTTGAACTGTCTCATTATTTAAACATTTTGGTTTTATTTTTACCTGTTTTCTACAACATATATGTATATAATTATAATTTCATTTTTAAATGTATGCATTTTTTAAAGCATATTACAATGGAGGCATAGTAGATAGGAAAATGGAAGTGTGATTGCAGTAGAAGTGAAATGTTAAATTTTGGTCATAATGATGCATAAGAAAAAATAAAGTTTAAGTGAAGTACTTTCCCTAGAATATACAAATTGGTTGTCTGAATTTGATAAATATATTTTTATAATTGCTCAAATCATATTTCAACTTGCCTCTGAATACATTTTCTGTGGAATATTTTAATTCTCTCAATGAATTTATTAGGTGCATATATTATAAAGTGCAAAAATGATTATTTAATGAACTTTCTCTTCTACTTCACCTCCCACTATGATGCACCCACCCACAAATCTAAATTGAAGTGAAAGCAATGTGTCATAAATAGAACATTCCTAAGGATATTGAGGCAGAGTAAATTAAAAATGTTAAGTTGCTAGAGGGAGATAGACGAGGTTCAGTTAAATGAGGTTCTGGATCTTAAAAACAACCAAACAAACAACAAAACTTTAAATGCTGTTTTACTGGATGTTAATGTGTAGTCTGGAAGAGGAGTCAGAGATGTAAGATCAAAAGTAAGATCACCCAGCAGTGTGCAGAACTCAGAAATGTTAGGAGACTTCTCCATTGATGAAGGTGGTTATGTTCATATATGATAGGGATATTCCAAATTGAAGGTCATGGGCTGGAGCAATAGCATAGCGGGTAGGGCGTCTGCCTTGCACGCAGCCAACATGGCCGACCTGAGTTCGATTCCTCCGCCCCTCTCGGAGAGCCCGGCAAGCTACTGAGGGTATCCCGCCCGCATGGCAGAGCCTGGCAAGCTCCCCGTGATGTATTTGATCTGCCAAACACAGTAACAACAAAGTCTCCAATGGAGACGTTACTGGGCCCGCTCGAGCAAATCGATGATCAACGGGAGGGCCTTTACTTTACTTTACTTTACTTTATGACCAATCAATTTTTCTTTTGGCTTGTAACAACAGTGTGAAAGAGCTATTTGAATGGTATCTAAATCAGACCCATAAAGAAAGGCAGTAAAGTATTTCACAATGCAAAGAAATGTACCTTGACAGTAGTGACTAGTGGCCTATGTTTTGAGAACCACCACAAGAGAGCTATGCTCAACAACACAGGCCCAAACTATTGATTATTGCCATGCTGCTACTTTGCAACTCTTTTGAAGGATTTTGAGGAGTAAAAGTAGAAAGACAGGGACTCAAGAGATAGCATGGGAAATCAAGCACTCATTTAGCATGATACTAACTGCAGTGAGATCCCCCACACCACATATTGTTCCATGAGCATTGTCAGGAGTGATCCCCGAGGGCAGAGCCAGAAGTAGCTTCTTGAGAACTGCTTGATGTGGCCACAGATCCCCACATCCCCAGTCCCCAACCCATGTATGTATGTGTTCTGAAGGTAGCCATAGATGTCTGCTTGAATGCTGTACCAGTGTATGTAATGATCTATTTGTAGGAAAGGAGAAGGCAATAGCAAGAAGAAGCATGTTTTCTTGAATGCTCTGCAGGATATATTGCTAATTGGATTGCCAATAATTTGCTTAAAAATTCCTCTTTTTATTTGTTGATTTTATAGGATAAGTGATCATCGTAGATTTGGGGTTAGGTTATGGCTAGACGAGGTATAAGTCTATATAATTTCCTTTTCATACAGAAAGGAAATTATATAGACTTTATAAAATATATAAAAATTTCTTTAAAAAAATTTTTTTGCCTTTTAAATTTTGGGGGCCATACCAAGTTATGGTACATATATGTATATAATATGGTGTTACTCATGGCTCTTACAGGTGTTACTCATGGCTCTGTGCTCAAGAATCAGTCCTGGTGGAGCCCAGGAGACTATATGGAATGCAGGGAAGCGAACCCGGGTCAGCTGTGTGCAAGGCAAGGGCCCTACCTGCTGTATTATCACTCCACACTTAATTTTCTTAAATCTTTGGTATCCCGGGCTGAAGCAATAGCACAGTGGTAGGGCATTTGCCTTGCACACAGTCAACATGGCTGACCTGAGTTTGATTCCTCCGCCCCTCTCGGAGAGCCTGGCAAGCCACCGAGAGTATCTCGCCCGCACGGCAAAGCCTGGCAAGCTACCCATGATGCATTCGATATGCCAAACACAGTTAACAACGAGTCTCATGATGGAGATGTTACTGGGCCCGCTTGAGCAAATCGATGAACAATGGGAGCACCGTGCTACCATGCACCATGCTTTCGTATCCCTATCAGCTTTACGCCCAAGCAGGACCAAATCAAAGCATTATTTTTACATAATAACTTAAAGCTAAACAATGAAAAAAATTCATTTATGTTCAGAATCATCAACAATCTTTCATTGTAATTACTTGTGATTCTTTCTTAAAAATGAATTACTAGAATCAAGCATATAAAAGTAAACATAAAAAGTTGAGATCAGAGTAGTATTTGCCAACAAAAGAAATAAAAATATGCAATTATGCTGCATCATTAGACTGACCATTTTACCTGGTTCATTGAAGAATCAGAAATAGAAGAAATAAAACTGCTACTAAAATAAAACTGTGAACTTCTTTTTTCTTTTACTATAATATGAAGAATACAATTTTTATGTCTGGAATTATTTTTTAATTTCAACAGACAAATATTTGAACTTTTTCTCTGCCAAGCAGTGTGCTATAATGTAGCTGTGAAGCACAATAGATGATAAACAGTGTTTAGGGTTCATCATGTATTGGTAAAATTATTAACTCATCTGTATTCAAAGATGGAGTCAAATATAAACACACACATATATGTGTATATGTGTGTATGTGTGTGTTTGTATATATATATACATATATATATATGGTTCTTGGCAATTATGATTAGGCAGACTGGAAAGAAAGGTATACTGTCAGTTTGTCAATTACTGGCTTAAAATAAGGCAGGAATAGACAAGAGGAATAAGTAATGTACTGCTGACTTGCATCATGTTTTTACAATGTGATTTTATTATTTCAACGGGAATGAATTCCAATGTTATTGAAAATACTTACAAAGTAAAGCTATACTCACCCTAACAAACCATAAACTGTTTTTGAATTATCTGATACTTTGTACTGTTCATGCTTCAGTTCCTCTCCATTAAAATAAAGACCGCATGTTGAATACAGGTGGACTTGCTTTCTATTTCCCCTCTGTCAGTGTGATTAAAAGGTGAACACACATTATTTAGCCCCAGGCAACATCTTGCATAGGATCTCTGACATTCAGTGGGGAATTATTTTGCAGTTAATGAACTACTGAAAACATTTCAAGCCTAGCAAAATATTTTATCAAATTCATTTTCTATTTTTAAAATACATGCTCATTATGTTTGGCACATGAAGGAAACTCATTTAAAAGAAGTCATCTAAAGTTAAAAATGGACTCTAATCAAACAAGTTTGGAAGAGAGAGGTAAGGCAAAGCTATTAAAATGGCATTGTCCCAATCATAGTCATGAACACACACTCTTACTGCTAAATCCTCTCCTGGGAAACTGAATAAACAGATGGTTTTGAATTTTTCTTAGAATGTATGAATGTGGTATTTTCCAAAACCTGAACACTGATAATAATGCTCATTGGATAGAGTAATCAGAAAGAGAACAACTTGTTATTTCTTATTTTTCTCAATGTAAATATTTTTTGCAGTCTTCCGTTTAAAAGTGCTTCTTGCTAATTGCAAACATTCAGACTAAATGAATGTGTTTCAAGGATGTGTTTTCTTTTTAAGAAAACTAACTCCTACAAATTCTACTACTAGGGTAATTCTGCCATGTCCTCACTGACCTCTGGTTACTTGATGCCTACTGAAATACTTCATGGACTCCCCAGTGTTAAGCTTTTACATGTGTAGCTCCTATTTCCAGAATTCCGTTCCTTGGACTTTTTGGACAATTACTCTCTACTCTTATTCCTTACAGGTTGTTTTTCTTAAACCCTTAAAGAGATCTCTCATAACCATTCTAACTGATCTAGCAATTGTCATCTCATCATTCAATTCCCCGTATCCCATCTGGTTTCATTCATAGCACTCTCATGTTCAGCGAGGATGTGTAATTTGCCACAAACAAATACTTAAGTTGACACTTCTAGATTGTGGCTGACTGAGGGTTCATTCAGCATGTATTTGGCTGCAGAGCATTTGTTTTTCTTTCCATTCCTTCTGCACCAAATAACTAATATTTCTGGAGTAAATTCCAGTGACATTTCCACTTACATTAAAAAAAATTAGAGCATATAAAATGTTGCAAAGTCTCACTGTTAAAAAAATATAAAAAGTTAACAAGCTTCTATGCCAATGTGTGAATAATTATATATCTAAAGCTGTATCTACATCTCATAATTAGTTTAATCAATACACAATTGTTGGATTTAAGTGTTTACAGCTTCACAATTGGAGTCACTGAAAATATGGGTTTGCATTCCTATCTGATCTTAGATTATATGCTAACATGGAGCAAAGATTTTCATTTTAAAAAGATTTAAATCACTTCATGCATTTCTCTGCAGAAAGTTCACCCTTAAAAATTCAGGCATCTCTAGTGGTGAAGGGTATGGTTGTTTCCTGCCCCGTGGTACTGCCCTGCCCATAAGGCCAGAATATGCCAATTACTTGTGGGCGGCAGGGTGGTCAAACTGTGAGGCATGCAATGATGTTGCCTGAAAAATATTCTGGCCTTGGCAGCTGTTAAGTTCTTTCTCATACGCATCTTTTTCTTTTGTAGTAGGAGCTGTTTATTTTATTTAGTTGTTTTATCCCATTTTTATTGAGGTATCATGACTTAAAATACTGTTAATGACAGTTTTATGGATGCATAGTTCCAATTTTACACCATTGCAAGCATGCACACTTTCCTCCAAAAGTATCCAAGGTCTCCTCCCATTACACCCCACTCCCTCAGGTAAACTCAGTTATTTAGACTATTTATTTTGCCTTTGGACATTCATTGTTTTCTTGCTATAGTTCTTGATATCCCACATATGACAGTGATCATTTGTATCTTTTCCTGCCCTTCTGACTGAGTTCAGTCAACATGATGAAGTTCCATCCATGTAGTAGCAAATTGAGTGATTTCTTCTGTTCTTATAGCTGAGTAATATTCCACTGGGTATATGTACCATAGTTTCTTTATCCATCCATCTGTTCTTCGGTACTGAGTTATTTCCAGATATTGGCTATTCTGGATAGTACCACAATTCCTTGGGGCACAAATGTTGTTTGAAGATAGTTCTTTGGGGACCTTTGGTTAATGCCCAGATGTGGACATGTTGATGTGTATAGAATTTCCAATTCTTATTTTTTTTGAGAAGTGTCCATGATGTTTTCCAAAGAGGATGAAGCAGTCACATTCCTTTTCCCTACCTCCATTCTGGCACTGATTTATTTTTTTGCTTTTTGGGCTCACACCTGGCGATACACAGGGGTTACTCCTGGTTCTGCACTCAGGAGTCAACCCTGGCAGTGCTCAGGGGAGCATTTGGGATGCTGGGAATCAAACCCGGGTTGGCCACATGCAAGGCAAACGCCCTACCCACTGTGTTATTGCTCCATTCCTGGCACTGATTTCTTTTATTCTTTGTTAATGTAAGTCAGTCTAATCGATGTGAGGTATTATTTCATTGTTTTGATGCAATTCCCTTATTATGAATGATAGTGAGAATTATTTTATATATCTATTAGCCACCTGTTAAATATCTATTAGCTACCTGTATGACTTCTTAAAGGAAGTGTCTGCTTATATTTTTTTATCCAATTTTTATGGGGATATTCACTATGGGATTGTTCATCATATTTTTGATGTTGCTACGTTTTATAAGTGCACTATATGTCTTAGATATTAACCCACTTAGATGAATGGTAGGAAAATATTTTTAATTGGTAGGTTTTCATTTTATTCTCATCTTCATTCCTTTTATGGTAAAGGAGATTCTTCATGTAGCCCCATTTGTTTAAGTTCTCTTCTATTTGCTTGGCCAATGGCATTGAGTCATTGAAAATGTCTCTAATAGGAACTGTTTTTTATAGTATTTCTTTGCTAATATTTAGGCAAATTTATCATCAACAATATTTCCACCAAAATCCGGACTTATTAGTATATGTTCTCCATTAGTATTATATATCATGATCACGATCACGACCATCCTGATGCTCATCGATTGCCTCGAGCAGGCCCCAGTAACATCTCCTTCATCCTAGCCCTGAATTTTTTAAGAAGTGCCATATTCAAGGCTCTTTCGGGGTTAGGAGAATGAGACCCACCATTGTTACTGGTATATGGCATACTCGGTATGTCACGGAGACTTTGCCAGACTCTGCCGCGTGGGCAGGTTACATTCGGTAGCTGCCAGTTTGTCCCAAGTAAGAATGAGATAATACGATGTCGCGCGGCTGCGATTTGGGGGTGTAAACTCTAAATAATGGTGCATCTTTTGTCGAAACAATGAATCTAATCAAAGTAGATAGAGTATTAACTAGAATTCATCTGCCTCCCAGGCATTGGGAGGGTTGGGAGGGGGGTTACTGGGGTTCTTGGTGGTGAAAAATAAGTATTGGTGAAGGGAAATGTGTTTGATGATTGCATGACCAAGACTTAATCCTGAAAGCTTTGTAACTTTTCCCACAGTGATTCAATAAATAAAAAAAAAAGTAGAAATAATAAATAAAGCTGCTTAAAAAGGTGAGAAGGAGGGACGGGGGGCACACGGGGGGAGGAGGGGGCTGAGTCATAATCCAGCTTGTAAGGCGCTTGGACTTGAGAGAGAAAGAGAGAGCGAAACCTCTGGGAGCTGAGGCATCTGGGAAGGGGAGAGCAGTGGACAGAAGGTGGGGAGGGCAGCCCAGACCCGGCAGGAGAGAATTCCATTCGCACCAGGCCCTGGAGATGAGGCATAAATAACATCAAGGTCCTTCACCAGAAAAGGGGAAGAGGCAGTACTTTTTTTTTTTTTGGTCACACCCGGCGATGCACAGGGATACTTCTGGCTTTGCACTCAGGAATTATTCCTGGCGGTGTTCAGGGGACCATATGGGATGCTGGGAATTGAACTCGGGTCAACCGCATGCAAGGCAAACGCCCTACCTGCTGTAGTATAGATCCAGCCCCCGGAAAAGCAGCCCAGAGAGTTCTGAGGCAGAGGACACAAGAGCTGTGCAGCAGCTCCCAGGGGGTGCAGGTTCGAGGACAAGGCAGGACCAGGAACCAGGAAGCGGGAGGAAGTGGGAGTGAGTCTTCCCCAGGGAGAGCAGCCAAGGCCCGGCCTGGGGTGCAGGACCCATGGGAGCAAGCGAAGGTGGCTGGACCCACACACTTGGCCACCTGCCGCTTCCTGGGCTGACAGCAGAGCAACGTGGGGCATCGGTCTATGGACATCAGGGACTCAGGGGCACCGCGCTCGAAGGAAGGAAGGAAGGAAGGAAGGAAGGAAGGAAGGAAGGAAGGAAGGAAGGAAGGAAGGAAGGAAGGAAGGAAGGAAGGAAGGAAGGAAGAGAGGAAGGGAGGGAAAGAAAGTACAAGGAAAGGCTTACTCCTTGTGGAAGAAAAAAAGATTAAAGTAGCTATATACATTTTCTCTAACATTTCTAAGGTTAATCACTATTAATCTACTGTATGTCCTCTTCACTTCCTCTGAACATACAGATTCTATCCTTTGTTCTACTACTTCCTCCTCTTTTACATATGTAGTAGAATTCTTTGGTATCAGAATATCCAGGTACAATGTGCTTTTTTGTTATGGAAATATTAAAATATATTTAAGTTTCCTTAATCCTTTTAGGCCAGTACTTTTGTTTACTTGTTTGTTTGGGGACCATACCCATCAGTGCTCAGACATTACACCCAGCCTTGTGTTCATGGGTCACTCCTGGTGGAACTTGTGGGATTATATAGAATGCCAGAGATTGAACCCAGGTAGGCTGCATGCAAGGAAAATACCTATACCTGTTGTACCACTTCAGCGTCAAAGCCAGAATTTTTTTTTGCCAATTTGTAAAGATTTTTACAACTTATGACATTAGTAAATTGAATAAAATTTTCATTTTATAATAAATTCTAAAACCTCAAAGAATATTATATTTAGCAATTTTATACTCTAAATTGTAATGAATTTATGTGCTCCAAAACAAATAATTATAATAATAATAATAATAATAAAATAACAATGATAAAACTTCATAGAAACCATACTCTATTATTAAAGAGAAAGGAATGGTACAGAATTAATAGTAACGTAACCAATATGCAGAACGATGTAATTTTAGTTCTCCTATGCTAAAAATCTAGACACAAAAGTAAATTTAGATCCCTTTATAAAAATCAATTGAAGAACAAATAATATTTAAAATATAATCAGTAATTTAGAATTCATGGTCATTTTACCCACAGTGCAGTATCTTTGTTTAATGTAAAATTTAAAACAGAGGTGTTCGGTTATTACTCCTGGCTCTGTACTAAGGGTCACTCCTGGCAGGGATCAGGTGACCATCTGGGATGCTGGAGATTTATTCCTGGTAAGCTGCATGCAAGGCAATTACCCTACTTGCTGCACTATTGCTCTGGGTTTGAAATAATAGAGATAGAGGGAGAAATCTCAAAGGTGTAAAGCACATGCTATTTATACAAGAGCGCTGAGCTAAGTACTTGGCACCACATGATCCCTTGAGAACCTGCAGGAGCAGCCCCTGAGCACTGTGCCAGGAGTAATACCCAACTACTGCTGGCTGTCCTTACCAAACCAAAAATAGATAAGTAAATTAGAATAATCACTGTATCACTGTATTACTGTCATCCTGTTGTTCATCGATATCCTTTAGCAAGCACCAGTAAAGTCTCCATTCGTCCTAGCCCTGAGATTTTAGCGAGTGACACATTGTAGGCTCTTTCAGAGTCAGGGGAATGAGACACAACATTGTTACTGGGTTTTGGCATATTGAACACGCCACGAGAGCTTGCCAGACTCTGTCATGTGGTGATTAGAATAATAAAGAAATTATTTATATTTTATTTTTCCAGGTTCCCCTGCAGCTATCAGTTTTGCTTTGGTAAATGTTTAACAAGTGATTATTTGGAATAATAAAAAACTAGCTTTGGAGATTCTGCTGATTTCATGATGCAAATATATTCAACTGAAGTTCAGCTATAAAAATTTTCCTTAATTCTCTGGCTTCAGATTTTATTGTTCAAGCCTATCAAGAAAAATGTTTAACATCAATTCAAAAATAAATTTTATAGCTTTCACTGAGAACATCACCTCCAGGAACATAGTAGATTGGATGTGTCTTGAATGAGCAAATTGCTGACTTCTTCTTGGCTTATACATACTCTATCCTATACTGATGAATACAAACTTAGATACAGTATCCCTAATGGTAATTCTATTTCACTCAGAAGTCACCCTTTTTAAAAAAAATTATTTAAGGCTCTGACATTAATATAATGTAATATATTTTAATATTTAAGATTATTCACCGTGTTTTCCAGATTCTGGCTAATGTAAAGAGTGCTGCAATGAACGAACAATGAAGTGATGAAATTTATATACAAGTGGTACTACATGGAAAGTATCATGTTAAACAAAACGAGCCAGAAAGAGAGGGATAGACATAGAAAGATTGCATTCATCTGGGGAACATAAAGTAACAAAATAGAAAACTAACACCCAAGAGTGGCCGAGATTAGTAGCAGGAGGTTTGCTCCATGGCTTGGAGGCCAGCCACATATACTAGGGGAAAAGGGAGCTCAGATAGAGAAGGGAGCACCAAATAAAGGGTGTTGGAGGATCCTCCCAGGATGGGAGAAGCTTGCTGAAAGTAGACTCTAGATCGAAAATAATTGCCACTCAATGCCTCTTTTGCAAACCACAACACCCAAAAGGAGAGAGAGAACAAAAGGGAATGCTCTGCCACAGAGGCAGGGTGAGATGGGGGGTGGGGGTGGGAGGGATACTGGGATCCGTGGTGGTGGAAAATGGGCACTGGTAGAAGGATGGGTATTTGATCATTGTATAATTGAAATCCAAGCACAAAAATTTGTAAGTCTACAACTGTACCTCATGCTGTTTCACTAATAAAAATTTTTAAAAAATCATTCACCATGTTTTATCAGTGGATATTTTCTTGTTTCCTCACTAAAACTGTATTGTTTTTATATGCATAAACCATCTGTTATTAACATGTTTTTTGGTAAAAAAAACAATATTACAGTCATCAAATTATTGAATATTTCAGTCAGTGACAGGCTGTGATAATATTTTTATAGCTTGAGATATATATTAATGAATTCTACAGAAAATATTCCTTTCGTTAAGTAACACATGACTGTATTTTGCTATACTGAAAGGAGGCATGTAGATTTTACCATAAGATATCAGTGATATTTAAAAAATCATACATCCTATACCCTCTCTCCTCCCCCTCCCCAAATACATAGTGTAGTATTGTATAACATTGATCACTAAGTAATGCTCCTGCTTGAAGCACAGGTAGAAATAAAGTATAAATCATAGGAAAACATCACCAGCTCATAAGCTGATTTGACTGGGAGATCCATTTATCTCTATAACTGAAAGTTGAATACTGTCATCTATGGGCCTGGAAGAACAAAGATGGGGAGGAAATTCCCAGTGAAGTACATTTTACCAACATTCACCTTCACTACTGGCCAAACTGACTCTGCTATGGGAGAATGAAAACTGTTGATATACAACCCCTAACATTGGTGAACTTCCTGATGGATGTAGAAGACTGCACCGCAGGTAAAAATCTAAACCTGGAGATTTAAAAGAAAACAGACCTATTATTGTGGGCTATAGACAAAAAGCCTAGCTGAATTCTTTTGATTATATAAATATGTCTGTGTCTATATATGTATTTATCTATCTAATAGCCTTTAAAGGAATAGACTTGTGGCCACAGTTCCTGCACTTGTTTTCAACTGAAGCCATAAGTATTTCTTAGGCTAAAAATGATAAGAACTAGAAATCTTATTTAACTCAAAGATTATGCACTACTCTAGGTTTATATGGTTTATCCGGCAAAGGAGCAGAACACTTGAAAGTTTTCAAATTTATATATAAGGAAAATTGATATTATGTAATTAAAATATATAGGTAGAATAAACACCATATATTACTATGTAAAATAAATTTATACTTTCTGGCTTTGTGTGTGCATGCTACATATTCCGCTAAGTTCTCTTTAGCCAATTTAAATTTTAGATTTCAATTCTCCACTAACATTTTATTATATCATATAAATATTAAAGATTTATTTCACTGGCGTAAGAAAATGAACACATAATAGTTTAATTTTGCTACAATCCAACCATAAAGGTGTCCCAAAATGTTTTTGATTGGACAGGGCAGTTATTTTACATAAACTAATATTGAATTGACCTTTCAAGTGAATTAATTGATCGTTGGCAGACACTAATTTTGTGGTGAGCTAAAACCTTTTAGGTCTTCACATGAATTGGTGTCAAATCAGTTTCTGTAATGTAATCTGTCTTCATTTATCCTAAAAGAATTTAGATTACAATATGTACTTTAAAAAAACTGTATCTGGGGCTTAAATATATGGCATTTGT